>NC_092742.1:118067725-118667725 GCF_047496795.1 Chiloscyllium punctatum
CCCTCTTTCGCCCCCACCTTTCTCTCTCGTCCCCTCCTCTCTCTCTCGCCTCGTCCCTCTCTCTCTCGCCTCGTCCCCCTCTCTCTGCCTCCTCCCCCTCTCTCTCGCCCCCTTCCACTCTCTCTGGACCCTTCCTCTCTCTCTCGTCCCCTCCACCTCTCTCTCGCCCCCTCCCTCTCTCTCTCGCCCCCTCCTCTCTCTCGTCCCCTCCCTCCCTCTTTCTCTCTCACCCTCTCTCTCTCTATCTCACCCCAATCCCCCTCTCTCTCCCTCTCTCTCTCTCGCCCCTTCCGTCCCCCCCTCTCTCTCGCCCCATCCCTCTCTTTCGCCCACTCCCTCTCTCTCTCTCATCCCTCTCACTCTGTCTCTCGCCCCTCCCTCTCTCTCGTCCCTCTCACTCTGTCTCTCGCCCCCTCCTCCACTCTCTCGCCCCTTCCCTCTCTCTCTCTCTCGCCCACTCCCTCTCCCTCTTTCGCCCCCTTCCTCACTCTCTCGTCCCTCTCTCTCCCTCGTCCCCTCCCCCCCTCTCACCCCCCCTCTCTCTCTCTCGCCCCTCCTCTTGCTCTCTCTCGCTCTCCTCCTCTCTCTCTTACCCCCTCTCTCTCTTGCTCGCCCCCTCCCTCTCTCCTCTCACCCCGCACCCTCTCTCTCTCGCCCTCTCCCTCTCTCGCTCTCACCCTCTTCTTTTCTCTCTCACCCTCTCCTCGCTCGCTCTCAACCTCTCTCTCTCTGTATCTCACCCCATACCTCTCTCACTCTCGCCCCCCCCTCCCTCTCTCTCGCCCCTCCCTGTCTTTCACCCACTCCCTCTCTCTCATCCCTCTCACTCTGTCTCTCGCCCGCTCCCTCCCTCTCTCGCGTCCCTCTCACTCTGTCCTCGCTCCCTCCCTCCCACTCTCTCGCCCCTCCCCCTCTCTCTCTCTCTCGCCACTCCCTCTCCCTCTTTCGCCCCCTTCCTCACTCTCTCGTCCCTCTCTCTCCCTCATCCCCTCCCCCCCTCTCACCCCCTCTCTCTCTCTCTCGCCCCCTCCTCTTGCTCTCTCTCACTCTCCTCCTCTCTCTCTTGCCCCCTCTCTCTCTTGCTCGCCCCCTCCCTCTCTCTCTCACCCCCGCACCCTCTCTCTCTCGCCCTCTCCCTCTCTCGCTCTCACCCTCTTCTTTTCTCTCTCACCCTCTCCCTCGCTCGCTCTCAACCTCTCTCTCTCTGTATCTCACCCCATCCCTCTCTCACTCTCGCCCCCTCCCTCCCTCTCTCTCGCCCCCTCCCTGTCTTTCGCCACTCCCTCTCTCTCATCCCTCTCACTCTGTCTCTCGCCCCTCCCTCCCTCTCTCGCGTCCCTCTCACTCCTGTCCTCGCTCCCTCCCCTCCCACTCTCTCGCCCCCTCCCTCTCTCTCTCTCGCCCCCTCCCTCTCCCTCTCTCGCCCCCTTCCTCACTCACTCGTCATCTCTCTCTCTTGTCCCCTCCCCCTCTCTCTCTCACCCCGCCCTCTCTCTCTCGTCCCCCTCCCTCTCTCGCTCTCACCCTCTTCCTTTCTCTCTCACCCCCATCCCTCTCTCGCTCTCACCCTCTCTCTCTCTCTCTCTCTCTCTCTCTCTCTTGCCCCCTCCTCTCCCTCTCTTGCCCCTTCCCTCTCTCGCTCATCCCTCTCTCTCTCTCTCACCCATGCCCTCTCTGTCCCGTCCCCCTCCCTCTCTGTCCCGTCCCCCTCCCTCTCTCTCTCGTCCCCCTCCCTCTCTCTCTCGTCCCCCTCCCTCTCTCTCTCGTCCCCCTCCCTCTCTCTCTCATCCCCCTACCTCTTTCTCTCGTACCCTCCCTCTCTCTGTCACCCCCTCCCTCTCTCGCTGGCCCCCTCCCTCTCTTGCCCCCTCTCTCTTGTCCCTCTCCCTCTCTCTCTCTCGCCCCCTCCCTCTCTCTCTCTTGCACCCTCCCTCTCTCTCTCTCGCGCCCCTCCTTCTCCGTCTCTCGCCCCCTCCCTCTCTCTCTCTTCTCATCCCTCTATCTCTGTCTCTCGCCCCTGCACTCTCTCTAGCCCCTTTCCCTCCCTCTCTCTATCGTACCACTCCCACATTTTCTCTCGTCCCCCTCCCCTCTCTCTCTCGTCCCCTCTCTCTCTCTCTCGCCCCCGTTCCATTCTCTCTCGCCCCCTCCCTCTCTCTCTCGCACACTCCCTCTCCCTCTCACTCCCTCTCTCTCTCTCGCCCCTCCCCCTCTCTCACCCCCTTCCCTCTCTCTCTCATCCCCTTCCCTCTCTCTCTCATCCCCTTCCCTCTCTCTTGCACTCTCCCTCTCTCGCTCTCACCCCTGTCCCTCTCTCGCTCTATCCCCACCCCTCTCTCTCTCACCCCACACCTCCCTCTCTCTCTCGTCCCTCCCACTCGATCTCTCACCACCTCCCTATCCCACTCTTGCCCCCTCCCTCTCTCCCCGTCTCTCTCTCGTCTCTCTCTCTCTCTCTCTCTCTCTCTCTCTCTCTCTCTCTCTCCTCTCTCTCTCTCTCTCTCGCCCATTCTCTCCTTCATCCAGTCTCTCGCTCTCTCGCTCTCTCGCTCTCTCGTTCTCTCGCTCTCTCTCGACTCTCTCTCGCCCATTCTCTTTTTCATCCAGTCTCTCTCTCTCTCTCTCTCTCTCTCTCTCTCTCTCTCTCTCTCTCATCCCCCTCCCTCTCCCTCTCGCCCCCCTTCTAATCTGTCTCGCCCCCTCCCTCTCGCTGTCACCCTCTCTCTCTCTCTCTCGCCCCCTCCCCTCTCTCTCTCTCTCTCTCTGTCTCTCTCTCTCTCTCTCTCTCTCTCTCTCTCTCTTATTCTCTCTCTCTCTCTCTCTCTCTCGACACCCTCCCTCTCTCTCTCTCCCCCTCCCACTCTCTCTCTCCCCCTCCCTCTCTCTGTCTCTGGCCCCCTCCATCTCGCTGTCCCTCGCTCGGCCCCTCCCTCCCTCTCTCGTCACTCTCTCTCTCGTCCTCTCTCCCTCTCTCTCTCATCCCCCTCCCTCTCTCTCTCTCACCCTCTCCCTCTCTCTCTCATCCCATCCCTTTCTCTCTCTCTCACACCATACCTCTCTCTCTCTGTCGCGCCCCTCCCTCTGTCTCTCGCCCAATCCCTCTCTCTCACCCCCTCCCTCTCTCTCTCGCCCGCTCCTCTCTCTCTCTCTCTCTCTCTCTCTCTCTCTCCCCCCCTCCAATTTTCGCCCCCATCCCTCTCTCTCTCGACCGACTCTCTGTCGGTTTCTCACCCCGTCTTTCGACCCCCTTTCTGTCTCGTCGGTCCATCTCTCTCTCGCCCCCTCACTCTCTCTTTCGCCCACTCTCTCGCGCCCCCTCACGCTCTTTCTCAACCCGACCCCCTCTCTCTCTCGCACCCCCTATCCCCCCCCCCCCCCCCCCCCCCCCCCCCCCCTCCCCCCCCCCCCCCCCCCCCCCTCCTCTCCCTCTCCTCGCTCCCCTCCCTGTCCCCCCTCCCTCTCTCAATTGCTCCTCCCTCTCTCTCTCTCTTGCCCCTTCTCTCTCTCTCGGACCCTCCCACTCTCTCTCTCGCCCCTCTCGCTCTCTCTCTCTCGCCAGCCCCCCTCTCTATCTCGCTCGACCCCCTCTCTATCTCGCTCCCCTCCCTCTCTCATGCCTCCTCCTCCTCTCTCTCGCTCCCTCCTTCTCTCACTCGCCGCCTCCTTCTCTCTCTCGCGCCCACACTCTCTCTCCACCCCTCCCTCTCTCTCTCGACCCCTCCCTCTCTCTCCCTCCCCTCCATCGCTCTCTATCGCACCCCTCCCTCTCTCTCTCCCTATCTCTTTCTCTCTCATTTCCTCCCATTTCTTTCGCCCCCTCCCTCTCTCGTCCCCCTCCATCTGTAGCTGTACAGGGCCCTGGTGAGACCACACCTGGAGTACTGTGTACAGTTCTGGTCTCCAAATTTGAGGAAAGACATTCTGGCTATTGAGGGAGTGCAGCGTAGGTTCACGAGGTCAATTCCTGGAATGGCAGGATTGCTTACACGGAAAGACTGAAGCGACTGGGCTTGTATACCCTTGAGTTTAGAAGACTGAGAGGGAATCTGATTGAAACGTATAGGATTATGAAAGGACTGGACACTCTGGCAGGAGGGAACATATTTCCGTTGATGGGGGAGTGCCGAACCAGAGGACACAACTTAAAAATACGGGGTAGACCATTTAGGACAGAGATGAGGAGAAACTACTTCACCCAGAGAGTGGTGGCTGTGTGGAATGCTCTGTCCCAGAGGGGCAGTGGAGGCCCAGTCTCTGGATTCTTTTAAGAAAGAATTGGATAGAGCTCTTAAAGATAGTGAGGCAAGGGGTATGGAGATAAGGCTGGAACAGGATACTGATTAGGAATGATCAGCCATGATCATATTGAATGGCGGTGCAGGCTCGAAGGGCAGAATGGCCTACGCCTGCATCTATTGTCTATTGTCTATTGTCTATTATCTCTCTCTCGCCGGCCTCCCTCTCTCTCTTGCCCCCGCACCCCTCTCCCACACTCGAACCCTCACTATCTTCTTAACCTCTCCCTCTCTCTCTCGCCCCTCCCTTTCTCACTCGCCCCTCCCTCTCTCTTTTGCCTGTCTCCCTCTCTCTCTTGTCCCCCCACCTCTCTCCCGCTCTCGAACCCTCACTCTCTCTCAGCCCTTCCCACTCTCTCTCAGCCCCTCTGTCTCCCTCTCTCTCACCCTCTCCCTCTTTTTCTCTCTCTGAGCCCCTCTCTCCCTCACCCTCACCCCCTCTGTCTCTCTCACACACATCCCCTCCCTCTCTCTCTTGCTCCCTCTCTTTATCTCTGGCCCCCCTGCCACTCTCTCTTGCCCCCCTCCCTCCCTGTAACTCCCACCCCCTCCCTCTATCTCTCATCCGCCCCTCTCCCTCTCAGTCTCTCTCGTCCGCCCCCTCTCTCTCACCCACTCCCTCTCTCTCTCGCCCCCTCCCTCTCTCGCCCACCTCCCTCTCTCTCTCTCGCCCACCTCCCTCTCTCTCTCACCCCCTCCCTCTCTCTCTCTCTCGCACCCCTCCGCCTCTCTCGCCCCCTCCCCCCCCTCTCTCTCGCCCCCGTCCTCTCTCTCTCGCACCGTCCCTCTCTCTCGCACCCTCTCTCTCCCTCTCTCTCTCTCTCTCTCTTTCTCTCACTCCCCCCCCCTCTCTCTTTCCCACTCCTTCTCCCTCTCTCTCACTCGCCCCATCTCTCTCTCTCTCGCCCACCTCCCTCTCTCTCTCTCTCGTCGCCCTCTCTCTCTCGCCCCCTCCCTCTCTCGCCCACGTCCATCTCTCTCTCTAGCCCACCTCCCTCTCTCTCTCACCCCTCCCTCTCTCTCTCTCGCACCCCTCCCCCTCTCTCGCCCCCTCCCCCTCTCTCTCTCGCCCCGTCCCTCTCTCTCTCGCCCCGTCCCTCTCTCTCTCGCACCCTCTCTCTCTCTCACCCCCTCCCTCTCTCTCTCTCGACCCTCCCTCGCTATCTATCGCACCCCTCTCTCTCTCTCCCCTACCTCTTTCTCTCTCATTTCCTCCCATTTCTTTCACCCCCCCCTCTCTGTCACACCCTTCCTCTCTCTCTCGCCCACTCCCTCTCTGTCTCGCCCCCTCCATCTCTCTCTCTCAGCCGCTTCCTCTCTCTCGACCCCACACTCTCTCTCGCCCACTCCCTCTCTCCCCCCTCCCCTCTCTCTCGTACCCATCCTCTCTCTCTCGCCCTCTACATCTCTCTCTTTCTCACCCCTCTCACTCTCGTTCCCCTCCGTCTCTCTCGCTCGCCCCCTCCCTCTCTCTCTCTCACCCCCTCCCTCTCTCTCTCTCTCACCCCCTCCCTCTCTCTCTCACCTCCTCCCTTTCTCTCTCGTCCCCACCCCTCTCTCTCGCCCCTCCCTCTCTCTCTCGCCCCATCCCTCTCTCACCCTCCCTCTTTCTCTCGACCCCTCCATCCCTACCTCTCTGTCACCCCCTCCCTCTCTCTCTTTACCCTCTCCCTCTCTCTCCCTCACCCCCTCCCTCTCTCTCTCTTTCGCCCTCTCTATCTCTCTCTCACCCCACCTCCCTCTCTCTCTCTCACCCCCTCCCTCTCTCTCTCGCTCCCACCCTCTCTCTCTCTTGCCACCTCCCTCTCACTCTCGCCCTCCTCCCTCCCTCTCTCTCTCTCTCTCTCTCTTGTTCCCTTCATTCTTTCACCCCTCCCTCTCTGTCTCACTCACCCCCTCCCTCTCTCTCTCACCCCGTCCCTCTCACTCTACTGCCTCCCTCCCTCTATCTCTCGCCCACTCCCTCTCTCTCAACCCCTCCCTCCCTCTCACTCTGTTGACCCTCCCTCTCTCTCTCTTGCACCCTCCCTCTTCTTTCTCATCCCCCCTCTCTCGCCCCCTCTCGAACCTCTCCCTCTCTCTCTCTCATCCCTCTCTACGTCTCTCTCTCTCTCGGAGCATCCTCAACCTTCCCACTTCCTCTCTCTCGCCCCCTCCGTCCCTCTCTCTCTCGCCCCTCCCTCTCTCACGCTCCCTCCCTCTCTCTCATTCCTTCCCTCTCTCTCTTGCCCCCGCACTCTCTCTCTCTCTCGCCCCCTCCCTCTCTCTTTCACACCCCCTCCCGCGCTCTCTCGGTCCCCCTCCCTCTCTCTCTCATCCCCTTCCTCCATCCCTCTCTCACTCCCCTCCCTCTCTCTCGTCTCCCTCCCTCTCTCTCTCCTCACCCTCCCTCTCTTTGTGTCACCCCCACCCTCTCTCTCGCTCTCGTCCCCCCCACTCTCTCACCCCTCCCTCTCTCTCTCGCCGCCTCCCTCTCTCTCTCTCCCTCTCACACCCCCTCCCGCTCTCTCTCGGTCCCCCTCCCTCTCTCTCTCATACCCCCTCCCTCCCTTCCTCTCTCACTCCCCTCTCTCTCTCTCGTCTCCCTCCTTCTCTCTCTCCTCCCCCTCCCTCTCTCTCTCGCCCCCTCCTGGCTTTCTCTAACCCCCCACCTTCTCTCGCTCTCATCCCCCTACCTCTCTCTCACACCCTCCCTCTCTCACTCTCTCGCCTGCCCTTCCATTCTCTCTCTCATCCCCTCCCTCCCTCGCTCTCACCCCCCTCGCTCCATCTCTCTCTCACCTCCCCTCCCTCTCCCTCTCACCCATCTCCCTCTCTGTCTCTCACAATCCTCCCTCTCTCTCTCTCACCCACATCCCCTTCTCTCACCACCTCCCTCTCTCTCATCCCCTCCTCTCTCTGTCATTCCCCCCCTCTGTCTCTCTCTCTCTCACCCCCTCCCTCTCTCTCTCGTCTCCCTCACTCTCTCTCTCTCACACCCCCTCCCTCTCTCTCTCACCCCTCCCTCTCTCTCTGAACCTCCCCCTCTCTCTCAACCCCTCCCTCTCTCACACTCTTGTCCCCCATCTCTCGTCCCCCTCCCTCTCTCTCACCCCCTTTCCTCTCTCTCTCGTCTCCCTCCCTCTCTCTCTCGTCCCCCTCCCTCTCTCTGTCGTCTCCCTCCCTCTCTCTCTCGTCCCCCTCCCTCTCTCTCTCGTCCCCCTCCCTCTCTCTCTCGTCCCCCTCCCTCTCTCTCTCGTCCCCTCCCTCTCTCTCTCGTCTCCCTCCCTCTCTCTCTCGTCTCCCTCCTCTCTCTCTGTCCCCTCCCTCTCTCTCTCTCTCACACTGCGTCTCTCTCTCTCATCCCCTCCCCCTCTCTCTCTTACACCCCTCCCTCACTCTCTCGTCCCCCTCCCTCTCTATCAACCCGCTCCCCTCTCACACTCTCGTCCCCCTACCCCCCTCTCTCTCTCGTACCCACCCTCTCTCACCCCCGTTCCTCTCTCTCTCTCTCTCTCTCTCGTCCCCCTCCCTCTCTCTCTCTGGCACCCTCCCTCTCTCTCTAACCCCCTCCCTCTCTTTCGCTCTTGCTCCCCTCCCTCTCTCTCTCTCTCTCTCTCACCCCCTCCCTCTCCCTCTCTTTCGCCCCCTTCTCTCTCACTCTCTCGCCACCCTCTCTCTCTCGACCCCTCCCTCTCTTTCTCGCTCATCTCCCTCTCACCCCCCTCACCCCTCCCTCTCTCTCTCGCCCCATCCCCCTCTCTCTCGCCCTCTCACACACCCCTTTTTCTTTTGTGCACTTCCTCTCTCTCACTATCTCTCTCTCTCTCGCCCTTGCTCTCTCTCATCCAGTCTCTCTTTCACTCTCTTTCTCTCTCTCTCTACCTCCCTCTCTCGACCCTCTCTATCTTCTCACCTCTATGTGTCTCTCTTCCCTCCTCTATCTCTCTCCAGCCATCCCGCTTTCTCTTGCCCCCATCTCCCAACCCCTGTCTGTCTCTCCCCTCCCCTATCTCTCTTGCCCCTTTCTCTCTCTCTCTCGTCGCCCTCTCACTCTCAGCACCTCACTCTCTCTCTTTTGTTCCCTCCCTCTCTCTCCCTCGCCTCCTCCCTCTCTCTCTCGCTCACCTCCCTCTCTCTCTCGCTCACCTCCCTCTCTCTCAAATCTTCTCTCTCTCTCTCACACCCTCCCTCTCTCTCTCACCCCATCCCTCTCTCTCTCGTACCCTTTCCTCTCTCTCTCACCCCCTTCCCTCTCACTCTCCCGCCTCCCTCCCTCCCTCTCTCTCGCCCCCTCCCCCTCTCTCTCAACCCTCCCTCCCTCTCCCCCTGTTGCCCATCACTCTCTCTCTCTGGCGCCTTACCTCTTTCTTTCTCATCCTCCCTCCCTCTCTCTCTCTCTCGCCCCCCTCTCTCTCGTACCTCTCCCTCCCTCTCTCTCATCCCCTTCTCTCTCTCTCTCTCTCGCCCCCTCCTTCCTCTCTCTCGCCACCCCTCACCCTCCCTCTCTCTTTCTCTAGTCCCTCTCCGTCTCTCTCTCACCTCGTCCCTCTCTGGCCCGTGCCTCTCTCTCCCCCCTCCCACTCTCTCTCTTGCCCCCGCCGCCTCTCTTTCGCCCCCTCCCCCTCTCACACACCCTTTCCGCTCTCTCTCTCGGCCCCCCTCCCTCTCTCTCTCGTCTCCCTCCCTCTCTCTCTCCTCCCCCTCCCTCTCTCTCTCACCCCCTCCCTCTCTTAATCTGACCTCTCACCTTCTCTCTCGCTCTCATCCCCCTCCCTCTCTCTCATACCCTCCCTCTCTCACTCTCTCGCCCGCCCTCCCATTCTCTCTCTCATCCCACTCACCCTCTCTCTTGCCACCCTCGCTCTCACTCTCATCCCCCTCCCTCTCTCTCTCTCTCACACCACTCCCTCTCTCTCTCGTCCCCTCCCTCTCTCTCAACCCGTGCCCTCTCTCACACTCTCGTCCCCCTCACCCTCTCTCTCGTACCCACCTCTCTCTCACCCCTTTCCTCTCTCTCTCTCGCTCCCCTCCCTCTCTCTCACCCCCTCCCTCTCTCTCACTTTCATTCCCCTCTCTCTCTCTTGCCACCCCCTCTCTCTCTCGCCCCCTCCCTCTCTCTCGCCCGCCCCCTCCCTCTCTCTCTTGCTCACCTCCCTCTCCCTCTCTCGCACCGATTCCCTCTCTCTCCTCCCCCTCACTCTCTCTCTCGTCCCCCTCCTCTCTCACACTCTTGTCCCCCTCCTCTCTCTCCTCCCCCTCACTCTCTCTCCTCCCCCTCACTCTCTCTCTCGTCCCCCTCCCTCTCTCACACTCTTGTCCCCCTCCCTCTCTCTCGTCCCCCTCCCTCTCTGTCTCTCAACCCCTTTCCTCTCTCTCAAACACCCCTCCCTCCCTCTCTCTCTCATCCGCCTCCCTCCCTCTCTCTCGTCCCCCTCCCTCTCACTCTTGTCCCCCTCCCTCTCTCTCTCTCTCTCACAGCCCCTCCCTCTCACTCTCCCACCTCCCTCCCTCTCTCTCTCGCCCCCTCCCTCCCTCTCTTAACCACTCCCTCCTTCTCTCTCTGTTGCCCCTCACTCTCTCTCTCTCTTGCGCCCTCCCTCTTTCTTCCTCATCCTCCCTCCCTCTCTCTCTCGCCCCCCTCTCTCGTACTTCTCCCTCTCTCTCTCTCATCCCCTTCTCTCTCACTCTCTGTCTCGTCCCCCTCCGTCTCTTGTCCCCTTACCTCTCTCTCTCCCGCCCCCTGCCTCTCTCTCTCGCCCCTGCCTCTCTCTCTCTCTCCCCCTCCCTCTCACTCTCCCCTCCCTCTCACTCTCAACCCTCCCTCCCTCTCTCTCTGTTGCCCCTCACTTTCTCTCTCTTGCACCCTCCTCTTTCTTTCTCACCCTCCCTCCCTCTCTCTCTCGTCCCCTTCCCTCTCTCTCTCTCGCCCCCTGCTTCTCTCTCTCTCTCTCTTCACCTCCCTCTCTCTCTCACACACCCGTCCCGCTCTCTCTCTCTCGGTCCCCCTACCTCTCTTTCTCATCACCCTCCCTCTCTCTCTCGGTCCCCCTACCTCTCTCTCTCATCACCCTCCCTCTCTCTCTCCTCCCCTCCCTCTCTTTCTCTCAAACCCCACCCTCTCTCTCGCTCTCGTCCCCGTCCTCTCCCTCTCACCCATTTCCCTCTGTCTCTCTCGCCTGCCCTCCGTTCCTCTCTCTCACTCCCTCCCACTCTCCCTCACCCCGTCCCTCTCTCTCCTCCCCTTCCCTCTCTCTCTCCTCCCCTTCCCTCTCTCTCTTGCACCCTGCCTCTCTCTCGCTCCCCCTCCTCTCTCTCTCGCCCTCGCCCCCCCACTCTCTCGCCCCTCCTCACTCTCTCGCCCCCTCCTCTCTCTCTCTCGTCCCCCTCCCTCTCTCTCTCGTACCCCTCTCTCTCACCCCCCTTTCCTCTCTCTCTCTCTCTCGCTCCCCTCCCTCTCTCTCTCTTTCGCTCCCCTCTCTCTCTCTCTCGCCTCCTCCCTCTCTCTCTCGAACCCCTCCTTCTCTCTCTCTTTTGCCCGCCCTCACTCTCTGTAGTCCCCTCCCTCTCTCTCACCCCACGTCGCTCTCTCTCTCGACCTCTCCTCTCTCTCGCCCCCCTCTCTTGCCCCCTCCCTCCTTCTCTCTCATCCCCTCCCTCTCTCTCTTTCGACTCCCTCCCCCTCTCTCTCTTTCCCCCCTCCCTCTCTCTCTACCTCCCCCTCTGTCTCTATGTCACCCCCTCCCTCTCTCTCGTCCCCTCCCTCTCTCTCTTGTCCCCCTTCCTCTCTCTCTCTCTCTCTCACACCTCCTCCCTCTCACTCTCCCGCCTCCCTCTCTCTCTCGCCCCCTCCCTTCTCTCTCAACCCCTCAATCCCTCTCACTGTGCCCCTCACTCTCTCTCTCTTGCACACTCCTCTTTCTTTCTCATCCTGCCTCCCTCTCTCTCTCTCGCCCCCCTCTCTCTTACCTCTCCCTCTCTCTCTAATCCCCTTCTCTCTCTCTCTCGCCCCCTCCGTCCCCCTCTCTCGCCCCCCTCACCCTCCCTCCCTCTCTCTCTCGTCCCCTCCGTCTCTCCTTCACCCCGTCCCTCTCTCTCTTGTCCCCTTACCTCTCTCTCTCCCGCGCCGTGCCTCTCTCGCTCTCTCTACGCCCTCTCTCTCTCTCTCTCTCTCTCTCTCTCCCCTCCCTTTCACTCTCAACCCCTCCCACCCACTCTCTCTGTTGCCCCTTACTCTCTCTCTCGCACCCTCTTTTCTTTCTCACCTCCCTCGCTCTCTCTTCTCATCCCCCTCCGTGTGTCTCTCACCCCGTCCTCTCTCTCTCGTCCACTTCCCTCTCTCTCTCTCGCCCCCTGCTTCTCTCTCTCTCTCTCCCCCTCCCTCTCTCTTTCTTGCGCCGCCCCCTCTCTCTCTCCCCCTCCTCTCTCTCTCATCACCCTCTCTCTCGCTCTCATCCCCCTCCATCTCCCTCTCACCCCTCTCCCTCTGTCTCTCTCGCCTGCCTCCATTCCTCTCTCTCACTCCCCTCCCACTCTCTCTCACCCCTCCCTCTCTCTCGCTGCCTCCCTCTCTCTCACGCCCCCACCCTCTCTATTGTCCCCCTCTCTCTCTCGTCCCACTCCTTCTCTCTCCTCTCCTACCTCTCCCTCCTCACTCTCTCGACCCCCTCCCTCTCTCTCTCTCACGGCCCTCCCGCTCTCTGTCTCAGTCCCCCCTCCCCCTCTCTCTCATCTCCTCCCTCTGTCTCTCCTCCCCTGCCTCTCTCACTCGCCCCCTCTCTTTCTCTCACTCCCACCTTCTCTCCCCCTCTCATCCCCTCCCCCTCTCATCCCCTCCCCCTCTCATCCCCTCCCCCTCTCATCCCTCCCTCTCTCACTCTCTCGCCCGCCCTCCCATTCTCTCTCTCATCCCCCGCCCTCCCTCGCTCTCGCCCCCTCGCTCCCTTCCTCTCACCCGCCTCCCTCTCCTCTCCCCACCTCTCTCTCTCTCACAATCCCTCCCTGTCTCTCGCCCCCCTCTCTCTCTCTTGCCCCCTCCCTCTTTCTCTCTCACCCCCTCCCCTCTCTGTCTCGCCCCACTTCCCTCCCTCTCTCTCGCCACCTCCCTCTCTCTCGCCCCCCACTCCCTCTTTCTCTCTCACCCCCTCCCTCTCTCTCTCGCCCCCTCCCCCTCTGTCTCTCTAACCCCCTCCCTCTCTCTCGACCCCCTCCCTCTCTCTCTCATCCCTCTACCTCTCTCTCTCGTCTCCCTCCCTCTCTCTCAACCTGTTCCCTCTCTCACACTCTCGTCCCCTCCCCCTCTCTCTCTTTCGCCCCCTCCCTCTCTCTCTCTCGCCCCCTCCCTCTCTCTCTAACCCCCCTCGCGCACTCTCTCTCTCACCTCCCTCCCTCTCTCTCTCATCCCACCTCCCTCTCTCTCGCTCGCTCCGCCTCGCTCTCTCTCGCCCCCTCCCACTCTCTCTTTCCCCCTCCCTGTTTCTCTCTCATCCCCCTCCCCCTCTCTCATACCCTCCCTCTCTCACTCTCTCACCCGCCCTCCCATTCTCTCTCTCATCCCCCTCCCTCCCTCGCTCTCGCCCCCCACTCCCTTCCTGTCACCCCCTCCCTCTCCCTCTCACCCACCTCGCTCTCTCTCTCTCACAATCCTCTCCCTCTCTCTCGCCCCCTCCCTCTCTCTCTCTTGCCCCCTCCATCTTTCTCTCTCTCACCCCCTCCCTCTCTCTCTCTTGCCCCACCTCCCTCCCTCTCTCTCGCCACCTCCCTCTCTCTCGCCCCTCCCTCTCTCTCTCACTCGCCCTCTGTCTCTCTCACCCCCCTCCCTCACTCTCGACCCCATCCCTCTCTCTCTCTCTCGTCCCTCTACCTCTCTCTCTCATCCCCCTCCCTCTCGCTCTCATACCCCCCTCTCTCTCACCCCCCTTTCCTCTCTCTCCCTCGCTCCCCTCCCTCTCTCTCTCTCTTTCGCTCCCCTCTCTCTCTCTCGCTCGCCCCCTCCCTCTCTGTCTCTCGCTCACCTCCCTCTCCCTCTCTCAAACCTTCCCTCTCTCTCTCTCTCTCACCCCTCCCTCTTTCTCTCACGCCCTCCCTCTCTCACACCCTCTCCCTCTGTCTCTCACCCATCCCTCTCTCCCCCTTTTGCCCCCTTCCTCTCTCTCTCTCGCCCTCTCTCTCTCTCGCCCCACCTCACTCCCACTGTCTCGCCCCTCCCTCTCTCTCTCGCCCCCTCCCTCTCTCTCTCACTCCCCCTCTGTCTCTCTCACCCCCTCCCTCTCTCTCGACCCCCTCCCTCAGTATCTCTCGTCCCTCTACCTCTCTCTCTCATCCCCCTCCCTCTCTCTCAACCCGTTCCCTCTCTCACACTCTCGTCCCCTCCCTCTCTCTCTCTCTCGTACACCCCCATCTCTCACCCCCTCCCCTCTCTCTCTTTCGCTCCCTCTCTCTCTCTCTCTCCAGCCACCCCCTGTCTCTCTCTTGCCCCCTCCCTCTCTCTCTCTCTCGTACACCCCCATCTCTCACCTCCCTCTCCCTCTCTCAAACCTTCCCTCTCTCTCTCCCTCTCTAACCCCTCCCTCTTTCTCTCACGCCCTCCCTCTCTCTCTCACCCCCTCCCTCCCTCTCTCTCTCTCTCTCGCTCCCTCCCTCTCTCTCTTTCGCCCCCTCCCTCTCTATCTCTCACCCCCCTCCCTCTCTCTCTTTCCCCCTCCCTGTTTCTCTCTCATCCCCCTCCCCCTCTCTCATACCCTCCCTCTCTCACTCTCTTGCCCGCCCTCCCATTCTCTCTCTCATCCCCGTCCCTCCCTCGCTCTCGCCCCACTCACTCCCTTCCTCTCACCCCCCTCCCTCTCCCTCTCACCCACCTCGCGCTCTCTCTCTCACAAGCCTCTCCCTCTCTCTCGCCCCCTCCCTCTCTCTTGCCCCCTCCTCTCTCTTGCCCCCTCCCTCTTTCTCTCTCTCACCCCTCCCTCTCTCTCTCTCGCCCCAACTCCCTCCCTCTCTCTCGCACCTCCCTCTCTCTCGCCCCCTCACTCTCTCGCCCCTCCCTCTCTCGCTCGCCCCCTCCCTCTCTCTCTCACTCCCCCTCTGTCTCTCTCACCCCCTCCCTCTCTCTCGACCCCATCCCTCTCTCTCTCTCGTCCCTCTACGTCTCTCTCTCATCCCCCTCCCTCTCTCTCTCGTAACCCCCTCTCTCTCTCACCCCTTTCCTCTCTCTCTCTCTCTCGCTCCCCTCCCTCTCTCTCACCCCCTCCCTCTCTCTCTCTTTCGCTCCCCTCTCTCTCTCGCTACCCCCTCTCTCTCTCACTCCCCCTCCCTCTCTCTCGCCCGCCCCCTCCCTCTCTCTCTTGCTCACCTCCCTCTCCCTCTCTCAACCCTTCCCTCTCTCTCTCTCTCACCCATCCCTCTTTCTCTCACGCCCCCTCTCTCTCTCACCCTCTGCCTCTGTCTCTCACCCCTCCCTCTCTCTCTCATCCCACCTCCCTCTCTCTCTCTCTTCCCCCCCGTTTCTCTCTCCCGTCCCCACCTTCTCTCTCTCTCACCCCCCTCCCTCTCTCTCTCACCCCCTCCCTCTCTCTCACACCCCCTCCCTCTCTCTAACCCTCTCTCTCTCTTTCTCATACCCCTCCCTCTCTCTCACCAAATTCTCTCTCTCTCCCATCCCCCTCTCTCTCTCTCTCTCTCGCCCCCTCCCTCTCTCTCACCCCTCCCTCTTTCTCTCGTACCCCTCCCTCTCTCACTCTCGGCCGCCCACCCTCTCTCTCTAACCCCCGTCCCTCCCTCACTCTCTCTATCGCCCCCTCCCTGTCTCTCTCTCGCCCCCTCCCACTCTATCTCGCCTCTCCCTCTCTGTCTCGGACCCCTCTCTCTCTCGCCTCCTCCCTCTCTCTCTCTCGACCCCTCCTTCTCTCTCTCTTTTGCCCCGCCCTCTCTCTCCATAGTCCCCTCCCCCTCTCTCACGCCACCTCCCTCTCTCTCTCTCGCCCTCTCCCTCTCTCTCGCCCATTCTCTCTTTCATCCAGTCTCTCGCTCTCTCTCGACTCTCTCTCTCTCTCTCTCTCTCGACTCTCTCTCTCTCTCTCTCTCTCTCTCGACTCTCTCTCGCCCATTCTCTCTTTCATCCAGTCTCTCGCTCTCTCTCTCTCTGTCTCTCTCTCTCGACTCTCTCTCTCTCTCGACTCTCTCTCGCCCATTCTCTCTTTCATCCAGTCTCTCGCTCTCTCTCTCTCGCTCTCTCTCTCGCTCTCTCTCTCGCTCTCTCTCTCTCTCGACTCTCTCTCGACTCTCTCTCGACTCTTTCTCTCTCTCTCTCGACTCTCTTTCTCTCTCTCTCTCGACTCTCTCTCTCTCTCTCTCTCTCTCGACACTCTCTCTCTCTCGCTCTCGACCCTCTCTCTCTCTCTCTCTCTCGACCCCCTCTCTCTCTCTCTCGACCCTCTCTCTCTCTCTCTCTCGACCCTCTCTCTCTCTCTCTCGACCCTCTCTCTCTCTCTCTCTCTCGACCCCCTCTCTCTCTCTCTCTCTCTCGACCCCCCTCTCTCTCTCTCTCTCTCTCGACTCTCTCTCTCTCTCGACCCTCTCTCTCGACCCTCTCTCTCTCTCTCGACCCTCTCTCTCTCTCTCTCTCGACCCCCTCTCTCTCTCTCTCTCGACCCTCTCTCTCTCTCTCTCTCAACCCTCTCTCTCTCTCCCTCTCAACCCTCTCTCTCTCGACCCTCTCTCTCTTTCTCGACCCTCTCTCTCTCTCTCGACCCTCTCTCTCGACCCTCTCTCTCTCTCTCTCTCGTCTCTCTCTCTCTCGTCTCTCTCGTCTCTCTCTCTCTCTCTCTCGACCCTCTCTCTCTCTCTCTCTCTCTCTCGACCCTCTCTCTCTCTCTCTCTCGACCCTCTCTCTCTCTCTCGACCCTCTCTCTCTCTCTCTCTCTCTCTCGACCCTCTCTCTCTCTCTCGACCCTCTCTCTCTTCTCACCTCTATCTCTCTCCAGCCATCCCGCTTTCTCTTGCCCCCATCTCCCAACCCCTGTCTATCTTTCGCCCCCTGTCTCTCTCGACCCTCTCTCTCTCGTCTCTCTCTCTCTCTCTCTCGTCTCTCTCTCGACTCTCTCTCCCTCTCTCTCTCTCTCGACCCTCTCTCTCTCTCTCGACCCTCTCTCTCTCTTCTCACCTCTATCTCTCTCTCTCTTCCCTCCTCTATCTCTCTCCAGCCATCCCGCTTTCTCTTGCCCCATCTCCCAACCCCTGTCTATCTTTCGCCCCCTCTCTCTCTGCCCTGTCTTTTTCTCTCTATCTCGCCTTCACTATCTCTCTTGCTCCTTTCTCTCTCTCGTCGCCCCTCTCTCTCTCTCTGTGTCTTTCTCCCTCTTGCCCCCTCCCTCACCCCTCTCTCAGTCTTACTCTCTCCCGCCCCTCTCTCATTATCTCCTCCCATGTCTCTCCCTCACTCTATCTCTCTCTCTCTCCCCCTTCTCGCTCTGCCCCTCCCTCGGTATCTCTCTCTTCCAACCTCCCTCTCTTTCTCTCTGACTGAATCTCTCTCCCTCCTGTCCCTCCCTCACTCCCTCTCTCTCTGACATACTCTGCCTCCCTGATCCTTGTCTCTCCCTCTGACCCAGAGACTGGGGGTGTTTGGGGGTCAGTCTGCGTGTGGGTGTGGGGGTGAGATGTGGGAGGTGTGGAAAATGTCGTAGAGATGGAATTGTGGGAGAGAGACAGCGACGGCATGAGAGAGATAGAGGGGGAGAGGGAAGAGTGGAGGCAGGTGGAGAAACCGTGGTTGGGGGGTGTGAGTGTGTAGAGAGAGGGGGATGAGGGAGAGGGTTGAGAAAGAGAGTGTGTGCTGAAAGAGAGAGAATTGAGAAGAAAGAGTAGGGGAGAGGTAATGGGGAGGCCAGGCTGCAGTTGGTTGGACAGAGGGAGTTAAACCCAACTCCTGAGCTCAGGGCGTGGTGCCCTCCCCTTCCCCGAGGACTAGGACTTGGGGCTGAGTCTGTCTCTCTCCAGCTCAGCTTCTCCAACACAAAGACACACAACAACATCGGTCACTCTGCTGCTCGGCACGCTTTAATCAACATTTTTATTGTTGACAAATGGAAGTGATGGATACAGTCATTGGGATGGTGCCTTTTCTCACTGGTCCCTGAGTTGTGAGAAACATTGAAATGTTTCCCTGTAACCCCCCTGTGGGGTAAGATTGGACAAACCAGTGCTACCCTCAGTCTGTTACCAGAGCGACAGGCTGCTCCATCGCTGAAACACTGAACTTAAATGAGAAAATCCCGGATGGATTGATTAATGAGGGAATTTGATGGATGGATGGATTTGGGTGAAGGGATATTTCAGCACATTCTTCAGCTGCTGCCTGAACTTAGTCTGGGTCACGGCATAAATCGCGGTGTTTGTGCAGCAACTGAGGAGCTGCAGCATGAAGCCCAATTCCAGCACATACCAATGGAGAAAAACAGGAGTATACATAATCCAATACATCCGTTTCCATATAGAAAACAGCATGAACGTTGACCATAACAGGATGAAATTGGCCGAGATCACAAACAGTAAAATGATGGATTTTTTTCGGTTTCTCATTTCAGTGTCAGACTGAGCGTCCCCATTGGTGTGAGCGCGGAGTCTCCTGCGGGCTCTGCTGGTCATTAAAATGTGTCTGACGGTGAGAACATTGAGCAGCAGAATCAGGAGAAATGGGACACACGGGGATAGAATGTGGTGGAGGAACTCGATTGTGACCCAGACACTGGATAATCGAACAGCGTGTATTACATCACAAAACCAGGGAATGTTCCCCAGCCGATACCGAGCCGTGAGCATAAAATACCAGAAAATGTTCTTTAAACAGCTCAGCACAGTCACTGCTCCCAGAACCACAGCCGCCGTTTTCTCACTGCAATATTTACTTTTCAGCTTCTGGCAACAAATGGCCACAAACCGATCAAAGGTGAAAGTGACGGTGAACCAGACAGAGCAGTCAGTGGCTGCATAAAGCAGGACGGCGTGGATATTACACACGGGGACGGAGTCCCTCAGAAAATAAAACTGTTCCTCATAAACAATGGGAATGTGTCTCAGGATCAGGTCGAGGATAATGACCAGGAGATCCGCCGCTGCCATGGCCCCCAGGTAACGTCTGACACATGGAGACAATCCACAATCTTTATAAAGCAGGACGTAGATGGTCACTACGTTAACTGTGAGGAAGGAAAACAAACCCATTATCCATCAGCCTGGAGGCAACGGGACCCGTTTTATCGGGGAACTAGTGAGATTTTCAAATGTGTCCCTGTATTCAGGGATTTATTAAAATAATTGGAGCTGGAATAACAAATGAGAAGTTCTGAATTACTGACAAAAATATGACAGAAACCACAAGAAACCCTCCCTCCCCAACACACAGAGACACATCCATAAAGACAGATGGTTTCTAGAACATTCCCACACACTCGATCACTCGAGAGCAGACACAGGTCACTCCTTCCCAGTTCCTAATACGGAGGGTGGGAACGTTGCTGTCCTGAAGGATTCTCTCCTAGTTTCCTGGAGACAAACGGAGTTTGGGAATTCCTGTAGTTTGGTCTAAGTTGTGGTCGATCCTGTGTCGTGGAGAAATGTAAACACAGGGAAAACGTATTCCCCCCTTTAACTGCCTGAGGGGCCTTCGGAACAGTGTCTCCTTCTCCCTGGAATGGGATCTCTTCCCTCGGGATCTTATCATTTGTCCAATTCACTGATGTCCGACCGTTCACAATGTCAGGGACAGAACGTTCCGGAGAATGTCAGTTATAGAATGCCAGGGACAGAACGTTCCGGGGAATGTCAGTTATAGAATGTCAGGGACAGAACGTTCCCGGGAATGTCAGTTATAGAATGTCGGGGACAGAACGTTCCGAGAATGTCAGTTGTAGAATGTTAGGCATAGAACGTTCCGGGGACTGTCAGTTATAGAATGTTGGGGTGGAACGTTCCAGGGAATGTCAGTTATAGAATGTCAGGGTCAGAACGTTCCGGGGAATGTCAGTTATAGGATGTTGGGGTCAGAACGTTCCGAGGAATTCCTTGAACTGTCCATGACCTCCCCCCCCCCCCCCCCCCCCATCCACCCCACCAACATGATGTACTGTGCAAAGGCCACATATCCATCCATCACGGGGAGCTTCACTGACCACATCATTGCATTATCTATAAACCACAACCAGATAGTCTAACCAGCACGGTGACATTTGCAGTGATCGCCCGTGAATTAATCTGTAAACCAGGAGCAATTACCCTCGCCGCATGTAGGACTGTGTTCCCCACCCCAGTGCATTGGTGTGTAAACCAGGATCACTTACCCTCTCAGCACTTGGAATGTGTACCCCACTCCAGTGCATTGTTTTGTAAACCAGGAGCAGTTACCCTCCCAGCTTGTAGGACTGTGTACCCCACCCCAGTACATTGATCTGTAACCCAGGAGCAGTTACCCTCCCAGCATGTAGGACTGTGTACCCCACCCCAGTACATTGATCTGTAACCCAGGAGCAGTTACCCTCCCAGCATGTAGGACTGTGTACCCCACCCCAGTACATTCATCTGTAACCCAGGGGCAGTTACCCTCCCAGCATGTAGGACTGTGTACACCACCCCAGTACATTGATCTGTAAACCAGGAGCAGTTACCCTCCCAGCATGTAGGACTGTGTACCCCACCCCAGTACATTCATCTGTAACCCAGGGACAGTTACCCTCCCAGCATGTAGGACTGTGTACACCACCCCAGTACATTGATCTGTAAACCAGGAGCAGTTACCCTCCCAGCATGTAGGACTGTGTACACCACCCTGGTGCATTGATCTGTAAACCAGGAGCAGTTGCCCTCTCAGCATGTAGGACTGTGTACACCACCCCAGTGCATTGCTCAGTAACATTGCGATAGAACCTTGTCCAGTGTGGGGAAACTTGCAGCCCATGCTGGTATAACACGATCTACCTCTCCCATCCATTTACAGTTCCATATCTCCATTGTGCCATTAAAAGGGGTGCTGTGTGTGTGAACATCACTGCCAAAGAGAGATGGCAGTGGAATCAGTTTAAATATCGCCATATGGGAGGGGTTTGGGAAATAGTCAGAGAGGGTGCGACTGAGAGACATTGTTATGGATGGAGGTGTTGCCAGATTTCAGGGTGCTGAAATTTAGACACTTTGACAGCATTCTGTAACATGAACCAATCTTCCTGGGAAAGGTGGGAAAAATGGATATTGGTGTGAAGTCAGATGAGCATTTGTTCTGCATTTTTGTAACTGGAATTACTTTCAACAGAATCTATGACTCATTGGGCAAATTCTAACAATAATTTATCTTTGTTTTAATTTCCTTGAGTGTGACAGAGGGATCATCCACACGAGGCTAAGCTATTTACTGGTGCTATCAAATTGAACTCACCTCATTAACTGTCTATCGTGTCCCTCTCATTCAATACTGGCCCGATTCTCCAACTCACCATCGCCCGGATGCCCCTGGATATTCTATGATCCCTGGCACTGGTGCCATCTTTAAAAGGCCAATGGTCACACTGTTGAGATTTGTGAGCTTGAAGCTGTCCTGAACAGTTTACCACGAGCATGGCAAATAAGGGGAAATTACATCACGGCTTGTGGACGGGGGCAGGAAGGTCCTGGTGGATGGGCTAGTATAGAGGTAGGCCATTCTTTTCCCAGAGGGGGCCACACCACCAGACCCACCGAGCATGGTCTGAACTCACCACCTAGCTCAGTGCATTATCTGTGGTTTGAAGAAATGCCCAGCAATACAGGACAAGCATCAATAATCTTCCCCACTCTGTCAGGTGTACATCTGTTATAGCACCTACCCACGAACAAGGCTCATGCTCCAACACTGTCACTGCCGCATGCAGCACGTTCTCTCTCTCTCTCTCTCTCTCTCTCTCTCTCTCTCTTTCTCTCTCTCTCTCTCTTCATCCCCTTCTCTCTCCACTTTACCCCACCCACCACCACCACCACCACACTAATAACACTGCATGGATACAACACTGTGGACTGACTCCCTCTGGACACATCACCATAACACCCTCACACCCGCCTGCACCAGCACTAACAGCTCTGCCACCCACTCCCAGCGTCCCTCCCTCCCTTTCTCCCATTCCAGGATAAACAAACTGGAATAGGACAGGAAGGACCAAGCTGGGTGGTGGAGCGCCCGATATCCATTTCATCACCCCCTCTCCCCGCCATGTGGGCATGACCCTAGGAAGAGCTGGAGTGGGCTGGGACGCCTCGTCTGGAGATTCTGAAACATCCACGGACCATTGACCGAGTAAGGAACGATGTTCAGTGAAGGGAAAATCTCACTTTAAACCCACTGGCAGCTTCGTTTCCCCCCGGCACAACTTAGAAGCAGTGGCCCTGATGTCATCTCCCTTTTGTCTCGAGCTGGTACAAATTGGAATCCCCACGGTCTCGCTGGGCAGAAGGATGGGCTTACAACACATCGTCACCATCTCCTCCCAGGAATGCAGCACGGAAACTCCCTCCTACACCTCTTCCTATAAACAGCTCAGATACTGAAACTAATCTGTGAGATTTACTGCTCTCCTCACTTGTCCTGACATCTTCAATAACCTGTGCTCTTTTACACCAGGGCCCTCTGTTCCTGCACCACCATTATAATGGGACAGCCAGTTTTATATTGTTTTTCAATGTCCTTCCTACTAAAGTGCATCACCTCACACTGCTCTGCATTGATCCCCATCTGCACGAAAACTACACCATTTTGTGATTGTCCTGTTTTAGTTGCACACTGTACTCCATAAACTTCACAATTCGACCAAGATTGGTGCCATCCACAAACGTTGAGATTGTCATAGTGTTACAGTCCCCATGAAAGAACTGAAATCCTGCCACACTCACGAGTATGAGCTAGTCAAATACCGCTATATTCCCAGGGACAGAGTTGAATAATGACATGCTGTCAATGGAACAACAAAAATCCTGACACACACGACACGGAGTGAATGAAATATTGACAAATCACGTAGAAATCCGGATAGGCTCCATCTATCTTCATTGACAACAGGGTATTAATGTTATGAAGTTGAAAGTGTGTACTGTACCTTTCAGAGAGAGGGAAAGCTGTTCTGAACTGAGAGCTTCTAAGCACCTGTGGTATGAGAGGATGGGAGACCCTGTGTGTCAAAGACAACTGAAAATATATCCCATTTGGCTGTGTAATAGATCCCTGAGTGGTTGCTCTTTGGACAACAATTCGAATTTTGCCAATCTGTTTAAATTATGCCCCAGGATACTAAAACCAAATCACGTTTGAATTTGTTGTTTTTCGAAAATCGAACCAATGAGATAATACAATGTTGTGGATATTAAGAATGCTGGTATTTTGAAAATTGCAGACAGAGCAAATGCCATCAACACAGATCCAAGAAATTACGAAATGCTCTCTATCAAAGGTACCTTTTTATATGGAACATATCCGCAGTAAACAGAAAGAAGATGACCCAGGGAGATCTACAGCGAAGAAGACATCGCAATCAGCAGCTGCTGTGTGGTTTTGACATTAAGTTAATGCAATTTCAATAAGCAGCTATGGAAACAGTATATTGCTATAGAGCTGGAGTTGGTTAATAAGCAATTTAGAGAAAGAGGGTCTCAGAGTTGTGAATAGTTGATGTAAAATGTTTACTTTCAGAGTAAAAACAAAAGATGTATTTTATTTAAACAGTGGAATTTGGGAGTTCTCTGCCACTCATTTTTTAATATTATTTATGAGGTGAATTGAGCATTTCTTTATGTTTAGTTTGTATTTAAAGATGTGTTTCACGCCGTGTCCTAACAATTGTTGTGTGTGTATATCGGTGTGTCTCTGTGTGGGGCAGTCTCCGTGCTCTTTAAACTGATACAATGCCTCCCTCTGCAGGCCTTCACAAGCCACTGCACAGACATTGGCAGAGGGGAATAACCAACAGGGATTCATTCAGAGAGGGGGAGGGAGAGGGCAGATGCTCACAGCACCATCCAAACTGATGTCTTATACCCGTACTGATCTAAATGTCCTTTAAATATTGGAACTGTCCCTGCTTTCACCACTTCCTCTGGAAGTTCATTCCACACACAAGCCATCTTCCATCTAAAACAATTGCCTTTCATGACTTTTATGAATCTTTTTCTGCGCACATTAAACTATCCCCCAGTCTTGAATCCCCAGATTCTAGCGAAATGACATCAGCCCTTCAGCTTATCTGTACCCCTCATGATGTTATAAACCTCTGTAAAGTTACCCCTTAATCTCATACTCTCCAGTGAAATATTTTCCATCCTATCCAGCCTCTCCTTATAGCTCAATCCCTTCATTCGCAGCAACATCCAGGTTAATCACATCTGAACCCTCTGCAGCTGAATAATAACAAGGTCAATAATATCAAAGTGAATAGTCAATTATTTTTCTGAGGGTAGGGGGGACCAAAACTAGACAGCATAGATTTAAGGTCTTACGGCAAACATTTAAAAGTGACCTAAGGGGCAGCTTTTTCACCAGGAGGGTAGTGTGCCTATGGAATGAGAGGGCAGGATGACCAGACTGGACACAGTATTCCAGAAGAGGTCTCACCAATGTCCTGCACAACTTCATCAAGATTTCCCAATTCCGATACACAAAGGTCTGACAAATGAAGACAAGTGTGCTGAACGCCATTTTGACCACACTATCTGTATGAGATGTACATTTTAAAGAATTATACCTGACGGCCTAGGTCACTGTTCTCCAACACTGCCAAAGGCCCTACTTTTAATTGTATAGGTCCTGCTCTTTTCTAATTTACCAAATCCAATACCTCGCATTAATCCAAACTATACACCATCTGCCACCCCTAAGTCCATTGAGTAATATCCCAATCTCCTCACCTTCCCCGTTTAATTTTAAAATTCCATCCCCATCCCCAGGAAGCCTGCTTACTCTGGCCTTGATTTTCGCAAATACCCTGAGCTTGGGTTCCCTTGTGTTGTTGGGGAGGAGGGACAGATTGCAGACACAGTCAGGGGGGTGGGGAGGGAGGCTGGAATGTAAACAGTGGTCAGGTAACATTTCATGGATTTAGGCAGAGGGCAGACAGACGTGAGAGTTGGGTAATACTGATCAGTGTTTTGGGGCCAGATATTTTGGTCTTTCTCCGTCTCTGGTGATCAGTAATAAATATCAATTCGAGACCGTTCAGTGTGCAGAGTGTGCCTACAGGATTTCTTTCCCTAATATTGCAGACTACAGATAATAGCAATTAAAGACGATCATACTTAATTTCGATGGCACAGCACGTGCACTCAACATCCTACAGTTGAGACAAATATCCTGCATTTGTTTAACAATACAAAGTGTTTTGTGTAATTCAGTAATGGTAACCTGATTATAATAAATCCACACCGAGCTGACAGCTGACACTTAAAATATGACACAAAATCTGGGTATGGTAGTGCAGTGGGTAGTGTCCCTGCCTCTGAGCTACTACTCTGGATTTCGTTCTAATTCTTGAATTCGTGTGGTAATGTTCATAGATCTGGACTAGAAGGTTTGGATTCAAGTCCCGCCTGTTGCAGAGGTATAGCACAGCATGTGACTTGATGGAGAAGGAAGAGGTATCAGTATTGAATTTCAGAATGTAGGCCCAGGATGACTGAAAACACAGCTATTCAAGTTGATTGGAGTCACATTTCGCAGCAGTAGAGGTTTATAAAATCAGAATGGTCATGGGTAGGGTGAGTAGTCAGGTCTTTCCCCCAGCTTAGGGGCGTCCAAAACTAGATTGCATTGTTTGAAAGTGAGAGCGGAAAGGTTTGGTGATGTCTCAAGGGCACCTTTTTACGAAGAGTGTGGCGTGTGTATGGAATGAGCTGCCAGAGGAGGTGGTGGAGGCTTTTACAACTACAACGTCTAAAAAAACATGCTGGGTACTGACAGGCCTGACGAGCTTTTCCAGCAATTTCTGTATTTGTTCAAAAATGAATTCATTTTAACACAGGTATTCTGGATATATTAAACATTTTATTTTTTTTATTGACGCAGGGACATATAAACCTGTCTTCAAATCGGTGAGGTAAAAACAATGACTGCAGATGCTGGAAACCAGATTCTGGATCAGTGGTACTGAAAGAGCACAGCAGTTCAGGCAGCATCCAAGGAGCAGCGAAATCAGTGACCGAGACCATTTTCTGCTAAGGACATAGCTCTGTGTATGACAGCAGCAATGATGCACCTACCTGGAGCAGTGAATGTGATGGAGACATAGTTTGGACAATGTACAAGGAGACTTCACATGGTCCAGTTTGGGAGAGGATGATATTACAGTGTGATTCAACTCAGAGAGGGAGAAAATGTACTCTGCCCGAGAAGGAATGGTGTATTGTACTCTCTGTCCTTCATTGTTCTTCATCACAGCAATGTGTGCGAGCTAAAAAAAACTCGACAGTCAAAGTTACCATTCTTGTTTTCATAGAATTCTTGCAGTGTGGAAACAAGCCCTTTGGCCCAACACGTACATACGAAGCTTCCAAAGAACAACCTTCCCAGACCCGTTCCCCTACATTTACCCCTGACTAATTTTACTAACCTAAATATCCCTGAACATTGTGGAAAATTTAGCATGACAAATCCACCTACCTCTCACAGCATTGGTCTGAGGGAGGAAACTGGAGCACCCATTAGAAGCTCACACAAACAGGGGAAAATGTGCAAACTCCACGCAGATAGTCGCCCGAGGCAGTGATCAAACCCAAGGTCCTGGTGCTGTGAAGCAGCGGCGCTAACCATTGAGCCACCGTGCTGCTCTTTGGGCGATCCCGGACCAGAATTCATTGGAATTTCCTCACTGCCTAATGCAAAGGGAATTCTGTGAAATCCAACTGTTCCAGGATGAAATCCCATTGCTAGGAGCTTGTGCGAGTAGAACAAAGAAAATTTACAGCCCAGCAACAGGCCCTTCAGTCCTCCAAGCCTGAGCCGATCTAAAACTACTGTCGAAAACTGTTGGTCAATTCCTAAGCATCTGTAACCCTCTGCTTCCCACCTGCTCATGCAGTTATCCAGATGCATCTTAAATGAATCTACCATGCCTGCCTCTACGACTTCTGCTGGCAACGCGTTCCAAATGCCCAAACCTCCGTGTGAAGTATTTGCCGTGTGTATCTCCCATCAACTTTCCACCTCTCATCTTGAAACCGTGATCTCTCCTTATTGAATCCTTCCCCCTGAGAAAAAAGCTTGTCTCTATCTTTCCTGTCTATACCTTTCATGATTTTGTAAAGCTCAATCAGCTTCCCCCTCAATCTCCTTTTTTCTAACCTCATCAACCTTTCTTCATAGCTAGCACCTTCCATACCAGGCAACATCCTCGTTAACCTTCTTTGCACCCTCTCCAAAGCGTCCACATCATTTTGGTAATGTGGCGATCAGAACTGTACACAGTATTCTAAATACGGCCCAACCAATGTCTTGGATAATGTTAACATGGCTTGCCACTTCTTATAATCAATACCCCGTCCGTTGAAAGCAAGCATGCCATATGCATTCTTGACCACTCTGTCCACCTGAGCAGCAATCCTCAGGGTAAAATGGACCTGCACTTCCAGATCTCTCTGCACATCAACTTTTCCCAAGGCTCTTCCATTCATTGTATAATTCGCTCTAGAATAAGTATTGCCTGCATGCATCACCTCACATTTATCTGGATTAAAAACTATCTGCCATGGGGATCGAAGATGGCGGCAATCTGAGAAGATCACACTGCAGAGCTTCGCATCGCAGCAGTAACAGGATGGGAGTGGAGTAACAGAAGTGGAGTATATCCGGTTGGAGCTTTGTTTTTCCTTTTTTCTTCCTCTATTGATAATAATTTGGTTCAAATTATGTCTGGCGGTGGTTATGATGTACATTTAAAGTTAGGGCATACCAAAGGATGGGTGGGGTATTTATTCCCCCTTTTTAAATGAAAGCATGATTTTATTCATATTGATATTCTATGGGGTGTTTATTCTTTTTAGCTTGTGCTTGCGATGTGGCTCTAGCTGGGAGAAGTGAAGGTTGTTGAGATGGTTAGATGCCTATTTATGGGCAGTTAGGGACGGATAGTTGCCCCGTCCGGCCGGGGGGTGAGTTCCCCCTACTCAGCGCTATTGGCGCTTTATATGTTGATTTGTTTACTGTTTTTTGTTGTTTTTTTTACTTTTAATAATTTTGTATGTTTGTTAACTGTAGTGGTTTTATATTTGGTGGACCATGCGACACTAAGGCTCAGCAATTTATGGTTCGGATTCCTCCTCTCTGGAATTTAAATGTAATGGCAGAAGATTATGGCTAATGATTTGATTAAATGGTGTACCTGGAATATCAAGGGATGTCACTAACCAACTAAGAGGAAGAAGGTACTCTTGAGTCTTAGAAAAGAGAAGGTGAATATTGCATTGTTACAGGAGTCACATTTGGATGACAAGGAGCATCTGAAATTACAGCAGAATGGCTTTGACAGAGTTTATTTTTCATCATTTAATACCAGAAGTAGGGGAGTGGCTATATTGGTAAGGAAAATTCTATCATTTAAATTGTTGGACGTGTTAAAAACACATACGGGAGGTTTGTAATTCTTAAAGCCTTAATAAATAGGGAAGAATATGACATTTTAAATGTTTGTTGTCCCCCAGCTCATCCTCTTAAATTCGTGGTAGATGCTTTTTCTAAACTGATATGTCTCATGTCTCGGTACATCATTATATGGGGAGATTTTAACTGCCTCATGGAACCCACAGTAGACAGGTTGCCTAAAGGTCCCTCGATACCCTCTGCACAAACTAAACAGTTATTGGGTTTGTGTGGGGAATTAGCGTTGGTGGATGTCTGGAGGTGTCTCCACCCGACAGGTAGGGATTTTACGTTTTTTCTCCAATTCGCATAGATGTCACACAAGGACTGATTTTTTTTTCTGATCCCTGTGGTAACCCTGGATCTGGTGGCATCCTGTACGATTGGAAATATTGCCATTTCTGATCATGCTCCACTTTATCTCATGGTTAAAATTAATGATGTTCCAGTGGATTCCAGGTACTGGCGAATGGACCACTTTATTCTCATGGACATCAAGTTTGTGGATTATTTCTCTAGGGAATTTCGGGCGTTCCTAGACATCAACAAATGCTCGGTTGATAGCTCATCTGTTCTCTGGGAAACTGCCAAAGCTTATGCCAGAGGGTTAGTGATTTCATATTCCCACCATTTACGAGCATGGTAATACGCCAGGAAAATATTTAGCATACCCTGCCAGAAAGGGAAGTGCCCCACAAACCATTACAACGATTAGGGAAGGGTCTGGGAACCTAACATGTGATTCTAAAAAGATTAATGTGGCGTTCCAGAGATTTAACACAAAGTTATATCAGTCTGAGAATTGTGAGGAGGGACAGGCCAAAATGGAATCCTTTTCTAGAGATCTGAAGCTCCCAGGTATGACTCCCGAACAAAAGTCCTATCTCAATGCCCCATTAGCAGAGGAAGAAGTGCAAGAAGCTGTTGGGCAGCTTCAGAGTGGAAAGGCGCCCGGTCATGAAGGACTTCCTCGTGAATTCTATAAGGATTTTATAAGTATACTGTCAGGCCCGATGCTGAATATGTTTAATGATTCGTACAGGCATGTTTGTATCCTACCATCTCTGAGAGAGGCCAATATTTCACTTATCCTAAAAAAAGGGAAGGATCTGGAAGACTGTGCATCATACAAGAGAAAGTGAGGATTGCAGACGCTGGAGATCAGAGCCGAAAATGTGTTGCTGGAAAAGCGCAGCAGGTCAGGCAGCACGAAGGAGCAGGAGAATCGACGTTTCGGGCATGAGACCTTCTTCAGGAATGAGGAAAGTGTGTCCAGCAGGCTAAAATAAAAGGTAGGGAGGAGGGACTTGGGGGAGGGACGTTGGGAATGCGATAGTTGGAAGGAGGTCAAGGTGAGGATGATAGTCCAGAGTGGGGGTGGGGGCGGAGAGGTCAGGAAGAAGATTGCAGGTTAGGACGGCGGTGCTGACTTCGAGGGATTTGACTGAGACAACGTGGGGGAGGGGAAATGAGGAAACTGGAGAAATCTGAGTTCATGCGTTGTGGTTGGAGGGTTCCTAGGTGGAAGATGAGGTGCTCTTCCTCCAACCGTCGTGTTGCTGTGGTCTGGCGATGGAGGAGTCCAAGGACCTGCATGTCATTGGTGGAGTTGGAGGGGGAGTTGAAGTGTAGAGCCACGGGGTTTTTGCGTTGGTTTGTACAGGTGTCCCAGAGGTGTTCTCTGAAATGTTACGCAAGTAGGTGGCCTGTCTCCCCAATATAGAGGAGGCCACATCGGTTCCAGCGGATGCAATAAATGATGTGTGTGGAGGTGCAGGTGAATTTGTGGTGGATATGGAAGGATCCCTTGGGGCCTTGGAGGGAAGTAAGGGGGGAGGTTTGTGCGGAAGTTTTGCATTTCTTGCGGTTGCAGGGAAAGTTGCCGGGAGTGGAGGTTGGTTTGGTAGGGAGTGTGGACCTGACGAGGAAGGCACGGAGGGAGTGGTCTTTTCGGAATGCTGATAGGGGAGGGAAGGGAAATATATCTCTGGTGTTCGGGTCCGTTTGGAGGTGACGGAAATGACGGCGGATGAGACGCTGTATATGGATGGTGGTGGGGTGGTAGATGAGGACCAGTGGGGATCTGTCCTGGTGGCGATTGGAGGGGTGGGGCTCAAGGGCAGAGGAGTGGGAAGTGGAGGAGATGCGGTGGAGGGCATCGTTGATCACGTCTGGGGGGAAATTGTGGTCTTTGAAGAAGGAGGCCATCTGGGTTGTACGGTATTGGAACTGATCCTCCTGGGAGCAGATGCGGCGGAGACGAAGGAATTGGGAATTACCAAGGATTGGTATCCTCCGTGAACAACTTCTCTTTCCAATCCTCCCTGAACAACTTCTCTTTCTAATCGTCCGCCCTGTCCCCCTTAGTCCAAGATCTCCCCACCTACGTTCGGGACACCACCCACGCTCTCCACCTCCTCCATGATTTTCGCTTCCCTGGTCCCCAACGCCTTATCTTCACCATGGACATCCAGTCCCTGTACACCTCCATCCCCCATCACGAAGGACTCAAAGCCTTCCGCTTCTTCCTTTCCCGCCGTACCAACCAGTACCCTTCCACAGACACCCTCCTTCGACTGACTGAACTGGTCCTCAGCCTGAATAACTTCTCTTTCCAATCCTCCCACTTCCTCCAAACCAAAGGAGGAGCCATGGGCACGCGCATGGGCCTCAGCTATACCTGCCTCTTCGTAGGATATGTGGAACTTTCCATCTTCCGTAGCTACACTGGCACCACCCCCCACCTTTTCCTGCATTACATCGATGACTGTATCAGCACTGCCTCGTGCTCCCACAAGGAGGTTGAACAGTTCATTCATTTTACCAACACCTACCATCCCGACCTCATTTTCACCTGGACCGTCTCAGACTCCTCCCTCCCCTTCCTAGACCTCTCCATTTCTATCTCGGGCGACCGAATCAACACGGACATTTACTTTAAACCGACCGATTCCCACAGATACCTAGACTACTCCTCCTCCCACCCTGACCCCTGTAAAAGCGTCATCCCATATTCCCAATTCTTTCGTCTCCACCGCATCTGCTCCCAGGAGGACCATTTCCAAAACCGTACAACCCAGATAGCCTCCTTCATCAAGGACCGCAATTTCCCCCCAGAATTGGTCGACGATGCCCTCCACCGCATCTCCTCCATTTCCCGCTCCTCTGCCTTTGAGCCCCGACCCTCCAACCGCCACCAGGACAGAACCCCACTAGTCCTCGCCTCGACCTCACCAAACTCCATGTACAGCGTATCATCCGCCGTCATTTTCACCACCTCCAAATGGACCCCACAATCAGGGATATATTTCCCTCCCCTCCCCTACCAGCGTTCCGAAAAGACCACTCCCACCGTGCCTCCCTCGTCAGGTCCACACCCCCCACCAAACGAACCTCCACTCCCGGCAACTTCTCCTGTAACCGCAAGAAATGCAAAACTTGCACCCACACCTCCCCCCTTACTTCCCTCCAAGACCCCAAGGGATCCTTCCATATCTGTCACAAATTCACCTGCACCTCAACACACATCATTTATTGCATACGCTGTACCCGATGTGGCCTCCTCTATATTGTGGAGACAGGCTGCCTACTTGCGTAACGTTTCAGAAAACCCCTCTGAGATACCCGGACCAACCAACCCAACCACCCCGTGGCTCCACACTTCAACTCCCCCTCCCACTCCACCAATGACACGCAAGTCCTTGAACCCCTCCTTCGCCAGACCATAGCAACACAAGGTTGGTGGAAGAGCGCCTCATTTTCCGCCTAGGAACCCTCCAACCACAACGGATGAACTCAGATTTCTCCAGTTTCCTCATTTCCCTTCCCCCCACCTTGTCTCAGTCAATTCCCTCAAACTCAGCACCGCCTTCCTAACCTGCAATCTTCTTCCTGACCTCTCTGCCCCCACCCCCACCCCCACCCTGGCCTATCACCCTCACCTTGACCTCCTTCCACCTATCGCATTTCCAACGCCCCTCCCCCAAGTCCCTCCTCCCTACCTTTTATCTTAGCCTGTCGGACACACTTTCCTCATTCCTGAAGAAGGGCTCGTGCCCGAAACATCGATTCTCCTACTCCTTGGATGCTGCCTGACCTGCTGTGCTTTTCCAGCAACCCCTTTTCAGCTGTGCTTCATACAGGCCCATCTCGCTCTTAAATGTGGACGTTAAGATCCTCTCGAAAGCACTTGTGTTAAGGCTGGAGACTGTGTTAACCTCTATTATTAAAGAGAATCTGACCTGATTCATAAAGGGTCGCAGATCCTCCAACAATGTTAGGAAGCTGCTTAACGTAATTTAAGCTTGGCCACAGCAGTCAATACTGGGATTGGTGATTTCTTTAGATGCAGAGAAGGTATTTGACTGAGTTGAGTGGCCGTACCGTTTATATTCTCTAGACCAGTTTGGTCTGGGTGAAGTTTTCGTAAGATGGATAAACGTTCTCTACAGTGTAACTCTCGCTGCGGTCATTACCAACGGGGTACGATCAAGCAATTTTAATATTTCTAGGGGCAGCCGGCAGGGCAGTGCCTTTTCACCATTACTTTTTACGTTGGTGATTGAAACGTTGGCAATGGCCATTCGTGGGGATCTTAATATATCAGCTCCAAAAGTGGGGTCAAAATTACATAAGATCTCGCTGTATGCAGGTGATGTTGTAATTTTCTTGACAAATCCAGCAGTCTCAGTGCCTTGCCTGATACAATGCATTCACGCGTTTGGCGCTTTTTCAGGATGTAAGATTAATTCTGCTAAATCAGAGGCTATGCCTATGGGTGGTCTTACGAACGAATTGGCTCTTGAGAGTGACTATAGATTCCCATTTAGGTGGTCACAGGGGGGTTTTGTGTATTTAGGCATATTCATTACTCCAGTTCTGGATTGGCTGTTCAAAGCTAATTTTACTCAATTATTTGAAAAAATTAAACAAGATCTCCAAAGATGGGAGGCACATCCAGTCTCATGGTTGGGTCGGATAGCGCTTATTAAGATGAATATTCCCTCTCGTTTGCTACACCCTATACGGATGTTCCCCCTGATTTTCAATAAGTAAAAGCTGAAAAGACTGAACAGTTGGTTCAGCTCCTTTATCTGGCACCGTAAAAGGCCGCTTATTAAATTAGCCAAACTGCAGTTGCCTCACAGATTGGAGGGAGTAGATCTTCTGGACATTAAAAATTAACAATTAAGCTCGTTTTAAACTTCATAAGTGATTGGGTTTGTTGGGACCCTCTTTCAATATGGCAAGATATCGAAGTCTCCCAGGCAAGGTGCCCCCTTACCAGTTTGCTGATTTTGGACAAATTGAGGACAGTTATGTCATATTGCCATAACCCAATAGTCATCAATACTGTTAAAGCATGGCGGGCAATTCGGCAGAGGGAAGGTAATATTGGCAAAACATCTTTATTGACTCCTTTAGTGGGTATGCCGAGTTTTCAACCAGGTAGGATCGATTCAGGATTTAAACGTTGGGAAGCGAGGGGTATATCTTGCATTGCCGATTTATTTGAGGGAGATGTAATGATGTCTTTCTATCAGTTAGTACGGAAGTACGAGTTACCTAACATAGACCTCTTTGGGTTTTTTTTCAAGTTAGGGATTTATTCAAAAAAGACCTCACTTTTGACTGATCCCTACAAATCTGACATAGAAAGCGGGGTACTAAGGGCTAAGTTTACACTCTCTGTCAGGACTCTATATAACCAATTGGGGGGTGCCACCTCTTAACGAGTCTGATCAACTCTGCAAGACGTGGGAAAGAGAGCTGGGTTTTGAAGTTTCCTCAGAGGCATGGGAGGATATTTGGGAGAATGCAAGGAAGATATCAATTTTCAATAGGACCCGTGCATTACAGTTGCAAATTCTCCACAGGGTCCACTTAGCCCAGACCGTATGTCAAAATTTAAACTGGGAACATCTTCAGCATGTCCCAAGTGCCAGGTCTGTCCGGGTATTCTTACCGATTGTCTTTGGTCGTGTGACAGACTTCAAACATATTGGAGCGCTGTGGTGGGTGCAATGGAGAAGATTTTAGGTGTAGGGGTGGAGAGGACCCTATTTCGCTCCTTTTCGGCCTACCTATTGCATTTCCTGCAGACTTGCATGAGGAAAATCTTTTCAATATTCTTACATTCTGTGCAAAGAAGAATATCTTGCTACGTTAGATATCAGAACCTCCCCCCACACACACACCCCCCACCCCCTCCCAGGCCTGTCAGGTTGGCGGAAGATTGTTATAGAACATAGAACATTGAACAATACAGCACAGAACAGGCCCTTCGGCCCACGATGTTGTGCCGAACCTCTAATCTAGATTAAGCACCCATCCATGTACCTATCAAAATGCCGCTTAAAGGTCGCCAATGATTCTGACTCTACCACTCCCACGGGCAGCGCATTCCGTGCCCCCACCACTCTCTGGGTAAAGAACTCACCCCTGACCTCTCCCCTATACCTTCCACCCTTCACCTTAAATTTATGTCCCCTTGTAACACTCTGTTGTACCCAGGGAAAAAGTTTCTGACTGTCTACTCTATCTATTCCTCTGATCATCTTATAAACCTCTATCAAGTCACCCCTCATCCTTCGCCGTTCCAACGAGAAAAGGCCGAGAACTCTCAACCTATCCTCGTACGACCTACTCTCCATTCCAGGCAACATCCTGGTCAATCTTCTCTGCACCCTCTCCAAAGCTTCCACATCTTTCCTAAAGTGAGGCGACCAGAACTGCACACAGTACTCCAACTGTGGCCTAACCAAAGTCCTGTACAGCTGCAACATCACTTCACGACTCTTGAATTCAATCCCTCTGCTAATGAATGATAATACTCCATAGGCCTTCTTACAAACTCTATCCACCTGAGTGGCAACCTTCAAAGATCTATGTACATAGACCCCAAGATCCCTCTGTTCCTCCACCTGAGCATATGGACCATATTCCCCTGCATTTTCTCACAAACATGGTACACCACAAAACTGAAAATTTTTGCAATATATGGCAACCCTTTTTGAAATAACTGGACATAGATTTATCTGCCACACTAACAAGGGCTTTTATATAGCCGTAACGATTGTGTTTCAAGATTCCAATATCCAGGGAGGAGGAACTGTGAATGTATGAGTGTTTTGTTTGGCTGAGCAGGGTTAACACTATTTATTTGTTTGTTGTTAAGTATTTATTTAGTTAGTTAAATAGCTAGTTTCAGTTTTTTTAAAATTTTATACTTCTCTATATATGTTTATTCATTCGTACATGAGGGTGGGTTGGGGAATTTTTTATTATTTGTGTTTAGTTTTGTACTATTTTTGTAATGTTTTCAATTGCATTGTTTTGTATTAGTTGTAATATTTAAGAATCTATTTTCTATTAATAAAAATGTATTATATTAAAAAAATCTGCCACTCTTCCGCCCAACTCTCCAGTCTATCTATATCCTCCTGTAATCTCTGACAGTCCCTTGTGCTTTCTGCTACTCCAACAATCTTCGTGTCATTTGCAAACTTGCAAATCATAGCAAAAGTGCCTTTTTCCAGATCATTTCTATATATTACAAACAGTGTCCCCAACACTGGCCCTTGTGGAACACCACTAGTCACCTTTCTCCATTTTGAGGCACTCCCTTCAACTACTACTCTCCGTCTCCTGTTTCTCAACCAGTTCTTTATCCACTTAGCTAGAACACCATGCAAACCATATGACTTCAATTTCTCCATTAGTCTACCATGGGGAACACGTGTGTGTGTGTGTGTGTGTGTGTGTGTGTGTGTGTGTGTGTCGATTCTTTATTTGCAATATGCAAACCGTTTACCATTCAACTTTCCGTCATAGACTGAGTAACATTTCTCTGGGTCATAAACGTGCTATTTCAGCTGATTAAAGAAATTACCCTGACTTGTTCCAAAAACTGACCCTGACCCAGTCTGCAACCAATATCATCGGCCATATCACCGACCTGCTGACATTTAACATTTGTTGTGAGCATTGGAAGAGTGGGACTAGAAAAAGAAACAGTGACCCCAAAAGCCAGGGAACTATAGATCGGTGAGCCTGATGTCAGTGGTGGGTAAGTTGTTGGAGGAGATTCTCCGGGACAGGATTTACATTCATTTGGGAAGGCAAGGGCTGATCGGAGTTGTCAACGTGGCTTTCTGCATAGGAAATCATGTCTCATTAATTTGATTGCGTTTTATGAAGAGGTGACAAAGAAGAGTGATGAAGGCAGTTTGGTAGACATTGTCTACATAGACCTCAGCAAGGTGTTCACAACATTTCAGTTGGTAGATAGGTTAGGAAGTTTCGGTCACATGCGATACAGAGGATGCTAGTCACAATTGACTTGAAGGAAGAGGGGTATTTTCCAGACTGGAAGCTTGTGAATAGTAGTGTGCTGTAAGAATCAGTTGCGAGTTTTTTGCATTTCATCATTTATATCAAGAATTTGGATGTGAATATTGGGGCCATATTTAGTAAGTTTACTGATGCAATGTGACTGGCCAAACTATTCGTTGTGAAGCAAAATACCATTTATTTTAACACGACAGATAAAATGAAACCAAAGAAAGACGAATTTAGAATAAGGTAATTCTATTGGAAAAGTTAACAGAATAATAGATCTAGGAGCTATTACTAATGAACTGTTCAAATATCGGAAAATCGCATAAATACAGCCCCTGTCAGAAAGGAAAATGCAGACACAGAACGTCACAAACATTTCTCCAATCCAGGAATTAAAAACTGCATATAAATGGAGTAGCAGCCTGGTGACATTCACTGAAGCTTCCAACTCTGTTGAGACCCCAATAGTTTCTGATGTTACTGAGAAACCAAAACCCAGAAATCCTAATCTGTGAGAGCTGGCCACACTCATTCAGGCTGCATTAAAATTAACCCAATGCCTCCCTAGCTGTTTACTCAAGTGGGCTTAACTAAACAGCTTGGAAACGGTCATTCAATCCCTCTCTGAAAAGAAATAAGGACAAAACAGCCTCTTAAAACTGCAGTATCATCACACTAATCAGCACATCGAGCTGTTAAACTGGAACCAGAGGTAACCCAATCAGGCTCTTGGCCCTGTCCAAGCGGACAAGGAAGAAGCCATTCAGTCCCATGAGTCACTGACACAGGAACAGTAGGAGTCATTCAGCCCCTTGAGTCTCTTACACAGGAAAAAGAGGAGGCCAGTCAGCCCCTTGAGTCTCGTACACAGGGACAGGAGGACGCCATTCAGCCTCTTAAGTCACTTCCACAGCAACAGGATGAGGCCATTCAGCCCCCTCAGTCTCTTACACAGGAATAGGAGGAGGCTATTCAGCCCCTTAAGTCATTTATGCAGGAACAGGAGGAGGCCATTTCCCCCACAACTCATTTGCAAAGGGACAGAATGAGGTAGTTGATGCTGATTCCTGATGAATGGCTTATGCCCAAAACGTCAATCCTCCTGCTCCTCGGATGCTGCCTGACCTATTGTGCTTTTCCAGCAATCCACTGTCTACTCTGATCTCCAGCATCAGTAGAACTCACTGTCTCCTAATTGATGCTCTAATATGATGAACAAGTGGAGCAGAGGCTGCACAGACAGACTGCTCCACGTTGTTCCTCCTGGCTCCGTTGCTCATGATACACACGTGGGACTTTAACATGGTTTTCTAGCGTTGAGGAGGGAAGCCATATGTCTTGTGTGAAGTCTCAAGAAGGCATCTTCCTTCTCCGAGGAGCCAGCCTGGTGTTCTCTATGTAAGGCAGAAGTGGATGGGAATGGCTACCTGTTTCAGGAGGAAGGTATAGTGGCTGCTGTTGGGGATTGTGAGCAACATGGTATTCAGTACGGGCTCACACGCCGACTGCACAATAACGTAGGGAGAGTTAATGAAGGCATATAAACTATTAGGAAAGTCACGTTAGACTGATGAATGGACTCTCTAAGTTCAAATATTGCTAATCTTGTTCATGTTAATATTGTCTAGTGCATGTCCTGTGCAGTGTAACCTGTATGCCTTACTCTGTCCATATAACCTGGACTATCCGGACTATAACCTGGTGTTGTGTGATATTTAACTTTGTACACCCCAGTCCAACACCAGCATCTCGAATCATTACTCTGTTGATCTCGTCTCGTGCATGTCCTGTGCAGTGTAACCTGCATGCCTTACTCTGTCCAAGTCTACTTCCACCCTACGATCGACCTGACCATGCTCACTATGATCTGCCTCCACTGCTCATAAACAAAGTGTTTCTCTGTACTGAGGTACACGTGACAAGAAATCAAACCAATCAATCCTGGTTAAAGTCTGGAATTTCTCACCCTATCAATGTCTCTTTTGGAAATAAGTGATCACTGCCATTCCTCGTGTTTCAGCGTCACCATTTCTTCGTCTCTCACAGGTCTACAGATTAAACACTCAGTTTCTTTACTCTATCCTCATGTTACCATCATCCGTGTCTGTCGTAAAGAGATCATTCCTTACAAAGTAGATCAAATCTGTACAGAGTGCCCCTAATGCTGTCTCAGCAAGGCTCAACACAGCAGGAAGATGCCTTTACTTATGTACACGAATCATCTTACAATGCAGGACAGCATACCATTGACTGCACCCATTACTTACACAGGGATAGTTTCGGAGCAGTCAGCATAGACTTATGAGTGGGAGATCATGCTTCCCAAATTTGTTAGAGTTCTTTAATGAATTGACCAAGAAGGTTGATGAGGGCCGAGTGGTAGACGTAGGTTCAATGGCCTTTGATACGGTTCCACATGAAAGGCTGCTCTGGAAGTTCCGTCACGTAAAATTCTGGCGGAAATGGCCAAATGGCTTGATGGTAGGAAGCAGAGGGTTTAGTGGAGGTATGCTTGTCAGACCAGAGGCTGGGTGCATCGCTGTTTGTGATCTATGATTTGGTTGAGAATGTGCAAAGCTTGATTTGTAAGTTTGCAAATGACACTAAAATAAGTGGTATCGTGATCAGTGAGGTAGTTTAACAGATATTTCAACAAGACCTTTAATCAGGTGGGGAAGTGGGCCGAGAAATCGCAAATGGAATTCAATATTTTTGTGTCAGGTCTTGCATTTTGGAAACTCAAATCAAGGTAAGTGTTTCATGGTGAATAGCAGGGTGTTTAGGGGTGTAGTGGGCAGAAAGACCCTGGCGTTCAGCTGCACAGTTCTCTAAGAGTTGAGTCACAGGTAGACAGTGCAGTGAAGAAAGCTTTTGGCACACTGGCCTTCAGCAATCAGGGCATTGAGTGTAGAATTTGGGAATTTATGTTGTAGTTACCCTGGACTTTGATAAGGCCGCACTTGGAGCATTGTGTTCTGTTTTTGTCACGTTGTTTTAGTGAGAATGTCATGAAATTGGATAGAGCGCAGAAGAAATTTCCAAGGACGTTGCCAGGACCCAGCGGTCTGAGTTATAGGGAGAGGTTGGGCAAGGTCAGACTTTTTCTTTAGAGTGTTGGAGACTGAGGGGGGACCTTATAGAGCTGTATAAGATCACGAGGGGTATGGATAGGGTTAATGTTCTCAGTCTTTTTCCAAGTTTTAGAGAATCGAGGATTAGAGAGGATCAGTTTAAGGTTAGAGTGGAAGGAATAAAATGAGCCTGAGGGGCCACTTCTATACACAGAGGATGGTACGTGGATGAACTGCTCGCAGATGTTGTTGAAGGGGGTATATTAACAACATTTAAAAAAGCATTTGTATAAATATGTAGATAGGAAAAGACTACAAGGATGTGGGCCAACTGCAATGAAATGGGGTGAGCGTGGATGGACATTTACAAGGTGGAGTCGAACCCCTCTGTTAATTATAACCAACACACAGAAAAGCTCGCCTGGACTCATAATCTTTTAAAATATGAGTGACACAAATCTCCAACATTCAACTATTTAAACAAAAATTAACAAGTTAGTTTCTTTACTGTAATAGTGAACACTAAACAACAACTATTCACAAATGCATGCTTCTCTTTTCTTAACTACTTACTATCTGCATCCAACTCTGTAAAAATATGCTATTCCAACAACCCAAATATTAAACATTACAATTTTAAGACCAGACAGTCTCTATCTTCCCCGCTGAGTTCACTCTTCCAGCTGCTGATCTCCCTGGGTCATTTTTTTTTACTGCAAGTAGGTTGGACATGTACATGTATCTTTGATATAGAGTGTTTGAGATGGCCAGTTAGCACTCCTGCTCTACAGCAGTTACTCTGCTGTTGGATGGCAGTGGCTCTCCCTTCAGTGTTCAAAATGCTGGCTTTATATACTCCCCATGATACAATCATTCTCATAATTTGATTGCTTTCCAGGTGTCCAAACAATAATATTCAAATTCAGTTGGCTTTTGGTAACCTGAGCGTTATTTAAACTCTTTGCTTGCATTTGAATTGCTGTCAGAACAGCAACCAAAACTCAGGTATCCATTTACCAGCTAATTGTGACATGTGGAAGAGCCTGACCTTTAGCTGGCATCTGTGGCTGTACTTTCTATTCAGCAAAACCCGTTCTGTTTTACAGTGACCAGACAAGCTTTCGGCTTCATAACACCTCCCCACTTCAGAAAAGAAAATGAACCATCAGAATGAAAATATGGTATCAATTATTTTCCTCTAAGTCTTAATCCCATTATTATGAAATACAAAAGTATTAATCTCAGTTATACCATTCATATTAATCTGCACACCTATATAACACTGGAATAAGTCAGATTTTATCTAAACGTTTTCCTTTAAATCTGCGATACCACATCTACTATCACATTTTAGTACGCACAACATGTACATTTTGTAAGTTTAAAGCCAGTAACATAAGACTGCAACGAAATAGTCTCACATCCTAGTCTTTAAATATTCCAAAAAATACGAGAGCTTTGTCGTTGTCCACAATCATCTCCGACAATTTGTTTGTCCTATAAACATTAAAATATTGTCAGTCCAGTGCGAAACTTAATCTTTCTTTTTCAATAATGGAGACGTTGTATTTTTTTCTAGTGGACATTGATATTTTTTGACAAGTAGCCAACTGACAATTCAATTCCATCATCTTACTGTATCAATACATCTCCAAGCCCTATATCCTGAGCATCAAGCACAATTTTCAATTTATTTTTCAAAATATTTGGTGTAGCTCTAACGGTGAGAGTGAGTGACAGAGTGTCAGTTCCAGGAATGCAGTTTGTTCTTGGGAACGATTTAACAGGATCCAAGGTGGGAGAGGCACTCCCTGTGATGGAGAAGTCAAAGGAAGACTAGGGAACTGGGGAATTGAAAGAAAATTACTCAGGAGTTTTTCCAGACTGTGTATTAACAAGATCCCACTGTCATAAGTTACAGCAGGAAGGAAAAATAAAAGAAAAAGACAAAGGAGTTGATGTTCAGTTAACTGACACCCTGTTTGCTTTAACAGTGCAGAAAAACTCCTCAACTGGCAGAGGGTCAGGCAGGGGTGGGAAATCGTCAAATTTTCAGAGTTTATATCTGCCACCTGCTTTACTCAATGATGTGCCCTTTTCGGGTGCTGTTTAGACAACTCACCTACTTCAAATAATCTCTCCCTCAACTCACATACAGAATCCATTTGTGAGATCTCTGACTTCGGTCCTGTCAATTTATATTTAATTTATTTCAAGGACCTCTCACTTCATGTACGAATATTAACTCAAAGGAAGTAAACTGAGTAGATTTATTTAGGTCATGTCCGATGCCAAGCAATTGAATGGAAGCCTTTATCACAATCATTCAGGCAATCTTGACATTACGCTGTTAACATGGTCTTCAGCGTTTGATGCTAATTTTCTAAGGCTCACCGGGATTCAGGATGGTATACACTTGATTTGAAGTGCTGTATTCCTAAGCTATCCATCACTTCTTAAAAGAGCTGAGCGGTAAAATGAGACCCTTGATCTGACTGAATCTCTCTGCGAAACCCACAGTGAGTAAAGAAAGCTACCAACTCCTCCACCTCCCTTTTTTGCCTTAACACTCCATAATGGAATTGCCTCTGGAAATCTGGGAGACACATCCATTATCGACATCAAATATTAGTTTCCACTTTTATTTTAGAAAGAGGAGGCACACAATTAATCACAACGTACGGGAAATGTTCTTCGAATGCAGGAATTGACAACAAAGGTGCTGGTTTTATTACTGCCTGTGACTTACCGACCATTTGGCATGTATGACATCGAGAACAAAACATAACCACGTCCTTGTGCACTCCAGGCCAATAGAAATGCTTATGTACCTTAGCCCGAGTCTTCTGTACACCTAGGTGACCGCCTGCAGTTAGTTCATGTGCTACCCATAACACTGTATGCTATCCGTAACACTATATGCTACCGGTAACACAATCCGTTGCAGTTCAGCCCATGTCTCTTCCGCAGTAAACTATTGTGGATTCTATTTCAATTTTAGGATTTTATCTTTAAGTTAGTAACGTTCGACAATATATTCTGATTCATTTTCTCTGTGTGTGTGTATGTGTAAGTGTGTGTATATCTCTGTTGTAAGTCCATTAGCCTTTCAGGACAAAACACCTCTGCCTGACCCTCTGCCTCTTCAGGTATTTTTATGCACAGTTACATCCAACAGCATGTCACTGAACTGAACATCAACTCCTGTGTCTTTTTCTTTTGTTTTTCCTTCCTGCTGTAACTTATGGCAGTGGGATCTTGTTACCACACAGTCTGGAAAAAATTCTGAGTATTTTTCTTTCAATTCCCTATTTCCATAGTCTTCCTTTGACTTCTCCACCACAGGGTTTCCTCTCCCACCTTGGATCCTGTTAAATCGTTCCCAAGAACAAAATGCATTCCTGGAATGAACACTCTGTCACTCACTCACCGTTACTTCCCAAATCTTGATTTGGCACTCCAACCTGATGTCACACAAGGGAATGCTTAATTTCTGTCCCCATTCCACAAGTTATCATGCTCTTGAGTAACATGTCAGAAAGAGTGAAAATACTTCCACCTCTTATTATTAGATCGGGAGAGACAGTGAGGACTTCAGATGCTGGAGATCAGAGTTGAAAAGTGTGGGGCTGGAAAAGCACAGCTTGTCGGCAGCAACTGAGGGGTAGGAGAATCGACATTTCAGGCAAACGCCCTTCATCAGGAAAGTGGGGGGGGGGGGGGGTAAGGGAGGGGGAAGAGTTTGAGAAATAAATAGAAGGGTGGAAGGGAGCTGTGAAGGCGATAGGTAGATGCAGGTTGGGATAGGTCGAAGAGGATGGTGAAGTGGATAGGTGGTAGGACAGCTGGAACTCTCAAACTATACCGCATCAACATCGACATAACCATTTCCAATTCTCCCATTCCCCAGCTTCATCCCAGATCCAACCGTTCAACTTAGTACTGCCCTCTTGAACTGTCTTAATTGTCCATCTTCCTTCCCACCTATTCAGTCCACCCTCCCTTCCAACATATCACTCTCACTCCCATCTACATCTTCCTTTCGCCCTCCCAGTGACCCTCCTGCCAGACTAGCTCCTCTCCTCCGATTTATCTTTCAGCCCTCTTGTCCGCCGCCACATTCCTGACGATGGGTTTATGCCTGATATGTCGATTGTCCTGCTCTTCGGATGCTGCAAGATCTGTTGTGCTTTTCCAGTGCCCCAACTTCTCAACTTTTAGAGACTGAGCAGATCCTGTATCTCACAAAATTGTATCTGCTTGTCCTTCTCCCTCTGTTCTTTCTGAGTAAACTTCAACCACAGAGGCGTATTATTTATTGATATCAGGCACTGCCTCCATACACAGCCCCTGCCTCGGGCTGTGCACTCTCCTGCAGCTCCTCGGCTGCACTTGGGGTCTCCTTTACCAGTTTCACTAATGTCACTGGGCTTAGCCTCTTCCACACATCTTTTTCCAAAGTGCGTTCCTTCACTGCCCAGCGCTGTGTGTCCCAGCTTACTGCAGTGAAAACACCTTTCTCCCAGTGCCCTTCTTAAACCAACGGCACTGCAATTTTATGCTTTCCACTCCCTTATATTGAGAAAACCTGAGGCCTTTCATCTCCTTTCAACCCCTTTGGGCTTCATTTTTCACCTCTGGTAAACTATTGTCAGTGTTCTCTACTGTTCGATTTGTAGTGTACGAACTCTCCTTCTCCCAGGTTCTATCTCTCACAGGATGAAATCCTCCCAGAAGCAAAATATCATCTCATGCACCAATGCATATTTACTTGCCATTTCAGCCACGCTTCTCATTTCTTGAACTTTCTGTTCATTCAGATGAATTCTTACCATCTCTGGATGTGAGCATTTAAACTTCTCCAGCAGAATGATCTCCCTTCGACCCTCACAGGTCTTATCCACTTTTAAGGCCAGCACCCATCTATCAAAATGACTGTGTTTAATTCTTTCAAATACAACATCAACTTGCCCTGGTTCCATCTCTTTATTTATGCACCTCTGTCTAATAGCTTCTAGTACCAATTCGTAAGCACTCAAAACAGCCTGTTTGACATCTGCATAATCTCTTGACCCCTCATCTGACAGCACTGCACACACCTCAGTAGTTGTGCTCACCAGCTTAGTCTGAACGAGCATTACCCACAAGTTCACTTGACACGCCATCTGCCGAGCCATTTTTTTCAAAAAAATTTAAAGATTTTGACGTTTTCTCAGCAAAATATGGCAATGTATTAACATAGCTGTATATATAGCTGTGGCATTCTCCCTTCATCTCCATCCTGTTAATTTAGCTTTCTTGTCTAATTCCCAACTTCTGAATTTCAAATTATCTCTCTCTTCTTCCTCTCTTTCTCTTTCTCTTTCTTCTCTCTCTCTGTTTCCGTCTCTTTCTTTATCTTCTAACTCCAGTTGCCATATTTGCAATTTAAGTTTTTTTCTAACTCTACAGCACTTGTCTGTTTCGCTGATGCATCAAAGTGCGTGACCAACTCCATTACAATTTCAGCTTTCCTTTTCTCCTTGATTAAACCCAATTCCAAACTATTTGCTAATTCTAAAACATGTCCTTCTTTTGTCTTTCTAAACTTCCTTGGAAAATTTGAGAACCTCTTTAGTAATATTAATTAAAACCACACACCCAGAAAAGCTCACCTCACATCATAATCTGTTAAACTGTGAGCGACAGGGAACTCCTAAATTCCACTATTAAACGAAAAATAACAATTTATATGAATGCACGTTGGCTCGCTGAGCTTGAAGGTATGTTTTCAGACATTTCATCACCATGGCTAGATAACGTCATCAGTGAAAGTCTCTTCTGAAGCGCTGGTGCTTTTTTTTCCCGCCTCTCTATTTATAGGTCTTGGTTTCTGAAAGGGGGTCATGTCATGTCCGGTTCTTTTGTTTTACAAGAGAAGTTCGATAGGATCTAAATTGATGCATTTATTGATGGAGTTCTGGTTAGAATGCCATTCCTCTAAGAAGGTCCTTGCGTGTCTTAGTATGTGTGTGCTTTGTCCCAGTCAAAGTGTGCCCTTCTTTGTCTGTATGTATGGAACATAGTGATAATGGGTCATGTCTTTTGGTGGCAGATGGTGTTGATGTATCCTGGTAACACGACAACAGGACAGTTTCAAAGGTGGAAAAATGATTTTGTATACACTGTTTAATCAATGTGTGTGTGTGTGTGTGTGTGTGTGTGCGCGCAGATAATAACATTTCTCACATGTGCATAACACATTGTAAATGAACAGAGACACAGTTAACGAAAGGTGATGCATATGATGCATAAAATGTATAAAAACTTAAAACATTATTTGATGCTCATCTGACGTGATATGTTCCCGTTCTCTCAACGTTCCCTTCCTTTCTGGAATTTTCAACTCTAATCTCTCATTCTTATGTATGCTCCAAATTAGATTAGATTACTTACAGTGTGGAAACAGGCCCTTCTGCCCAACAAGTCCACACTGACCCACAAACCCCCATTCCCCGACATTTGCCCCTTTACCTAACACTACGGGCAATTTAGCATGGCCAATTCACCTGACCTGTACGTTTTTGGACTGGGGGAGGAAACCGGAGCACCTAGAGGAAACCCACGCAGACACAGGGAGAATGTGCAAACTCCACACAGTCAGCCGCCTGAGTCGGGAATTGAACCCGGGTCTCTGGCGCTTTGAGGCAGCAGTGCTAACCACTGTGCCACTGTGCCGCCCACAAATTCTTGCTTCTCGTATCCCAACTTATTTCCCTTTCTACTGAGAGTTAAATATATTGGCCTGCTGGGTTCGTTCCAAAGCTAGTGTCTGTCATATTATTCGAGATATATATTCTGGCATCAGACCTAGCATTTGAATATATTACTCTTTTGTACATGCACTGTACAAAGGACCACAGCATACAGGAATTGCCAAAATATTGGAGGATGTTCATCTCCTCCTTTCGATAATCTGGTTTTCTCATTTTGCACATTTCCTCGTCTATATTGTCTCTCTTTCTCTCTTTGTTACTAGTTAAGAAATCTACACATTATTCTTCGCGTCCCTTCTCTCAAAACTCCTTCTTTCGCTTTATATCTATTGCTGACTTCTCGAAGTAATGTGATTATAATTGAGCAATGTAACTACAAAGACATTCAGAAGGAGCTGGCCAGAGTGAATTGGAAAGGGAGCCGAGCAGGGAAGACCATGGAGCAGCAAAGTCAGGAATTCCTGTGAATATTCGGAGTATATCAGAAATTCATCGCAAAGAAGATTAAATATGCTCTTAGGAGGACAAGGCAGCCATGACCAATACGGCATCAACCAAAAGAGGATACATACAATGTGCTGAAGATGATTGGGGATCCAGAGATGTCATTGGCTCTGAAATTACATCGGCTGGAATCACTGACACTATAGAGTTCTTAATCAAGTTCAGGGAGCGAAACAGAGGGAAAGACATCCACTTTAAACACAGAAGATGGCATTACTCAAGGAAAAGAAGATTCTGATGAATTAAATAATTGAATTAAAATCTGTAAATTTATTTTGGGGAATGTGTCAGTTTGGAAGCATGACCTGGGGAGAGACCCTCAGCAGAATGAGAGTATGAAAATGGAAGCATTTCCACATTATAAACCAGAGTAGGTCACTGAGTACAGGGCTGATGGGTGAATGGGTCTCGATGTGATCTATGGGACAGACAGCAGAATTGCATTGCAGATATTGCAGCTCAAAACTGCGTATTCATGTAGTGCTGTAGAACACAGCAGAAGGAGAAGCAGACCTGCATTCAACCACAACCTGTAACTTTTAGCCTCGAATAACCTTCTCAGTTTTCTATTACCATCAACACCATCTGTGTTTCGGTAATTACTGTGGGTGAACATGTCAGGGTCAGAACCACGTGAACCTAAACCTGATGCTGATCCGTTAAAGCTACTGCGCTTGACTTACAGATCTGATCGAACCTCTGCAGTCCTGCCACATGCAGTCATAAATGGTGATGGACGATTAAACAAATAACTGGAGGAAAGGGATCCAAAAATATCCCCATTCTAAATAATCGAACAGCCCTGCACATCAGTGTAAAAGGCAAGGATGTAGTATCTGGACCATTCTCGGCTAGAAGTGTTGAGTGGATGATCCACTTCACCCTCCTCATGATGCTAGTCTTCTACCAAATTGATTTGATGCACGTGACATGAAGAAACAGCTGAACACAGCAGATACGTCAAATGCAGTGGGCCCTGACCCCATTCCTGCAATAGGACTGAAGACTTGTGCTGCACAACAAGCCGTGTCCTTGGGGTGGCTGTTTCATTCCAGCTCCAACTCTGATATCTCCCTGGCAATGAGGAAATTTACTCAGCTATGTCCAGTCCCCTAAGAGGAAAATAATTACAAACTGATCATTTACCAACCCCTCAGTCCCATCACGACAGTCAAATTAGTGGGAGTTCTGTGCTGTCAAGCAGCACAGAAATAACCTGATCAGTGTGGTCTCTGATAGGTCCCCATGTGGAGATAGTGCTGTTGGGGAGGAGTCACTGGATTAATAATCCAGACCAGACTAATGCTCTGGCTGGTGGTAGAAGTTCAAAACAATTAATAACATATCGAGATGCACAATCTGGTGTCAGTAATAGTGAGCTTGAAGTCAATGTCGATTGTAAACACCAATTTCCTTCTCCAATGTACTTTCCGGAAGTGAGTCTCCCGTGCTTTTCTGGTCTAGCCTAAAAGTGACTCCAGACACACAGACATGTGAGAAACTTTTCAATGGTCTCTGAATCGGCCAAACAAGACACTCTATTGTACCAAACTGTTGCGACTTCTTAAAGGATAAATCCGGACAGAACACCCAGCTCCAGCCTCGGTATCAGAAAAGGGAATGGGGAACACAATCCTGTCGACCCTGCAGAGACCTCCTTCCTAACATCTGAGATCTTATAACAACATTTACAGAACTTTCCCACAGACTGCACAGAAACACCGGGAAAGGAGTAGGTCATACAATATAATGATCCTTCCCCGTTCTAGTTCATGTTCAAGTATTTCCTCAATGCACATATCCCACTCAATGTACATTGAGTGATTAACCTTGGGAAGGTATAAAATAGGAAGTGCAGTAGTCCTTTTGGACGATGGAGTTTGCTATCCAATTCAATATAATGATGGCTGGCCCTTTATTTCCACACTGTGCTCTTGCTCTTTGCCCCACCCCATCTCTTTAGTGTCACAAAATCCTTATTTATATTCAGTGTCTTGGCTTGTAGGTGCGAGCACATTCCCCAGGTTCACTAATTTGTAAGTGCAGACATTTATTCTCATTTCATTGCAGAGTGCCTGCCTGTACATGATACTGTGGCCATTGTTTTAGACACCACAGCCTCGTGAATTATCACCCCTGCTTCCAATCTGTCTCACCCTGTCAGAGTTTTATATATTTCACTGAGATCTCCACACAATTTTGTTAGGCCCATGGACTAAAGGCCAAGTCACCCCAAACTCTGCTCCCGCAACAAGCTTCTTATTCCAGAGATCAGTTTGGTCATCCTTCGCTACTCTCCCTCGATGTCAGGTTTTTCCTTTATTACGTACGAAGATCGAAACTGCCCACGATACTGCACAATGTTTGAGATGGGGGGTCTCCCCAAAGGCCTGTACAGCTGCAGTAAGACACCCTTACTCCTGGACTCAAAACTCCCTGAAATGAAGGGCAACACACCATTTATTTTCCTACCTGCTTTCTGTTCTTGCAATAATGTTTTCAGTGACTGGTTTACAGGGAGATCCAGATCATTTTCAGTTTTACAGCTCCCCACCCGGTGGGTATATGTATACTGGTCAGCGTGCCAATGCCATTCTTAGTATTGACTTCTGGCTTCCGAACTCACTGCCCTACACGGGCCTAGGAGGTTTATGTAGAAGGTAACAATGAAAAGGAGCATACTCCCGTTTGTAGATCAACATGTTTCAAACAATCCCTTTTCAAACGATAGGCTGCTAATCAATATTGCCACCATCACCTCTCCTCACACTGCTCTCCAACTGCCATGTATTTGTGCATTCACTCCACTCGTCTCAGTCACCTTGGAACTTTTTAACGACTTCCTCATCCAAACACAATCGAACATTCTTTCGTGCTGTCAGCAGGCTGGGATATATTGTATTTAACTCACACAACTAAATGTTTAATGGGTAATGTGAACATCTGGGAACCAAGCACCGATACCTGTGATACTTCAGCAACCTTCCTCTGTTAAATAAAAAGATTTCTAAAAATGTCTTTATTTCATGAATCTGGGTGTGACTGGCTGGGCCAGAATTTATTGCCCATACCTAGTTGGCCTTGAGAAGGTGGTGAGTTGCCTTGTTGAACTGCTGAAGTCCACCTGCTGTGGTTGACCTCCAATACCATTAGGATGGAATTCCAGAATTCTGACCCAACGACAGTGAAGGAACGATGATATATTTCCAAGTCAGGGTGATGAATGGCTTGGAGGGGAACTTGTAGATGTTCCTTTACATCTACTGCCCTAGTCCTTCTAGATAGACGTGGTCGTGTGCTGGGAAGATGGTATCTGAGGATATTTGGTGAATCATTTCAGTGCAGCTTGTAGATCGTAAAACATTGCTGCTGCTGAGTATTGATGGTGGAGCATTGTGGATGAAGTGACAGACAAACTGGCTGCTATGTCCAGGATGGTATCATGCTTCTTGAGTGTTGTTGGGGATGCACTCATCCAGGCAAACAGGGAGTATCCTATTACACTTCTGACTTATGCATTGTATTTGATGGACAGGCTTTTGGAAGTCAGAATGTGAGTTACTCGCCGCAGTAGTCATCGGTTCCGATCTGTTCTTGTAGTTACTGTGTTTATGTGACGAGTCCAGTGAGCTTCTGAGCAATGATTACCCCCCCAGGAGTTTGATACTGGGGTATTCAGTGATGGTAACACCGCTGAATGCCAAGGGTCAGTGGTTAGATTGCATTTTATTGGTGATGGTCACGGTCTGGCATTTGTGTGGCGTCAACATTAATTGTCACTTGTCAGCCTAGATACTTTGGCATTTGGACATGGATTGCTTCAGTATCTGAGGAGCCACAAATGTTGCTGAACATTGTGCAATCAATGGCGACCATCCCCACTTCTGACCTTATAATAGAGGCAAGCCATTGATGATGCAGCCCTGAAGATGCTTGGGCCGAGGCCACTGCCCGAAGGATTCCTACAGATTTGACCTGGAGCTGAGTTGACTGACCTTCATCAGCCATGACTACCTTCCTACGTGTCAGGTATGATTCTAACCAGCGGAGAGTTTGACCCTGATACCTATTGATTCCAGCGTTGCTAAGGCCACTTGATGCCACATTTGGTCGAAAGCAGCCTTAATTTAAAGCCCTGTCAATCTCACTCCACCTCTGGAATTCAGCTCTTTGGTCCATGTTTGAGGTAATGAGTTAGGGGGCTGAGTGGCCCTGGTGGAGCCCAAACTGGGCGTCATTGAACAGTTTATTGCTGAGGAGGTGTTGCTTGAAAATACTGACACCGTCCATCACTTTACTGATGATTGAGCGTAGACTGATGGGTTGGTAATTGGCTGGATTGGATTTGTTCTGCTTTTTATGTATAGGAGCTACTTGAGTACTTTTCCACGCAATCGGGTAAATGTCGTTGTTGCAACTATATTGGAACAGCTTGGCTAGGGAAGTGGCAAGTTCTCGAGCATAAGTTTTCTGTACTGTTGCCAGAATGTAGTCAGGGTATGCACCCTTTGAAGTATCCAGTGTCTACAACCGTTTCTGGATATCGCGTGGACTGAATGGAATTGCTGATGACTGGTAACTGAATTACTGAGGAACACTGAAGGAGGCCAAGATGGATCATCCACTCAGCAGTTCTGACTGAAGGCTGTTGCGAATGCATCAACCTTATCTTTTGCACTGAAGTGCTGGGCTATTGCATCATGGAGGATGGGGTTACTCGTGGTATCTCTTCCTCCAATGACTTGTTTAATTGTCCCTACCGTTTCTCGACGAGATGTCGAAGAACTGCAGAGCTTAGATCTGATCAATGGCTTGTGGGATCACATAGCTCTGTCCATTACTGACTTTTTGGTGCACAAGTTGTCCTGTTTGGCGGTTTCGTCAGGCTGACACCTCATTTTCAGGTATGCCTGGTGCTGCTCCCATCCTTCACACTCCATTGAACCAGGGTTGATCGTCTGGCTTGATGGTAATTGTTGCAAGGGGGATATGCCAGGCCATGAGGTTGCGCGGGAGTAAAATTCTGCTGCTACTGATGACCCACAACACCTTATGGAAACCCAGAATTAAACTGGTGGATCTGTTCAAAATCTGTGCTATTTAGAATGGTGATAGTACCACCCAATATGATGGACGCTATTCTCAATGTGAAGGTGTGACTTTTTTTCCACAATGACTATGCGATGGTCACTCTTAACGATACTGTTATGGGCAGATACTGTTGCAACAGGCAGGTTAGTAAGGATGTGGTCAAATATGTCACTTCCCCCTTGTTAGTTCCTTCACCAACTGCGGCAGACACAGTCTAGCAGTTATATCCTTTAGAACCTGACCTTTTCGATCAGTAATGCTGCAGCTAAGCCACACTTGGTGATGGACATTGAAATCCCCCACCCAGAGTACATTTTGCTTCCTCCAAGTGTTGGTCAGCATGGAGGAGTACTGACTCATCAGTTAAGAGATGCTGGTACATGGTTATCAGCAGGAGATTTTCTTTCCAATGGGTAAACTAACACCATAAGACTTCATAGGATATGGAGTCACTGTTGAGGACTCACAGAGCAATTCCCTTCCAACTGTGTCCCACTGCGCCGACACTTCTGCTGTGTCTGTCCTGCTGGTGAGACAGGGGATATCAGGGGAAGATGATGGGTTGTCTGGGACATAGTCATACTCACAGAATCATACCTTTCAGACAATGTCAGGCTATTGCTTGACGAGTCTGTTTATTTCTATTCACTGTTTCCTGCCAGCTGTCCCATTCGAGAAACGTGGCCATATATTCGCCCAATTCACTCAGATTTTATTTTGCAAACCAGCTTTACCAAAACTTATCTGAAAATCCAAATACTTGTCTCCCAGTCCGTTTCTCAAACATAATTCCCATTTCATAAATCCATGTTACTGTTGTCTATGACCATTACTATCACTCCCAATAATTTCTCCTAAATATTTTACTTACTGTGTTCTACGATCCATGTACGAGAACCATTTTCCACACCCGACTTAGGTTTCCTAGTAGTGTTAGAAGGTTCTGTGAAGACAGACCTGAAGTAGCTGTTTCAAGGTTCTGCCATTTCCCTGTTCCCCATTGCCCATTCTCTGGTTTCAGATTGTAAGGAAGCTGCACTTGTTTTCTCATACTTCTCACATTGACATGATTTGACAAGCTATTCCAGTTCACTCTTATTCCCCTTGTGCATATACTCTTCAGGAACTCATCATTTCCTACCTTAGGCTACTCAATAATTGACCTTCCACACCACACATTCACAGGAGCATAGACCAACAGAAATATTGCAAGATCTATATTAGTCCTACTTTCCAACACCAGGCCCATAGCAGGGAATGTTATGACAATTCCAAGTGCTCGTCCAAGGACCTTTTCATGATTGTGAGGTTATCTGTGATAACCCACCTTTCAGGAAGTGCATTCCAGACCCCAACAGCAGCTGGGTGAAGAACAATCCTCAAATTCTCTTTAATCCTCTATCCCTTCACTTTAAAAGTGTGCTCGCTTATTCTCGACTCTCTGACTAAAAGGAACAGCTGCTGTCTATCCACCCATGTCCATTCCATGTGTAATCTTAACCTTCTGACTCACATCCCCCTCAGCCTTCTCTTCTCCAGTATAAACAACCTGTGCTTATCCAGCCTCCCTCCATAGGTGATATGCTCCATCCCAGGGAACATCCTGGTGAATCTCCTCTGCATAACATCCAGTGCAACCATACCCTTCCTTTTATGTGGCTTCCAGAGCTACATACAGTACTCCATCTTGGCCTAACCAAAGCTCCATATAGCTCTTATAATCTACGCCCCGATTAATAAATGGTACACCCAAGGTCCACAATAACTAGTCCATTACGCTGCTCAGTCCCATTCAGTGATGTGTGGAGAAGCACCCTCTGAGCTTCCCATTGTGCTGCCATTCATTGAGTCCACCCATTTCTGGTTCCTTCTTCCACAGTGCATCACCTCATATTTATCAGTGTTACGTTCCATCTGCCATTGATCTGACTATCTGACTATTCCATCTGTATCTTCCTGTAACATAAGACCTTTCCCCTCACTGCCAACCAACCGGGCAAATGCAAACTTGCTTATCACAATCCCCACCCCCTTCACCTACCTCCTTCATTCACATCTGCATCATTTATGAATAGCACAAATCACAAGGGACGCAGCACTGACCCCTGTGGTGCACTGGTCTCCAGTCACACAAACAGACTTCTCTCACCACCCTCTGTCTTCTGCCACTAAGAAAGTTTTCATTGTAACTTGTCACGTTATCATTGATTCATGAGGTTTTACTTCATTTTAAAGTTTCCCATATGTGGCTTTGTCACAGGCCTTGCTGCAAAACTAAATAAGCGACCTCCTGAAACTAATTCAATCAAATTCATTAGATGTGACTTCCTTGTGATAAAATCATGATGATTATCCTGATCAAACCTTGCTACTAAGATTGCAGTACAATTTATCCTTCTGTATTTTCTCCAGTAGTTTCTTTAACAGTGATCTCCTACTCGCGCGTCTACAGATCCCTGGTCTATCTCTACCACCCATACTGTGAAGTTAAAACTCACACAACACCACGTTATAGTCAAACAGGTTTAATTGGAAGCACACTAGCTTTCGGAGTGTCGCTCCTTCATCAGGTGATTGTGGAGGACACAATTGCAAGGCACAGAATTTATAGCAAACATTTACAGTGTGACGTAACTGAAATTATCCATTGAAAAATACCTTGATTATCTGAAGAGTCTTTCATCTGTTCGAATACCATGATAGTTTCACTTCTTTCGTGTGTAAATCAAAAAACCTTTCTTTAAAAGTTGCATTCTCAATTTAAATGTAACAATTGGTGTTAGCTAGACAAAACGTCGAAGGTGATAGCCCCTGTGTTCTCTAAACAATGATGTTTAGATAGATTCTAATCTAAAAAATGAGATAACAGAGTTTTACATTAATTCATGCAGTTTTCGAACCAAGTACAATATAACTCTACAAGTACAAATACACCTCACAAAATATATGTGTTCGTGTGGATTTTTGTGACTGTCTGTGTGTCTGTCTGTCTGGGTTGGGGGTTGTGAGTGCGTGAGACAGTGTTTTCGTGTGCGTAGTGAGTGTAGAGTGTCTTAAGCATGTGTTAATGTGGGAGTGTGTGTGTGTCTGGGGTGGAGGTTGTGAGCGTCTGTGAAAGAGAGGGTATATGTGTGTGTGCATGAATGTAGAGTGGTCTAAGGCTCTGTGATAATGCATGTCTGAGTTTTGGAGTGTGTGTGTCTGTAAGAGTGTGTGTATGTCCGTGTGTATATGTGTGTATAGGAGTTACTCTGTGTGTGTGTGTGTGTGTGTGTATGTGCGTCTGTGTGTGTGTGTGTGTGTGTATACAGTGCAATGGTCGTCACCTGCAGTGTGACATGAACACTAGGTCCCGGTTGAGGCCCTCCCTATGGGTATGGAACTTAGCTATCAGCCTCTGCTCGGCCACTTTTCGCTGTTGCCTGTGCCGATGTCCGCCTTGGAGGATGGTCACCCGAAGGTCCGAGGTCAAATATCTTGTACCACTGAAGTGTTTCCCAACTAGGAGGGAACCCTCCTGTCTGTTGATTGTTGTGCGGTACCCATTCATCTCTTTGTTGTAGCCTTTGCTGGGTTTCCCCAATGTACCATGCCTCTAGGCATCCTTGCCTGCAACGTATAAGATAGACAACGTTGGCTGAGTCACATGAGTACCTGCCATGTACAAGGTGGGAGATGTCCCCACGTGTAATGGTGGTATCCATGTCCACACTCTGACACGTCCTGCAGCCCCTACCATGACAGGGTTATATGGAGTTGTCCTGAGAGCCGGGCAGCGTGTTATGAACAATGATCTGTTTGAGGTTTGGTGGTTACTTAAAAAGAAGCAGTAGAGGTGTGGGGAAGGTCTTGGCGAGGTGCTCATCCTCAGTGATAATGTGTTGCACGTCACGAAGAACATGGCGTAGCTTTTCAGCTCCTGGGAAATACTGAACAATGAAGGGTACCCTGTCAGTTGCAGCACATGTCTGTCTCCCGAGGAGGTCATTACTGTTCCTTGCTGTGGCAACCGACAGGATACCCTACGTTTTTCAGAAAATTACGCCATGTTCTTTGTGACCTGCAACACATTATCAATGAGGATGAGCATCTCAACAAGACCTTCCCCACACCTCCACTACTTGCCTTTGAACAACTGCCAAACCTCAAACAGATCATTGTTCATAGCAAGCTGCCCAGCTTTCAGGAAATCTCCATGCAACCCTATCACGGTAGGCGCTGCAAGACGTGTTAGAGTGTGGACATGGATATCACCATTACATGTGAAGGCACCTCCCACCATGTACGTGGCAGGTGCTCATGTGACTCAGCCAACATTGTCTATCTTATGCGTTGCAGGCAAGGATGCCCTGAAGCATGGTACATTTGGGAAACCGAGCAAAGGCTACGGCAAAGGATGAATGGGCACCACACAACAATCACCAGGTAGGAGGGTTCCCTCCCAGTTGGGGAACACTTCAGTGGACAAGGAAATTTGACCTCGGACTTTCGGGTGACCATCCTCCACGGTGGACATCGGGATAGGCAGCGGTGAAAAGTGGTCAAGCAGAGGCTGATAGCTAAGTTCGGTACCCATAGGGAGGGCCTCAACCTTAGGTTCATGTTACACTACAGGTGACCACCATTGCACTATACACACACAGACACACACACAGAGTCACTGCTATACACACACATGCACACGGACACACGGACAGATACGCACACAGACACTCATAGACACCCTTACAGACATACACACTCCAACACTCGCACATTCATCCTCTCTGAGACTTAGACCACTCTACACTCACGACACACACAGATACAAGCTCTCTCACACTCAAAACCCCCGATCCAAACAGACACACACACACACACAGACAGATACAAAGACCCATATGCACAAATATATATTGTGGGGTGAATTTTTACTTGCAGAGTTACATTGTACTTTGCTCATAAACTGCATGAATACAGTCAAACTCTGTCATCTGAGTTTTTAGATTAGAATTGATCTAAACATCATGGCATAGACAGAGGCCACAGGGCACTAACACCTTCGACATATTGTGTAACTAACCCAATTGTTATAATTAACCTGAGAATGCAACTTTAAAAAAAAAGTTTTTTTGATTTACACACGAAAGAAGTGAAACTATCATGGTATTCGAACAGATGAAAGACTCAGCAGAATACAATCAAGGTATTTTTTAATGAGTAATTTCAGTTACGTCATACTGTAAATCTTTGCCATAAATTCCGAGCCTTGTAATTTTTTCCTCGACAATCACCTGATGAAGTTGCTGCTCTCCAAAGGCTAGTGCTTCCAATTAAACCTGTTCGACTATAACCTGGTGTTGTGTGATTTTTAACTTTGGACACCTCCGTCCAACACCGGCAGCTCCAAATCATGATTACTGTGAAGTGTAATCAAATTAGCTGTTTTCCAGTACCCTGGCACCTCCCCTATGGTCAGATTCTAAATAACATTAATGTTAGAGGTCATCTTGGCACATTATGAATACTCTTCCCAAGCATCATTGTGATATTTTCTCCAGATCTCCCGTTATGCATGTGGAGTAGAGAAGGACAATGATTTTAAATAATGCGGTGTATTTCCCCAGAGATACTAGACTGCTTTAACCTGGTTGGGAACGTTTCAGCAGGCTGGTAACATTTGTGCTGCCTCTGTACAGGATCATAGTGAGATCACATTGTAGTCGTGTGCACAGATTTATTCTACACAATGAAGGAAGGGTATTGTTACATTGTAAGGAGCTCAGAGATGATTACTACAACTGATTCCTGCAAGGAAGGTGTCTTAGGATGAAGATATGGCAGCAAAGTGGAACAGAGGCCGCAATTACATCAGCCATGATTGTATTCAATAGCGGAGCAGGTTCCAGGGGTTGGATTCCTGACTGATGCTCTCGTCCATATTCAGCCTTTCGACCGTGTTACACAGTAATGGGGGAGGACTGTGTATCAAACAGGAAGAAGGCACTCTGGATAAATCAGTCTTCATCAGTTTTACAGAACGTCACCAGTGGAGTCACACAGTGACCTGTGCTGGGTCCTTAACTGTTTACAATCGATATCAATGATCAGGACGATAGAACAGATATACAAATACTGAGTTTGGTGATATCGCTGGGATAAGCAAGAGATTAAATTATCAAGAGAGGGTGGAGAGTCTGCAAATAGATACAGAGAGTTTAAGGCAATGGATAATAATTTGACAGGTGCAATATAACATAATATAATCTGGCATTTCATTTACAGGAATAATAGAAGGCAGTATGTTACTGAAAAGGAGAGGGATTATAGGACTGAATGATACTGTGTACTGGGGGCTTCACTCAGATCCGTTCAGACATGGGAGGTTTTGTCAATCCCTTATCGTCTGCTACCAGACATTCAAAGTGACCCCATTGCTCTCCGTACACATGGAATATTTTGATGTGGTTGGTTGGTAATGGGGATGGTGTTTTTAAACGTGTATCCAGGGGACGGCCTTTATCCAAGATACATTCATTCCTTTTTACGTGGAGACCCGAAGACGATGGGAATGGCTGCCTGCTTCTGAAGGAAGAAACTGTGGCTGCTGTCAGGACAGGGGTATTCACCAACATGATGCCCTCTGCATGGGCACACTGTACCATTAATAGAGCGAGATCTACTTCAGTTCCTCTACCTCTCCCCATTGATGCAGGTACTCCGCAGATGCCATGTACACTATCAGGAATCCCACGATACTGGTAAAATAAGAATAGCAGCAGCTCCCTGCTGAGGGAGAAACAATATATTTCCTCATCAACTATTTTTATCCTCTGTCTCCGAATGGTAACATTGATGTTGAGATACTGGGAGATGATGGATATGTCACACAGTCCTACCTGGAAAGGTCCGGGTCATCGAAGCTGAATGAAACATGACCCTAACAATCACTGACAGCACTATATTCCCCCTGGTGTGAAGCTGCAGGCTATGGTGAAGGAGGTGACACTGATCTGTGACCAGCTCCTTGTTCAATCAGTGTCCCCTCACACTCTGCTCCTGGGTTAAGTGTCCCTTGGGAAGCTGGTCTTGGAAATCCCAGAGAGCATAAAGCAAATCCCTTTCCCCACACACACTCACTCCGTGGTTTCAGACCTTCCCCTCTCTGCAGCCTCTGCTCCATTTTTTGTTCATGTTACAGACGCAGATGCTGTAACTGCAGTTCCCATGCTCCATCCAAAGTTGGGTCACCAAATCCTCAGGTCTCCCTGAATGTCTGAGGCAGCTCACAGCACAACCTCCAGCAAACCATCCCCAGCCCCTCCATTAACTTTTCAATAACAGGAGTCAGTCAGAAAACCCTCGGCTACAAGTGTTGTGGACCTGACCAGATCCCCACAAAATATTTTAAGAAGGCCGCTTGGACTCAAACCTTTCGCTAGTTTGAATATAGATGAGAAGTGTGCCTTACAGATATGTTGTGACTGGTCAAACCAATCGAAATTAAGCAAAATATAAACTATTCAAATGCTTTAGTTAAAATACAATCAAAGAAAAGAACATTTTGGGATAGCTTATATGTTGGAACAGTTAAACAAACAATATATACCGTACCTTCTTAGTATACACTGTTTGGCACAAAGATACATTAAAATACAGATTCTTACATGCAGTGTTCCGATCCAGGAGAAATTAACAGCACAGAGATCTCAGAGAGAAAGGCAGCTGGGGATCATGTATTGAAACTTCCAACCCTTCTTGGACCCAAACAGCTTCTGAATGCTGCAGCTAAAAACAAAACGAGACAACCTGGTCTGGGAGAGCTGGCCACTGCCCTTCCATTGTTCCCAACGTTTTAACATAACATAAAGGTCTCTTCAGTTATTTACTTAAACTGTTTTCAATTCTTCAACGCTGTCTTTAAAACCTATCTTCAAAAATACCCAAGGGTAAATAACCTTTTTGCAGTGATAGTATCCTCACAACTCTGCCTTTAATAAAATGATCCAACAATATACAAAGTTGGATTTATTTTAGACCTCCTAATCTTCCTCTATTCGCAGACTGCGATGCATGTATGTTACTTTGACTCTGAACATACAAACGTTCACAACTAGATTCGATTTCAGTCATTTTACTCCTGCCACAGACTGTTTTCTGTCTTTCTTCATCCAAGTCTCCACAACGTGTCAAAACTTAGGTTTTCTCGCCCTGTCAACTGTATAATTTCAAACTGAATGGCGGAAATAATAAGCTCAATCGAAACAGACTGGTATTTTTCTACCTAAACTTCTCCAAAAACTTTAAGTGGTCACAATCAGTGATAAAGATTTGTCTCAGGTACGTTATTCGCAATGTAAATGCTGAAATGTTGTAACGCCACCACCAAGCTCAAGGTCTCCTGCCCCATTGTAGAATAAATCTGTTGATGTTTCCACTGGACGCTTCAACCACACGTTACATAATGGAGAACTTCTCATCTCTCCAATAGTCCTTCTGAAAGACATAGCTCCTCATGTCTCAGCATAAAAGAATTACATCCTTCTGTACCTCTTAATGTTGTAACCTCTTTACCTGCTACTCCTGGCCTATGCCAATAAACCTTACTTTCACAGATACATGTTTTAAGAAGATCTCACACATTCTTCTCAACCTCTCAAAGAAACCAAACTTCGATTTCTGAACTGAATTATCATCATCAGCCATTTCAGCTTCTGATCTTGCCATTTTAACGATCTGCTCTTCCACATGATTTCTCACGACTGCAGGAAGTGAATTGTTGAACTTGTCCAAAATAAGAGTCTCTCTAAGAGCATCATAAGTTTGCTCTGTTTTTAATTCCCTTATCCACATTTCAAAATTACTTTGTTTGATCCTTTCAAACTCAATGTACGTTTAACCAGGGACACTATTTTAGAATCCTGAAACACTGTCTGTTGGCTTCTGGCACATGGTCATATACACTTCAGAAGGCTGTCTCCAACTCCTTATACTGGCCAGATACCTCCTCTGATAGGGATGCAAATACCGATCAGCTTCGTTTGAATCAAATAAATCCAGATGGTCACTGGGCATTGCATTTGTTTCACCACTTTCTGAAATGAAATTAAAAAGGCTCCGCCATCCTTCTCATCAAATTTAGATGATGCCTGGATGTATTTAAACAGAACCCCATTTGGCTACTATAGGGTTGCTCATCCTGACTATCCTCCTCATCCAGTCGCACGTCTCCCTTCATCGCCACCGTCTATGTCAACTTTCCTCTCTAATTACTAACTTTTGAAGTTGAAACTCTGATTTTCTTCTCTCTTTTTCTCTCTTTCTTCTTCACTTCCTTTTCTTTTATTTCTGCTTTTGATCATAATTCAAACTAATTTAATTCCTTCTCATGTTCAAAGTGCCTCATTTGAAATCGAGTTCTAGCCGTTTCCAAAGATTCTGATGGCAGTTCCACCAAGTGTATTTGCCGAGCTATAGCTGCAATTATCTCTCACTTTCTCACAGACAAACGCAACCCCAACTCCAGCTTGCCTGCCAATTCCAACAGCTTTGCCTTCATTACCTTTTGTTAAACCCCCAACTTTACTCCTTCCACACCCAGAGAACTCTTAAGGACCGAAAGAATCTTTATACACAAAACACTGTTTAAACCAACCAAATTCAACATCCGGAACCAAAGACACTAACAACTACCATACGTGACCTTTGAACCCAATAATCTCCCAGTGCATACTCTCCAATGTCTGCATGAGATTATTTTGGATTCGCTGGTTTCCTCGCACAATCCAAAAATGTGCATGTTAGGTGAATTGGCCATGCTAAATTGCCTGTAGTGTTAGGCGAAGGGGTAAATATAGGGGAATGGGTCTGGGTGGGTTGCGCTTCAGCGGGTCAGTTTAGACTTGTTGGGCCGAAGGGCCTGTTTCCACACTGTAAATAATACAATCTAATCTGAACACCCCTTGTCAAAAAAGAACATTAAGACATACATTCTTGCATACAGTTCTCCAATCCAGTAGGAAACAGTATCAAGTGAGGTTTCAGCGAGAATAGCATTGACGGATAACTTATTAAACTGCCAACCCTTCTGGGACCCGATGCGAGCTGGCCATTGTTCCTACTATTTATTATAAAATCTAAAAGCCTCATAAGTTATTTACTTGAGCCGTTTTCAGTGGGCAATTTTGTCTTTAAGACCTCTTACTAAAAAAAGGAGAGAATAACATTTTTTTAAAAAAAGGTGACAGCATTGTCACGTAATTTAGATGCCTGATCCTTTACTCAAGGGGCTTCCTTGTGTTAGTGATAGCAAGGTCACCTGAGTGGAGCAAACACAGGCACAGACCAAGTTACAACTTCTGAAACACGCCTGTCCATGGACCATCACATGGGACATACCGGGAAGTGAACAATATCCTGACACACCCCATTTCATTATTTCTGAGCGACACAATGCCAGCACTCGATACACTCGGGAGCCAACACCCAAGGCCAGGGAAAGATACAGAGGGACAGAGAGATTCATAGCAAAGACAGAAAGAGACAGTTAATTAACTGAAAAGATGTTGTGGAAATATGGGAAAAAAGAGAGGGCAGTGGGACTAACTGGAGAAGTGAGATCTTTGTGAGTAAAATGACAAGAATGAGAACATTGAATAACGGCATTGTCAGATCAGCTGAAATGGTTTGTTGTATCATATTCTCAATCTGCTTCGCAGAACACCACAAACAAAATAAACTGGAATAAGATGAAAGCCCAGCATAGAGAGCTGTGCAGACTATGCTAGTGGGTTGCTCAGTAAACTGCACTATCTGACCAGCATGCAGAGTATTGCAAACTTTATTATCATATGCTAAATATACTCATATCAGATTACTGCCTACAATGGGAAGGTTTGCTCTCTCTGCGTGTGTGTGTGTGTTTATGAGAGACTTAGAGAGAGTGTGTGCGCCATTGGGGTGGTTGAATGTGAAGCGCATTGTTTCAGAAGGAACGCACATGGAGGAAACTATTTTAAATACGACCAACTGGCAGGCTTTTTTTTAATCAACAAAGAGAACGAGGGAGATTTCATGGACAGATGAGGTAAAGTGTTTGAGAATGTTAAATAAAGGCATTGCCAGACCCAATATCAATATACATCGGCATACACATGAATGACAGATGGATGGGAGTTTGGTGTGAGGTCGAATCAGATTTGCTTCGGCAGGTTTGAAACCGGAAACGTCAGCAGCAGACTATTGGCTTCATTAAGATAGTAATTCATAGCTCAAGATTCAAACAGCAGATGGAATAAACCTGTGAGATATATTATGGTGTGATGAGTATTTCAAGTTAGAAATGGTCAGGCAATGGTGTCAAAAGTCAGCTCATGGTGAAAGGGATCATGAGTTGTGACTTGTGTGCTTCAGCCGCAGATATTGGCCAGGGATGGAATGGAAACAGTGGAAGGAAGTGGAATTTATAACCAGAACAGTAGACAGTGACCTCAATGCTTTTAATATTTAATTAACAAAGGCAATGATGCAATGCATTGTGGTTCTCTGCTGAAACTGAGTAGGTCAACATAGAGACCCGTGAGTAACACTGCCAGAGCAGAGTTGGAGGCAGTATTTGAACAGCTTCATTGATGTAGTTAGTAGTGGTCTGGAGAGTGAATATCTGGATTCAGAGTTACGACAGGAACAATAATAGTGGCTAGAAGTGTAGTCTATATGAAAGAACAATAATAAAGTCATTATTGCTTTACACAAAACAAAATCTGGACAGTGACGCTTGCCAGGAACACCAACGATAGCCAGGAAGGGATAATGAAAGTATTGAATAATGAGAAGAGTGTAATAGATCAGCGATGATAATGACAACAAATCAAATGCAGAACGATACGAAACATAATCGGATAAGCGCCTGTCTATTGTTGGAATATTCAGTTTAATATTCTCAGATTCTCATCCATTGCAGAAACATTCCAGTCTAATATTCGCATATGCTGATCTATTGTTGGAATATTCCAGTCTACTGTTCTCAGATTCTGATTCATTGCTGGAATATTCTAGTCTAAAATTATCAGATTCTGATCCATTGCTGGAAAATTCCAGTCTAATGTTCTCAGATTCTGATCTCTCCTCCCATTCTCCCTGGATCTGCTGATCCCTGTCAGTGCTGTCGGTGATGCTCCCGCTCATGTTATGGAATAACACATTGAACGGTGCCCATTTATCGTTAAAAGATGGAAACCCTCCACTGGGATAATTTGAATCCATGGAGGCTGGAATTAATCACATTCACTGAAAAAATAGGCTCAGTTAACCAGTTCCATACAGCACTTTTCATAACACTATAAAAGGGAACATTTACTGGGTTTGGATGGAATGGATGAGGGTTGCTGAGGCAGGGACCATAAACCTTTCAATCTTTTTAATCTTTTCTGACTTGTATATGAGCGTATTAACAGAACACTGCAGGGATCTATATATGTTCCACTCTGTTTATGAAAGGAAGCAGTTATAAAATAACAGATCGGCTGCATAAAAAAAAGTCGGTTGGGCAAGTTTCTAGACACCTCAACACAAAGTACGGTACTTATTGACCAGTGTGAGGCTACTCCTGGTTTTAATGCCCTGTTATCAAATCCTTTCATAACCTTGAGACAGAGCATTGTGACTGCTGCTCAGCAACAGGTCGAAGCAATTCTGTCCCGATGGGCCTCTTACAGAGGGATAAGAGAAGAAAATTCAACCCATATTAGCCTGTTGCTACTTGAAAAGGTGGTAAGCTGGAATATTGGCACATTTTGTCAACAGAATCATTCAGAAGGTGATTGATGAAGGCAGGACAGTGGATGTTGTCTTTATGGAATTCAGTAAGAAAACCAAAATGTTCTACATGGTAAACTGGTTAGCAAGGTTAGACTGCCTGGGATCCAGGGAGAGCTCGCCATTTAGATCCAAACTTTTCTTGAATATTGGAGGCAGTACGTGACAGTGGGCATTTGTTCATTGAACTGTGACCAGGGGCGTGCCACAAAGATCAATAGTGAATGCGCTGCCTTTTGTCACTGATACAAATAATTTCCACTTGAGTATATGAAGTATGGTCAGTAAGTTTGCAGATAATTCCAAATTTGTTGGTGTAGTCGACAGTGAAGAATGATCTCTTAGAATATAATGGGGCATTGATTAGGTGAGCTGAGGAGTGGCAGATGGAGTTTATTTTAGTTAAGTGTGAGGTGTTGCATTTTGGTAAGACAAATCAAGGCAAGACATACAGGTAGTGCCCTGTCGAAAGGTGCCAATGAAGGAGAAATCCATAGAAATGGTCGAATCCCTTAGGTGAGGAAACAGGCTTTTTGGCCCATCGAGGCCACACCGACCCTGTAAACAGTATCCCACTGGACAAACAGCTGCCATATCCCATCTGACCTTGCATTTCCCATGTGTAATCAACCTCCCCTGCACATCCCTGGGTACGGTGCGCAATTTAGCATGGCCAATCTACCCTTACCTGTATATCCTTATACTGTCAGAGTAAAACATAACACCCGGAGGAAACTCACACAGACACGGGGAGAATGTCATTCAAGGATGGAATTAAACCCAGGTCGCTGCCCTGTGAGACAGAAAAACTAGCCTTGTGGTGCAGGTTCTCTGTTCCTTGAAAGTGCTGTCACAGGTAGATAGCGCATTGAAGAAGGCATTTGGCGATCTCCCCTTTATTGGCTGTGCTTTGAGCCGAAGCATTTGTGTGACATGTTAAATCTGTACAGAACATTGGTTTGGCCACTTTTGTAATATTGCCTTTAATTCTGGTCACCCTGCTGTCGGAAAGGCGTTGTCAAACTTGACAGGGTGTAGAAGTGATTTAAAGGAATATTGCAGGTGTTGGAGGGTTAGAGTTACAGGGAGAGTTTGAATAGCCTGGGGCTATTTTCAAGTGTTGAGGCTGGGGGAGGGGGGGAACCTGAAAGGGGTTTATAAAATTATGAGTGGCATAGATAAGGTAAATAGTCAATGTCTTTTCCCAGGATAGATGTGTCCAAAATTAGAAGACAAAGGTTTAAGGTGAGAGGAGAAAGATTTAAAAAGGGAAATGAGGGACAACATTTTCACACAGAGACTGCTGTGTGTATGGATTGAACAGACAAAAGAGGTGGTGGAGGCAGGTACAGTTACACCATTTAAAAGGCATTTGGATTGATACATGCATGGGAAGTGTGTAGAGGGAGATGGGCCACCTGCTGGCAAGGGGGACGAGATTAATTTAGGATATTTGGTGGTATGGATGACCAGACCGAACGATCTTTTTCCTTCCTAGCCAGTCCACTGTCAGACGACCACCACCTGAGAGTTTACCTTTGAAGCTGATAGCCCAATGGCCTCAATATTGACTGAAACCGATTCAAAAACCCTCCAGCTGCCGCCTTATCCAATGTCCATTTTTCCTGACCAGACCCACCTGTATCTGATCCACCCTTCCCACTGACCAATCACAGTAACCTCATACCTTCATGTACCTACCACCACCATACCTACCGGCCACTCTTTCATATCCCATCACTCCATTTCTGGGCTCCCCTCCCCCTCACGCGTCCTGACGTAAGGTCCAAGATCAAAATATTGCCTTTGCTGCTCCTCTGATTCTGTCTGGTCTGCTGTGTTTATCCAGATCCAAGTTTATTAACTCTGGCCTCCCGCACCTATAGTACTTACACTTTCCAAGCTGTGGAACTAAGTGGTCTAAATATAAGAAGAAATAAATTTGGACATTTGAAAAAATGGCGGACACATCTGTTATTTCTTAACAACCCAATACACATTTCCAGAAGAAGCAGCATTTCATTTGTACTCTTTCAATCCAGTCTCCTGTCATTGCTGCTCACAATGCAGTCTCCTTTATATTGGGGAGACCAAACAGAAACTGTATTGAGGAACACTCCCACTCTGTCTGTGGGAATAACCCTGACCTTCTCATTGCTTCCCATTTCAAAAACTTACCTTGCTGTCATGCAAACATTTCAGTCCTGGGTTGCTGTAATGCTCCAATGAAGCAAAACCCAAGCTCGAATAACACCTCACTTTAGACCTTGGAACGTTCTGTCCTGATGGAATTTTTATTCAATTCCATACTTGCATAGCCTGACCGCTTTATGGCTGGTCTCCATTCTTCACACATTCTTTCTCCTGGTCTCCCAATGAACTTGCCCTGTTTGTGAATCGTTTGTCTTGCAGTTAATTAACGAACCCATTTCCGCCTTCACAATCTAATTAATACTCATTTTACATTTGATTCTCTTTTACCAGAAATAAAAGTCAATTTGTCAGTGGCATTGTGCCTCTACATCATCTTGTTCCCCGTCACCCCTCCTCTACCGCGGTCAAGGGATTTAAAAGCCCATTTTCCAATCCTTTTCTGTTCTGAAGAGAAGTCACACTTGAAAAGATTCAAGAAAAACCTCCTCTCCATTGTTGTAATGTTCCAGTCCGCTATTCTCAGATTCAGATCTGTCCTCTCTCTGTCTACGCAGCTGTTGATCCCTGTTACTGTTGGAGCTGATGCATCTGGTACTCCCGTGGGAGAGCGCACTGAGTGAAGCCCTTCACCAATAGGAGAGGGAAACCCTCCAGTGACACAGTTACATTGCAAGGAGACTGACATTAATCATAGTCACTGAGCAATCAGTCCCAGCTTTTAATCCAGCACATTCAGTTCACAATATAACTGGACTCGACTACATGTAGACATTGCTGGCTATTGGTCAAATCTCCCATCACCACCAATTGCTCTAGTGAAGTCAGTTGTGAGGGAGAATGATGAATGTTATCTTTTCGTAGGCTAGATGATTCTGCTCGGTTGTCCATTTACTATGCTGTTACCATCACTCCCCAAATCACTCCATCCACCGAAATAAACACAATCAGGATGTTGTTTCTGTGCGGATCTCTCCTCCACGGGAACAACCGCCAGCCAACACACTGTCACTGGGCACAGTCGCCTTGAACATAGACAGGAAGTGTGGACTTCTCTGAATGTTCCTCTCACTGCTCTAATAAGGCAACTAGGGAATATGCTTCAGTAATTTATTTATACAAATTGACAAACTTCTAAATGCAGTTTTATTTGTGTAAAACCGTACTTTTTTACGCATTTTGGCCTCAGTCGAAACCAAAAGTGATAATTACAATGAACGTATTCATTAAGACTTATTAATGCGTACAATGATATTCCCCTGTCAACATCACGCTTTCTGCCAGACAGAATTACATCTAATGCACAACAAGGAAACTGCCAACATTTGAGAGATGCAATGCTGAATGACAATATGATCTGAACAGGATCATTTTAAATGTGATAAAGTGAACGATGTTTAATATACACACCACTTAATCATTGGGAATACAGTTCGATTAGGATCACTGAACCAGAAACATTAACTTTGATTTCTCTTCACAGATACTGCCAGACCTGCTGAGCTTGCCCTCTAAGTTCTTTTTTTTTTGCTTGAGCTTGATCATATTGTTCATATCTGGCAGGATACTTAAAATTAAAATCAGACACTAATAACAAAATGTGGAGGGCTACGGGGACAGTGCAGCAGACTAACAGTCGAGATATAGTCGTTCCAAACTGGAAGAGACAATGGGCTGAGTTTCCCCCGCTTTTGCTGTAAATAATTCTGTGATATGTAACCAAAGCCTTTGGGAGGGGGTAGACAAGCTAGTTCAACGAAGGTCACAGAGTGCTCCACCATCAATAATCTATTCCTATTATCTCATGAAATTTCTGCTGCCTCTAAAATGTCTTTTCAAACAAAGTGGAGTTCCTGAGATTTACAGGATAATCAGAAAAATATTCTTTTTTCCTTTGAATCTTAAAGAAGCAACAGATTTCGGCTGTAACAAAGGTGTCACAGACACACCAACTATAATAGTAACAGGAAAGGACTACATTGTCCCCATATAACCAAATTCAGCATTGACTGTACTCAGTGAGTGAGCTTCCAGTGAAGTGCTGGTGTTATCTGCCACTTTCTGTTTAAGGGTTTCGGTTTCCTTGCGTTGGTCATGTAAATTCCTCTGTCGATGATGTCACTTCCGGCCCTATTCGTCAGAGGGTGGGCATCAAAATTGATGTGTTTATTGATGGAGTCCCGGTTGGAATGTCATGTTTCTAGGAATTCTTGTGCTTGTCTCTTGTGCTTATCGATCCAGGCCGACCCATTGTCTCAGCATGCTCCTGCCCCACTGAACTTATCTCTACTTACCTCGACACTGTCCTATCCCCCCTAGTCCAGGAACTCCCCACATACGTTTGAGACACTACCCACACCCTCCACCTCCTCCAAGACTTCCATTTCCCCGGCCCCAAACGCCTCATCTTCATCATGGATATCCAATCCCTTTCCATCTCCATCCGCCATGACCAGGGCCTCCAAACACTCCGTTTTTTTCTATCCAGACGTCCCCAACAGTACCCTTCCACTGACACTCTCATTCGTGTCGCCGAACTGGTCTTCACCCTTAACAATTTATCCTTCGATTCCTCCCACTTCCTCCAGAACAAAGGGGTAGCCATGGGCACACGTATGGGCCCCAGCTATGCCTGTCTTTATTGGCTACATAGAACAGTTGATCTTCCGTAATTACACCGGCAACTCTCCCCACCTCTTCCTCCGCTACATTGATAACTGCATTGGCGCCACCTCATGCAACAGAGGTTGAGCAATTCATCAACTTCACCAACACATTCCACCCTGATCTTAAATTTACCTGGACCATCTCTGACACCAGCCTCCCCTTCCTGGACCTCTCCATCTCCATTAATGACGACTGACTTTACGCTGACATTTTTTACAAACCCACCGACTCCCACAGCTACCTGGATTACACCTCTTCCCATCCTACCTCTTGCACAAATGCCATCCCCTATTCCCAATTCCTCCGCCTCCACCGTATCTGCTCCCAGGAGGACCAGTTCCACCACAGAACACACCAGATGGCCTCCTCCTTTCGGGACCACAATTTCCCTTCCAAAGTGGTTAAAGATGCTGTCCAATGCATCTCCTCCACATTCTGCACCTCCGCCCTCAGAGCCCACCCCTCCAACGGTAACAAGGCAGAACGCCCCTGGTGCTCACCTTCCACCCTACCAACCTTCGCATAAACCAAATCATCCGCCGACATCTCCGCAACTTCCAAAAAGACCCCACCACCGGGGATATATTTCCCTCCCAACTCCTTTCAGCCTTCCGCAAAGACCATTCCCTCCGTGACTATCTGGTCATGTCCACGCCCCCCTACAACCCACCCTTCCATCCTGGCACCTTCCCCTGCCACCGCAGGAACTGTAAAACTTGTGCCCACACCTCCTCCCTCACCTCTATCCAAGGCCCTAAAGGAGCCTTCCACATCCATCAAAGTTTTACCTGCTCATCCACTAATATCATTTATTGTATCCATTGCTCCCGATGCGGTCTCCTCTACATTGGGGAGACTGGACGCCTCCTAGCAGAACGCTTTAGGGAACATCTCAGGGAAACCCTCACCAATCAACCACACTGCCCCGTGGCCAACATTTCAACTCCCCCTCCCACTCTGCCGAGGACATGGAGGTCCTGGGTCTCCTTCACCGCCGCTCCCTCATCATCAGACGCCTGGAGGAAGAAAGCCTCATCTTCTGCCTCGGAACACTTCAACCCCAGGGCATCAATGTGGACTTCGACAGTTTCCTTATTTCCCCTACCACCACCTCACTCTAATTCCAAACTTCCAGCTCAGCACTGTCCCCATGACTTGTCTGGCCTTGTCCTACATGCTTGTCTCCTTTCCCACCTATCCACTCCACCCTCTCCTCCCTGACCTATCACCTTCATCCCCTCCCCCACTCACCCATTGTACTCTATGCTACTTTCTCCCCACTCCCACCCTCCTCTAGCTTATCTCTCCACGCTTCAGGCTATCTGACTTTATTCCTGATGAAGGGCTTTTGCCAGAAACGTTGATTTCGCTGCGCGTCGGATGCTGCCTGAACTGCTGTGCTCTTCTAGCACCACTAATCCAGAATCTGGTTTCCAGCATCTGCAGTTATTGTTTTACATCATCTTATTGTTGCCCAATTCATGAACTATAGCAAATATCCGATTATTTTTCGGGGTCAGTAAACTCAAAATCTTGCAATGAGTTACGTTGAAACTTGCTTCCAATTTAGCTGAAATAATTTAGTGTTATTGGACCTCACAGCTGCCTGTGATACAGAGAGACTCAGTGGCCTGTTCCAAAATTTTTTGCATAGAGCTTCTAACCTGCTTCAGGGCAGTCAGGCAAACATCACTTCAAAACAAATAAGTTGGAACCTTCCTGGGGCAGGTGGATAACCCGCCAACAGACTATCATTGGTGTCAGTGTCATTACAAATATTGTCCAGGTTAAATACTAATGGCTGACCAGCAACCAGATTTTGAAATTCATCTTCAGTCAGAGCCTGGCCCAGAGAGCAGACGTGTTGACATTGAGAGCCAGTATCACACCATACAAGTTACCTATGGTGATGAAACCTGACCTGCCTCACAGACTCCATATATCTGCACCCCAGACCAGGCATGGGTCAAGACGTAAACAAGTTTTCAATCTATTGCAGTGCCTTGTGTCTCTAAAGCCAAATCTACTAAATGTCACCTTCACATTTTCCAGTATCAAAATAAAATTGCACATCTCTCTGAATGATCAGAGTTACTACATGGATCACACAGTCGAACTGATGTGAAGTAACCAGCAGCAAACGGCAATCCAAATTCACATTAATAACTGAACTTGGTGGATACTGTCTGGTCTAAGTAAACACACATATTATACTGGCTTTCAGGTGCCTGCAACAATGCACACCACAACTGGAGGCTTTGGCCTTCCACCCCTCCAAAGCTTCCTGATCTCATACATATCACTCCCTCACACATTCAACAATTTAAGGGGAATCCACAAGCCGGCTGAAACTGGAAACATAGAATAGTGTAGCACTGTACAGGCCTTTTGGCCCTTGACGTTCTGTTGACTTTTTATCCATCAAGCCAGCGGATAAAGGGGGCGCAGTGGTAGTCTGGCGCACTGACCTCTACACCGCTGAAGCCAAACACCAAGTCGAGGACACCTCTTCCTACTGCCCCCTCGACCATGACCCCACCCCGCATCACCAAACCATCATCGCCCAGACCATACAGAACCTCATCACCTCAGGAGATCTCCCACCCACAACTTCCCCCAGCGAGAAGGGGACATGAAAAGTCCTTGGTTGGTAGCATTAGGGAAAACCCTGAGGCTTTCTATAGGTATGTCAGGAATAAAAGGATGACTAGGGTACGTACCGGTCCAGTCAAGGATAGTAGTGGGATGTTGTGCGTGGAGGCAGAGGAGATTAGAGAGACACTAAATCAATACTTTTCCTCAGTATTCACTCAGGAACAGGACGTTGTTGCTGATGTGAATATTGAGTCACAAGTGATTAGAATGGTTGGCTTTGAGGTATGTAGGGAACAGCTCCGGGGAATACTGGAAAGGGTGAAAATAGATAAGTCCCCTGGGCCTGATGGCATTTATCCTAGGATCCTCTGGGAAGCTAGGGAGGAGATAGCGGAGCCATTGGCCTTGATTTTTATGTCGTCGTTGTCTACAGGAATAGTGCCAAAAGACTGGAGGATAGCGAATGTGGTCCCCTTGTTCAAGAAGGGGAGTAGGGACAGCCCTAGTAACTATAGGCCAGTGAGTCTCACTTCTGTTGTGGGCAAAGTCTTAGAGAGAATTGTAAGGGATAGGATTTATGAACATCTGGATAGGAATAATGTGATCAAGGATAGTCAGCATGGTTTTGTAAAGGGCAGGTCGTGCCTCACAAACCTTATTGAGTTCTTTGAGAAGGTGACTAAGGAAGTGGACGAGGGTAAAGCAGTAGATGTGTGGTATATGGATTTTAGCAAGGCGTTCGAAAAGGTACCCCATGGTAGGCTACTGCAAAAATTACGGAGGTATGGCATTGAGGGTGCATTTGAGGTTTGGATTAGGAATTGTCTGGCTGGAAGGAGACAGAAGGTAGTAGTTGATGGTTAAGGTTCATCTTTGAGTGCAGTTACTAGTGGTGTTCCGCAAGGATCTGTTTTGGGACTAATGCTGTTTGTCAATTTTATAAATGACCTGGAGGAGGGGCTTGAAGGCTGCGTGAGCAAGTTTGCGGATGATACGAAAGTGGGTGGAGTGGTGGACAGCGAAGAAGGATGTGGCAGGTTACAGCGGGATATAGATAAGTTGCAGAGCTGGGCAGAAAGGTGGCAAATGGTGTTCAATGTAGCTAAGTGTGAAGTAATTCACTTTGGTAGGAGTAACAAGAAGATGGATTACTGGGCTAATGGTAGGCTACTTGGTAGTGTGGATGATCAGAGGGATCCTGGTGTCCATGTACACAGATCTCTGAAAGTTGCCACCCAGGTAAATAGTGCTGTGAAGAAGGCATATGGCGTACTGGGCTTTATTGGTAGAGGAATTGAGTTCCGGAGTCCTGAGGTCATGTTGCAGTTGAAGAAGACTCTGGTGCGGCCTTATCTGGAGTATTGTGTACAGATTTGATCGCCATAGTATAGGAGGGATGTGGAGGCACTGGAACGGGTGCAGAGGAGGTTTACCAGGATGTTGCCTGGCATGGTAGGAAGATCGTATGAGGAAAGGCTGAGGCACTTGGGGCTGTTCTCATTGGAGAAAAGAAGGTTTAGGGAGACTTGATAGAAGTGTACAAGATGATTAGGGGTTTAGATAGGGTTGACAGTGAGAACCTTTTTCCGTGTATGGAGTCAGCTGTTACTCGGGGACACAACTTTAAATTAAGGGGAGGTTGGTATAGGACAGATGTTAGGGGTAGATTCTTTACTCAGCGGGTTGTGAGTTCATGGAATTCCCTGCCAGTATCACTGGTGGACTCTCCCTCTTTCTGGTCATTTAAGCGGGCATTGGATAAGCATATGGAGGTTATTGGGCTAGTGTAGGTTAGGTAGGCTTCGGTCGGCGCAACATCGAGGGCCGAAGGGCCTGTACTGCGCTGTATTTTTCTATGTTCTATGTTCTATGTACTCTAAGATCATACTAACCTACATACCTTTCATTATACTATCATTCATGTGCCTATCCAATTAAATATCCCTAATATAGCTCATTTTACGACAACTGTTGGCTGTTCATTGCACACACCCACCACTCTCTGTGTAAAGAACCTACTTCTGACATCTCCCCTAAACCTTCCTCCAATTACCTTAAAATCATAACCCCTTGAGGTAGCCATTTCCACCCTGGGAAAGAGCCTCTGGCTATCCACTCTATCTATGCTTCTCATCATCTTGTACACCACTGTCAAGTCACGTTCCATTCTTCTTCGTTCCAATGAGGAAAGCACTCCAGCTCCCTCACATTTTCTTTGCAAGACATGCCCTCCAGTCCAGGCAGCATCTTGATAAATTTCCTCAGCACTCTCATCAAAGTTTCCACATCTTTCCTACAATGAGGCAACCAGAACTGATCACAATTTTCTACGTGTGGTCTCACCAGGGCTCCATATAGTTGACGCATAACCTTCCAGCTCTTACACTAAATCCCTCGGCTAATGAACACATCAAACACCTTCTTAACCACCTTATGAACCTGTGTAGAAACATTGTGGGAGCTACGCCATGGCCCATCTGATCCCCAGTTTCCCCACAATGTAAGAATCCTGCCTCTAACCCTGTATTCTGCATTCAACTTCGACCTTCCAAAATGAATGGCATCCCACTTTTCCATATTGAACACCATATGCCACTAAGCAGTTGAGTCCTGCATCCTGTCAATGTCTTGTTGCAAACTACAACAGCCCTCTACACTATCCATAATTCCATCAACCGGTGTTACATCATGAAACTTACTAACCTACTCTTCCACTTCGTCATCCAAGTCATTTATTAAAATCACAAACAGCAGAGGTCCCAGAACCGATCCTTATGTAACACCACTGCTCACCTAATTCCACACTGAAGACTTCCCATTTACCACCACCCTCTGTCTTCTATGGGCTAGCCAATTCTGTATCCAGACAGATAGGTCACCGTGTATGCCATGCCTCCTTACTTTCTGAATGAAACTACCACGGGGAAGCTTATCAAACACCTTGTTAAAATCCATGCACTCCACATTCACTGCTCTGCCTCCTTCAGTGCGTTTGATCCCATCCTCATAGAATCCAATAAGAGTTGTGAGGTATGACCTGCCCCTCACAAAATCATGCTGACTGTTTCTAATCAAACTCTGATTTTTCAGAATCCTCTCCAATACTTTGCCCAACACTGATGTAAGACTGACTGGTCTGTCATTCTCAGGACAATCCCTGTTCCCTTGCCTGGACAAGGGACTAACATTCGCCACACTCCAATCAACCGACGTTACTCAAATGGAGAGTGAAGACGCAAAGACCATCGCCAAAAGCACAGAAATCTCTTTCCTCTCTTCCTGTAGTAACTTAGGGTGTTTCCTGCCTGGCCGAGGGATTTATCTATCCTTATGTTTGTACTTCAATCAGTCTGTATTTCACCTCAACTTGTTTACTCCCTGTCTAACCAACTGATTGACTGCTTTCCATTTCAGGGCTCTGTACAGTGCTGCCTTCCTGAGCAAGTATGGTTCCCGATATCCTGTGTATTATGGAATGGAAAACATAGGAAGGCAGAAATGCCTTTCTCATGAGTGGGGATGCCAAAACTTTGACTCTGCTGCTCCTCAGATGCTGCCTGAATAGTTGTGCTTTGCCAGCGCCACACTTTTCGACTCTGATAACCAGGATCTGCAGTCCTCACGTTCTCCATTACTGAGGGCTGTCCTCTCTGCACACTGAGCAGGCAATTAATCAGCGGAAACCCGTTGTAGTTAGAGCTGACTGTTCAGCTCTGAAAAGCTGCATTTGATGAACACTTTTACTAAAAACGAAATTACAACTCAACAAATATTCATTCAGTCCCAGATTTACAGTTTTGGTTCATGAATTAGGCAGCTTGATAACCAACAGTGAATGACTGAAGAACTCCGAGATACAGAGTATTCCAGGCAATATATTCCAGGTTGGATGTGCTTTACCTTAATGCGGGGAATATTATCAGACAGACAGATATGACAATGAAACGAGATGACATGTGGAATTGTGTCATTTTTACCATTACAGAGATGTGTTTGAGGGAGGTCATGGCTGACAACTCAATATTCTGTGGTACCAGAACTATAGTCAGGGCAGGAGAGAGGGTAAAAGAGGAGGTGGTGTTGCCTTATAAATTATGGATTTAGTTACTGGCTTAAGAAGGGACGATATCTTGAAAGGATCACCTAATGCGGTTTGGTGGTTAAAGCTCAGTGTCAAAACCATAACAGAAACACTGCTTGGGATATATTGTAGACCCCCAGATAAATGAAAGCACGGTATATAACCAAGTTATTGAGGTGTGTAAAAGCATCAATAGGATGACTATATTCAGGCATTTCAATTCCAACCATTCATTATGGTAGTGTTAGCTCCTTAAGAGGAACAGGTGCTTTTAAATTTATTCCCGAGAGCTTCTTATATCAATATAGAGCAGATACAACAATGGGTAGTGCAGCGCTAGGCCTCACTGTGGGGAACGAAGCCAGTCAGCTGTTCCAGGTAGAGGTGGGAGAGCATTATAGGACCAGTGACCGTGATATCACACATTTTGACATGGCTAAGGAAAAGACCCCAAAATGTTTGAATCTTAAAAGCTTTTTGGATTGGGTAGACAGATTTTATGAAAAAAAATGACAGAATCTGGCCAAAGTGCAGTTGCTTCTGGGTGAAACTATAGCAGAACAAGGTGGGGCGGGGGTTGGGGGATCATTTGATTAAAATTGAATTGATGACAGTGTCGGCCCAGCATGTTACATCGAAGATAAGATTTAGGAAAACAAGCCCAGAGAACCTCAGATGTCGACACAAATCCCGAACAGGATGAAAAAGGAAAGAGAAGCTGAAAGCAGGTTCCAAGTGAGCAGGTCAATGAATTCCCTAAAAGAACACATAAAATGGAGGGCTAAACTTAAAAAGTCAGTGGAAGAGCAGAAGGAGGGGTGATAAAACATTAGCGGGTAAGATTAGCAAGAATCCAAAGTCATATTTTTGGTGTATTAAGGGGAAGACGCTAATGTGGGAAAGAATGGGAGTGTTAGGGACTCAGGAGACAGCCTGTCCACAGAGACAGAGAATATGTTAAATACATCGTCCGAATCGGTCTTGAGTTTGGAGAAGCTGTTACTGGATTCAGGGAGAGTGACCGTTTGACCCTTGAGCAAATTGACACTGGAGCTGAGGAAGAATTGGAAGTTTATGCAAGATAGAGTGGGCAAATCACCAAATTAATGACCACCAAGTTTCACTTCAGTGAGAGGGAAACAATTGTTGAAAATTCGGAGGGCTGTTGAGGCTGGATCATTAAATATCTTCAAGGCTGAGACAGACAGATGTTTATACAAGTGTTACGGGGAAATTGCAGAAAAGTGGAATGTGGGATTAACAAAATAAAAATAACCTATTCGAAGGAAACGCAGACTCAGTTAGAGGACAGACATATTGTTGTCCCTATGTCTAATGGTCTTCTTTTCCAATAGCCCTGTATTCACAAGAACATCACCTCTCTCGAGGGATTCAAGGAATTCATAAACGCGATACTAATAGACAGAAAGTATGAGAGGACTGCGACAGCGCAGGTTGCCTGTCAGGGTGAGGATTTGCATGGACAAGTCACCACTACCAGAAGGAAGACCTCAGCAAGACACCCTCCAAGGCCAAGCAGAGAACTGCACTGGGGACCTGGTAGTCAGTGGCCAGGTGTCAAAGAGTGCTGAAGGCCTAAACACTGCATCACTGTCGTGTCTCCTTCCTTCGCTGGCCAAAGCTATATGTGGAGAGGTAGAGAGACATGCCGTTGTCGCAGAGTAAGCAGTAAGGCTTTGACACGAGAGGCTTCGGACAGCTCCACCTCAGAAATATGTACAGGGAAACTGAAATAAAGTCCTTTTAACTTTATTGTTATAGCCGTCGAGGTGGCAGTTTGGGCTATTGCAAGTACCTCTTGTGGGATGTGGGAGCCCACGGAGAGTTTCACCGTCCCTGATGACTATACGTGTGGACTGTGCACCCAGCTTCAGCTCCTGGGAGACCGTGTTAGGGAGCTGGAGCTGGGCGGTACAGTGGCTCAGTGCTTAGCACTGCTGCCTCACAGCACAAGGGACCAGGGTTCAAATCCTGGCTCGGGCAACTGTCTGTGTGGAGTCTGTGCATTCTGCCCGTGTTTGCATGGGCTTATTCTGGATGATGCGGTTTCTTCCCACAGCTCAAAGATGTGCAGGTTAGGTGAATTGGTCGTGTTAATTTGCCTGTAGTGTAAGGGTAAGGGTGTGGGTCTGGGTAGGCTGCTCTTTGGAGGGTCGGTGCGGACTTGTTGGGCTGAAGATAATTGAGGATGCACACAGGGTCCTCCAAGATACTGAGGACTTCATAGATAAGTGTTTTTATATGGTGGCCACACCCAAGACACACCCCTAGTTATGTTTCTTTAGTGACTGTAATATTCCAGTCTAACGTTCATCGCCGTGAGTTTACCTGTCAGTCCTGTTGTAATTAAATAAACACAATTTAATCCAACAGGCGTTCCTTGCTTCCTGCCATATTCCAGGTAGTGAGTAGCTGTGCGACCACCAGGAATGGCAAAGGGAGTAGGCAGAGAGTGCAGAAATAGCCTGTGGCCATTCCTCTCCATAACATGTAGACCATTTTGGATTGTTGGGGGAGATGTCTGTTCAGGGGAAAGCAGCAGTAGCCAGGTTGGTGATACTACCACTGGATCTGGGGCACAGCGGGAAAGGGTAAAGGTAAACAGGACGTTAAAGATAGGAGGGTCGATTGTTAGAGGAACAGATCGGAGATTCTGTGGCCACAAACCGGAATCCAGGATGGTGGGTTACCTCCCGCTACTAGGGTCCAGGATGTCTCCAAGTGGCTGCTGAACATTCTCAAGGGGTTGGGTGAGCATCCAGAAATCATTATGCACGTTGGCTGAAATAGGGCCGAGGTTCTGGAGCGAGATTACCTTGACAGTGGTAATCTCCTTAGAGAGTGATTACCGTCCGAGACATGCACTGGAAGGGACACCAATATCTTGGCGGCCAGTTTGCTAGTGTTACGAGGGTGGGTTTAAACTAGATTGGTAGGGGGTTGTATCCTCAAGAGCAGGGAGACAAGTGCCATGCTGGAATGAGATAGATTAATCAGAAATAGTAAATTTAGGCTGGAAAATGACAGGGAGAAATGCCTTTTGAATTAAATGGCATCTATTTCAATGCAAGAAGGCCTACAGGTTAGGCCGATGAACTCAGGACGTAGTTAGGTAGGTGGGACTGGTATATTATAGCCATTACACAAACATGGCTAAGTGATGGATAGGACTGACAGCTTAATGTGCCAGGGTACAGGTACTTTTGGTGAGACAGATATGTTGGAAGGAGGGGAGGGTAATTGCATTTCTGATTAAGGGGAGTACCACAGCAGTAATCTGAGAAAAAATAACTGATGAATTACCCAGTGAGGCTTTGTGGGTGGAGTTAAGAAATAGGAAGGGGTTGGTGAGGTGATTGGGGATGTGCTATAGGCCCCCAAATAGTCAACAGGAATAAGAGTAATAAATATGCAGGGAGAGAGGGGAAACCTGCAAGAGCAATGGGGTTATCATAATAGGGGCTTTTATTTTTTTGCAACACAGACTGGAACGGCCAGAGCGTTAAGAGATTTGATGAGATAGAATCTGATAAAAGCTTCAGGAAAGTTTCCTCAAGCAGTGTACAGAGAGTTCTACTCGGGAAGGGGAAAAACACAAAATTTTCTTAGGAAATAGGGCAGGACAGGTGACTGAGTTAACAGTGGGGGAGCACTTTGTGACCAGTCACCGTCGTTCTATTAATTTTCAAATAGTTATGGAGAGGGACAAAACTGGTCCACAGGTTCTTGTTCGAATTTGGGGCGTGGTTCAGGTCCAGGCAGCTGGGATCAAGGGAATTCCTGGAGGTATATAAGAGATACAGGAGTTCTGAAAAAGGAAAGCAGTAGGGTGAAAAGGGGACAAGAAAGAGCCTTGGCTGAGAAGATTAGGATGAATCCAAAAAGTAACTTTAAATATATTAAAATAAAAATCAAAAACTGGATAGAAAATACGACCCCTCGAAGACCAATGTGGACAAGTTTGTGTGGAACTATAAGTGATGGGTGAAGTCCTCAACTAATATTCCTACTCTATGTTTACCGTGGAAAAAGACATGTTGACTTGAGAACTTGAGGAAGTTAGTGGTGATATCTTAGAGCCAATCTATATCATTGTTGAGGAGATATTGGATTTCCTAGAATGTTTGAAAGTGGATAAATCTCACGGTCCTTACCCGATATATCAAAGAACACCTCAAGGGGCTCCAGAAGAATTTGCGGGGACCCTGGCTTATAATGTTTATCATCAGTAACCACAGGTAATGTCTCGGAAGACTGGAGAATAGCAAATGTTGTGCCCTTATTCAAGAAGAACTGAACAAAAAAAGCCTTGGAACTATAGACCAGTAGGTTTAACATCCGTGGACGGTAAGTTACTTGAGGAGGTCTGAGGGATAAGATGCACATGGATTTAGAAAGACAGTCTTTGATTAGGAACAGTAAGTGTGGCTTTGTGCAAGGAAGTGTGTGCCTGACAATTCTCTTAAAGTAAGTGGATGATGTGATCAGGAAGATTGATTTGTGCGGGGCAGTAGATTTCAAAACATGTGGTGTTGGATAAGCACAGAAGGTCAGGCATATTGGAGGGGCAGAAGAATCTATGTTTCGGACATAAACCCTTAATCAGGAACATCCAAAGCATCCATTCTCCTGTTCTTCTGATGCTGCCTTACCTGCCGTGATTTCCAGTGCCACAGTTTTCGACACTGATCTCCAGCATCTGCCGTGCTCAATTTCTCCATTGTCAGTAGATTTAATCGATATGGATTTCAGTTACAGCAGAACAGAATGATGCTTTTTAGCCCCTGGAGCATTTACAATTACAGGAGGAGGCCAATAAGCCCCTCCGGCCTGTAAAACTGTAACCAGATCATGCAGCACCTGTATCCAGTTACACTGCGACAGGATCAATCGATTCAGCTACTTGAATCAGTAACACAGGAAATGGAAGAGGCAACAAAGTGACTGGACTATCAGGTATATTGGAATAAAACCAGGCCGCATAGCCCCTCAGACCTGCCCTTCCATTCAGTAAGTCAGGGCTGATTTGCACTCGGCCGCAATTTCTCTTTCATGCCCAATTTTTTTGTAGCCGTTAACTCGCTGATGGGTCAAAACCCGTTGACACCCATTCGCAACCCCCAAACATTTCAGTGATGTAGCCTCCCCTAACTGTCTGGCCCCAACCATCACAATTCCCTGAGAGAAGGAAACACTCCCCACACATATACCTTGACCTATTGACATGGATAGAAGATATGAACACATGACTGGTCCTGATATCACGGCAGTATTTGATTAAGATGTCAAGGAGACTGAACAAAATTGAACTTGATGGGAATCAGTTGTAAACTCCCCGCTGGTTGAATCATTCATAACACAATGGGGCTGGTGGATATCAATCCTCCCAGTCCCTGGATATCTTTGTGGGTAATCCTCAGGGTAGTTTCTTTGGCACAAACATCTTCAGCTGCTTCATCAATGTCTTTCCCTCTTTCATGCAATCAGAGGTGGGGATATTCTTTGAAGATTATACACTTTTCAGAACACTGGGTCACCTCCTAAGGTACTAAAGTATCAAATCTGGGCAAAATTCAAGCTTGTGCTGATAATGTATAGGTAACATTAATCAAAAGCACTGCTGGACTCTAAACATTTTCACGGTTAAAAGAAAGAGGAACCCCTTCAGCAACCCTAGCTAGTTTCACTGTAATGTAAGAAAACCATTCAGCCCATCAGATCGACTGGATAACAAGAGGTGCAATGCGTTCACTCACTCCTGCCGATTACATAAGAAGACAATTTAAAATAAAAGCAGGTTTTGGAATCCAAAAGACAAACGCAGGAAGCTGGAAGAACAGAATAAGCAAGGCAGCATCAAGACTTTGAGAAGTGAACGCCTTGGATATATCCCCTCGTCAGGACTGTGGATGGGAGTAAGGGGGTATATAGATAAAGTGCGGGTGAGGGAGGAGGAGGCAGAGTGGCGAAGTGTGGATAAGTGGACACAGATAAAGGTATCAGCGAGTTGTTGACGGAAGGGCTGAATCCAGTTAGTTGCTGGACAAAGGTTGCTCAGAGCAATGGAATGGAGGGGAGGGCTTGTGAAGGGAGTCGGGGGACTGGAAGGGAGGTTATTTGAAATTGAAGAATTCAATGTTGAGTCTCTGGGGTGCAGACTGCACAGGTAACAGATGAGATCTTGTTCCTCCAAATTATGGTTTGGTTCATTGTGGCAATGGAGGAGGCCATCAATGGCTATGTCGGGAAGGCATTAGGAAAGAGAATTGAAATAGGAAGTGACTGGAATGTCTTCCATTCCACCGAACGACCCGACCTTTCAGCTCCCAAACTGATTCATCCCTCCAATCGCCCAACCATTTTGCACAAACTACTTGTGTCCACATAGCCGTAACTGACCATCCCCCTGATCTCCTCACCCCAACCACTCCCTTCCCTCTTTATCTGCAGCTCCCCCTACCTCCCCCCAACCCAGTTCTGAAGAACGGTTATACCTGAAATGTTGACTTTCCCAGCTCATGATGCTGCCTGGTTTGCTGTATTCTACAGCTTCTGTCTGTCTCCGATAACTCAGGAAGATAGAGTCTGGTCAGCACAACGTGCGGGTAGGCAGGAACCACGGGATGCCCACTGAAGTCCTTGAACCTCTGGCCTCAGGCCAGGAGGAAGACATTCAGTTCCTCCAGACACTGACACATGAACAGAAGAGGCCATTCAGCCCCTCCAAACTGTTAGACTGAAATAGGAGGATGTCATTGTTGCTGCAACACGACAAAACCAATGAGGCAGAGACTGCACAGACCGACTGCTCCATGTTGTTCCTCCTGGCTACATTGCTAATGGTACACACGTGCTATGTTAACGTGGTTTGCTGATCATGAGGAGGGAAAGTGAATGGTTTGTGCCAAGTTCCAAGGAGGCATCTTCCATCTCCGAGATGTTATGAACTAGGTTAGACACTTTTAAGCAGGCAACCCAGAGCATACGTTTGCAATTTGTTTCGGTAAGTGTACAATGAAAATTACCGGAGGTAATTTAGCTAGGTTGACTACTAGATTTTGAAAGAGACAAAAACTTTGTTCATAAAATTACACGATGAAACACAAAGAACAGAATAAAAAATCACGACAGAATTCAACCTATTCAGCTAGACTTAATTATGCTATTCCGAATACACACAACTGTCGCAATAAGCAAACTCCCAATAATAAAAAAAACAGTATAAATGGAACACAAACTTCCAGGTTGAAGTCGAGGGTCAGAAAAGAGAGAGTTTCCACACAGCTCCCAGGTGAACCTCCCAGTTCAAGACTCAACTGAAAACTGGTCAGCTCAGCTAGTTCAGCTAAAATAGCTCACCACTCTCCGTTCATTATACTGGTCACTTATAAAGCATGACCACTTTGGGCTGAAGACTCATCTGTTTCCATATAAATAAAAGACCTCTGAAAGTACTTTTCATCTCTGTACCAAACCAGACTGATCGGAGCTTGGAGAAAGTGAAGAAGGGATAATGCCCGAAATGTCGATTCTCCTGATCCTTGGATGCTGCCTGACCTGCTGCGCTTTTCCAGCAACACATTTTTCAACTCTAATCGGAGCTTGGCCCCGTTTTATTGTTCCTCTTTTAAAAAATCCAAGGACAGAGTCTCCTTGAGCCAAGGAACAGCTTTTAGACAAAAAGGGCTTTGTGCCACATCTCTCGCTACTTAAAAAAAACATCAGTGCTAAAAGGTGGCTGCATTTGTAACCCTTCAAACCCAGTTTGTAGTCTCAAAACTGACAGCTATACTGTACTAATTGTAAACATTCAAACATGCACAAACCCATACAAAACCAGGCTGCTGTATACCCACCACCGAACACCTCCGTATCTCATTCTAGTCTCAGTAACTCATGAAATTTCACGTTTTCGCGAACTGCCACATGCACAATTGTCATTGAATGGCTGCAACAACAAGTCCATCTAAACAGTCTGGCATTTTTGTCTTGAATTTTTTTCCACAAATATCAATGTGTTGTGATCAGTTTATACGATTGTCTCAGATGCATTGCTGGTAATATAAACACAGTTAAGGTGTAATGCCAGCACCAAGTTTTAAGTCTCTTTCTCCACCGTTGAACATTTCTGTTGATGAACATTCGACTTTCCAGAAAAACACCCGATAGGTCTTTCTATTCCCTCATCACCCTCCTGCAGGAACACTGGACCAATACCGACATCACTGGCATTGATAGCCACCTTGAAAGACTTCGTGTAATCTAGTGTAGCTAATATTGGGGCAGTGTCTAACACAGGGTTTAGGCTGGAAAATGTCCTTTGACAGTCCTCTGTCCACTGAGAGATCTTGCCCTTGACAATTCGGTGAGTGGAACAGCCACACTGCTTAAAGTTTGGCACAAACTTTCAGTAAAATCCATTCAAGCCCAGGAACTGTAGTATTACATATTTCTTTTTGTCGACGGTGTGGAACGTTCCCCAACTACTTTCGTTTTTGTATCTCATGGGGCCATTGGTCCATGTCCAATAACGTGACCCAGGAACGTGGCTTGGCTTTCTCAAATTCACTTTTAGCTAGGTTGACCAGCAAGCCTGCCTTCTGAAGTCAATCAAACAAGTCCGATAAATGCTGTAACTATTCCATTCATGAGTGACTAAAAACTACCATGTGATCAATGTACACCACATAGTTGGGTAATCCGACAATGACCTCATTATCAGTCTCTGAAAGGTGGCTGGATCGTTTTACATATCAAATGCCACAACTTTGAACTGATACAATCCATTTAGTGCAATGAAAGCCGAAATTGCCTTTGCTCTCTGTGACAGAGGTACTTGCCAGTAGCCTCTGAGCAAGTCCAACTTAGAAATGTAAGGAGCTCCTCCCACTTTTTCGACACAGTTCTCCAAACATGGAATAGGAGATGGATCAGTCTGTGTAACGGTGTTGGGTTTGTGATAGTCCTCCCATGTCCACTGGGTAATATCTGTCTTTGGCGCCTTGACTATACATGGGCTCCAAGCACAGTAACTCATTTCGATTATGCCATCGTGGAGCATGTGCTCTATTTCCTTCTGAACCTGTACCAACTTTAGAGGATAATGCCTTTAAGGATGTTATTTAATCAGAACAGCATCTCCTGTGTCTACATCATGCACAATTATGTTCGTACTTCCCAGTTTATTTCCGTATATCTCTCCAAGATACCGTAACAACTCTTTCAGGTCACTATGCTTTTCTTGTGGAAGGTAACTCAATAATTTATCCCAATTTTAGGCAACTTTCACATTGTTCAATTTGATATTAGGAATGTCCAATTCAGAATCCTCTAAACGTGGGTCTTCCTTCTGTGCTGTAATCATTAATAACTTCTCCTCTTGCTTTCCTTCCCTATCAAAATACCTGTTGAGCATATTCACATGACACACTCTATGAGATTTCTTCCTGTCTGGAGTCCGTATCAAGTAGTTTACCTCATTCAATTTCTTCCCAATTTGATATGGTATACTAAAACGTGCTTCTAAAGACTCCGCTGTGACTGGAAGTAACACCAATACCTTATTCCCAATTGAAAAATTGCGAATTTGTGATTTCTGATCCACTTCCAGTTTCATTGTATGCTGCGATACTTTTAAATCCTGTCTAGCCAACTCTATTTAATCGTTCCCTAAAATTTGACACATTGTCCAAATGAGTGGTCTCTGAATTCTGCCTTATAATTTCTCCTTAACCAATGTTAACAGTCCTTTTACTTCATGCTCAAAAATTAATTCAAATAGTCTGAATTTGGTCGATTCATTCTGTGCGTCTCTGATCACAAATAGTTCAAAAGTAATTTCCTGATCGCAATCATCTGGATTATCCTGACCATAAACCCTCAACATGGTCTTCACTGTTTGATGCCATCTCGGTCATGTTCACTGTGATTCCGAATACTATGTAGCAGATTTGAATTGCTTTATTCCCAAGTTATCGATCACCTGCTTGAATAGTTCGGATGTGAGGTTTGATCTATCTGGATCTCTTGGTAGTCCGCACCTACGTAAAAAATAAGTATTTTTTTTCTACAACTCCTTTAGCTGTGATTCTGCATAATGGGTCTGCCTCTGGAAATCTAGTTGACACATCCATTATTGTTAAGAAATACTTATTCCCACTTAGTCTTTGCGATAGGGGACCTGCACAATCTATCATGACTCTTATGAAATGATCCTCAAATGCTGGAATAGATATTAAAGTTCCAGGTTTGAGACATTTGGCAATATTCACTACATCTTTGTGTAGTCCAGGCCAGTGAAAATATCTTTGTACTTCAGCCTGTAATGTCCTCACCCCGAAATGATCTCCAAGTTGTAGCTCACGTGCCACTCGCAGCACCTCCTTTCTATACCCAACAGACAAAACAATTTGATGAATTTCTGTGCACGTCTGATCTGCTTCAATGTGTGCTGATCTCCATATCCGCATTAAAACATCATTTGTTAAGTAATAACACACAGGAATGCATTCATTCTCTTTCTTGCTAAATATCTTTTGATATAACTTCTGTACCTCCACATCTTTCTGCTGTAATTCAATCAGCTTAGCAGAGCTAAAAATACGTTCATATTTTCCTACTCACTCCGTCTGTTTTCCACTTATCTGATCAAAAATAAACTTTTGGATAACTCTACGTCAGCTTCGTTAGCTGTGCCTTTATCCTGCTTAAACCTGTGCTTCTGTGATCTTCTGGTGATGCAATCAAGGGAAATTCCTGGAGACATATTTTCCAGGTCTTCAGTTACCTGCATCTCCACTGGCTTTTCAACTATAGTCGGCAGCACGCCTACCAGTGAAGCAGCTATATTATTTGCAAGGACAAATTTTATTCCTAGAGCTGAAAGCTAGGGGTCTAGTACACCTACCGCACATGCTCCAATCTTCTCTGGACACTCTAGCCTCACTTTCCATAACTGAGCACTTTTTTCCTCACTATGATTCCTGTTACCAGCACATTTTCTGGAAATAGTCTCTCAAGAGTGCATAAAGCCTCACCCCTCAGCATTACAGACTGAAAAGATCCTGTATCAATTAATATTGAAACCGTCTTACCAATTAATCCTGGCCTATGTGAATCAACTTTACCCTTTCATGTAAGTTTTGTTTGCAGATTTGGCACGTCCACTGATCATCTTGGACACTCTGAGGCAGTTGCCTACTTCCCTTATGCTTTTTGTTACGAGTCCAACAAAACTTCCAGGCTTGTTTGGTTATCCTACATCTGGTTTTCTCCCAGCCCATCAACACTGTGATTTTGTGTGGCCCTCTTTTTTGCAATGAAAACACGACAGGTTTTTAACTTCTTCCTCCCCCCTCAATGTTTTCTTTATTACTGTGGTAAATTATCCTTATGATCTACACTGTGATCTACCTTTCCCTTTGCACGTGAGGATATCTGTTTGCTCTGATTTCTGTCCCTCAGAGACCAGAACTGGTTCTGGAGGCCAAACCAAGTTTATGGACCAGTTCATAATCAGCAGCCATTTCCATAGCTAACATTGCTGCTTACACTCTCTGCTCTTCCACCTGAGTTTGCACGACTTCAGGCAGTTTGAATTCCTCCAAGTGTTAATCTCTTTAAGGGCATCATAGCTTTGCTTGAATTTTAAAGCTCTTATCCAACTATCGAAATTAGTCTGTTTGATCCTTACAAACTCAGTGTAGGTTTCACCAGGATCCCTCATTAAATTCCTGAAATGTTGCCTATGCAGACAAAATGTTTTTTCAACCTCCCTATACTCTCCAGATACCTCCTCTGATAGGGATGTGAATACCTCACCAGTCCTACCTACAAGCTTCGTTTGGATCAACAAAATCCACATAGCCTCTGGCCACTGCATTTGTTTAGCCAACTTTTCAAATGAGATGAAAAGGCATCACATTCTTCTCATCAAATTGAGACGATGCGTGAACATAATCAAACAAATTCTCACTGGGCTTCTGGCTACCAGGGGCTTTCCCATCCTCACTCTCTTCCTTACTAAGCCCACCCTCAGTCGTTATCTCCAGCCTTTTACACTGACTTTTCTTTTTAATTGTCAGTTTTTGCTCTTCAAAAGTTCTCTCTTTCTCTCTCCCCTATTGCTCTCTCTTTTGCCATTCTTTCTTTTACTCTGTTCTGCTGCTTTCTTTTTTCCCTCTCTTCTGCATTGTTTCGAAAGTCAAATGTTTCATTTTGGGAATTAGCTTGATTGGGTTGAGAAAACTTAGAATAATAATGGCTAGTTCAGTCGCCAAACGTTTTCTGGTGTGCATGCAGTCACTTTGGAAATTTTACGAAAAATGAATAAGACCAAGTTGCAAGAATTAGCAGAGAAGCTGGAATTAGAACTGACTGCTTCTGTGAGGAAAGGAGAGATAATTACAGCGGTATCCCGTCAATTAAACTTGCTGGAGAAACCATCAGAATCAGGGATGGCAAGAATTCATTTGCAAATGAAACATCTTGAGCTGACAGCGAGAGGTAAGGAAAGGGCAGCCAAATTCCTTCACACTCTCCTCACGATACCATCACCGCAGGGATTAGTCTGGTGAAACACCATTACACCGTCTCTCTGTCGCAAGGAGACCATTGATTATAAATGAAAGAAAATACTGTCTCAAGTATACTCCAGAACTGCAGGACGGTATCTTCACTCTTATTCTTTAATCATTTTGTAATGAACGATACTACTCAGTTGTTGTGCTGATTACTTGCTGAGTCATAGAGTTATAGAGATGCACAGCATGGAAACAGATACTTCGGTCGGACCTGTCCGTGCCAACCAGATATCCCAACCCAATCTAGTCCCACCTGCCAGTACCCGACTGCTCTGCATGAATTCTGTTAGTGCCTCATGATCAAGGACATCCAGCTCCTTTCCCCCAAGAGCACTTCCCATCATCTCGCCTTCTCATAAATACAAACTGAGAAGGATAGCATTTTTTGCCAATCATTTATTTGCCTTATGAAGCAAAGTCACACCAACAACAACATCACTGTTGCCATTCGGGTTGATTGGAAATACTGAGGAGGCGATGATCTAGCTGTATTATCTCCGAATATTAATCCAGGGAATCAGGTAATGACCCAGACACCGGATCCGAATCCCACAACGGCAGATGTTGGAAATTAAATTCAATAAAATATCAGGAATTAAGAATCAAATGAAACAATGAAACCAAAGTCGATTGTCCTACCTTGCACCGTCATGCCCTTCAGAAAAGGAAATCTACCATCTTCAGCTGGTCGGGCTTACCTGTTACTCCACAACAATGTGGTTAACTCTCAGTTGCAGTTTGAAATAGCCAAGCCAGTCACTCAGTTATATCAGTCACTTCAAAGCCTCAAAGAAATAAAACGCATGGATCTCAGCACTGACTACTTACAGCCCACAGGCTGCAGTGGGTCTGGAAGGCAGCTCACCAACACCTTCTCAAGGACAATGGGGAAAGGCAATTAAATACTGGCCCAGCATCCCATTACTGAATAAAGGAAGATGATCACACTCAGGGAAGAGAGAACAACAGACATAAATAACTTTAAGCAGGGACTTTGACATATACCTTACATGGTCATGATTATCAATAATATGGGAACAGGAAAAACATAAGTAATGTTTAATTTCAGTTTTTATTTCCATCACAGCTGACCATCAACAATCCCTTTGTTTGATTCTTTCTCTCTATCTCTCTCTTATTCCATCTATTCAACTCAATCCTTTTCCCCTTCATAACAGACGTCGGTGTCAACAACATCAATCACATTATTTCCCAACTGTGTTCAGTTCTGATGTATGAATCGAATTGCCAATTCTATTTTTCTCTCGACCCCAGGGGGTTGCCAAATCTGCTCAGTTTGTCTGGCACTTTCTCGTTCTTTATTGTTTCTGATCTGTTGCATAATTCTTTGCTTTACATAACCTTTAATTTTGTTATTATTTGGAATGTCTGCATCGCTGACAGGGGCAGCATTTGTTGACCTAACCAAATGTCATTGACTGCGAGGTCATTCTTTCAGGCGTACAGAACCAAGCACATTGATGTGGGTCTCACATCAATCTTAAGCCAGACCAGAGAGTAACTGAAGATCTATTTACCAAAGGACATCAGTGAAATAGATAAACGTATAGACAAAATTCTGGAGAAGTTATGGTTGTTATTAGTAAAACTTGCTTTTTTCCCAATTCCTGTCTTGTGTATTTACTTTCTGACATCATCTGCGGTAGGATGTGGAACAGTGTCTTTCTGTGTAAGAACCTGTGCATCTGAATTACATTTCTTCCGACATTACTGCTCTGAGAGAGTGTTCCTGTCATTAAGTTATTTTAGAGACAAGAACAAAGATGTGATCGAAATATTTGCAAGTGAAAGAGTGCTTAGAAGAGAGGTGAAACCATAACGTCTGAATTTTACCGAAGCACAGATAATGGATAATTAAGTGTCAGCATTGAAGCCAAGATGGTGACTGGGCATATAATCGAGCTGGTCAGAATACCGAGACATAAATGAATTCAGGGATGAAAGGTACTTTGGTATTGTGAACAGTCTTGTTCTCAGATGTTTGTGAGGGCGGTTCTGAAATTTGTGGGTAATTAATGGAATTTGCATTTGAAACTGAGGACAATAGTTTTCGTCTTTGTCAAATATAGATAACAGAAATAGCAAAGAAGTTCGCCATAGTTGAAGAGATTAATAAATGGATAGAGATGAAGAAACTTACCAGGAACACCAACAATTGCGAGGATAGGATAGTAACCCGCCTGGATAATCAGCAGTGCACCATATATCCGAAATGATAATGTTGACCGAGACCAGGAAAAAAAGAAGAGACCCTCAGATAAACTCCTGTCCTTTGTTGCAGCATTCCAGTCTAATGTTCTCAGATTCTGATTCATTTCTGGATCATTCCAGACTATTGTCAGATGTTTCAATCTCCTTTTTGTGTCTCTGCAGCTGTGGAGTTGAGCGTTGGAATTGATGCATCTGCTGCTACAATGGCATAAACCATTGCAAGAGGCCCCTTACTAAAGGAGACGGAAAACATCCAGTGACACAACCAGGATCCATGGAGACTGGCATCAATCACAGTCACTGAACAAACAGCTCCATTTAACCCCTTTCAGTATGGTTCCTTCAGTTCATAAAAACTACTGGACTGGATTGAATATTGGCACCGCTACTTCTTGATCACATCTCCCATTACCCATTGCTCTCGTGAATTTAGTAGTGAGGGAGAATGATGCATGTTTTCTTATCACAGGCTAGATGATTCTGCTGCGTTGTCCGTTTGTAACACTGTTACCAGCTGAACCGCCCACCATCACCACCCTCAAAAACCACAATCTACATGCTGTTACCGGGCAGATCTCTCCTCGACTAGAACAGGCACCAGCAATATATTTACAGTTGATATATTTGCACTCCAATACATAGGAAATGTGAATTTGCCTTGGTATTCCTTTAATTGATCTAATAAGGCAATTTTGTATCTTCAACACTCAATGTGCTTCAGCATTATTTTTAATATAAACTCACAAACACCTTAACGTACTTTATTAAGCACAAATTTCTTCACTTTCTCCACATGGTAGCATCATGCCAGTCTGGTGAAACCCCTTTGGACTGAATCGCTGACAAGATCATTATTTATAAAGCTGATTCAACCTGTACACAATACCCCTAACAGTCTCTCAACAAAACACTATCATTTGGAAAGATACATTTACTCTGGTACTTTAATCATTTTGCATGAAGAGCCACATATCATTTACAACCTGCTGTGTAAAAATTCTGTTTGTGACTTATGACCAAACACATCCAGGTCTGTTTCAACAACAGCACTTCCCAACCTCATACTATTTAATGATCATAAATGTGAATGATGATATTTGTTGTTCATATCTGAAATATTTTATATCTTGCGAAGAGCTATTGCACAAACACTAATCCTTCACTCCAGATAATTATACTACTCTCTTCATTCTCTCTATTATCCAACTTTTAATACATTCGGTGTTTTCCACCCCTACCTACCCATGGACTCCCCACTCATCTGTATTCAACCATGTCAAACGTCTGCTGAAAATTCAAATACTTCATTCCCACTGGTTCTCAATTGTCGATGTCACAACAGACAATCTCCACAATATCCAGCAGGTTTATCAAAGATCAAGATCATTTCCGTTCCTGATTCTAGATTGACTCTACCAAATCATGTCATTATTTTCCAAGTGTCTAGTTGTCACAGTCCTCACAATAGGGTTCCAATGTTTTTCTCACAGCTTATATCAAGCTAACCACTGTTTAGTTTGCTGTTTGCTCTCTCCGTCATGTTTTAAATATTTAGGTTTACAATAGCTGCTTTCCAGTCTGCAGGATCCTTTCCAGAATCTAACCAGCTTTGAAGAATAATCAGTAATTCTTTCACTCGCTCTACTGCCACCTCTTCAATACTCGGGGATGTAGCTCATCGGATGCAGCAATATACCAACCTTAAATTCAATGAGATTTGAAAAGACATACCTTTTATTAATTCTCATTTCCTGCTGTTCCTCATTTTCACCAGTCACTCTGTTCCCTTGTATTTCTGGAAGTTTCTTTCTGTATCTTTCTCAGGGAGATGGGCACAATATATTGCTCTCAGTGGACAGATGGGTTCTGTCAGCCAGTGAATATATCGGAGGACTGCACTCCGGTGATGATGGATATGTTACTCACCCCTGCCTGGAAAGTTCCAGAATTAATCCAGTTTAATTTATGGTGAGCATTAACACAGTCCTGTCACTGGTGTGAGGCTACACAGTATATTAAAGGAGGGGACACAGCTTTGTGACCACCGCAATTTTGAAACAAACTGGTTTCATACCTGACACCTGGTCCAGCTTAGACAAATATCCCGAGAAATCCCAGGAAAGATAATGTACTGTCCGGCACCTCCCTATTTATAGAGCTTTCCTTCAGTGGGGCCTCATCTCCATTTGTTTACCATGGACCCAGACACTCTGTAAATGCAGTGTATAGAGTGGGGTCACCAGACCCAGCAGCTGACAATACAAACCCGAGATAAGCATCCACAGAAACTCCACGGATTTTCCAATGACAGGAACAAGTAAATTCCCCACATGGAACGTGCACGCGCTCAGTGTTGAAAACTATTTCCACTCCTGAGTTTATCTTCGTGGCTGAGCAAGCCGTTGCATCTCTGCACACTCCCACACTAAGAAACAGTTGACAATGTAGCATTAACTTCCTCTATATCTCAGCAACTATAAGGGCAGCACCAGTATTGCTAATGGATTCGATCATCACACTCAGAGAAGAGAGATAAGGGAACCTAATTCACTTTAAACAGGGACATATCTAAATGGACGTGATATTCAGGAATATGGGAAATGGGGAAATGTGAGAATAACTTGCCTTTTTTTTCCTTTCAGTTCATCATCAGCAATCCCTTTGCTTACTTTTCATTTCTTTTCCTCTCTTTTTCTATCCATTTCACCATCCATTCAATTTAAACCTAGCCCCCACCTCTCTCTCCAACCCAACCATCCATGATACCAGGATAAATAATATTATTTCCCAGTTTGCTTTCAGTTATTAAGCAGGGTGAAAACATTATCTGCATTTCTCCTGACAGAGGCTGCCACACCTGCGAGATTCTCTAACACTTTCAGACGCTGGAGAATTGTATTTTCGATCTCTAGAACCCACCGTTCTTTGATTTATTTCACCTTTACTGTTGTTTCACGGGGTTCCAGCATCACGGGCAAGGGCAGCATTTGTTGTCCATCACTAATTGTCCATGACCACGCGGCCATTTGTCAAGACAAAATGGAGCCAACAATGTTGCTGTGAGTCTGAAGTTACACTGAGCTCAGATTGGGTAATAATGTTAAGTTTCTTTAACAAAGACTGTCAGTAAAATAATAAAAATAAAACTTAACGGTTTCTAGTTTCCATGAGTGAAATTTGGTTTTATTCCAATTTTTGTCATTCGAATTTAAGCTCTGACATCGGCTATGGTAGGATGTTAAACACTGCCTTGCAGTCACAGCCCGTACCTCTGAATTACCCGTCTAGTTACATGATCACTCTGATACAGAGTCCTTATTGCCTGGTCCGTATTCCCTCGTTCCTGACAGAGAGAGATGGCGGAGAAATCAGTTTAACTACCAACAATAAAAAAGATTTTGGGGAAAAAAGCGAAAGGGAGATTGAGAGACAATTTCATGTAAGATCACAGGTTTCAGAATGCTGAAATGAAGGCATTTCAACAGCATCCTACAACATGAGCCAGTATTCCCAGGATGATAGGTGAAGAGGACATTGGCGTCAATAAAGACGAGGGAGAGTTTTAGATGAACATTTGTTCTGCAACTTTGTAACTGGGTGTGGGGTCAGCAGAGTCTTCGACACATTGGGCTGAATCTAACAATAGTTTGTCTCAGTGACATTTTTATTGAGTGTGACAAAGGGATTATCTGTACGAGACTGAACTAGATTCATGGCGCTATCTTATCGAACTCACCACATTAACTACCCACTAAATTTCATAGTGTTCCTCGCATTCAATTCCAATTCAATTCTCCAACCCAACATGGCTGGAGGGACTCAACATCGCACTGATGCCCCTGGCTATTCTACGATCACTGACACTGGTGCCATCTTTCAATGGCCAATGGGCACACTGTTGTACTTCCTCAGTTTGAAACCACCCTGCACAGTTGACCCCGAGAATGGCAGGTAAGTGGAGCTAACGCCACGGTTTTTCATCAGAGGCACAGAGGTCCTAGTGGATGGGCTAGTACAGGGAGGTCCATTCTCTTCCCGGAGGAGGCCTCACCACCAGCCCCACCGAGCATGGTCTGAACTCACCACCCAGCTCAGTGCAGTATCTGCAGTCTCTCTCTCTCTCTCTCTCTCTCTCTCTGTTTCTCTCTCTCTCTCTCTCTCTCTCTCTCTCTCTCTCTCTCTCTCTCTCTCTCTCTCTCTCTCTCACACACACACACACACACACATTGAACATGGAATTTTCCAGATAGTGTTCCAAAGAATACCCATTTTCAGGTATCAGAACTTTCAGGCATTCAACCCCCTGGGTTCCTGCAAAAATATAAACTTATTTTATATACAATCACAGTTAGTAATTCTGGCTATTTCACTTTGTCTCACTTTATTGTATTCAGCCAAACACTGCTTCTGTATACTTGTCGCGTTATGAAATACAATTTTGAACAGAGAACATTTTATCCTCAGCTGTAATCTTGACCGTTATCTGAATTGTACCTTTTTCCTTGTTATGAAAGTTTCTCTTACCCTTTGCCTGTGACTGTTTCTGTCTGTAACAGTTACACTGTCTCCCAATCAGTTGGCTGGACGGCTGGTTTGTGACACAGAGGGAGGCCAGCAGCGCAGGTTAAGTTACCCACACTGACAAGGGTACCGTGAAGGGGACAATGGGCAATCGAGCATGGCAAATCCACTCTCAGCTGCACATCTTTGTACTCTGGGAGGAAACTGGAGCTTTGGGAGGGAACCCACACAGATGCGTGGGGAATGTTCAAACTCACCTGAGGTTGGAATTGAAACCAGTTCCTTGGTGATGTGCGGCCACAGTACTAACCACATATCCATCATACTCCTCAGTTAGTTCTGCTAACTACTTGTAGCTGACTGAAGAAATCCAACTGGCTTGTTCTGATAACTGAACTTGACCTTTATTAGACCTTGATCATTGGCCATATCACCAACCTGATTACATTTTAAATTTGTTGTGAGCAGTGCAGGAGTGGGACTAGAAATGGAAACAGTGACACTCTCCAACCTCAGTCAGAACCGGACTGAGGAGAAATTCACAAAGTGGGAATTCATTCAAGTGGGAATTCTCTCGCCCAGAAGACTGGGAGGGCTGAATCTTTATATTATATCGAGGCTGACTTTGTCTGATTTTCCATAGACAGGTGAATCAGGGATCATTGTGAAATCAGAGAAAAGTGCAGCTGGGAACACAATGAGATGAGCCATGACCTTATTGACTGGTGGAATAGTGTCAAAGTTCCGAATGGCCCAGTCGTGTCCGTTCCATTCAGCCCTTCGGTCCTGCTGTGCAGGAGCAGATTGAGGCCACTCCGATGGTTTGGTGTTGCTTGGCAAATGTATAGGAAAATCCAGGCTGGGTCAGGCAGTGACTCCCCTCCCCCAATCCCTCTTTTCAGGCTTCCCCTCTCTGTAACTTCTGCTCCTGATGTCGGTCATGTACAGGCCCAGATTCGCATTGAATTCAGCCCCCATGCCCCACACAGGGTCAACTCAGACAAATCCTCTGCCGTCTCTGAATGCAACATTTTACGTCATGACTTCCAGGAAAATAATCAAGTATTTTCCAAAAACATAAATAAGAACGTAAGAAATAGGAACCTGCGCTGTCATTCAATAAGAACATGGCTGATCTACTCCACGGCTCAACTTCACTTTCCTGCTAACCCCTTGCATCCCTCAACTCGCTGAAATGTCACAAACCAATTCACCCGTCTGTAAATACAATCAGTGACCCAACCTCTACAACTCTCGGGGTTAGGAAATTCTAACCATTCACTACCTTCTGAAATAAGACATTTCTTTACATCTCAGTTTGAAATCGATAGTCCTTATTCTGTATCTACATATCTGACTTCGAGGCTCTGCTCTGGTGTGGAACCACATTCTCAACACCGACCTTGTCAAGCCCCCTCTGTATCTTATCCGTTTCAGTAATGATACTCTCATTCATTTCAACCACAATGAATAATCACATCAGCATTTTTGATGTATTCAATAATTCAATCCTTTCATTCCAGGAACCAGTCGAATGACCCAACATTTCCGCATCAACATGCTGACGCAATGTTTTATATACAGGAACAGCCCAATCCGTTGTACTGTTCCTTTTTTGGGAGTCCTCTCCATTTAATAACCGCCTGCCTTTTGGTTGACAGGATCATCCTCAAATTCGAATGTATATTGCACTCAGCTCCCGCCGTCAGGAGCTGAGTCCAGCTCTTGTAAGCAGCTTTTGCCATCAGACTGATATTTGTGGTACTCCAGTAGATACATTTTTTTCATAAAGATCGTTGAATCATGACTCTCCGATTTGTAAGTATTTACCAAGTGCCATCCCATGCTAATGCATTACCTGCCAGACGATGAGCTTCTGTCTTGTATAAGAACCTTTACTTTGCGATACCTTGTGGAAAATCTCTAGAAAGCCTCATGTCTACCAGTCCCCCTTTATCAAGGCCACTTGTTACATTCTCATGGATTTCCAGAAAAACTTTGCATTATTTTACAAGCAAAATGTAGTTCTCCTTTAACAAGACCATGCTGACTCTGTTTGAAGCTTTTCTAAATGTTCTGCATTTCGTTCCTTAATAACAGATTCCCAGCAATAATGGTGAGGCTAAGTGTTTCCTGCTTTCAGTCTCGCTCGATTCTTGAAGACAAGCGCCACATTGGAGGGTGTCCAGTTTCACTGGATCACTACTTTAATCCAGAGAGCTGTGGAATAATTCACACAGACCCACCAGCCACTCTGTGACCACTTCTTTTAAAACCAGCTATGAATTGCTGATGACCTGTTTACCCTTGGTCTTATCTGTTTGAGAATTTCCTTCTTCCTTCTGTTAGAGACAGCTCAATATTTTCCCTGCTGTTACCATTTTGCTTATACCATTGAAATATTTACAGCACCTTTCCCTGTGAGGAACGATGTAAAATACCGGTGTAAATTATCTGTCTGTTCCCTGTATCCAGTTCCCCAGTCACACCCTCCAAATATCCTCAATATAGTTTCCTGACGTCCTTTTCATCAAAGATCACTCACACACACCTCTTTAACTCTTCTTACATACATGGAAAAGCTCGTGTTGCTTGTTTTTATATTTCTCGCTAATTTACTTATATCACATCTTTTCTTCCCTTTTCTTCGCTTTCTATATTCATACAGCCTTATCACATACAAACACAATCTTTGGTCCAACTTGTCCATGCCGGCCAGGTTCTCCAAACTAAACTATTCCCATGTTCTTGCATTTGGCCCATATGCCTCTAAACGGTCCCCATTCACATGTTCGTCCAAATGTCTTTTAAATGTTGCAGCTGTAATTGCATCTGCCAGTCTTCCTCTGGCAGCTCATTCCATAAACACGTCACTCTCTGTGCAAAAAACAGCTTCTTCTTCGTCCCTTTTAAATCTTCCCTCTTCCACCATATATCTATGGCTCTATGATTTAATTTTCCTATCCTGTGGAAAAGACCTCGGCTTTTCACCCTGCCCAAGTCTCCCCTGATTTTGTAAATTTCTATAATGTCACCCCTCAACCTCCTATACTCCATCTGATACTCACTTCAAGAACAAACATTTAAAGATAAACACTGTAAATTTGAAACAATGTTAAAAGTGACAGGAAAACAACGCTCAGGCCAAACTTCATCCTGTTATTTGTTTTCTTCTTTATGTTACAGTACTAAGGCAGCATGAAAATCTTACTAGTGCCAATAAGCTGGCAAGCACCTGAATTCCTTTGCCTGACGGCAGTGATCTCTACAGTGAAAATGTATCTCTGGTCAGATCTATAAAATACCACATGTTCAGCATTCTCCCTCCTGGCCTCCGTATGACCTTATGTGGTTGTGTCTTCTTTATCTTGCACTCAATAGAGAGAACCCCTTTCCCCCATTCACATCTTGATTTAAACTCATTTTATACCATCTTCTCTTTTCACCACTGCTAAAAGCCTGTTTCTCTGTTGTCACACCCTCTTTTCCATGTCACCTAACCCCACCTCCAAGGGAACAGCCTGGTGAATCTCCACTGCACCCTCTCCAGTCCGATCACATACTTCCTGTAATGTGGCTCCCAGAACTGTACATAGTATTCCATTTGGCCTAACCAAAGTTACACATAGCTCTTATAATCTGTGCCTCCATGAATAGAGTCTATGTTTATGTGCGCTATGATTTGTCAACTTGTGCACTAAGCTGTTTAATCACATTCACGGGTATTAGATTAGTTTATTTACAGTGTGGAAACAGGCCCTTCGGCCCAACAAGTGCATACCGACCCACCAAAGCACAACCCACCCATTCCCCGACATGCACCCCTTTACCTAACACTACGGGCAATTTAGCATGCCAATTTATCTGATCTGCACATCTTTGGACAGTGGGATGAAACCGGCGCAACAAGAGGAAACCGACGCAGACACGGGGGAATGTGCAAGCTCCACACAGTCAGTCGACTGAGTCGGGAATTGAACCCTGGTCTCTGACGCTGGAAGGAAGCAGTGCTAACCAGTGTGCCACCCAATATGTGGAGCAGCACCCTCTGAGCTTCCTAGTGTGCTGCCATTCTTTGAGTCCTCCCCTGTCTGATGCTTCTTCCAAAGTACATCACCTCATATTTATCAGGGTTACATTCCATCGGCCATTGATCCACCCATTTCATCATTCCATCTGTATCTTCCTGTAATATAAGGCCTTCCTCCTCACTGCCAACCAACCAGCCAAGCTTTGTGTCAAACGCAAACTGATTTATCACACTCACCCCAATCCCTTCCATATTCATAGCTGCATCATTTATGAATACTATAAATAATAAGGTTAAAAATCATGAAACGTCACTTTATAATCCAACAGTTTTATTCGGACGCACTAGCTTTCACAGCGCTGCTTCTTTATCACGCGAATATGCTCTTCGAAAGATCGTGCCTTCAAATAAACTGTTGGAATATCATCAGGTGTTTGTAACTCTTTTAACTTTGCCCAAGCCAGTCCAACACTGGCATCTCCGAATCATAAATAATTTGGGACACAGCACTGATCCCTGTGGTACACGATTAGATACTGGTCTCCAGTCAAACAAACAGACTTCTACCAGAAGACCTTCTGTCTCCTGCCACAAAGTTGATTTGGATGAAACTTGGCAAGTCACTTATGAGTCCTACCTGTTCCCTGGTTATTCTGTTCCACTTGACGTCCTAGTTGAATATCTGGGGATTCTCCCTAATCTTGTCCTGCCAGCAGGTTTCCATGTCGCTGTGTTTGTCAGTCCCCTTCAAATGAAGAATTGACTTCTTATTGCAGTCTGAAATGGTCCATCCTTTACCTGACATTATTAGCCGTAAATGTAGAGTAGGCAGCCAGAGAAAAATCCTGTTTATTTCCACCTTGTCATATGTTTATTAACTTTTCTAAATTTCACTATGATCACCTCTCATTCTTTGAAACTCTAAAGAACACAGGCCGAGTTTCCACATCAGGCAATCTCACCATCTGAGGGATTAATCTGGAGACTGTCCATTGCACATCCTCCGTGGTCAGTATATTCTTTCTCAGAGTGGGTCACCAACACTGGACTCAATACTCTATGTACAGTTTCATTAGCAAGCTGTGAAACTGCTTCAACATGACCTTCCGACTATGTTCTGATTCATTTAAATGAAGGCGAACCTGACTTTAACTTTCCACTTCTATATATTTCTCCAATTACCGTTAATATTACTTTATTTAGGAATTCACTGCATGAGTTCTGATAAAAAAAGCCTTCTTCAAAACCGAAATATGCCATTTCTATGTTGCAATAAACAAATTAAAATCGTTCTGAAGTTTGTCAAATATGAACACTCTATCAGACTCTGTCAGTGCATTCTGATTCTCTCCAATGTTGCTGTTAATTTAGGAATATCCAATATCTGACCCTATATAATAAATTCCATCAGTTTCCCTACAGATGTCAAGTTAATCGGTCTGCAGTTCTCCACACTATCTCTTCTTCCCTTTGCAGTTGTTTGAATCCCTCCCATCCATCTACAATGCTTGGAACACATTTACTAACTTCCAGCCTCTGCAGAATGTACAGGAAAAAAAAGTCATCGACAGCACAATTGCTGATTTATTTCTAATATTTTGATACGAAGTACAACTTGCTCATCAGACTTAGCAATGCTCAATCCAGCTACAATACTACTATGCTAGCCTTCAACTATTACCTTGTTACTGATATGAATTGACTTTATGTCTTTAGTTCCACAAGTTCCATGTGATCACTTAGTATTTCTCAGCGATTTTCCTCCGTAATGACAGATGCAAAGTAACTGGCTGCTTTCTTCGTCATTTCCCTGTTCTCCACAATAACCTCTCCTCTCCCGATTGCAAAATTCCACATTTGACCCTGCTTTTACTTTGTTTTCTTTGCAATACAGATTGCAGATTTATGTAGTCTTTGTGTTCTTCTTTCACAGAATCATTAAAAGCCCACAGTGTGGAAAAGGCCCTTGGGCCCAACAAGTCCACCCTGCCCCTCCGAAGAGTAACCACCCAGACCCATTCCCGTCCGATTCTATATTTTGCGACTGATGGAGCAAATCTACACATCGCTGAACACTTTGGGCAAATAAGCATGGCCAATTCACCTATTGTGTAAATCGTTGGACTGTGGGAGGAAACCGGAGCACCTGGAGGAAACCCACGCAGACAGGGGGAGAATATGCAAACTCCACACAAACAAATTTCTGAGATTCCACATGATAGGCTGCTCTGAAAGGTTCGATAGCATGGAATCCATGGGACTATGGCAAATTGGATACTCAATTGGCTTGATGGTAGAAAGCAGAGGCTAATACTGGAAGGATACTTGCTGGACTTGAGGCCTGTGACGAGTGGAGTGTCTCAGGGGTCGGTGCTGGGCCTATTACTGTTTGTTATCTATATCAATGATTTGGATGAGAATGTGCAAAGCATGATTAGTAATTAGGCTGATGACAATAAAATAGGCAGGACTGTGAACAGTGAGGTTATCAGAAATTGGAGCAGGACCTTTATCAGCTGGGGAAGTGGGCCGAGAAATGGCAAATGGAGATTAATATGTGGGATGTTGCTTTTTGAAATTTCGTGGTGAATGTTAGACCCTGAAGGAATGTAGTGGAACAGGGGGACCTTGGTGCTCAGATCCGTGGCTGAAAGTAGTTGCACGTAGACAGGGCAGTGAAAAAGGTTTTTGGCACACTGGCCTTCATTAGTCAGGGCATTGAGTATGGATGTTCGAGAGTTATATTGCAGTTGGTCAGGACGCTGGTGAGACATGCACTTGGAGTATTGTGTTCGGTTTTGTTCACTTGCCATAGGAAGGATGTGATTAAATTGGAAAGAGGACAGAAGAAATTTACAAGGATGTTGCCAGTACTCAATGGTCTGAGTTGTAGGGAGATTTTGGAAAGGCATTTTCCTTTAAGTGGAAGATACTGAGGGAAAATCGTATAGAAATTTATAAGAACATGAGATGCGTCAATAAGGTGAATGCACTCATTCTTTTCCCCAGTTTTGGGAATCAAAGACTAGAGGACATCAGGTTAGAGGTGAAAGAATAAAAATGATCCTGAGCGCCAAGATTTTTAAGCAGAGGTTGGTAGACATATGGAATTAGCAGACAGCAGTTTGATTGAGGCACGTACATTAACAAAATTCAAAAGGCTTTTAGACAAATACGCGGTTAGGAAAGATTTAGGAGAATAAGGGACAAGGGCAGGGAAATGGAATTCGCATGGATGGACATTTTGGTCGGCACGGACCACTTTGGTGCAAAAGGCCTGTATCCAAGCTGCAGGACCCCATGATTCTAATATTCTCACAACCATTTCGTGTCTGCCACTCCGTGTTCAAACATTCGAGATTGTATGCAGGCGCCGTGTAAAATGCAGTATATTAACCTCTCTAGTTCTCAGAGCAAGGTTATTAATGAGTCCTTCTTACCTCACAACACCAAATCCAAAATAACCTGCTCTCTTTTTTGAGTCACAACATACTCTTCAAACAACCTGTTATACGCTTATGGAATTTATTTTTCACAACATTGGCAGGCAATTTGAGATCATGCAATAATAAAATATTTGCATCTCTAATTTACAGAACATAGAGTGCGCAGAATTTGCCCGAGAGTAAATAATACACTAATACACTAATGCTTGCTTCTCCTTCCTATTTGTATGATCCACCCAAACTGATTCTGTGGAAGGTGAGGGACAGGGTCTGTGGCGTTATTAGTGATAGACGTGAACAAACCATTCTGGGAGGGTCACCTCGACGCTGACATGATCTGAAGAAATGACCAGCATCACAGGTCAAGCATCAATATCCTCCCCACTCTGCCAGCTTAACTTTCACCATACGATCTCTGCGCCCTCACACTCACTACCAGTTGTAGCACCTACACCCTAACAAGGCTCATACCTTATATCCAAATAAGGCTCAGGCACTACCACTCTCACTATTGAATTAATCACCTTCCACCATCCCCCCTCCCACCCCGCGCACTCTCTCCCTCCACTATACTCCCAACACTAATAACACTACATGGATACAACACTGTGGACTGACTCCCTCCGGACACCTCAACATTCCCCCTCCCCCTCCACCTACACCAGCATTAACAGCAGGGAAACACACTCCCACCACCACTCCCTCCCCCTTTCTCCCATTCCAGCAGAAACGGACTGTAATAGGAGAGAAAGGGCCAAGCCAGATGGTGGAGCACCCGATATCTGATCCGCCTCCATCCCCACCCCCCCCCCCCACCCCAACCATATGGGGAGGACCCTGGTATGAGCCAGAGAGGACCGGGACGTGTCGTTTGGAGATTCCTCGAAATCCATGTCCCTCCAACTCAGTAAAAGAACAATGTCCAGTGAAAGGCAATTCGCACTTTAACCGTTCTGTCTGTTCTCACAATTTTCTCCCTCCCAAAACAACAAATATCAGAACGCAGAGCGATACAGACACAAAAATATTCAGAGACATATGTAAATACGCTAATGTACTGTCAGTCACCGTTCATACACGGAGATAGAACCGCACACGTGTAGTGGCATACGGAGATATAGACAGTCGCACACTAATAGACACAAGCACAAGTAAAACGCACAGGCTCATACACAGATAAACCGATGTCAGCACATAAATACACAAACACACAGGCACATGAACAAACACACACAAAGCACATACAGCCCCACAGAGACACAGACACTAGTGCTTATATGACAGAGATAGGTAGGTTTTTGATGAATAAGCATGTCAAGTGTTACAGAGAGTTGTCAGGAGAATGATGTTGAGAAATCTCTCATTTCTCTGGCATTCAGAGTCGATGGGCCGAATGTCCTAATTCTGCATTTTTAATGTTCGTGTGGTGTCATGCTATCAGTTATTCTCTTCCTAGGACGGGAGCAGGGAATGAATTTAATACATATTTGATTGAAAAGGGTCAGTGGTCCTATTGGAAAGGTTTAGAGTGCTGAATGGTTTATGTCTATGCGTAATTATTCTGTCCTTGTGTTTCAAAAAAGTTGGCGATTTCGTGTTAGGTAAATACAGTTTAAAACAACACATTCCACACTGAAATAAGGTCGCCCCTTTCACTTTAGTGTTGTACTATCTGTAGGGTCCTCATCCTCAGGGAGCAGTGAAGACTCGTTTTTTGAAGATATTCAAGGCAGAGCTCGACTGATCTTTGCTGGACAGGAGAGTCAATATTTATTGAGAACTTACAGGAGACGGATGGTCAAACACAATCGGGTCAGCCATGAGCATTCTGACTGGTGGCGCCGAATGGACAACTGCTGCCCCTACCCCATGTGTTGTTCCCTCAATCCACCCTCGAGGCTGTTACAGAGACATGCTGCTATCCCTACGCCATGTGTTGTTCACGTAATCCACGCTCGATGCTGTTACAGAGATACACTGCTGCCCCTACCACATGTGTTGTTCCCTCAATCCACTCTCGATGCTGTAACAGGGAAATACTGCTACTACTACCCTATGTAGTGTGCCCTCCATCCACCCCTCGAAGCTGTGACAAATATAGGGGGCCACCTCATTTAGCCAGTCATTATCGTTACCATGAGACTGGAGGAGTATTTTCTGGCTAATTAACAAGTTGCAGAGGAAAATAGAACTAATCATTTTAGCTCATTGAGTACATTTTACTGCACAGGACGCCATATAAACATCTGAGCTGTTACACAGGAAGCTGTTGCTAACAGGAAATAGTTGACTTGATTGCATGTTTCAACACAGAGAGGGAGAACAATGTTCCCTGCCTGAGAAGCAGCAGCCGATTGATCCCTCTATCTTCTTTTGTTCCAACTGGCAACAGTAAATCTCTGACTCACCTCTACCTGATGAGTCGTGGAGTATTTCTGACGAGAGGTTCATTGGAATCTCTCTACCGTCTGAAGCAAAGGGAATTCAGCTAAATCCAACTATTCTGGGGAGAAACCACATCACAAGGAGCTTGCCTGAGCAGAATGGGCAGCACAGCGGCTCAGTGGTTAGCACTACTACCTTCTAGTACCAGGGTCCTAGGTTTGATTCCAGCCTCGGGCGACTGTCTGTGTGGAGTTTGCGTATTCTCCTCGTGTCTGCGTGGATTTCCTCCGGGTGCTCCGGTTTATTCCCACTGGTCCAAAAATGTGCAGGTCATGTGAATTAGCCATGCTAAATTGCCCACAGTGTTCGGTGCATTAGCCAGGGGGAAATGGGACTGGATCAGTTAATCTTGTGAGGGTCGGTGTGGACTTGTTGAGCTGAAGGACCTGTTTTCACACTGTAAGGAATCTAAACTAATGACTTCAGAGGACCGAATAGCATTTGGGACAAGCTATCATCTCTCCATTTATTATGAGTTCAACTATTATGAAACTTTGGAAAACTTTCATTTTTCTGTTTGTCTTAAGATCTCTGTGTGTGTGTTTCACACTATTCTAGAAGATGGGCCAGGCTGACATTTATATCATTAGCCATATCACTAAACTTTGAAATTTGTTGTAATAGGTGGAGCAGTGTGACAGCAAAATGAAACACTGACCCTGCAATATTGATTGGACCACGAATGACAAATTCTAAAAGGGCTGTTGAAGTGGGAGTTCCCTTCCCCAGAAGTTTGTGGTGCCTGGATGTTTACATTTATTCAAAGTTGTGTCTGTTAAATATTTGATAGACAAGTGAATGTAGGAAAATGGTGCACGTGCAGAAAAAGTACTGCTGAGACCACAATGAGATCAGCTACGATCTTAGTGCGTGGCAGAGCAAAGACAAAGTGCCTAATGGCCCACTCCTACTCCTCAGTCCGATGTTCCTATATTCCATTCAGCCCCTCACAGCTCCTGCACAGGTGTAGACAGAGGCCAATTGCTCGAAATACCTGGTCCACAGTAATACAGGATCTCCTTCTGTCCCTCACAAATGTCACACAAAGTTTGGCGTGGGTTGAATAATGTTAATTCAAAACCCAGGCTGGGCTCAAAAGACGCCTCTGGTCTATTAATAGAGTGCCTCCTCTCTGCAACTTGTGCTTCATTTGTTGGTCATGGTGCAGATCCAGATTCACTGTGATTACAGTCCCCATACCTCACCCTGAGATGACTCATAAAATGCTTTGCTCTCTGTAACTGTAACATCCAATAACGGAATTTTCAGGAAAATTACAACCATTAACTTCCTTATTATAGAATATGAGCGCATAAGGAACAGGATCGGACGGTAATGCGGATGGTCAGGCCTGCCCTGCCATTGTATAAGATTATGGATGATCCACTGTTGTTATCTACTCTGCTTTATTTCCCAATTTCGCACATCCCTCAATTCCATGGCAGGTCAAAAACACACCTACCTCATCTGTAAATACTTTCAGTGATATAGCTCCCCGAATTCTCTTGACCAGATAATTTATGACATTCACTATCCTCTGTGAGAAGCTTACACGCCCCAAACATACATAATAACCGATTTATATGTTCAAAAGAGTGAACACAGCAGCTCATGTAAAAGTGACAGACCCTGATATCAAGGCAGGAGTTGACTCAGGATGGGATCAAGAAACGTTGACTAAATTAAATTTAATAGGAATCAGCCACAATCTCTCCACTGGGGGTTAGCCATCGCACAGAGGAAGATGTTCATGGTTGTGGACATCAATCCTTTCAGTCTGGGACATCCCTACACGAGATCCTCAGGGTAGCTTCCTCGACACAATCATTTTCAGCTGCGTCATAAATGTCCTTCCCCATCATTACATCAGAAATGGGGATGATCACTGAAGATCACACAATGTTCAGAATATTTTCGGCCCTCAGCTCCTGAAGCAGTCTATGTCCATGTGCAGCAAGGCCCGGACAGCATTCCAGTTTCTGCTGTTAAAGTGTTGGTAAAAGTTATGAAATAGCAGGGCCAGACATTGCACATTTCCATAGTTAAAAGAGGAACTCATTTAGCATCTCAAGCTGGTTACACATGAATATGAGCTAGCATTCAGCCCATCAAATCTACTGAACAGGAAGAGTGGCAATACATTCAATACTCCTACCTGTTACATAGGAAGGGGAGGGGTCTGGTCAGTACATCGAACTGTTAAACAGGAACAGATGGAGCCCAAACAGTCTCTCGAAACTGTTCCACGGGACCAGGAAGAGGCCATTCAGCTTCGCAACTGCTTATACAGGAACAGGAGGATATCACTAATACTCCAACATGGCAAATCACAGGAGCAGATCATGATGTTCATCGTGGCTCCATTGTCTGTGGAGCATGTGCTACTTTAACGTGGTTTGCTGGCAGTGAGGAGGGAAGCCAGATGTTTTCTGTCAAGTCTCAAGGAGACATCTTCCATCTCCGAAAAGGCAGCCCCATGTTCTCCGTGGGGATCAGAAGCTGGTGGGAATAGTTAACTGTTTAAGATTGAAGGTATTGTGGCTGATGTTGGGATTATGACTAACATGATGTTCAGTGCAGGATCACGCAACTAATGCACTGCATTATTATGTGGAGTTTTTATTCAAAGTCTGGATTTTCTGCTCTCTCATTGGTATGGAGAGTGGGGGTGGTTGGGGGGGGAATGTTTTCAGAGGTACTAAAAGTATCTAGAATTTCATAAAGTTAGCAAAAATAGAGAGGCCGTGGGATCTATCACCGTATTAATGTCTGTTTAGAACATCATGTGTGATTGTCCATCCCCCTGAACTTCCAACGCAATCCCATCTTATTCTCCCACAGTGCGACAGATTAATCTTCACTCACTCCTCATGGTACCATCATCCCAGGGATTAGTTTGGTGGAACTCCTTTGAACTCTCTCTTTGGTAAGGAGATCATTCCTTATAAAGGAGAGAAAATCTGTGGACAATGCCCCAAATACTGCCTCAACAAATCTCTCAGGGATGATTGCATTAATTACTTTCCCTCACTTCGCCGTCTCCATTGCTTTCTAATGGCGTAAAATGCATCATTCTCTATATATTGCCACTGATGCGAAATTTGCATCTTCCTTACATCTGTATCAATGTCAATAAACCCAGCACCAGAGGAGCCTATCAAGATGGACATCACTCTCGGGGACAGATTCAATGAGATGGATTACACCTAAAATAAGGAATAGTCGCCTACCTGATGGAAATGAGCAGGAGCAATATGAGGCCCTGGTCAGACCAGCATGTTGTCCCTATCTTAAACTGAGTGGCTGGTTCAGCTGTCCACGGTACAGTAAACAGTTAACCACATTGCTGTGGGTTTGCAGTTACACGGAGACCTGACCAACGAAGGATAAATCATTGACTTCTCTAAAGGACATGACGCAAGCAGATGGGTTTCTGTTTATTACACATAATGATGGTTTCTTTTATATTCCATCAATTTGCTTCATGAGACATCAACAGATAACTATCTATACCTCTACATGAAGAGTCAATGAGTTGAGCACCACGCACTATCTTCCTGTCTAACAGATTCTGTGGAGATAACAGGTTAAACATCTCAAGTACAATTCTCTTGTCATGGACATGTGGTTAGAAGGGACTTGAAACAAATGAATCCAGATTCAATAGTGACAAAAGTTTATTCAGAAGTTGTACTGAGGCTGACGATTAGACTGGGACATCATAATAGTGGTACTGGGCACGATTGGTGAGTGGGGAGGATATGGAAATGTAGATCTGTGCAGGGCTAGAAGGATCATGGAGTTTGAGAACAGTCGGGTTCCTTCTCGCATATCAGTGGGCAATTTATTAATAGTAATTTGCTTTGTAGAATTTATCAGGAAAGTAATTTTTGATTGGAAATGAAGACACTGATTTCCCCTTTCCCGCAATTTACATAACATGAGCAGAAACACAGTTCAGCCCGGTTTAAGAGACAAGGAGAATGACTTACTAGGAAATTAACTATACCATTACCTGTGATTCTATCTTCTCCCTCTCAAATTGCAGAATAAATTGAATCATATTATGATTACTTCTTCCTTCGTGTTCCTTCACTTTAAGTTCTCTTAAATAGTCTGCCTCTTTGCACAACACTAAACCCAGTATTGCCTATTCCTGAGTGGGCTCCACCACAAGCAGCTCCAAAAAGCCCTATCGAAGATACTCCACAAATTATTTTTTTTGCGAACCACTATCAGCCTGTTATTCCCAGTCCCCCCGTGTATTGAAATCTCCCAGGACGACTGTACTTTGCCTTTTCTATGCATCTTTCCTATCTCCTGGTGTATATTGTGACGCAGCTCCTGAATAATTTTTGGAATCCTGAACATAACGCCATTTATGTGTCTTTATTCAACCTTTGGGGATACTTAATTCTACCCACACTGATTCTGTGCCATCTGAGCCTACATTATAGAATACAGTCAGAAAGTTGTACAGTCAGAGAGATGTACAGCATGGAAACAGATCCTTCAGTCCAATTCGTCCATGTCGACCAGATTACCCAACCTAATCTAGTCCCATTTGCCTATATCCTTCGTACCCCTCCTATTTTCCAACCCATCCAGATGCCTTTTAAATATTGGAATGGGACCAGTGTCCACCACTTCCTCCCACAGTTGTTTCCTTACACACACCACCCTGTGCATGAAAACACTTGCTCTTTTGGTCCCTTTTAAATCTTTCCCTTCTCAACCTAAACCTATACTCTCTAGTTCTCCCCCACCCCAGCGAAAATACTTTGTCTATTTATCCCATGCATGCCCCTTGTGATTTTCTAAACCGCTATAAGGTCACCTCTCAGCCTCTGACGATCCAGGGCAAACAGCCCCAGCCTATTCAGCATCTCCATGTAGCTCAAATAGTCCAATCCTTGTAAATATTTTCTGAATACTTTCAAGTTTCATAACATTCTTCCAATAGCAAGGAGACCAGGATTCTAACGATTCATTTATTTTCATTCTTACTCCCCCCACCAACCTATCTTTTCGTAGGATGCATACCCTTGAATATTGTCAATCCTGATTACCTTTCAGCACGTCTCTGCCAATTTCGATCTGCGCTACAAGCTCATTTACCATATTTCATATGCAGCATATATTCAGCTATAACACTCTCAGTCCTGTATTAACCGTGCTTCCTCTCAATTTCATTTGTATGTCCAGTGTGCTTGAAGTTTGATTGTTTACATTTTCAATACACTGTCCTATTTGTGCCTGTGCTGGAGATTTTAATAAACTATCCTGCATTCTGCACTCTTACCTCCTCTTTGAATTCGAATTTTCTAATTTCCCCTATAACTGAAACCCCACCCAAACCTAAAACATTTGTTGAAAGATCTGACCGAAGCCCTATTTATGTGATTTGTTCGGACTCTGGTCCCAGAATTGTTCAGATGAAGACCAGACCATCAGACAGGTCCCTTCTTCCCCGGTAATGCAATATGCTTATGCAACACAAAACGCAGGGTCAAAACGACTTGTCATACATTCCAAAATATGGAAAGTACAAACAGATATGATAGTTAAAATACACTCATGACCTTGAGCTATATAAATTGAAATGTGAATTCCAAAACCATGGAAGTCCTGTGCAAACTTTATCAATCATTATTCGGCACACAGCTGAGATATTGATTTCCCCTTTGTCAGTGTTCCCCTTCACTGAGTTTCTCTGGTCCAGTCCCACACACTGTATTTCAGGGGATTATCAGTTCCTGCTGCTGTTCGCCCGGTCTATTGAAGTTAATCCACCTTCTCCCTGGGTCCTATCAATTGGTCTATTGGATTCCGTTTAATTGTCAGCAACCTAGCTCTGTGATGTTATTGGAGATAAATGATCTGGGATGACAGCTAACATCAGCACAATGCTCACAGGGTATGGCACCAGACAAAGACTTTCAGTCCAGGGGAATATCAAAATAAAATTTCCATATTCTGTCTATTTTCCTCATGGTGTCTCCTGATCTACCCAGCTTCGCTCTCTTCTAACACCCGTTTCTCCCACGCAGTCCATGCTTCGTATCCACGGTGTTGACCTCCCTTCACATTCTTTCTTTCTGTTTCATTCTCTCTCTCTCTCTCTGTCTCTCTCTCTCTCTCTTTCTGTATCTCCATTAACTCTCTCTGCTTTTGGATAGTGCAGTTGGAGAGGTTGTGGATGTAGGATAGGCTAAATTGCCTCCATCTGTGCCATATTAATTCTGAAGGTCTCTGACCCACAATAAAGACTTTAAGTGCCTGTAGAAACAAGCTGGTCCTGCGAAGGACACAGTACACAATCATCCATTGTCTCCTCCTGTTTTCTGACGTGCAGTGTCCTGTAAATATCTGTTCAAACAAAATAGATTGGCATTCGAGCAGTTGGGAGGACATTCACCAGACGATAGTGAAATCAGGATTTAATAAACGGTTCCACCATGCAAAATGTGGATTTGTCTGATAGCAGCTGCTCCCAATGACCAGCCCCTCGCTTCTTCCTGATGCGGATTTGCCTTCCACCAAGTTATTAACTTCCACAAGGTCCTGACTTATTCCATGATCGTAGCTATGTCAAACCTGAGGGCATTGTGATCACTGTTTCCAAAATGATCTTCTACTGAATGGTCAGTCACCTGGACAGACTCATTTTATAATACAAGTTCCAGTATGGCCCCTCCTGTGGTTGGACAAGCCCCATACCGCTGTAAGTAACTTTCTTGGATGCACTTAAGAAATTCTATCCCGACTAAAGGATTCTCAGTCAATATTGGGTATGTTAAAGTCACTGACTATGGTAACTCTGTTTTTAATATCCGTTTCAATAATCGGCCAACATATTTGTTCCTCAATCTCTCGGTGGCTGTTGGAGGGACTACAGTACAATCTTAACACATGCATCCATCATATCTTGAGCCCTTTTCATGTTGCCTCAGTAGAAGAGCCCTTTAATACGTCCTAAGTGCAGATGTAACAACCTCCCTGATTAGTAATGCAACTCCTCCGCCTCTTTTAGATACCCCTCTATCTTATCTAAAACAACAAAACCCTGGAAAGTTGAGCAGCCAGTCCTGTCCCTTTCTCAACCAAGTCCCTATAATGTTTGCAACATCGTAATCCCATCGTAGTCCCATTCAGGCTCTAAATTCATCTGTATACCCATAATAATACTTGCATTGAAATAAATACACTTCAGCCAAACACATCACACACTGACTTGATATTTGGTTTGAGATTCCCTGAAGTATTTTCTGCTGCTATTTTCACGTGACAGGAGATTACAAAAGACTATCAGTAAAGCAGAAAACATTGTAAACAGACAATTCCAGTTTCGTCCTTTGTCACGTCAATTAGTACATTGCATTACACATGGTCCGATTTCGATAGAGTGCTGGATAATTATTTCACTTCAAACAACTGTCTCCAGCCACTCACTGCATATTCAATAACTATTTCTGGACTCACTGGATTGATTGCTCTCTTGTCCCTCTGTCATGAAATCTCTGTAATATTTACATTGGAGTTATATGTACTCATTCAATCTCCAGATTCCTACAAGCCAGTGTCCTCACATTAAACTAGAATAACACTTGAGGTTGCCAGTCCCATTGTGTTCAGTGCCATCTGCGTCTTTTTTGTTGGTCTTAGGTGCACTGGTTTTAGTCTCCAATTCCTCCTCAGTCACTGTATTGTGGACCTACTGCTCTGGTTCCCACTCCCCAGTGCCACACTAGTTTAAATCCTCCTGAGTGACAATAGCAAACCTGCCTGCCAGGAGATTGCCGCCAGTACAGGTCCATTCCGTACTTCTTGTCTAGGTCCTACTGACCCGCGAATCCCAATGATCCACATATCGGAGATTGCTGTCAGTTCAGGTCCATCCCGTCCTCCTTGGGTATATCCGACCGAGACGGTTATTCCCTATGATCAATATATCAGAAGTGCTACCAGCTCTTTGGCCGTGTATTTAGCTGTTCTACCTTCGTACTCCGAATCTCACTCGTAAGTGACATATTCTAGCATCTCCAAAATTCAAATATCCTTTCAGCACAACTCCAGCAAGGCCTTTTCTTGAAAGTGGATAGACGTGATTATAAAAACGGAAGTGTGAATTCATTAACCAGGAAGTTAGAGCCCACTGACTCAGTCCAAAAGCCAGAGGATCTGATATCTATCACCTCCACCAAATCTGATTGACAAGGTAGACATATGGACCATTTATTTGCAGATTGACGAGGATAAACAGAAGACTACAAAATGTCAGAGCAGATTGATGTCATTCAGCCTGTTTACTCTGCTTTGCTATTAAATTGGATTTCAGTTATTCTGTTCCTTTCAAAGGCACAGTCTTTACCCCGCATCCCCAGCAGGTGAGAAAGTGCCCAGTGTCGATGTGTGCACAGTCCTGCGAAGGGAGTATCCAGTGCTAGGCAATGGGGTGTGGGGAGTCCCGGGGTGGCAAAGGAAAGGCTGCATGTAGTGACGATGGACGGAGGGACTGAAAGAGATGAAATGAGTATCCAGGGACACTGCACTCAGACAAGTGGCTGGGAAAGATTCCTAAACACCCAGGGGAATCCGCGAACCACGGCTGCTTTTACAAAAATCTGTCACATTTTCAGCATTTCTCCATCAAATAAAAGAAAAAAATACTGTAGATTGTAGACATCCGAAGCAAATACAGAGACATCCTTTGGAGAGAGAAAAGAGTTAATGCTCCCATTGCAGACGCGGGAAGAATGTACAAAGTCCACACAGACAGGGTCCAGAGGATGGAATTGAACTCATATCCCTATCACTGTGAGGCAGCATTGCTGTGTCACTATGCTGCCAAATTATGGATAATTGCAGGTAATATATTTAGAGGCATAGATAACATTCTCTGTGACCAGGATTGAAAGTCCTGAAGGTTTTGCTGCCTCCCTGGTGCTTGGGTTTGGAATATATCATCTGGGGTGCAGAAGAGGTTGGAGTGGCCAGGGTTCGTGTAGGTACCAACGGCTGGACAAGCAAATGACAATGAGAAGAGGAACGGTAAATAGAGAACTGAACTTTTATATTGGAATGCAAGCAGTGGAAGGAATAATGTAAATGAGCTTGTGACGCATATACAAATTGGCAGGTATGACGTGGAGGGCATCACAGTGACATCACTGCAAGAGGATTAGGATTGTGAGCTGAATATTCAAGGATATTCATCCTGTCGAAATGATAGGCAGGTGGGCAGAGAGACAAATTTGTCTTATTCGGAAGAAATGGAATTGAATCAATTAGAAGAAATGAAGTAAATCAGATGGTGTAGAATCTGTGTCGGTAGAATTGGGGAATCAAAAAAGTGAAAAAAATGCAGTTGGAGTTCTGTACAGGCCGCTAAATAGTAGTCAGGTGCTGGGGTGCAAGATACACCAGGACATAGAAAGATCTGTAGGAAAGGCAACGTTACAGAGATCACGTGGATTTTCATTTTGCAGGTGGACTGGGAATTCAGTTTGATCATGGTTTGCAGAAAAAGGGATTTGTGGGATGTCTATGAGATGGACTTTTGTAGCAGCTTGTGCAGGCATACCAGGCGAGGGGAGCTTTGGATGAAGGAAATCACAGGAGGCAGTGATCATAATATGATTGAACTTACTCTGCAATTTCAGGTGAAGAAGTTAGAATCGGAGGTAGTGGTATTACAGCTGAATAAAGATAATTACAGAGGCATGAGAGAGGAGCTGGGTAGTATTAACTGGGACACAGACCCAGAAGGAAAGACAGTGGAAAAGCAATGACAGGGGATTTTTGGAGTAATTCAGGATGCACCAGAGATTTATCCTGAGGAAAAAGAGGCAAGATAGAGGGAGGATGAAGCAACCATAGCTGACTAGGGAAATCAGGGACAGCATAGAAATAAATGAGAACGCATATAATGTGGCGAGGGGCAGTGGGAAACAAGAGGATTGGGAAGCTTACAAAGACAAAACAGACAGCAAAAGAATTATGATAAAGATGGAGATTATTAAATACGGAGGTAAGGTAGCAACTAATATAAAGGAAGCCTGTAAGAGCTTCTTTCAAAATATAAAGTACAAAAGAGAGGCAAAAGTGGACATTGGACTGCTGGAAAATGATACTGGAGAGGTAGTAGTGGTGAACAAGAAAAGGACGAGGAACTGAAAAATTAGTTCACGGTGGAAGATGCGAGTAATACCTTAACATTCAAGATAATGAGGGGCCAGAGCTGAGTATGCTGGCCACCACCATGGAGAGCGTGCTAGAAAAAACTGAATGGCCTGGAGGTGGTTAACTATCCTGGACCGGATAGACTACATCCCAGAGATATAAGGAAGACAGCTGAAGAGGGTGTGTAGGGATAGTGGTGATCTCTCAGGAATCATTATAGTAAGGAACAATCCCAGAACATCGGAAACCCACGTACGTGACACTCCATTGTAACAAGGGAATGAGGAAAAAGACAAAAATATCCACAGTTAATAGCTTAAATTCGGTCGTGGGTAAGATCCTGGAATACATTGTAAACAATGAGATTTCTGAATACTTGGAAGTGTTTGGTAAAATAGGTCAAAATCACTTCATCAAGGGAAGGTCATGCCTCACAAATCTGTTGGAAGTATTTGAAGAGGAAATGAGCAGGCTTGACCAAGCACAGCCAATTGCTGTTATCCACCGGGATTTCACGAAGGCCTTTGACAACGTGTCACAAAGGAGATGACTGAGTGTGATAAGGGTCCGTGGTGTTAGAGGTAATGTAGCGGCATAAATGATAGCTTGTCTGTCTGGCAGAAAGCAGAGAGTGGGGATAAAATAGTCCTTCTCAGGTTGGCAGTCGGTGACATGTGGTGTTCTACAAATCTCAGTGCTGGAATCGTAACTTTTTATTTGTTACGTTAACAATTTAGATGATGCAACTGAGGGTATTCTGGCTAGGTGTAATCAGTCGGTCAGCATTGGATATGGAAGTAATGCCAGAGGTTTAACGGAACATAAACATGCTTCTCTGCTCATAAATAGAGAAATAAATCCTGTAACTATAGATCAGTCATTGCAATATCTGTAAACCATTGAGAGAACACCTTTCGTCCATGATCTGATGGCAAAATGTGCCGAAGGAAACGTGGGTTACAACAGATAAACGGCATGGATACGTTAACAGAGAATTGTACTTGACAAACACAATTCAGATTGTTATTGCAGAATCAGAGAGGGCAGGTGTGGTTCATGTCGTTGATGGTATCCATGTTAACGAACTGTGATGAAGTGTCATTTAATGGACTTCAATTACATTATGATTATGACATTTGGGGAAAGACAGAAGATGGAGAGGACTGGGTGACATGGATGTTTAGACTGGGTGGAGGGGCAGTGATGTTCTCCAGTCACCAGTATTGGAACGTTTCACTTTATAACTCACATGAGGAACAGATTCCAGGATACATTTACAATGAGGAATTAGCAGAGACAATATTAATGAAGTGCATTCATACAATATAAAATCCAGAAACAAAGTGATTTTCTGCACATACAAATAAATGCAAAGTGCAGAGAGATAAGGTTGTTAAAATGCATATAGTATGTGCTATATAAACTGAAATGTGGATTACAAAACTAGGTAAGTAGTGTGCAAACTTTATCAATCATTATTTCACCACAACTGAAATGCTGATTCCCCTCTGTCAGTGATCCCCCTCACTGTGATTCTCTGGCCCAATCTCTCACACGGTCTAGCGGGGGCGGTGGGGGGGGGGGGGGAGCGATCATCATTTCCTGCTGCTCTTGGCAGTCTATATAATAACTCTGCTTTCTGCATGGAACCAATTTATTGCCCTAATGGGTTCTGTTTAGCTGTCAGTAAATTCTGTGATATTATTGGAAATAAGTACTCTGGGCTAACAGCCAGTATCAGCACAGTGCTCACAGGGTATGGCGCCCAGACAATAGGGCTTACAGTCCAGAGGAATTTCTATATAAAGCTTCTAACTTCTGTCTGTCCATATTTATCTACCCTAATGCGGTCTCCTGATCGATCTAACTTCACCCTCACCTAACACCTCTCCCACTCAGTCAGTCACTCCCCTTTCTATTCTCTCTCAGTTTATCCCCCTTCACTTTCTTTCTCTCTGTTTATTTATCTCACACAGCATCTATCTCCACACAAATTCTCTCTATCTCCGTTTGTGCTGTTGGAGAGCTTGTGACTCCTCGATGGGCTGAGTGGCCTCCATTTGTGTTCTAATAAATCTGAGGTTCTCTGACCCACAAAAAATACTTTGGGTGCCTTGACAGACATGCTGGCCTGGTGACACATACAGTGCACAGTCAGCCATTTTAACTTCCTGTTCTTTTCTGATGTGCAGCTGCCTTGAAATGTCTGTTCAAATGAAACAGATTGAATGAAATTCAAGCAGTCGAGAGGACGTTCATGAGTGTGTACTTCTCTCAGGATTCATAGATGAATAAGATTCCAGAATAACAGAGGCAATGAATGAAAAACAGGGCAACACAAGAAATGGCAGTTGAGTAGAACATGTGGTTCCAAGTAGGTCTCATGGTATTAACAGTAGATTACCGATCCAGAAAAATCAGCTCCTGTTCTGTGGATCCAGGTTCGAATTCCACCACTGCAGATGGTGGAAATTGAATTCAATAATTTTAAAATGTCCCTGGAATTAAGAATCTACAAATGAGAATAAAATCATTGCCGATTTTCAGAAAACTTCATCTGGATCATTAATATCCTTTAATGAAGGAATCTTCCATCCTCACCTGGTCTGGCTGACATGTAACGTCAGACCCAAAGCAACGTCATTGATTCCCAATCGCCCCCTAAAATGTTCCAGTGAGTCCTTCAGTTGTACCACAATCATTACAAGGTTTCAAAGAAATGATACCGGCTGAACCACCTGGCATCAAACTGTGCACTGGAAAAGTCAACATTAGAAACATCACTGTAGAACCTCCAAAGTCTTCCTTACTTTGGGGTAGTGCCAAAATTGGGATGATTGCTTTACAGAGTAGTCAAGCCCGACATAGTTATACTCATGGAAACCTACCTTACAAAAATAACCCAGCCACTACCATCACCATCCCTGGGTATGTCCTGCCCCAAAATGCAGGACCGATCCAGCAGAGGGGGCAGCTCAGTGAGATAGAATCGGTAGGTAGTTGCTCTGGGAGGCCCTAAAATTTACTCCAGACCTAATGACTTCCCATAGCTTCAGATTAAACATGGACAAAGAATTCTCTTACTGATTACCACGTTACGTCGTTCCTCACCTGAATCAGTGCTCCTCTGTGTTCAACAACACTTGGAGAAGGCACTGACTGAGGCAAGGGCACAAAGTGTATTCTGGCTCGGGATATTGTGGCTGAGGAATGGTTTGGCAGCAGTACTACTGATCGCGCTGGTCGGGTCCCAAAGGACATTGCTACTAGATTGGGTCTGCAGCAGGTGGTGAGGGAAATTCAAGAGGGAAAAAAATCATACATGACCTCATCCTTACCAATCTACCAACTGAAGATGTACCTGTCCATGACAGTATTGGTGAAAGTCTCATGGCCACATTCAGAATAAACTCTATTGTGTTGTGTGGCACTGTCACCATGCTAAATGGCACAGACTTCGAAGAGATCTAGCAACTCAAGACTGAGCGCCCATAAGACACTGTGGACCATCAATAGCAGCAGAACTGTACTCAAGCACAAACTGTCATGTCATGGCCCAGCATGTCCCCCACTCAACCATTACCATCAAGGCAGAGGATCAACTCTGGTTCAATGGAGAGTGCAGGAGGGCATGCCACGAGCAGAACCAGGAATATACAAAGATAAAATGTTAATCTGCTGAAGCTTTCAAACAGAAATACTTGCGTGCCAAATAACATAAACAGCAAGGGACAGACAGAACTGAGCTATCCCACAATGAATGCATCAGATTTAAGCTCTGCAGTCCTCCTAATCTGATCATGGATCGTGGTGGACGATCAAACAACTCACTGGAGTAGGAGTCTCCACAAATATCCCCATCCTCAATGATGGAAGAGCCCAGCACATCAGTGCAAAAGATAAGGCTGAAGCTTTCGCAGAAATCTTCAGTCAGAAGTTTTGAATGGATGGTCCATTTCGGCCTCCTCCCGTGGTCCCCAACATTACAGATAGCAGTCTTCAGCAAATTCGATTGACTGATGTCAAGAAACGATTTAAGGTACTAGATAATGCAAAGGGTATAACCCTTGATAACATGCTGGCAATAGTCCTGAAGACATGTACTCCAGAACTTCTCGCTTCCCTCGACAAGCTATTCCAGTACAGTTACAAACTGACAATGGATAAAAACTGTGCAAGTATGTTCTGTACATAAAACGCAGGACAAATTCACCCCGGCCAAATACCGCCTCATCAGTCTACTCTCCAACATCAGTAAAGTGATGGAAGTTTTCATCCATAGTGTTATCAAGCAGCACCTGCTCAGCAATAATCTGCTCAGTGACGCCCCGTTTAGGTTTTGCCAGAGCGACTCAGCTCCTGACCTAATCACAGCCTTGGTTCAAACAAAGAAAAAGGAACTGAAATCCAGCCCATGACATCAAGGCTGCATTCTTTCAAATGTGGCATCAAGTAATCCGAGCAAAAAGGGCATCACGGGCCAACACTTCATTATTAGTGTCATACCTGACAGATAGGAAAACGGTCATTCTTATTGGAGGTCAGTCATTCAGTTCCAGAACATCTCTGCAGTAGTCCCTCTGGATAATGTTGATGCAGGTTTGCTCCATGAACTGGAATGTTCATTTACAGACGTTTCATCGCCATACTAGGTAACATCTTCAGTGGCCCTCCGGATGAAACCTAGGTCCAAACATCTTCAGTCGCTTCATCATTGACCTTCTCTCATCAAAAGGTCAGAATGGGGATATTCGATGATGACTGCACAATGTTCATCACCATTCACAAATGCTCACATACTGAAGCAGTCCATGACTAAATGCCACAAGATCTGGACAATCTCCAGACATGAGCTGACAAGTGGCAAGGAACATTTGCATCACACAAATGCCAGACAATGACCATCATCAGTAAGAAACAATGTAAGCAATTGATATTCAGCAGCATATTTGTCACTAAATTCCCCTCCCTACCCATATCAATACATTTGGGATTACCATTGACCAGAAATTCAACTGGACTCGCCACAAAAATATAAGAGCTGATCAGAGGATAAGAATACTGCGTGAGTAACTCACCTCCTGTCTTCACAAAGCTTGTCACTCATCTACAAGGCTCAAGTCAGGACTCAGATGGAATACTCCCCAATTGCCTGAATGAGTGCAGCCACAACGACACTAAAGAAGCTTGACACCATCCAGGACAAACCAGCCCATTTGATTGGCATCACATCCACAAGCATTCACTCCCTTCACCTCCAACACTCAGTGGCAGCAGCGTGTACTATCTACAAGATACACTGCAGAAATTCACCAAAGATCCTCAGAGAGCATCTTCCAATCCTACGAGCACTTCCATCAAGAATGACAAGGGCAGCAGGCTTTTGCGAACATCACCAAATTCAAACTCCCTTCCAAACCAGTCAACATCCTGAGTTGGAAATATATCACCATTTTTTCACTGTTGCTGGGTCAAAACCTTATCATTCCCTCCCTCATAGCATTGTGGGTCAACGCACAGAAGGTGGACTGCAGCAGTACAAGAAGGCAGCTCAGAACCACCTTCTCAAGGGGGCAGGGACGGACAAGAAATGATGGGCCCATCCAGCCATTCCCGTATCCAAAACAAAAGTTTAAGAAGTTCCAAGTTGAGCACCTCGATGGGACAGGTTGTCTGATTTGAGCATGAACAGGAAAGCAGTGTTTCTGATGATGAACATTTTAGACCTTTCTTTTATTAGAAGGGTGTTCAGTGTTCCATGACGTATTGTTGCTGAGCGCTGTGATAAATTGCACCACTTTGATTAAATTCAACAATATTAGCATAGCAGGATCGATCATTCAAAAATACCAGACTGAAAATGACAATCATCGTAGAGACAATGTACTCCCGCTAGATGAGACTCACAGATAGCAGCTTATATTCAATATGTTATTGCGCTACTGTCTGACACTGAATCCTGCCACTGTCCATATTACAGTGGTTACCATTGACCAGAAGGTGAAGTCAAATCAACGCATAGATACGAGGGCTACAAGAGCAGGTCTGAGACTTACAATTCTGCACTGAATAATAGACTGTATGACCATAAGGGCATGAGATATAACAATCAATTTAGGCCATTCAGCCTATCTCTTTGAAACTGTGCCATTTTGCCATACTCTCGAAGACTCGTGGAAATATCTTCTATACTCTAACCGTATCCATTTTGGCAGTTATCGATCAGTTTCAATCATATGCGCCACCAATTATTCTAAATTCCATTGAGTACAAACATAGAGCCCTCAACTGCTGCTCGTATGACAAACCATCATTCCCAGGATAGATCATGTGCAAAACCCGTAGATCCTTCCCCAAAACAGCTCACAATAATCCAAATGTTTTCTGACCATAGCCCATTATATTGTCAGCAGCATGTCTCCGTTTTTGTATTGTCACTCTTTTGAAATGAATGTTAATATTGCATTTGCTTTCCCAACTGCCAACTGAACCTGCACATCAACCATAAGAAAGGATGAGTACTCCAAACTTCTTTTGTGCTTCAGAATGAGTGAAGCCTTTTAGAACATAGTGTCTGCCTGTATTCCGCCTACTGAAGTGCATCATCTCACATGTTCCCATATTGTGTTCCATCAGCCATGTGTTTTCCCAGTGTCCTAAACTGACCAAGTCTTTCTGCAGCCTCCACACTTCCTCAATATCACCTGCCCATCCAATCATCATTGTATCATCTGCAAACCTAGTAAAACTGCCGTCAGGTGAGATGGTTCACGTAAATGGCACTTCCTGACTACCTGGGGACTGTCCACCATTGAAAAGGCACAACGCTCAAAATGCTTGACTCCATTCAGGTTTAAGCAATGGATTGACTGGAATTACACCTGCAAAGTCTTCACTCCTTGCACCACTGGCACTGGCACCCTGCACACCATTTTATTATGAATTTACCCCATTATGGTGATGCAGAACTTGATGGCGCACGATCCCAGTCTATTAATGGCATTCTGTCTCAATGCTGACTGTGTGGTGCTCACACTGACCAATGTCATTGTGTATTAAAGACGACAGAGGGAGGTGGGGGTGTGGGGATGTCGATCATAAATGACTGCGTGACTGTCACTGAGGGCTGACACAGGCCGTGAAAGCCCCAGATGTACCTGTGACTGTTGTCACTGCTGTAGGCATGATCAGTCTTCCAGTGAGTCAAATCAAAGAAAGTGATGGGCCTGGAGAGTGTTCCTGGCTGAGCATTCAGATCCTGTTTGTACCAACTAGCAGAGGTATTCACATGCAACTTCAACGTCTTCCTCCAGAAGCTGAAGTCCCAATCTGATTCCAGAAGGCCATCATCATCCTCGTGAGATAGCACTTGGAACATGCCCTTATAGACTACCACCCAGTGGCTCTGACCTCAATAATCATGAAGTGCTGTGAGAGGCTGGTTATGGCCTACACCAACTCCAGTCTCCCAGCCTGACCTGCTGCCCTCTAATATTTGCTGACTGATGTAACGAGTTCACAACTGATGCTCTATCCGAGCCTCCACGCATCCCTGCAACATCTGCACAACAAGGACACCTACACCAGGCTCCTGCCCATTGACTAAAGCTCCACCATCAAAATCATTATCTCTTTCAGACTAATCACAAAACTCCGTTACCTTGGTCTCGGTTCGACCCTCTGCATCTGGTTCCTCAGGTTTCTGACCCACAGACCGCAATCATGAAGATCGGTAAAATCAACTCCTCCACAATAACAGTCAACACTCAAGCTGCTGAAGGATGTGTTCTCAACACCCGACAATACTCCCTGTGCACCCACGGCTGTACCCGCAGCACCTTACTGTACTCCCTGTACATCCACAGATGTGCCCTCAGTCCCCCACTGTCCTTCATGCACACCCAGGTCTGTGCCCTTAGCCCCCTACTGTTCTCCAGATACACACACGGCTGTGTCCTCAGCCCCCCACTGTCCTCCCTGTACAACCACGGCTGTGCCCTCAGCCCCTTAGTGTACTCCCTGCACACCCACAGCTGTGTCCTCAGCCAACTACTGTACTCTCTGTACACCCACGATTGTTTCTGCAGCACCCTATTGTTCTCCCTGTACTCCCACGGCTGTGTCCTCAGCCCCCTTACTGTCCTCCATGTACACCCACGGCTGTGACCTCAGCACCCTCACTGCCCTCCATGTACACCCACAGTGGTGTCCTCAGTCCCCTCAATGTCCTCCATGTACATCCAACGCGGTGTCCTCAGCCCCCTACGATACTCCATGTACTCCCACGGCTGTGTCGTAAGCGCCCTAATGTCCTCCCTGTACACCCACGGCTGTGTCCTCAACCCTCTACGTACTCCCTGTACACCCACGGCTGTGTCCTCAGCCCTCTACGTACTCCCTGTACACCCACGGCTGTGTCCTCAGCCCCCTACGTACTCCCTGTACAGCCACAGCTGTGTTTCCAGATTCCAAACATCGCCAGCTACAAGTTCGCTGATGACATCACTATAGCAGTACGGATATTAAACAACAACGTGTCAGAATCTAGAAAGGAGATAGAGAGCTTAGTGGCATGGGGTATTGATAATGACGTCTCTCTCTAATCTGGCAAACGTAAAGGACTGATCGTTGACTTTAAGAAGAAAGGAGGGGAACACACCCCATCTACTTCAACCATTTGAAGGAGTGCAAAGCATCAAGTCCCTCGGAGTGATGATAACTGACAACCTGTCTGAACTTCTCACATCGGTCCGACGGTCGGGAAGGATCAACAATGCCTCTCCATCCTCAGGTGGTTCAGAAAATTCAGCATGCGCTACATCTACAGATACACCATTGAGAGCCTACTGTCCCGGTGCGTAGCAGCCTTGTATGGCACCTGCTCTACTCAGGACAATGCGATACTACAGAAGGTTGGGTGCACAGCTCTGACCAACACGGACTCTAACATCCCAAACAATGATTCCATTTACATGGCTCGTTGCCGCAGGAAGGCTGCCAACATCTACCCCAGATTACTGAGTGAAGGGAGACAGGAAATATCTGGGGTATTAACAGATATCTTTGTAGCATCCTTGAACACGGCTGAAGTCCCAGAAGACTGGACAATTGTTAATCCCCTTGTTTAAGAAAGGTAGGGATAGTCCAGTCAATTATAGACGGGTGAGACTGATGTCATGGATAGGGAACCTGGTGGAGAAGATACTTAGGGTTAGGATCTATTCTCATTTGAATGAAAAAAGTCCTATCAGTGATAGGCAACATGGAAACAGACAAGGTCATGTCTTTCCAACTCAATAGAGGTCTTTGAGGAGGTGACAAAGTTGATTGATGGGGAGAGACTGTAGATGTCATGTACATGGACTTCAGGAAGGCGTTTGGTATATTTCCCCATGGTCGGGTTATGGCGAAAGTGAAGTCACATGGTGCGTTAGCTAGATGGATAAAAAACTGGCTGGGCAACAAAGGCAGAGAATTGTCAGGGAAGGGAGTTTCTCAAAATGGAAAACTGTGACGAGTGGTTCCTTTAAGATGTCTCCGGAAAGATATATAAATGGGCAGGGAACAAAGGGATACAGATCCTTAGAAAATAGATGACAGGTTTAGTTGGAGGATTTGGATCAGCACAGGCGTGGACCACCGAATGGCCTGTTTCTGTGCTGGAATGTTCTTTGTGCTAACATTATCAAAGACCAAACAAACCCCAGTAATGGTCTCCTCCAACCTCTTCTATCATGCTAAAAGGTACAGAAGCTTGTAAACACAGAACATCTATTTCAGGGACAGCTTCTTTCTGACTGTTATTAGGCTGATGAATGTACTCTCTATTCTCAGATAATGCTGATCTTGTTCATCTTGATCTCGCCTCGCGCACGCCCTATGCAGCGTCACCTACATGCCTCTCAGACATGTTTTGCAGCCATTGTTCTCTCTTTCCTTGCTTACTATGATTTGCCTGTACATCTTGGTACAGGACAAAACAAATTCTCACCACCCTATCCCAGCTCCTTCCAGTGCTCACTCCGAGATCTCTCCGGTCCTCACCCCCAGCACATCCCATTTTCCATCCCCAGCTCACTGTGACCCCATTCCCAGCTCTCTGTGTGCTTTGTATCGCACTATTTCTCTCACACTGTCTGTTTCCCTGTGTTTTCGTTTTCTGTGTCTTCTGTTTCTTTCCCTGAACTTACTATCTCCCCTTCTCCCTGTCCAAGTGATTGTTTGCTTCTTATTTTGTTTCCTTTTTCTGTTTTACTGACTGCCCTTCTGTTTCCCTCGCAATGTTTTTTTTCTCTCTCTCCTTGTACGTGTCTGTCTCTTTCTCCCTTGTGATGTTGATGGCTTCTCTATTCTTTTGAAGCATGTGATGGCTCTTTGGTTGGATGTTGGCAATAAAATAAACTCAATTGTGTTTTGGTATCTTGGACATAATTTAAATTTATTGGTTAAATTTCAATTGTTGTCAAAACCGCAACCAGAACTTGAATATCCATTTAACGGTCAATTGTTACATGTAAATATTTTGGAACTGCCTTCTCGCAGTGCTCTGCATACTGGCAACTGAAAGCATTCTATTCACGTGCATAATAGTGTGACGGTAACTGCTCTTCCCAGGACCATAAGAAACTACAGACGGTTGTGAGCACAGCCCAGACTGTCATGGAAGACAACTTTCCGTCCAATTATACTTCTCATTGTCACCGAAAGGATGGCAACATCAAATGTCTCTCCCAAACTGGTAATGATCGCCGACAACTTCTTCCAAAAGGGAGGAGATACAGAGGCTTGAAAACATGGATCAGCATACTCAGGAACACCTTCTCCCCTACCATAATTAGATGGCGGATTGATATCTCTAACTTGTCAAATAATCAATGTACTTTAAACATAATCTTAGATATATACAGGTTTCCCTCAGTATCTGAAAGTAGAGTGTTCCTACAAAACCTTTCACAAGCTGATATGGTGTAACGCGAAGTAGGATTAAGTTATGAGGGAAAAATTCACCTTTCGTGGTAATAGTGAAAATCATCTTCGGAATTCTTTTGATTAGCGGAAACAGGACCTAATGGAGGTCTTTCGGAAAGTGAAGTGGCAAAAAGCGAATTTTTAGAAAGTGGGGAATGCATGTACCGACATGGGGATGATGGTCAGGAAAATGGAAAAAGTTAAAAATAAATGAGGTGGATCTCACATTTTATTTGTATCCCAGCTGATCATCATTCCCTTTGTTTGCTCTTTTCCTTCTATCTCTCTCTTTATCTATCGATTCAACTCGCTCCTCCTCCCCTTCAAAGCAGACTTCCCTATCACCAGCATTATTTTCACTATTTTCCAGCTGCTTTCAGGTCAGAAAAGCTCCCCAGCACTTTCTGTTCTTTTATTTGCATTATTTATGCAATTTCAGATCACCAGCATCTTTCTTTATTTGCTTTAACCTTCAAATTTGTTATTCCATGGGAAGTCGGCATCTCTGCCAAGGGCAGCATTTGTTAATCATCACTAATTGCCCTGACTGTGAGGCCATTCCACAAACTAATATAAAGTCAAGCACATTGATATGGGTCTGAAGTCATACTTAACCCAGACCAGGTAGGAACATTAGATTTCTTTACCGAAGGTCATCCGTGAAACAGGAAAATTTTCAGTCAAAATGTGGGTTTTATAGTTGCTTTTCGTGCAATGCACTTTATTCGAATTCTTAGCATTTTTATTTAAGTTCTGCCATCAGCTGTAGTAGGACTTGAAACAAGTCGCTTGAAACAATGTATTTCGTTTAATAAGCTTTGCTCCTGAATTACATCCAACGACATTCCTACTCTGTTACATTGTCCTAATCATGAAGTAACGTCCGAGACAAGAACAAGTTTGTGATTGAAATACTTGTAACTGGAAAAGTGGCCAGAAGAGAGCTTGAAACATAAAGTCTGAATTTTACCAACGTGCAGACAATGCTTTGTGCAGCCACAGCACTGACGCAGAGATATTGAGAGCTGGTAGTGGACAGGATTCGTGACAGAGAGAACAAGAGACATAAATCAGTTCAGGGCAAAAAGGGATCTCGAGGTTGTGCACAGTTTTGTTCTCAGATGTAAGGGTGTGGTCTGCAATTCAGATGAATGGAAACTGCAATTGAAATTGAAGATAAAAGTTTCTTTCATGGGCAAATATAGATAACAGAAATTGCAATGAAGTTCAAAATTGTCTAAGGGATTAATGAATGAACAGTAGTAGAGAACACCAACAACAGCGAGAATAGGTTATGATTTGGAGATGTCGGTGTTGGACCGGGGTGTACAAAGTTAAAAATCACACAACGCCAGGTCCAACAGGTTTAATTGGAAGCACACTAGCTTTCGGAGCATCGCTCCTCCACCATCGGTTAGTAACACACTCTCCACCCCGCACAATCAGCACCACTAATATCTGATAAGGTAGAAATTTCCAACAGAGGATAATGTTGAAAAGACCCAAGGGAAGCCTCCTCTCCATTTGTGTAATTATCCAGTCCATTATTCGCAGATTCAGATCTGTCCTCTCCACGTCTCTGCAGCTGCTGATCCCTGTTACTGTTGGAGCTGATGCATCGGCTCCTAGGCTGGGATAGCGCAGTGAGTGAAGCCCCTCACCAATAGGACACAGTTACAATGCAGTCACTGAGCAAACAGCTCTAGCTTTCAATACAGCACATTCAGTTCACAAAATATCTGGACTGTACTGGACTTGATGCTGACATTGCTGGCGATTGGTCACATCTCCCATCAACCAATTACTCTAGTGAAGTCAGTTGTGAGGGAAAATTATGGATGTTTTCTTATCACAGGCTAGATGACTCTGCCCTGTTGTACGCTTGCAATGCTGTCACCATCTTACCCCGAATCTCCGCCCCTCCACAAAAAAAGAAACACAATCAGGATGTTGCTACTGTGCTGATCTCTCCTTCACGGGAAGACACCCCAGCCAACAGACTGTCACTGGGCACAATTGTCCTGAACATAGACAGGAAGTGTGGACTTCTCTGAATGGTCCTCTCACTGCGCTAATAAAGAAACATTGGAACTTCCGTATAGAATATGCTTCAGTAATTAATTTATACAAATTGACAAACATCTTAATGCAGTTCTATTTGCTGCAATGTATAATTTTTCACCTTTTTTCCCCTCAGTCCAAAACCAAAAGTGAACTTATTCATTAAGACTTATGAATTAATAAGTCAGACTTACCTAGTAGATAGGGCGGAATGGGGATAGTGGCTGAGTAGACTGCATGGGGAGTACAATGATATTCCCTAGTCATCATCACTCTTAACGTCAGATAGAATTAAATATAGTTCACAACAAGGAACGAGCCAACGTTTGGAATATGTAATGCTCAATGACAATGTGAACTGAACAGGATAATTTTAAATGTGATAAAGTGAACTATATATTATATACACATCATTTAATCATTGGGAATACAGATTGAGTAGTGTCACCGCATCTGAAGCATTAACTTTGATGTCTCTTCACAGATACAGCCAGACCTGCTGAGCTTTCCCTCCAACGTCTGTTTTTGTTTGAGATTGATCATGTTATTCATATCTGGCAGGATTCTTACAATTAAAAGCAGATGATATTAACAAAATGTACAAGGCTACGGGGACAATACAGGAGAATGATTGTAGAAATATCGCTCACTCCAAACTGGAAGAGACAATGGGCTGAGTTTTCATCACCTTTGCTGTAATAATTCTATGTTATGCACTGAAAACTTTTGGAGATTGGGGAGACAATCCAGTTCAATGAAGGACACAAGTGTTCAAAACCTATCCCTATTATTTCATGAAGTTCAGCTGCCTCTAAAATGTATTTTCAAACAAAATAGATTTCCTGAGATTTACAAGAACTTCAGATTTTCTTTTTACCTTCTATCTTAAAGAAGAAACAGATTTTGGCTGTTATTCGGGTGTCACAGACACACCAACTGTAATAGAAACATGAAAGTACCACATTGTCCAAATATTACCAAGGTCAACATGTAGACCTGTCAAGAAACATGAAATATAGAGATAATGGAAACACGAAATGCAAACAGAAAATGCTGGAGAAACGGAAAAGCTGGGGAAGAGTCTGCAGAGAGCAACAGAATTAACATATGTTATATGATGTGACACTGTTTTGAAAAGTCCTATGAGAATCAAAGGTTAATTTTTTGCATCTCTTCTCAGATGTTGCCAGATCTACTGAGTTTCGCTCCAGCTCTTTTGATTTCTTTCTTCTTTCTGAAACGTGACAATGTGTCTGATCTGAATGATAGCAGCAAAGCTGTTATCTCATTTGAATCTTGAGTAATCTGTTATGGACATTAAATGAGAAATTACAAAGTTCCTCTGTTTGACAGGGCTCTAAATATCGATGACGTATTGCATTGTGAGACCTTGCGATGAAATGTTGAAACAAAACAGAAGTTGCTGTAAACGCTCAGCAGGTCTGGCATCATCTGTGGAAAGAAATCAGAGTTAACGTTTCAGGTCCAGTGCCCCTTCCTCAGAACTCATAGTAACACGGAAAATGTTGGTTTATATGCAGAAGAGACTGGATAGCTCTTAATGGAGACTGTTATCAGATAACAATAGGGTGCGAGTAATGGAAGGCTATGTAACAACTCGGCCTGGTGTATGGGTAGGAAACTAGGACTTTGGGGAGTTCAGGCCCGAAACTTATTGAACTTGATATTGAATCTAAAGGGCTGCAAAGTCCGCACATGGAAAATGAGGTGTAGTTCTTTCAGCTTGCGCTGAATTTGCCTGGAACACTGCAGCAAGCCTGACACAGAGATATTGGCCAGGGAATAGGATGGGCTGTTAAACTGGCTGGCAACTGAAAGCTCAGTGTCATTTGCAGCCGTCCAACTTGGATGTTCTGTGAAGCGGTCACCCAATCTACCCTTCATTTCCCCAATGCAGAGGAGACCACATTGTGAGCACCGCATGAGGTAGACTGGATTGTGGGAAATGTTGGAAAGTTCCTGCTTCACCTCGAAGGTATAGTTGGGCACTTTGATACTGATGAGTAGGGAGGTACGTGGGAATGTGTCACACCTCCGGCAGGGGAGTGTGAAGTGGACCTGTGGTGGGAGTGAACAAAGAGTAGACCAGTGTGTCCTGGAGGGAATAATCCCTCGAGATGGTGGACAATGGAGGAGAGGTGAATATGTGCATGTAGAGCATCTCGCTGGAGGTGAGGGAAATGTGAGTTGACGATCCTCTGCATGTGAATGCTACTGGGATAGTAGGTAAGGACAATGGAAACTCTGTTGCGAGAGGGAAGGGGAGGGGAAGGCTAGAAGTGCAGGAGATAGGTCAGACTCGGTTGAGGACCCTGTTGACAACAGTGATGGGGAATCCCTTGATTAAGGAACAAGGTGGACATTTCAAAGGCTTCCTTGTTGAATGTAGTATCATCAGAAGCAATGAGGTGGAGACGGGGGAACTGGGGGAATGGAATTGAGTCTATGCAGGAAACCAGGTGTGAGGATGTATACTCCATGAAGCTATGGGAGTCGGTGGGTTAGTACTGGATATCAGTGGCCTGGCTATCCCCAGAAATGGAAGCACAATTGTTGAGGAAAGGAAGGATGGAGCCAGAGATCGACCAGGTGAAAGTGATGGAGAGTTTCAAATTCCAAGCGAAATCGGTGAACTTTTCCAATTCCAGACAAGAGAGAGATGGAGAAGCGATGACATCATCTATGTATCGGACAAAGAGTTGTGGATGGGTGCTGGAGTAGAACTGGAACAGGGAATGGTCGATGTCCCCCAAGAAGAAACTGGAATAACTGGGGCCCAAGTGTGTATCCATTCCCTTCCTCTGTGTGGCAGGAGCAGGCTGAATCAATGGGTCTGCCCAGGCAGTTCAGTTTGTGAATTTTTTTTTGGGGGGGAGATAGAAGCGAGTTCTCTTATCAGAGGACCATCAACTTGGGGGCAGTTGGGGGGGGGGGGAGATGAGTGGGGCAGGAATCTCCAGATGCAATATGGTCAGCTATCATAGTTGATACAATGGCCTGATGTGCCATGGTAGGATCAAGGTACAGGGGGAGATTAGAGGAGGTATCTGAGAGTGGGCATTCAACCTCTACAATTTCCAAACCAGTCCACCAGACTTATCAGGACAGGTTGAGTAACACAGTCAGGGTTCGATCTAAGTACATGGAGATTAGGCTGTTCGGACAGCGACAGGTTGGATTTGGTGAGGGGAGTGCAGAGAAATTAAGACAACCAATGTTATGTGGAGTTTTCACAATGAACCGAGTTAGTTCAGGTAAAGGCCAGAGGGCGGGGTCCAGGTGGAGGGAGAGTGATGCAGCTGGGAAATGAGGTACATGGGACAGGGAGAGGAATCTTGCATAAAGAAACGGGCACTGAGGCGAAGACAGCGGAAGAGCTCAACTTAATGTCATCCCTAAAATTCATTAAAGTGGGGATACAGAGAGGTAAAGTTCAGATATTTGCTAAGTACGGAACATTCAGCATTAGAGAGTGGAGGTTCAGGAGAGATGGTGAATAAACGACAAGAGGTATAGTTTGGGGAGAGCATGGAGTCAGAGGGCAGGGTATGAGAGTGGAGGAAGGTTCCAGACGGTCAAGGGCATCACCACGTTGTTGAAAATTGTGTGCCCAGTACATCTGGTTAAGCACGACGAATAAACCGGTGAATAAATTAGAATTGTGGAGTGGTGCAGCTTTGAGACAATATGATGCGATGCTGCTGAACAGAGAAAATGTTGATCTCAGTGGTACTGATATTGCATGATCAGTCCTCAGAAAGTAACTGACTGATAATAGTTGGGAAGGTAATCTTATTGTAACGTCCTGATTTCACTGGAATGACACTCGAGCAGCAAGGTCTCACTTTTTAGAGACTTTCGAACAATCTGAAAACATCATATATCTTGATGTTATTAACAGGATAAATTTATCCATGGTTTTTGAAGGCACTAGCAAGGACAGAGTTTATTTGTCATTCCCAATAGCTCTGGGGAAAGTGTCATTGTTTTGTGAGGAAATTACCAGCGCAGAATTTCCTGCGATTCCCATTGACCACAGTTTACTCATGATCCCGGATGTCACATGAGTCAAATACTACTTTGATGCAACGCAAGTTACTCTGACATCACCTGATATTGGAAAATCAGTGACATGAATAAAGATCAAAAGGATAGTACACGGCCTGTTTGAACAATGTGCTCACTCTCCTCATAATGTTTAAGGGAAAACTGATGCATGGATTTCTGATTCTGAGGAGAGGTTTGTCCTATTTGTGATGAGGCTGTTTGTTTAAATGCTGTGACAGAGAGACAGAAAGACACTGCACACTGTACCATAAGGAACAAAACCAACTTGGTGTAACTTACAGTGGGCGTGGCAAAAGAAGAGTGTGAAGGGAGATCATCAGTGGAAGAGTATGTAGCAGTAGAAAAGGTAGTGCAAGGGAAGTTGGACTGGAAGAAAAGAGTAGGACGGAGGAGGAAGAATGGCAGATGAAGTTTTAGTGACAGGGAAAAGCTTGTATTTGTGTAAGTGAGTTTGGATGAGAAAACATCACTGTACAAGAAAATCGGGATCTGGATTCCATTCAAAATATCGAAAGGATTCCTTGTACTTTCTCTTCTATCACTTGATTGTTGTTCAGGTTGGACATGTACTGTATATTTCTATATCACCATCAAGTGCAGACGACATGTTTCTTTCTCCCCTACGTGGTGTTTCAATATTTTTGATTTTTTTACAGCATATATTTGCTTCAAATTCAAGGTGGATATGTGAATATGGTTTGATCTTCTGCAGTTTGCCCATTACATAGAACTTATGTAAGGGCACTCATCACATTCGGTGATTTATACAAACAATGAATGAGTCCATGTCCATCCTGCAGATGAAAACTTTCTTCAGCTCTGGTTATTGCAGGGAATGTTACAAAGAACAGTGCCACACAAAATGCTAATGTTCCACTGCAATGTCTCAAACCATAGTTTGTCCTAAATTATTTACAATGCTTATAAATAAAACTTGCAGAGGGGCAGAATGTAAAAGGTGAATTCAACTCTGTGTCGAAAATGCTATTGGTGGATCCCTCATAAGATGTGTTAACTACATCACTCATAACTTCACCAAAATAGGAAAAGCAAGAGACTGGAATTGTCAAATCATCCTCTGACTGACATCTGGAGAACAGGAAGGCAATCACGGTTTGTTTGTGTTATTCAGAAATGACGATTGTGAGAATGTGGAATGTGGGGAGCAGTGGAATGATGATCAATGTTATGAATGACACAAAGATGGGCTGGGTGGATCACAGTCAGGAGGAAAGTGTTAGGATACACGAGGATATAAACAAATTATTCAGATAGCCAGATCAATGACCTGATGAAATTTAACATCGATAAATTGGGAAGATGCAAGTCGGAAGTAACAAGATAAGAGAGTACTCAAAAGTGAGTATGAAAGAGGAGGGTTAAATTTGCTCGTTTTTTCTTTGCAGCACGGAAGATTAAGGAGGGAATATGGTACAGGTGTACAAGAGCGTAAGGGGTATGGAGAGGATGAATAGACAGCAGCTATTTCCCTTGACAAAGGATCAAAAACGAAGGGACACACTTTTAAAGTGAAAGGCAGGGGATTGAGAGAGGATTTGTGGAATGTGTTTCGAACTGACAGAATGGTATGAATCTGGAAAGCGTTGTCTAGGAGGGTGGATGAGGCAGGTAACCTCACAAACTTTTAAAAAGCCTTTGGATATTCACTTGTTGGCACAGGCGTGTTTGGACTGTTTTTCATTGCACGATTTTTTTGCAGTGGCAGCCATGAACACTCTGATATTTCCTGAAACAATAAGCAAAGGCAGTTGCTGCTTTGTTCCTTTGTCTGTACTCAGTAAGTATCTATATTACAAACCAGCATCATCTCATGCTGCTTCAGCACTTACTCAACCAAAGGCAGCCAGCCATCTCTGGGAACATCCAGGGTAAATTATATGCTGTGTGTAAGCATTGTCCAACGACAGCACTGATATTATTCTAGCTGTTTGCCACCATTAGCATAGCTACAGCCATAATATGAACACAGCTTTTCCTCCATTATAATGCAGACCTCTAGGAAGATGGGCGTTATTTCTTGAAGCATAATAAATTCTTTCCCAGGTATTTACTTTGACAAATAGCAAGTTTTCCTGTGTTTTTCTGCCAGTTGTTAATCACACAATTCCCCAATCCAACCTCTTTCCCCTTTAACATTTTCTTCGGCACTGTCTCCCTGATCTCACACACCTCATTCCCTCACAACCCCCACACTCTCCATCCTTATTATTTAAGGATGTATTGACATTTATTCCAGACAGCCTCTAATATCAACATGTAGCAGATAGAACAATGGGCGGGGCTGTGCCAGGCCTCACTGTGGGGAACGAAGCCAGTCAGGTGTTGCAGGCAGAATTGGGAGAACATTGTCGGACCAGTGGCCGTGACGCATGTACTTTAGCTTGTTAAAAAAAGACCAAAAGATAAAGGTTTGAAAAATAAGAATAATTTGGAAGAGGGAGGCAGATTTTATCAAAACAAAGACAAGGATCTGGCCACAGTGCAGTTACTTCTGGGTGAAACTGTAGCAGAACAGCGTGGGGGTGGGGGTGGGGTGTGTCACATGCTCAAAATGGAATTGATGAGAGTGTCACCGCAACACGTTACACGGAAAATGAAATTTAGGAAAACCAGCCCAGGGAAGCTTGGATGTGTACAAATATTCAGAACGGATTACAAAATGATAGGAGAAATAAAGTGAGCAGGTTAATGGAGGCCCCAGAAGAGCAGAGAGAATGTAGAGCAAAACACAAGAAAGTAAGTAGAAGAGCAAAAAAGAGGGGGGGGAGGGGAGAGATATAAAAACATTACTGGGCGATATCTTCAAGAATCCAAAGATATTTTATAGGTTTACTAAGGGCAAGAGGGTAACAAGAGAAAGGATAGGGAGTATTCGGGACCGAGGAGGCAACCTGTGCACACAGCCAGATAATATGCAAAACACTTACTACATATTGGTCTTAACTTTGGAGAAGCAGTTCCTGGATTCACTGTCTGTTCCTGACAGTGTGCAAATTGACACAGAAGCTGAGGAAGAATTGGAGGTTGATGCAGGATAAAAAGTGGACAAATCCCTCCATTTGTATAAACTGTATCTTAGACTGATGTGGAAGATCAGGGAGGGGATTGCAGGCTCTTTAAGTTTGTGTTGTTTTTTTGTTTTGCCTCTGGCAACAGAGGTGGTGTAGTCCAACAGGACAACATCTAATGTTGGTTCAACTTCCACACAGAGTGCTAGAAAAAATGCCATGGGATTAAAGACGACCATGTCTCAAACCAGTGGGATGGAAACAAATGGAGAAAATTGTGAAAGTTTTTGAGACTGGATCACTAAATATCTTCAAGGCTGAGACGGGCAGATTTTTAAACAAGGGTTATGGGGAAAACGCAGGAAAATGGAATGGAAGGTTATCAGAATAAATATACGCCAATTGAAAGGAAAAAAAAAACAGACTTAGCGAGCGGATGGGTGTACTGTCACTCATTTGTCTAATGGTAAACTTTTTGTCATAGTTTGTATTCACTGGACCATCAACCGTTCTCCCTCCGGAGTGAGACACAGTTTGGAATGCAATCAATAGATTCAAGTAATTCATAAATGCAGTACTAATAGACAGAAAAGACCAGAGGACTGCAACAACGCAGATTGACTGTTGGGGTGACTATTTGCACCAGCGCAGTCACCACTTCTAGAAAGAAGACCTCAGCAAGACAAAGTCTAAGCATGGGCCTGGTGTTAAGAGTGCATAAGGCCCAAATGCTACATCAGTCTAGTGTCTCCCTCTTTCCCTAACCAAAACAAAATGTGGAGCGGTTTATTGACGTGCTGCTAGTCGCAGAGTCGGTCGTAATGTTTTGGTTCGAGAGGTTTCGGTGAGCAGCAGCTCACCAAAAAGTACAGGTACGCTCAGGTAAAGTCCTTTTTAACGCTAGTCTGACAGCTGCTGAGATGGCAGTTAGGGCAGTTGCACGTTCTCCTGCAGGATGTAGGAGCTCAGGGAGATTTCCAATGTCCCTGATGACTACACGTGTGGGCAGTGCAACCAGCTGCAGCTCCTTGGGAGATCGTGTTCTGGAGCTGGAGCTGGCTGCTCTTCGGATCACCCAGAAACGGAGCACTTCATCAATAAGATCTTTAGTGAGGTGGTCACACCTAAGTCCCTCCCTTAGCCAAGTTTCTGGAAAGACTATCATATCCCAGTCCGAAGTAAAGATCCAGTACCTGAGTTCATCATCCTTGCCTGTCAGCCCTGTTTGATTTAAATAAGTGGAATTGAATCCAACAGGCTTTCATTGCTTCCTGTCGTGTTCCAGGCAGAGAGTAGCTGGGCGACCACCAGAAATGGCAAAGGGAGTAGGCAGGGAGTGCAAGAATCCCCTGTGGCTATTCCTCTCAAAAACAAATATACCATTTTGGATACTGATTTTGTGTGTGTTTGGCGGATGCGGGATGGGTGTCTGGAAATGACCGTTCAGGGGAAAGCAGCAGTCGCCAGGTTGGTTGCACTACGACTGGCTCTGGGGAGCGCCAGGAAAGGATAAAGATAAACAAGGTCTTAGAGATAGGGGATTCGATTGTTAGAGGGACAGATCGGAAATCCAGTGGCCGCAAACGGGAAACCACGATGGTGTGTTGCCTCTCAGGTATCAGTGTCCAGGATGTCTCCGATCAGCTGCAGAGCATTCTCAAGGGGGAGTGTGTTCAGCCAGAAGTCATTGTGCAGGTTGGCACAAATGACACAGGTAAATATAGGAATGAGGTCCTACAGAGAGATTACAGAGAGATTGGAGAAAAGTTAAAAACCAGGATCTCAACAGTGGTAATTTTTGATTATTTCCAATGTCATGAGCTAGTGAAGGTAAGGATAGGAGGATATGACAGATAAATATGTGACGAAAGAATTGATAGTGAGGAGGGATTCAGACTGTTAGATCATTGTGATCTTTTCTGTGACAGAGTTGACCTGTTCAAGAGGGACAGGTGGCACATGCAATGGAGGGGGGACCAACAGCTTGGCAGCCAGTTTTGCTCGTGCTACATGGGAAAGTTTAAACTAGATTGGCGGGGTACGAGGGGGTGGAGTTATCCTCATTATCATGGAGGAAAGTTCAAGGCTGAAAGGACAGACAGTAATCAGAAACAGTAAGCTGGAGAGACAGTTCAGGCTAGAATACCATAGTGAACAAGGAATGTCTGCTAATTAAATTGCAGTTATTTCAAGACAAAAGAGCTGACTGGTTAGGCCAATGAACTCAGGGCGTGGATACGTACGTGGGACAGGAATATTTTAGCCATTACAGAAACCTGGCTAAAGGAGGGACTGGACTGACAGCTTAATGTACCAGGATAAAGTGCGTTAGGTAGGACAGGGTGATGGAAGGAGGGGAGGGGGCGTTACGTTTTTGATTAAGGCGAGTATCACAGCAATGATCAGAGATGATATATATATAAAGGATCAACCAGTGAGGCTTTGTGGGCGAAACTTAGAATTAAGAAGGGGATGGTGACTTTAGTGGGGTTCTAATATACGTCCCCAAATAGTCAATGTTAATTAGAGGAACAAATATGCGGGAGAGAGGGGAGACTTGCAGGAACAATTGGGTTGTCATAATAGGGGTTTTAATAGGGCAGACTGGGTCTGTCAGAGCTTTTAGGGATTTTGTGGAATGGAATCCATTAAGTGTGCCAGGAAAGTTTCCTCAAGTGGTATGTAGAGGGTCCTGTTCGGGAAGGGGCAAAAGTTGACCTACTCTTAAGAAATAGGGCAGGACAGGTGATAGAGGTGACAGTGGGTGAGCATTTTGCGATCACTGACTATAGTTCTATTGATTTTCAAATGGTTATGGAGAGGGAAGATGAAACTGCTCCAATAGTTCAAGTTCTAAATTGTAGCAAGATGAATTTCGATGGATTTATACAGGAGCTTGTAGGGTTGATTGGAGTAGTTTGTTTGCAGGCAAAGGGAACTCTGGCAAATACGAGACAGTTAGAGTTCAAAATCTACAGTATATGTTCCTGTGAGCGTGAAAGGAAAGTTGACAGGAACGGGGAACCCTGAATGACAAGAATTATTGAGGCTGTGACCTGAAAAATAACGTGGAAGTGTCGCTCAAGTCCAGGCAGGTGGGATCAATGGAACTCCTGGATGTATGTAAGGGATACAGGACTTTACTGAAGACGGAAATCAGGACAGCAATAAAGTGCTATGAGATAGCCTTGGCTGAGAAGTTTAGGGTGAATTCAAAGAGGTACTTTAAGTCTATTAAAGGAAAATCATTAACTATTGAGAGAATAGGACCACTCAAAGACCGAAGTGAGCACGTATATGTATAACCATAGGAGATGGGTGATGCCTTCAAAATATATTTCTCCTCTGTGTTTAACGTGGAGAAAGACACGAATACTTGGGAATTGGGGAAAGTTGAATATGATATCTTAGGGACAGTCTATATTACAGTAGAGGAGGTACAGGGTGTATTGGAATGCTTGAAGTTGGATAAATCTCATTGTCCTTACCAGATATATTCAAGAACACTGCAAGTGGCTAGAGGAGCTGGCCATCATTTACCAAAAATGAGATCCCGAAAGACTGGGGGATTGCAAATGTTGTACCCTTATTCAAGAAGGACTGAAAAATAAAGTCAGGGAACTATAGACCAGTAGGTTTAACATCTGTGGTAGGTAAATTACTTGAGAAGATTCTGAAGGATAAGATACATTTGGAAAACAGGGTTTGATTACGAATAGTAAGCATGAGTGGAAGTTCACGCCTGATGAATTTGTTTAAAGTTCTTTGATGGTGTGATCAGGAAGTTTGACTAGGGTGGGCCGGTAGACGTTGAAACGTGTAGTACTGGCAACAGACAGCAGGTCAGGCAGCATCGGAGGGGCAGGAGAATAGACGTTTCTAGCAAAAGCCCATTTCAGGAATGTCCAAAACATCGATTCTCCTGCTTCTCGAATGCTGCACGACCTGCCGTGCTTTACCAGTGTCACACCTTTCGACTCTAATCTGCAGTGCTCATTTTCTCCAATGGTGGTAGATCTGTACTATATGGATTTACACCAGAACAAGATGAACCTTTTCAGCCCATGGAGCCTGATATACAGTAACAGGAGGAGACTAATCAGTCCCTCAAGTCGATAAGACTAGACCCAGTTTAGATCATGCAGTAACAGTATCAGTCTATGGAGCTACTTCAAGTCAGTAATACAGGAAATGGAAGAGGCCACAAAGTGAGTGGACAATGGGGTTTACTGGAATAACACCAGGCTACATAGCTCCTCAGGTCTGCCCTTCAATTCAGTAAGGTCATGGCTGATTTGTTCTTGGCCAGAATTTCTCTTTCATACCCACTTCTTTGTAGCCCTCAACTCCCTAACGTGTCAAAATCCATTAACACCACCCCACGCCCCAAAACTTTTCAATGACGTAGCTGTCTGGAATAGAGAGGCCCCAACAGTCACTATCCTCTGAGAGAAGGAAACACTCTCCACACATATGCCTTGGCCTATTGACATGAGCAAAAGATATGAACACAATGTCAGAGTGATTGGCCCTGACATCACGGAAGGACTTGACTGAACAAGGTGTCAAGGAATTTGAACAAGATTGAAATCCCCAATGTTTGGGTCATTGAGAACACAATGTGGCTGGTGGAGATCAATCCTCTCAGTCCCTGGATATCTCTGTAGGCCATCCTCAGGGAATGTTTCTCGGCACAAACAACTCCAGCTGATTCATCAATGTCTTTCCCTCTACCATATGATCAAAAGTGGGGATGTTCAGTGAAGATCACACAATATTCAGAACATTGCTCTCCTCCACAGGTGCTAAAGTATTAATAACAGACAGCATTCAAACTTGTGTTGTTAAAGTGTCAGCAACATTCATGTAATAGTGTGATCAGAACCTACACATTTCCATGGTTAAAAAAAAGGAAGCTCATGCAGCATCTCAAGCTGGTTTCACAGGAATGTCAGAAAGCCATTCAACGCATCAAAACTATTGGTAAGAAGAAGCACAGCCCATTCACTTTCTCCAGCCGTCGACACAGGAAGAGGTTTTGAAAAAAAAACAATCTACACATGTTGGAATCCAAAATAGACATGCAGGAGGCTGAAGATTACAACAAGCCAGGCAGCATCAGCAGGTGGATAAGCAACGCCTTCGGTATAACCCTTCTTCATTACTGCGGGCATATAAGGGAGCTAAAAATAAAGAGGCGGGGCGAGAAAAGAGGAGGCAGGGTGGTTAGGTGGGGATAGGTGGATACAGGTAAAGGGGTACCACTCGGTTGGACGATGAAAGGACTGAATCTGGGTGGTAGCCGGGAAAAGGTTTGATCAGTGGAAAGAAAGGGAGGGGAGAGGCTGGGAAGGGAGTTTGTGGATTGGAAGAAGGTTTACCTGAAATTGGAGAACTCAAATGTTGTGTGACTTGCTGTGTTCTTCCTGCCCCCTGCATGTCTACTATTACCGAGGAAGATAAGGAGTCTAGACAGTACATCACACTGGTAAGCCTGAACCAAGGGTCGCCTAATAGTGTCCATGAAACTTTTCACTGAAACCAGGAGGAGGACATTCCGCCCCTCGAAACACTAATGCATGAAGAGAACAGGGCATTCAGCCCCTCCAGACTGTAACAGAAAGGAGGGTGCCATTGATGCTGCAACATGACAAATCAATGAAGCATAGTCTGCACAGACAGGCTGTTCCATGTTGTTCCTCTTGGCTCCATTGCTAATGGTACACACGTGTTACATTAACGATATCATGTTTGTTGACAGTGAGGAGGGACAGCGGATGGTTTGTGTCAAGTCTCAAGGAGGCATCTCCCATCGCTGAGAAGACAGGCGAGTGTTCTGTATGGAGGTCAGAATCTAGTGTTAATGGCGAACAATATCAGAGTGTGACTACTTACAGATTTGTGAACAACGTGACGTTCAGTACAGGGTCACACACCAGCTGCACATTGAGGTAGAGAGAGTTCTTTCAGAACCTGGAGCTCTCACTTCACGAACATGAGGCCCCACTCAGGTAAGTATAGTATCATAAAGTCCGACAGAATGGAGACAGGCCGTTCAGCCCAAACTGGTCCATGCTGACCAAAATGTCCATTTTTGCTAACCCCGTTTCCCTACACTTTTCCCCTGTCCTTCAAATTGTTTCCTTTCTATATATTTGCCCAATTGTGAAAGCATGTATCGCAGATGTTTTAGATAATGCTGTCAATGTTCCATTTTGAAAATAATGAGTGTTGATCCATAACCCTCAAGTTTTAATACAATTTTTTTTGTAGTGATACAGATTATTTCTTTCACAGTCTCTTCGAAATACCATCACCACAGGAATTATTCCAGTGAAACTCCTTTACACTGCCTCTCTGTAGTAAAGTGATCATTCCTAATAAAGGAAAAATAATCTGTACATAGTGCCCCAATTACTTTCCGAACAACACTCTACGACAGCAGGAAGGTGTCGTCACTCCTGTACTTGAAGCATTTTGCAATGAAGAACAGTATACAATTTACTATGTTGATTACTTGCTGCCTGGTATGAATTCTGTTAGGGACTCATGATCAAAGACACCCCGCTCATTTTCGCCAAGGGCATTTCCGATACTCTAATCTTCAAATAAAGAGAAAATTAAGAAGGAAAGTATGTTTTGCAAAACCATTCCTTAGCCTCGCGAACAGCTGTGTTTCAATCATAGCCACACCAACATCAACATTAATATTGCTAATGGAGATGGTTGGAGATGCTGGGAAGGTGACGTCTTTGAGGTACTAATAATCCAGGGACCCATGTGCTGATCCCCACCCCAGAATCGAATCCCACGACGGCAAGTGGTAAAACTTGAATCCAATAAAATCAAATGAAGCTATGAAACCATTGTCAATTGCCACAAAATCCTACCTAGCACTCTAATATCCTTCAGGGAATGCAATTTACTACCCTCAGCTGTTCGGGCTTACATGTGACTCCAGCAATGCATTTGACTCTCGATTGCCCTTTGAAATGGATACGCCAGACACTCAGTTATATCACTCACTACAAAGTCTCAAAGAAATGAAACCACACGAACCTAAGCACTGACTATTTACAGCCACGGACTGCAGTGGGTCAGAAAGGCAGCTCATCAACACCTTCTCATTGATAATGAGGAAAGGGAATTAAATACTGGCCCAGCATCCCACTAATGAATGAGGGGAGATAACGAATACACTCAGGGAAGAGAGACAAAGGGACATAACTCACTTTAAACAGTGACTTTGGTGTATACTCGACATGACATCATTTTCAGAAATTTAAGAATCGAAGAAAAATAAATAAGATTAATCTCATTTTTATTTTCTTTCCAGCTGATCATCAACAATTCCTTTGTTTGCTTCTTGTTCTCTCTCCCTGTCTTTATCTACTCAAGTCATTCCTTCTCCCCTTTACCACAGATGTTCTTTTAACTCTCTCTTTCTCTAACTATTCAACTCGCTCCTTCTCCCCTTCATAACAGACATCCCTGTCACCAACATCAATCACAATATTTTTAAGCTGTGTTCAGTTATGATGGCTGGACAGTGGACACGAAATGTCAATTCTATTTTTCCCTCGACCCAAGGGTGCCAAGTCTGCTCAGTTTCTGCAGCAGTTTCTCGATTTATTTTTGTTTCTGATCTCTTGCAGCATTCTTTGTTTTGTTTAAATTTCAATATTGGTATGAGATGGCATGTCTGCATCGCTGGTAAGGTCAGCATTTGTTGACCTCTCTAAATGTCCGTTAATGTGAGGTCATTACTTCAGGCAGTAAACAGCCAAGCTCATTGCTGTGGGGCTGACATCAGTCTTCAGCCAGACCAGGTAATAATGCTCGATTTCCTTAACAAAGAGCCTCAATGAAATAGATAAACTTATTGAAAAAAAGCTGGTGCTTTTATTTTTGATATTAGTGACATTAGCTCTTATTTCGAATTCCTGTCATTTGAATTTAAGTTCTGACATAACCTGAGGTAGGATTTGAAACAGTGTCTTTAGTGTAGTAATCTGGGCCTCTGAATTACATGTCCAGCGGCATTCCTTCTCTGACACACTGTCCCTCTCATGAATTTACTTTAGAAACAAGAACAAGGTTCTGATAGCCATATTTGTAACAGACAGAGTGCTTAGAAGAGAACTCGATGCATAAAGTCTGAATTATACCAAGGCATAGATAATTATTTATTTGGGACCCGCACTGACGTCAAGTTGGGGACTGGGAATATTACGGATCTGGTAGTGGGTATGTTTAATGATTGGGATAATACCGAGAAATAAATCAATTCAAGGCAAAAGGTAATTTGTAATGGTGTACAGTCTAGTTCTCAGATGTTTGTGCGGACTGGGGTGTTGTTTGGTTCAGACGTATATGGTAATGAGTGCAATTTGTATTTGAAACTGAAGACAATAGTTTCTATCTTTGTCAAATAAAGGTAACAGAAATAGTAATGAATTTCAGCATGGTTTATGGGATTTATAAATAGATAGAGATGGAAAGACTTACCAGGAACACCAATAATTGCGAGCATGGGATAGTAACCCGCCTGGATAATCATCAGTACGGCTTCGATCCGATCATGTAATGTTGACCAATACGATGAAAGATAGAAAAGACCCGAGGATAAACTCCTGTCCATTGTTGCAGTATTCCAGTCTAATATTCTCAGATTCTGATCCATTACTGGAACATTCTAAACTATTCTCAGATGTTTATCTATCCACTTCCCCTCTCTGCAGCTGCGGATCCCTGTTAGTGTTAGAGGTGATGCATCTGCTGCTACTATGGGATAAAGTGCTGTAATAGGCCCCTTAAAAATAGAAGAGGGAAACCATCCAGTGACACATTTGGAATCCATGGAGACTGTCATCAATCACAGTCACTGAACAAACAGATCAGTTAACTCCTGTCAGTGTGGTATCTTCAGATCACAATAATAACTGGACTCAGTTGAATGCTGGCATCGCTGGCTATTGGTCACATCTCCCATCACCAATTGCTCAAGTGAAGTTAGTTGTGAGGGAGAATGATGGATGTTTTCTTATCGCAGGCTAACTGTTTCTGCTACGTTGTCCATTTGCAATGCTGTAACCGCCCGAACCTCCTACCACCACCCCCAAACACATAATGTATATATTGTTAGCGTGTTCCCCTTCACTCGAACAAGCAGCAACCAGTAGATTTTCAGGGGGCATATTTGCCTTGACCATGCACAGGAAGTGTCGATTTGCCTAGGCATTCCTCTAATTGTTCGAATAAGGCAATTTTGTATCTTCAACACACAATGCACTTCAGCATTTTTTTGTATAAATTCACAAACACCTTAATACACTTTTATGGCCTCAAAGCAGTGAAACTTACATTTATTGAATTCAGTCCAAAGCGAAAGGTGGCATGTTGTCACAAAGCATCACAAAGCCGGTCCCTTTACAAGGTTATGTTGTTCGTGATTTTTCTTAGAGAGGTTCTAAATGACCAATATGTCTGAATTCTTAAAGGTTTATTACAGTCCTTTTGTTTATACATCACAATAATGCTGCAGGCAGGCAACTTTCAAGTCTTTAAAAAGAAACGTGTATTATCAAGAGGACATGGCCACCTCTCTAGTTGGTCAGATAGGTTCAGTCTGGGATAGGTTGAGTCAGTGTCAATGTTGAAATTGGATTTTCTCCCCTCCTTCAGCACTTCTTAACTCATAACCTGTTTAACAGAAGCCTTTTAATTCAGAATGTTTTAGGAATCTAAGGAGGGAACCTGGTCAAACCTATTTTGAATTTGAAAGGATCAAGCAAAGTAATTTTGATAGATGGATAAGAGCTTAAAAATCAAGAAAATCTACGATGCTCATTGAGAGACAATTAATTTGGAGGGGTTCAAAAATGCTTGCCTGATATAGTGCAAACTCATTTGGAAGAGCAGAGAGGTAAAACAGCTGAAGTGGTTGATGATTATGAATTGATCCATACAACACGGTGTGGCTTCCAGAATCAATGTCAGTCCATGAGGGATAGAAATTAGGCCAAAGAGAAATCCTCACGTGGAAAGGGAAAGGTAGATCACAGTGAAGATCTTAAGAACAACTTACCCCAGGAAAAAAAGGAAACCCATGAAGAGGACAAAGAAGTTAGAAAAGCTCCGGTGTTTTCTTTGCAATAACTTAGGTCACATGAAATTACTCTGGTGGTCCGGGGAGGGGGGGGGGGGGGGTGGAGAAATGCAGATGTAGGAAAATAGAATAAGCCTGGGAGTTTTGTTGGAGCGATAACAGAAAGCACAGTGGAAACTATAAAGCTGCAGCAGAATGTGCAAGCTTATTGGAGGTTGAAGCCTTTCTATCTCTGTAAGCAGCTCAGAAAAAGCCGTTTAGACTCGAAAAGGCTCCGTTACCAACAAGTCATCGCCTCTCTATTTCCTTTGCCTTATTCAGTGTCTGCAACTCTCCCTGTATCTTTCGGAAACCTGCTTTTGGCACTGCAGATCTGCCGACCTCCCCAGATAATCTGTTCCATCTTCTACAGCTCGCTCAATCACTGTAACACCCTCTTCCCCGTCTAATCATCCTCTTTTTCACTATCTTCCAGGCACAGCGGTGATCCTGTGAGGGGGCAGTGCAGAATGGGATATTATAAATCTCAGCTCAGGCTTGAGGAATACAATTACTTGGGAGTCACAAAGGCAGAGAACCTGAGAGAGAGCAGCACAGAGTGAGAGAATATAAATCAGCAGCGAGGATCGAGGCCGGCTGGGAGTTGGAGTTGGAGAAGCAACCGAGCAGGAGGCTCGAAACCAGCACTGAGTCACAGAATGAGTGACCATGTGAGGGGGCATCTTGGAGCAGGAGCATGAGGCTAACTCACACCTGGGAGTTTAAGGCACTAAAGTGGGAGGATATAAATCAGCGTTGAGGATCGAGGCCTAATTGTGCCTGGGAGTCACAGAGTCGGTGACCCTTTGAGGGAACAGAGTGGAGTGGGAGCTGGAGGATTACACATACCTGGGAGTCACAGAGACTGTGACCCCGTGAAGGAGTAGAGTGGAGTTGGGGGATTATGTGTACCTGGGAGTCACAGAGATATGCCTTTCTGCTGCTGTGACCCCCTGAATTGATTTTGAAAGTCACACAATCGTCTTCACAGAAGAAAATGTAAGTTCATTCGCTGTTAATAAACCGTTACTTGCTGTAAATTGCTGCAAATTGACATTTTCTTTCTTGGAAGTTGGGCTGAAGGCTGATATGTCAGTAATAAGTGAAAGTCTGAATCAGTATAACAAAGAATCTCAGTCAACTACAGACTGATAAGCGAAGGAATGTTGAACGTGTGCCTCTGATATTAACTTTATCCAACGTAATTCATTGAGGAAGACTAAACACGTTTCAGCTTATGTTGTGGTAGTGCAGGTTGGTCAAATGGAAAACGTTTTCTGTTACATTGGGAAGTCATAGCCACTGCTGATGTTCGAGACGAACACCGGGTCATGCAGTTAATGCCTGGAGATTCTGTGAGACATCTATGATGAGAGTTAGGTGGACAACACATTCATGGAGGGGATCACAATGCTGTCATAACGGCCTGTAAAAAGGAAGGGAATGGGTGATCAGTCAAGATCTACAGCCGTGTAATACAGGATTACCCTGAGGGGGAGGGGAGGTGAGACTCCCTCCCAATTCAGTTTCCCAGTTTGGAAGCTGATGAAGGTGCTATCCGCTCAGGGGAGGGCAGCCAGAGCCATGTTTGTGGTACCACAAGCAGCCTGACTGTACAGGAAGGGAGGGAGAAGAAAGAAGGAGCAATAGTCACAGGGGTGTCAGGAAATTGAAGAAGGTGTCAGTGTTTCTGTGACTGTCAATATAATTCCAGGATAGTGAGGTCAAGAATGTCACTGTGTCCATCGAGTCTGCTCCACCATTCAATTTTGACTGATCGGTTTTTCAAGCCCATTTTCCTTCTTCCCCCCTTTGACCCCCGGGCAATCAAGACCTTTTCTATCTTTGTTTTAAATCTATTCAATGACCTTGCATCTACAGCCTTCTGTGGCAATGAATTCCACAGATTCCCCACTCTCGGGCTGAAGAAGTTTTCCCTTATCTCCGATCTCAAAGGTTTTCCCTTTACTCGAAGGCTGTGCCCTTGGTTACTCGTCTCTGCTGTTAATGGAAACATCTTCCCAAAGTCCATTCTGTTCAAGCCACTCAGTATTCTGTAAGTTTCAATCAGATCTCCCCTTGTCCTTCTAAACGCCATCATGTATAGTCCCAGATCCCTCAAACATTCCTCATCTGCTAAGCCTTTCATTCCTGGGAGTTTTCTTGTGAGCTTCCTCTAGACCTGCTTCAGGTCAAATGCATCTTTCCTGATATATGGAGCCCAAAGTATAACATATTCAGAAATGATGTAAAGGAAAGAAAAGGACGAAGTGTAGAAGTATTGGCTCCAGATCTGGTTAGATAATGAGTCTGAGAGAAATTGGATGCCTCCAAGTTCAGAATGAATTTGGCTGGAGATATAGAACAAAAAGTACAAAGTTATGCTGTGAGGGACCATCTGTAGGCCAGCAACTAGTGAAAAGGGTACAGAGATGGCAACGTGATCATATTGAGAAACTTGCATTATCCAAATACAGACTGGGATACTGACCGTGTCTGGGCAGTGACGGATTGCATGGAGGGGTGCTTACTGCAGGAGTATGTGCCCACTCCAAGGGGCTATGTACTGTTGAACCTTGGAAAAGAGATGGGGAGAGTGGATCCAGTATCAGGCGGGAACATTTTCTGGCACGATGATCATTGTATTGTAACACTCAGGATGATGGTAGAGAATGTTGTGCATTGACTGAGTTTGAGAAAAATCAATTGACTGAGAGCTGCCTTCAGTGGAGCAAGAATGAATCTGGGAAGGAATGACCGGAACACCAAGTTGGTGAGAAAAAGAAAAATTGAACAATGGGCTCCCTTCAATGACATGGGTCCGTTTGAGGAATAGTTCCTCACAGAGGAAAGGCAGGGTAAACAAACCCAACGCTCCCTCGATAACAATGGATCTAAAGTTTAAGGTGAAGAAGAACAATTGAATAGCTGTCAGATAGAGAACAGAATTGTGAACCAGGAGAAATGCTGAAGGTTTAGGGTAGAGATGGTTGAGCGGAGAAATTTATGAGGAAACGGAGAGTCAATATAAAGTTGTCACACGTGTAATTGAGCATGCGGAAAGGTGGAGTAAATCTGATTCAACACTTGAAAAATGATTTGTACTGAGAAGAAGGGAAATGGCTGAGTGTGAGTTGAATACTTCATCTCTGTCTTTACCAAAGTGGCCGAACTCACCCAGGTCATGGTGACAGAGGAGTAAACTCTGTCCATAGAAATGTACAAAGTTGATGAGAAATATCTTATTGGCACAGGCAACAAACATGTTTCCCTGTTTTTCCCTCGTTACGTGTGACATTAAATCATTCGTTCATCCATTCATTCACGGAATAAAAGGGACTGTATCAATTTGGAAACAAAATTGACTGATTGGTAGGAAATCGAGAGGAATGGTCACTAGATTTTTAATTCAGGCTGGAGATAGATTTTCAGTAAAGTTCCACAGGATCCAGTTTGGGGGACCTCATTCATTTTGATATTTATGAACGATGTACAACTGGTGTGCAGGGACCCATTCAAAGTTTACAGTTGACACAGCACTTAAACAAATGTAAACTGTGAGGAAAACGTTGTCGAACTCTAAACTTACATTGGCAACTTGTTAGAAACAGTAGAGAGGTGATGAAGTTTGGCACATTGAAACATGAGAAAATACAACTTTCTATCAAGAACATTAAAAGACAATATAAAATAGGCAGGAAAAGAGAAGCACATGATGTGCAAAGACCATTGAAGTTTGTAGGACATTAAACATTGGCAAAGCATACAGTGTTCCTGTCTTTATAAATACTGACATTTCAAGAGTAAAGAGGTGATGTTGAACTTGCATCAAACACATTCGACTTCAACTCTGTCCCATGATCGGAAGGATATAGACACATTGGAAAGGAGAAAGAACTGATCTAAAAGAATATTTCCAGGAATGAGTAAGATCAGTTATGAAGTCAGACTGTTGGAACTGTTCTCAATGAAGTGAAGGTGGCTAAGAGGAGATCGGATGAAGTTTTTCAAACTCATAGGCAGACTGAACAGATTAGATTGGATAAAACGGTACCCACTCACAAAATGAGAGGACACAGATTTCAGGTTATGTACAATAGGAGAACTATGATAGAAGTAAAAACCTTTTAACTTGGCGAGCATTAAGGTACATTTGGATGTGTTGTAAATGGATGTTCAATGGAATTTTTCAAGAGGGGATTAGATGATTATTGCAACTAAATGCAATGTGTAATTGTTGTGGATTTGTTTGCCGAGCTGGGAATTTGTGTTGCAGACATTTCATCCCCTGGCTAGGTGACATCCTCAGTACTTGGGAGCCTCCTGTGAAGCGCTTCTGTGATCTTTCCTCCGTCATTTGTAGTGGTTTGTCTCTGCCGCTTCCGGTTGTCAGTTCCAGCTGTCCGCTGCAGTGGCCGGTCTCTTGGGTCCAGGTCGATGTGTTTGTTGATAGAATCTGTGGATGAGTGCCATGCCTCTAGGAATTCCCTGGCTGTTCTTTGTTTGCCGTGTCCTATGATAGTAGTGTTGTGGCAGTCGAACTCATGTTGCTTGTCATCCGCGTGTGTGGCAGAACACTGAACGGAGAATTCACCACAAAGGTGTACAGGAAAGCCACACACACAGACTAAGAACTGAACTACGAAAGCAACCACCCCAACACACGCAAAAGAAGTTGCATCAAGACACGGTTGAAAAGGGCCACAACACACTGCAGTACACCAGAACAGCAAAAGGAGGAAGATGAACACCTCTACAATGTATTCGCCAAAAACGGATACCCGTGCAATTTCATCAACAGATGCCTAAGGGAAAGACAACAGAATGAGGACATGCCACAACCCAAAGGACTAGCCACACTACCATACATCAAGAACATTTCTGAACTGACATCCAGACTACTACGACCACTAGGACTCATAACAGCACACAAACCAACAGCCACTCTCACACAACGACTCACCAGAACGAAGGACCCGATACCCAGCATGAGCAAAACCAACGTAGTGTACAAAATCGCATGCAAGGACTGCACAAAACACTACATAGGACAAACAGGAAGACAGATAAGGATCCGCATCCATGAACACCAACTAGCCACGAAACGACACGACCAGCTATCCTTAGTAGCCACACAAGCAGATGACAATCAACATGAGTTCGACTGGGACAACACCACTATTATAAGACAAGCCAAACAGAGAATAGCCAGGGAATTCCTAGAGGCATGGCACTCCCGATTCTTCCTGCCTCGCATAATTCCGATATGTAAGTATTCAGTCAGCCCCTTGCTTCATACTAAACTAAGCTACAATATCAGCAGGTCTCTGACACTTTGCCTCTATTCAGTGAGGAACCGAAAAAGATGAACAATGAGCAAACCTGGCCGGGGATTTTTCTACCTAGCTTCTTTTAATTATGTGAATCTCCTTTATAGGCCCTCGCTCTCTTTAAATATATAACTTACAATAGTTTGCACGACAAAATCTGCACAAGACAAGGGCCTGAAACTTTTGACTTGGCCAATCTCATTTCTGTCATTTTCATGGAAGGTTTGTCTCCACAAGTCTCAGTGAATGTTCTCATGATAACATCCTCAATCTGGCTCATTAACTACCTGCCCTGCCTCAATGTCCCTTCTTTCATCTGATACGAGCCCAATGATTATTTTCTGCTTTGTTATATGTGCCCACTGCCCACATATCCCAGATTGCACCGGGTTCCCTGCTACAGATGCCAATTTTAAATAAGTCATTGCGCTCTTGGATTGGCAATCTGAAATTGCTCTGGACATGACGGCGGCGTTTGGGAAAGGTGTAAACTGAGGGCCCCTTTTATGTGGCTGAGCCACTGAGGTTCTGGTGGATGGCATGGTGCAGGACAGGGACATTATCTTCCTTCAGGATAAATAGACAAAGTCTTTTCCCTGGGGTGGGTACGTCCAGAACTAGAGGGCATAGGTTTATGGTGAGAGGGGAAAGATATAAAAAAGACCTAAGGGGCAACTTTTTCACGCAGAGGGGTGTGTGTGTACGGAATGAGCCTCAGGAAGAAGTGGTGGAGGCTGGTACAATTGCAACATTTAAGAGGCATTTGGATGGGTATATGAATAGGAAGGGTTTGGAGGGATATGAGTCGGGTGCTGGCAGGTGGGACTGGATTGAATTGGGATATCTGGTCGGCTGGGACGGGTTGGACCGAAGGGTCTGTTTCCATGCTGAACATCTCTATGACTCTTTGACTGGCAGGGGAAGCCATGACACCAGACCTGTTAGCTTGTCTGTGATTGACCCGTGGGCCAGTGAGATGCCAGCCTTCTGGGTGAATGCCCAACAGTGTAGGAAGGACGTCAGTGACCAGGGTAAGTGCCAAGATCTGCACTTTGTGACCTTGCCCTCTCTCTGTATTTCGCTGTTACTGCACCCACCTCCAACCAAGACTCATGTTCTCCGACTCTCACTGAATGCAGCCCCTTCTCTCGGTTTCTCTCGAACCTCTTCTCTGTCCCGCTTGCCAGCTCTGCTTGGTATCTGTGCTGCCCACTCACTCACTCAGGACACCTCTCCACCTTTCCTTCAGCTGTCCCAGCACTAATAGATATACCAACCCTTCTTACTGCAGCAACTGATTCCATAATGACTAATAATGCATCACCACCTCCTCCTTTACCCCTCTCCTGTGCTGCCTATAGTTCTTGCACCGCAGAATATTGAGTTGTCAGCCCTGACCTCCCTCAAGCACATCGCTGTAATGGCAAAAATGTCACAATTCCACGTGTCACCGCGTTCCCTTATCACATCTGTCTGTCCGACAACATACCCAACATTAAGGGAAAGCACATCCAGCCTGGAATATATCACCTAGAATATTCTGTACTTCAGAGTTCTTCAGTCATTGACTGCTCGTTATCAAGCTGCCTAATTCATGAACCAAAACTGTAACTCTGGGACTGAATGAATATTTGTTGAATAGTAATTTCGTTTTCAGTAAATGTATTCATCAAATGCAACTTTCCAGAACTGAACGGTCAGCTCTAAATACAGCGAGTTTCTGCTGATTAATTGCCTGCTCAGTGTGCAGAGGGGACAGCCCTTTGTAATGGAGAAATGAGACCTGGAGATGCTGGTGATCAGAGTCGAAAAGTGTGGCACTGGAAAAGCAAAACATATCAGGTGACATTTGAGGAGCAGGAGAGTCAAAGCTTTGGGCATCAGCCTTTCATCGGGAAGGCATTGGTGCCTTCCCATGTTTTCCATTCCATGATTAACAGGTTATAGGGAACAATATGTGTTCATGAAAGCAGCACTGTATAGAACCCTGAAATGCAAAGCAGTCAATCAGATGGTTGGACAGTGAGTAGACATGGTGAGGTGAAGTACAGACTGATTGAAATACAAACATAGGGGTAGATAAATCTCCTAGGCGAGACGGGATCCACCGTGGCTTACTACAGGAAGAGAGCGAAGAGATTACTGTACCTTTGGAGATGATCTTTGCGTCCTCACTCTCCATTGGAGTCGTGCCAGATGATTGGAGGCAGGCAAATGTTACTCCCTTGTTCAGGAAATGGAATAAAGTTAATCCAGAGAATTACAGACCAGTCAGTTTACATCAGCATTGGGCAAAGGTTTGGAGAGGATTCTGAGAGACAGAATTTATGATTACTTGTAAATCATAGTTTGGTTAGAAATAGTCAGCATGGCTTTGTGAGGGGCAGGTCATGCCTCACAAACCTTACTGAATTCTTTGAGGATGGGATCAAACACATTGAAGGAGCGAGAGTAGTGGATGTGGAGTACATGGTTTTTAACCAGGCGTTTGGTAAATTTCCCCATGGTAGGTTCATTCAGAAAGTAAGGACGCATCAGATACAGGGAAACCGGCCTGTCTTGATGCAGAATGGACTGGTCGAAAGAAGACAGAGGGGGATGGTAAATGGCAAGTATTCTGTCTGGAGCTCGGTGACCATTGGTGCTCCATTGGGATCGGTTCTGGGGCCTCTGCTGTTTGTGATATTTATAAATGACTTCGATGAGGAAGAGGGAAGGTGGATTAGTAAGTTTTTCAAATTAACAAAGTATGGTGGAATTGTGGGTAGTGTTGAGGGCTATTGTAGTTTGCACAGGACATTGACAGGATGCTGAACTGGGCTGATAAGAGACAGTTGGAGTTCAACCTGGAAAATTGTGAAGCGATTCAGTTTGAAGGTCAAATTTGAATGCATAATACACGGTTAAATGTAGGATTCATACATTGTGGAGTAACAGTGGGATCTGATGATCCATGTTATAGCTCCCACATAGATGCCACCCAGGTTGATAAGATTCTTAAGAAGCCGGATGATGTTTTCATTAGCATGGGGGTTGAGTTTAAGGAGTGAGGTTATGCTGCAGCTCTATGGAACCCTGGTGAGATCACACTTAGAATGTTGCATTCTGTACTGGTCGCCTCATTATATGAAAGATGTGGAAGCATTGGTGAGTGTACTGAGGAAATTTATCAGGACGCTGCTTGGACTGGAGGGCAGGTCTTGCAAAGAAAGATCAGGGAATTGTTTTTTTTTCTCATTGGAACGTAAAAGATTGGAACATGACTTGATAGAGGTTGACAAGATGATGAGAGGCATAGATAGAGTGGATAGCCAGAAACTTTCACCCAGGACGGAAATGGCTATGATGAGGGGGCATGATTTTAAGGTAATTGGAGGAATATTTATGGGAGATGTCCGAGGTAGGTTCTTTACACAGAGAGTGTGGGTGTGTGGATAGGCACATGAATGATCGTATAATGAAAGGTATGTAGGTTAGTCTGATCTTAGAACAGGATAAAATGTCAGCAGGACGTCAAGGGCTGAAGGGCCTGTACTATGATTCCTGTTTCACCAAGCTTGTAGTTTCTCAACAATTCTTGAGTGTGTGAGGGAGTGATTTGTGTGAGATCAGGAAGCTTTGACGAAGTGTTAGGTCAAAACTTACATTTACGGTGTGCATTGTTACAGTCACCTGAGTGCCAGTACAATATGTGTATGTTACCACACACCAAACAGAATCCGCCAAGTTCAGTTATTAACGTGCTTCTTGGCCTGCCGTTTGCTGCTGTTTTCTTCAGATATATTCTGTTTGGTGAACCGTGTATTAATCTCTGGCCATCCATAGAGATGTAAAATTTCATTTTGATACGTGATAATGAAGGTGACATTTATTGGGTATGGTTTCAGAGGTTTCTTTGTGAGACTCAAGATAGTGCATCAGACTGTCAAATTTTTAACGTCTTTTCCCAGCATCCGGTCCAGGGTACAGATGTATGCAGTCTGGGAGGTAGGCCAGGTGTCAGCACCATCAGTAAGTTGTGCGGTGTGATTCTGACACTGCACATCAACACATCTGCCCACTGGGCCAGGCTCTGACTCAAGATGATTTTTTAAAACCTGGTTGCTGGTCAGCCATTGATATCTAATTTGGACATTATTTGTAGCTACACTGAGAACAGTGATAGTCTGTTAGCGAGCTCCACCTTTCCGTGGGTGGATTCCAAATTATTTGTTGTGAAGAAGTGTTTGACTGACTGCCCTGACCCAGGTTAGAAACTCTTTGCACAGATTTAGGAGCAGGTCAGTGTGTCACTCAGCATCACATGCAACTGTGAATTCCAGTAACACTGTAAATGATTCAAAATCTTTTGGAAGCCATTTTTAACGTAGCTCATTGCAAGGTGTTGAGTTCACTGACCCGAACAATAATCAACTGTTAGCTATGTTTCGTGAATTGGGCAAAAATGAGATATGAAGTATGATTATTCAACTGAACTATAATCTCTGAAAACAATTAGGTCGATTCTATATTTATGGGAGTAAAGTATAAACTCCTATAATCTTTTTGTAACACAAAAATAAAGAATGCACATTTTATTTTACATCGAATAAAGAACAAGGTACGTAACTGTTATGACCAGAATTATACATTCAATATCAGGATTCAAAACAATGCATAGCCACTCCAACATTTTGAAAATGGTCGGCTTCTGAATGATTACATGTTCAGAGTGAGTAAACGATTGGTCAATCAAATAGAATTAGCATTCTTATACATTTATATATAATCAATCAGTTAAATTTCACAGTGAAATGTACGAGCTTCAGCTAATAGCCAGCAGTTTAGAAATGGCAATAATTCAACATGCACCGTGAATGATTTATGTTATCACATTTTAGCGAAGAATAATTAGAAAACTTCCGATTTTTAGAAAGAATGCTACATAATATGAAATGTGGACAGTGAAAAAAAAGGACATATTTTGGTGTGAGGGAAAAGTCAGACCTTTTCAAAGAGATTTGTGGCAAAACAATGATATATTTGTTTTCGTTATCAGAACATAACATTTAAAATATTGATGTTCTGAGTAATAAATAGACTACATAATGAGACTGACCTTGCAATATTTGAATTTTAAATGTTTATCCTGCACCAAATAATCAGATATTTGCGAGCTCTTAAAACGGGAAAAAATCTGATACTGACTTTTTTTTTGCATCAGACGCATGATAGAGTACAAGCCTTTAAAGTACAGGAGGAGGCCATTGGCCACTGTGTGAGCACCAGCTCCAGTAATGTTTCCCAAGCACCTTCCATTTGCCAGCCCTATCTCTGTAGCCCATTAAATTTATAATTTCCAAATATATATCTAATTCTTTATTGAATTGTCATCTACAACTCTCCCAGGCAGTCTAATCCAAATCCTAACAACTCCCTCAATAAAGAAGTATTTATGTATCTCAGTCCCAGCTCTTTTGCTGACCATTTTGAAATTAGAACTCATTGATGCTGTAATGCCAACTAACGGAAACAGAGTTTTCCTGTTTTACTCTGCAACTTTCTTCATACTTTTGAGCACCGCGATAAGTTCACATCTTTGTCTGTTCTGCTCCAGGAAGCATAAGCCTTGCAAGAACTGTAACAAAAACTACATCGGAAAAACAGGCAGTAAACGAGCCACCTGGATGCATGAACAACAACTAGCCAGAAAAAAGACATGACCCCTATCACTAAGTCCTTACATACGGATGAGGAAGTATATCATTTTGACTGGGTCTGCACCTCCATCTAGGACCAGGCAAAGAAAGACACGCACGAGAATTCCTGGAAGCATGGCAACAAACTCTATCAACTCTATCAACAAACACATCGATTTTGATTCCATCTAACACTCGCTGAGGAAAAGGACCAGGCATGAAATCACCAACACTGGAAATTACATCACTGACTCAAGGAAACCTAAACACTTAAACAGCAAGTGGGACATAAAACTAGCATTTCACTGGAGTCTCACTGATAATGTTCACTAGGATAGTGATGAACCATCGGAAAATGAACTCTCCAACTCAAACCGACATCCAGAAGAAATGCAATTTCTCTCGTCCTTTCTTTAACGAAATCCTTCATTCCAGTTATCATTCAGATTATTTATAAAGTTATTGGTATTCTTCTGCAAAGTAATATGGAGTCTGTCTGATTGTGTGTGTGAGTGCGTGTGTGTGAGAGGGAGAGAGACAGAAAAATCCTCTGTAATCTCTGAATTACTCCCCGTGCCATATGGAAAAGAGGCAAGGATTAGGACGGCGGTATCGTTTAACATGTTGTTAAAAAGCTAGTTCAGGGTTGATGGTTTCAGATTTTTGGATTATTGGGAATTCTTCCAGGACAGGTGGGACTTGTACAAAAAAGACAGAATACCTCTTAACTGGAGAAGCAACAATATCCTTTTGGGGAGCTTTGCTAGTGCATGTCGAATGGATTTAAACTAATAAACCAGGAGTTTGGTAACCAAAGCAGCGGGTCAGAAACTGAGTAGAAGGTCGAGATGAATAGCACATCAGGCATGGCCAGTCTAATGACCATGCTGAGGGAAGGAATCATATCAGTTCACATTGTGAGATGGAAGTTGGAATAAATGATAGAGATGAGGCTCAGGTTTATCAGCGATTAACAAATGAGGATGGACAGTGTGGGGGATGTGAGGGATTGAGATGTGAGAGATCAGGAAGACAATGCACAAGAATATATTAAAGGGTAAATATTGAAGGGATGGAGTGGAGTGGGGAATTCTATGATAAATAACTGGCAGCAAAACACAGGAAAACTTGCTTTTTATCAAAGTGAATATCTGGGAAGTAATTTTATAATGCTTCAGAGAAATAGCACCCTCATAGCTCGAAGTCTGCATTATATTGAAGAAAAATCCGTGTCCATGATATTGCTGTAGCTATAATAATGGTGGTAAACAGCTGGAAAAATGCTCGTGCTGTTGTTAGACAATGCTTGCACTGAGCATGTGAATTACCCTGGATGTCCCCAGAGATGGCTTGGATGTTGTAGGTGAAGAAAGGGCTGAAACTCCATGAGATGATTCTGGTTTGTGATCTCGCCACTTACTGAGTCCAGTCAAAGGAACAAACCAGCAACTGCCATTGCTTATTGCTTCAGAATATATCAGAGCATTCATGGCTGCCAACGCATAGAATCATGAAACGAATTAAAGGCCTATCGTGTCTATGCCAGCAAGTGCACATCCAAAGGCTTTGTAAACGTTTGTGAGGATACCTCCCTCAAGGACCCTCCTAGACAATGCATTCCAGATTCATACCACCATCTCAGTGCGAAACACATTCCACAAATCCTCTCTCAAATCCCTGCCTTTCATTTTAAAAATGCGTGTCTTTGTTTTGACCCTTTCACGAGGCAAACAGCTTCTGTTTATTCATCTTCTCCATACCCCTATACTCCAGTTTACCTGCAGCAGGTTCCCTCCTCAACCTTCCCTGCTACAAAGAAATAAACGAGCAAATTTAGCCCTCCCCATTCATAGTTTGAGTACTCACTTGTCTTATTACTTCTGACGTGCATCATCCCACATTTATAAGTGTTAAATGTCGTCGGCCATTGATCTGGCTATCTGAATAATCTATTTATATTCTCCTGATCGTGAGCCACTCAGCTCAGCTTTGTGTCATCCACAACATTGGTCAGCAATCCACTGCCCCCCTCCCCCCCGCCCCATTTTCCACATGCTCACCATCGTCATTTATGAATATCACAAACAAACCATGATTTCCCTCCTGTTTCCCAGATGTTATTCAGAGGAAGATGTGAGAATTCCAGTCTGTTTTTTCTTATTTTGGTCAATTTACAGAGGGATTTGGTTAACAACAATTATGAGGAAGCCCGAAATAACATTTTTGACACAGAGTTGTATTCACCTTTTACACTTCACATGTTTTATTCCTAAAGCTTGTAAATAATTTAGGATGAACTAGGGTTTGGCACCTTGTGCAGGAACATTAACCTTTTGGAGGCACTGTAATAGCCAGAGCTGGAGACATTTTTCATCTGCAGGATGGACACAGATTCATTCATTGTTTGTTTAAATTCGCTAGTGTGATGAGGATAAATACTCAATTAAATTCTATGTTATGGACAAACTGAAGGAGGTCAAATCATATTCTCATGTCTACCATGAATTGGAAGCAAATACATAATGTAAAGAAAAATCAAAAATGTTGAAACACCACACAAGACCAGAAAAAATAATCCTCTGCACTTGATACAGAAAGATAGAGTACATGTATCATCTTAACAAGAATCAAGTGAGAGAAAAGAAAGAACATGAACTCTTTTTTTAATTTTGTTTGGAAACCTGATCTCGATTTTCCTGAACAGTGATGTTTTCGCACCCAATCCCGCTTCCCCCAAAACAAGTTTTTCCTTCTCACTAAAACTTCATCTGTCATTCTTCCTCCTTCGTCCTACTCTTTCCTCACACTCCTACTTCCCTTGCACTACCCCCTCTGCTGCTACATGCTCTTCCACTGAAGATTTCCTTTTACTCCCACCTTCTGCCACAACCACTGTAAGTTACACCGATTTCCCAGTTACTCCCACTTCATCTGACCATCGCATTCCCTTTTTGCTTTCCAACTGGGATGATGGGAGCCGCTGGCTTTGGTTCTGCTATTGATCATCAGTGAATGTTGAGATTGGGATGATCAATGTTCAATCAAAACAGACAATAGTGTGTGTCTGTCACTGTCTGATGCACCGTGAACAGGATGGTTTTGTTCCCCATGGTCCAGAGTGGAGTGTCTTTCTGTCTCTGTGTCACGGTGCACAGCCAAACAGACTCATCACAAATAGGATGAACCTTTCCTCAAAATCAGAAGTCCATGCATCAGTTTTCCCGTAAACATTGTGAGTACAGTGAGCACATTGTTCAAACAAGCCGTGTTTTACACTTTTGCTTTTTATTATTTTAACGGTTTACCTCTTTTGAGGTGAGATCAGAGTAACTTCCCTTGCATCAAAGTAGTATTTGATTCATGTGGCATCACGGACCCTGAGTAAACAGGCGTCAATGGGAATCGGAGGAAATTCTGTCCTGGTAATTTCCTCACTGAACAATGACACCTTCCCCAGAGCTTTTGAGAATGACAAATAAACTCTGCCCTTGCTAATGCCTGCCAAAACCATGGATGACTTTGTCCTGTTAATAACATCAACATTTATTGTGTTTTCATAGTTTTGTCTAAAATCTCAGGAAAGTAAGACTTTGCTGATTGAGTGTCACTCCAATGAAATCATGGCATTACAATAAGATTACATTCATTTTCATTCAGTTACTTCCTGAGGACTGATCATGTGATTGCAGTGCCAGTGATATCAACATTTTATCCGTGCAAAAGCATCACATCTCATTGGCTCAAGGCTGCACCACTCCCCAATTCTATTTCTTTCTCCGCTCATTCACCATTCTCATCAGATATATGAGGCACACAAGATGCAATAACACTGAGATGTCTATGACCCCTTGGATACTGACTCCCCACCCGTGCCTTGCACTCTGACTGCATCCCCTCCCCCAAATGCACATCCTGTCGTATCTTCACCCTCCCTCCTACCCTTCCACACTCTGATATTGAATGTTCTGTACTTAACAATGGTCTCAGCATTATATCGCATTGACTTTAGTGAATTTCGGGTACAGCATGACGTTGAACTCTTCTCCCACCATCTTCTCCTCGGTGCCCATTTCTTTGGGCAAAGATTCTGCTCCCTGTTCGCCTAGCTCCAATACTCTTCCTCCACCTGGGCCTCTCACTCTGCTGTTTGCTTGAACTCAATCTGCTCATTGAGAATGTTCGATGGGACATTGATTGTCTTAATTTCTCTGCAGCCCCTCACCCAATCCAACAAATCACCCTCTGAACAGGCTGGACACCGTGTGCTTTGATCCAACCCTGACTTTGTTATTCAGCCTGTGCTGGTAAGTGTGATGCTGCTGTAGTCTGGTGGACTGACCTCTACATTGCAGAGACTGAGGGCCAGCTCTCAGTTATCTCCTCATATCACCTGCTGGACCCGACCATGAGCCGACCATGGCACATCAGGCCATTGTATCAACTATGATAATTGACCACATTTCATCTGGTCATTCACACCGTACTTGCCCCCACCTAATTGTCCAAGCTGATGGTCCTCTGATAGCAAAACTCACTTCTACCTCCTCCTGAAAATCCACAAGCAGAACTGCCCTGGCAGACCCATTGCTTCGGCCTACTCCTGCCACACAGAGGGGGGTGCATGGATACACACGTGTGCTCCAGTCATACCTGTTTCCTCAAGGGGTACATAGACAATTCCCTGTTCCACTTCTATTCCTGACATATCCACAACACTTTCTCCAATGCATATATTATATCATCGATTCTGCTTCTCTCTCTTGCCCTGAATTTGAAAAAAAAACATCGATTTCACTTCCAATTTGCATGGCTACTTCACTTTCACCTACTCTTTCTCTGACTCATCACTTCCTTTCCTCGGAATCTCTGTTTCCATTTCTGGGGATCGACAGGCCACTAATATCCAGTATTAACCAACTGACTCGCACAGCTACCTGGAGTATACACCCTCACAACCTGTTTCTTGCTAATACTCCATTCCATTCCACCAATGTTTCTGTCTCCACCGCATTGCTTCTGATGATGTCAATTTCCAAAATGTCCACCTTCTTCCTCAACTGAGAATTTGCCAGCACTGTTCTCGAGAGGGCCCTCAACCAGGTCTGACCCACCTCTTGCATTTATATTTTCACCGTCTCTCTACCCTCCTGCAACAGCGCGACAATTCCTCTTGTTCTAGCCTACCATCCCACCTGCATTCACATGAAGTGGATCATCAGCCGCCATTTCCCCCACCTCCAGCAAGATGCCATCTCCAGATACATATTTTCCTCCTCAAAATTGTCCGCCTTCTGGAGGGACCAGGACACCCTGGTTCACTCTTTATTCACTCCCATTACCCCACCCTCACCCCCACCACAGGCCCACTTCATTGCCCCTGCCGAAAGTGTAACATGTTCGCACTTCTGTCCTCCTTTCTCACTATCCAAGGGCCCAACCACACCGTACCGATGAAGCAGCACCTTACCGAAACTTCCCACAATAATCTACTCGATTCGCTTCTCACAATGTGGTCTTCTCTACATTGGGGAAACTAACGGTAGTCTGGGTGACCGCTTCACTGAACATCCAAAGTGTATTTTCCAAATGACCCTAAGCTTCCAGTTGCCTGCCAGTTTAATACCGCATCCTGTTCCCTTGCCAATATCTCTGTGTCTGGCTTGCTGCAGTGTTCCAGGCAAAATCTATGCAAACTGGAAGAACAACGCCTCATTTACCGTGTGAGGACCCTACAGCCCTTCACACTCAAAATCAAGTTCAATTATTTTCGGCCCTGAACTCCCCAGTGTCCTCACCCCCGACCAATAATACACCAGGCCTAGTTCTCACATCGCCTTCCATTACACACCCTCTATGTTTAGCCACTAACAATCTCCATTAACAGCTGTCCAGCCCTTCTGCGTATCAACCAACATTTTCCTAGCTACCATCAGTTCTGAGGAAGGGTCACTGAACCTGAAACTTTAACTGTGATTTCTCTTCACAGATGCTGCCAGACCTACTGAGCTTTAGAAGCAACTTCTGTTTTTGTTTCAACATTTTCATGGCACGTTTTCACAATCCAATACGTCATCAATATTTAGAGCCTTGTCAAACATAGGAACTTTGTAATTTTTCATTTCATGTCCATAACAAATTACTCGAGATCCAAGTGAGACAGGGGCTTTCATGTTAGCGTTCAGATCAGACAATTTGTCACAGTTCAGAAAGAAAAAGAAATCGAAAAAGCTGGAGCAAAACTCAACAAATCTGGCAGAATTTGAGCAGAGATGCACAGAATTAACCGTTGACATTTCAGAAATTTCACATCATAATCAATATGTTAACTCTGTTTCTCTCTGCAGATGCTTCTTCATGTTTTTATTTCGTTTTTCCACCATTTTCCGTTTGTAGCTCATGTTTGCATATCATTATATCTCATGTTTCTTGACTGGTCCATATGCCGACCTTGGTTATATTTGGACACTGTGGTCCTATTACAGTTGGTGTGTCTGTGACACGTGTATTAAGGCCGAAATCTGTTTCTTTTATAAGATTCAAAGAGAAAAAAAAACATGTCTCTGAATATCCTGTAAATCTCAGAAAACCACTTTGTTTTAAAACACTTTGCAACTGAACTTCATGACATAATAAGTATCGATTTTTATTGATGGAACAGTCTGTGTCCTTTATTGAACAAACTTGTCTACCCCCCCCAACTCCCCACCTCCCCCCCCTCCCCCCCCCCCCGCCATAGGCTTTCAATTCATATCACAGAGTTATTACAGCAAATTATTACGGAAACTCAACCCATTGTCTCTTCCAGCTTCGAATGAGCTGTATCTCTTACTGTTATTCTGTATACTGGCAACTGAAAGCATTCTCTTCGTGTGACATGGTAACTGCTCTGCCCAGGACCATAGGAAATTACAGACGGTTGTGTGCACAGCACAGTCCATCACGGAAGGCAATGTTCCATCCATTTATACTTCTTATTGTCACCGAAAGGTTGATAACATAAAAATTCTCTCCCAAACTGGTAATGATCTCCGACAACCTCTCCCAACAGGATTAAGATAGAGAGGCTTGAAAACATGGACCAGCATACTCAGGAACACTTTCTTCCCTACCGTAATTAGACTGACGAATTGACATCTCTAACTTCAAATAATACTAGTCTTGCTAATAGCGATCTTGTTTTGCACATCTCCTGTGCAGCTGTTACCTTATATGCCTCACTCTGTTGAAGTACCTCATGAGCTGTGCTTTTTTGTCTACTATCATGTTCCTCCACTACTCACAAAACAAAGCTTTCCATTGTACATTTGACTAAAATAAATCAACTCAAATCAAATAAAACACGTGGACTACAGTGGCTCACGATCTTCTCAAGAGCAGCTAGAAAAGCGAAGTAATGCTGGCCCAGCCAGTGATACCCATATCCCATTAACGAATATAAGAAGATGACCACCGTTTAGGGCAGAGAGACAGGGAGATAAAATTGCTTTAAAAATTGTCTTAGACATATACAGGTTTCCCTTCATTGAACAAGCTTGTCCCCGCCCCCCACCCCACCCCACCCCATAGGCTTTCAATACATATCACAGAATTATTACAGCAAAGGTTGTGGAAACTCAACCCATTGTCTATTCCAGCTTGGAATGAGCTGTATCTCTACTGTTATTCTGTATACTGGCAACTGAAAGCATTCTATTCGTGTGACATGGTAACTGCTCTGCGATTTTAAGTATAGTGTTCCTTTCATAAGCCAATATGGTGTAAAGTGAAGAAGCATTCATTTGTATGGGAAGAACTTCGGCAATCTTCGTAAAAGTGAAAATCCTCTTTGGATTTCTTTTGATTAGCAAAAACAGATTAGATTAGATTAGATTGCTTACAGTGTGGAAATAGGCCCTTTGGCCCAACAAGTCCACACCGACCCGCCGAAGCACAACCCACCCAGACCCCTACATCTACCCCTTATCTAACACTACGGGCAATTTAGCATGGCCAACTCACCTGACCTGCACATCCTTGGACTGTGGGAGGAAACTGGAGCACCCGGAGAAAACCCACGCAGACACGGGGAGAACGTGCAAACTCAACACAGTCAGTCGCCTGAGGCGGGAATGTCCTCATGTAGGTTATTTGGAAAGGGAAGCGGGGAAAAGCGAACTTTTGAAAAGCAGGGGATACCTGTATTTACGTGGGCATGTCATCAGAGAACTTGCAGCTGGCGTTGTTTGGAATTTGGCAACACAGCCATGTGTGGACAGGGAGTACAGTAGGGGGCTGAGGACACAGCCGTGTGTGGACAGGGAGTACAGTAAGGGGCTGAGGACACAGACGTGTGTGTACAGAGAGTACAGTAGTGGGCTGAGGGACACAGCCGTGTGTGGACAGGGAGTACAGTAGGGGGCTGAGGACGCATCTTTGGGGTATCGAGTGTTGAGTGTGACTGTGGTCGAGGTGCAGATAGCTCTCTTCACAGATTGTGGTCTGTGGGTCTGAAACCGTGTATCAGGTTGCAGAGGGTGGAGCCGCGACTAAGGTCACAGAATTTTGAGATCAGTCTGGAGGGGATAACGATATTGAAGGTGGAGCTCTAGTCAGTGAGCAGGATTCTGGTGTAATTGTCCTTGTTGTCTCAATGTCCCAGGGATGAGTGCAGGGATCGGGGTATGGCATCCGTTCTGGACCTGTCACATCAGTAGGCAAATTATAAGGGATCAGGTCAGGCTGGGAGACTGGAGGTGATGTGGGCCATAACCAGCCTTTCAAATCACTCCATGTTTATTGAAGTCAGAGCCATTGGGAGGTAGTCATTAAGGCACGTTACATGTGCTTTCTCACTTACGAGGATGATGGTGGTCTTCTCGAAGCAGGTTGGGACTTCAGCTTGTAAGAGGGAGAAGCTGAAGTTGTAAATGAATACCTCTACCAGTTGGCCCTCATAGGCTCTGAGTACACAGCCGGGAACACCGTCCATGTCTGTCGCTTCCCTTGCCTTGACTCTCAGGAAAACTGATCATGTCTGCAGAGGTGACAGCGGGCACAGATACATCCGAGGCTGTCGGGGCAGGTTTCAGCCTGGCAGTCACACAGTCATTCATCACAGACATTCCTCCCCCCCCCCCCCCCCTCCATCATCATCATACACAGTTTGTCCAGAAAGAATGCCATCAATAGACTGGGATTCTGCACAATAATGAAATAAACTCACCACAAAACAGGGCAGGGTGTGCTTCTACTGAGAGTCAGTGGAGTAGGGAGTGAAGACTTTGCAGGTGTAATTCCACTCAAGCCATTGCTTCAACATGAATGGAGTCAAGCACCTTGAGTGTTGTGCCTTGAAGATGGTGGACAGTCCTTAGGGAGCCAGGAAATGTATTATATATGGACAAATTGGACAAAGGAGCTGAGGGCAGTTTTGCTAAGTTTGAAGATGATGCAGTGATGGTTTGCTGGGAAGATGATATTGAGGAAGTGGGGAGGCTGCAGAAAGACTTTGACAGTTTTGGACTGTGAGAAAACTTGTGGCTGATGGAACACAATATGGAATCGCGTAAGATTATGCACTTTGAGAGGCGGAAAAGAGGCAGACACTATGTTCTAATAGGATCCATTAAATCTGAAGCACAAAAGGATTTTGAAGCACTCGTCCTCCCTTATGGTTAATGTGCAGGTTCAGTTGGCAGTTACGAAAGCAAATGCAATGGTCACGTTCATTTCAAGAGAACAAGAATACAAGAGAGGAGACATACTGTTGAGAATGTAATGGGCAATGGTCAGACGGCATTTGGTATATTATGAACTGCTGAGGGATGACGGCTTGTCATATGAGCAGCAGTGTGTGTACTCGATGGAACTTTGAAGAATGGCGGGGGGGGGCATCTGATTGAAACTGATCGATTACGGCAAAGATTGAGTGTGTAGAACATATTTCCACTAGACAGAGAGACAATGCTAAAACAGCACAGTGCAGAATTGTAAGTCTCTGATCTGCCCTTGTAAGTATAAGTTAATTTGACTTCACGTTCTGGTCAGTGGTAACCCCTGTGATATAGACGGTGGGAGGATTCAGTGTAGCCAGTAGTCAATTAATCTTTGAATGTAAACTACTATCTGTGAGTCTTACCTGGCGGGAGTACATTGTCTCTATTATGATTGTCATTTGTAATCTGGTCATTTTGAAGGTTTGAGCCTGTTACACCAGTATTGTTGATTTTAACTAAAAAGGTGCAATTTATCACAGCACTCAGCAACAATATGTCATCGAATACAGAACACCTTTCCAATAACAGAAAAAGTCGAAAATATTCACTATTAGAAACACTGTTTTCCTGTTCGTGTTCAAATCAGATAATCTGTCCCATCGAGATGCTCAACTTGGAACTATTTATTTAAAAAAATATTTTTTGGATGTGGGCAAGACTGGACGGGCCCAACATTTCTTGCCCGTCCCGAGTTGCCCTTGAGAAGGTGGTGGTGAGCTACCTTCTCGAACTGGTGCAATCTACGTGCTGTGCGTTGACCCACTCGTGATTAAGAAGGGAATTCTAATGTTTTGAACCAGGAAACAGGGAAGGAACTGCGTTTTATTTCCAAATCAGAATGTTGACTGGTTTGGAGTCGAATTTGTAGTTGGTGGTGTTCCCAAAAGTCTACTGCCCTTGTCAGTCTCCATGGAAGTGTTCGTGAAATTGGAAGGAGCTCTCTGAGGATTTTTGTGGAATTTCTGCATTGTGTCTAGTAGATCGTACGCACTGCTGTTCCTGAGCGACCGTGGTGAAGGGAGTGAATGCTTGTGGATGTGTTGCAAATCAAATGGGCTGCTTTATCCTGGATGGTGTCAAGCTTCTTTAGTGTTGTTGGGGCTGCACTCAGTCAGGCAAGTGAGGATTCTTACATCTCATTCCTGACTTGTGCCTTGTAAATGTTGGACAGGCTTTGGGAAGTCAGAAGGTGAGTTAATCGCACAGTATTCCCAGTCTCTGATCTGCTCTTATCTGTGGTGAGTCCAGTTGAGTTTATAGTCAATAATACGCCCCAGGATATTGATAGTGGGGAAACTTAATTATGATAATGCTGCTGAATAACAAGTGGTTATGTTGTTTCTTATTCGTGATGGTCATTGTCTGGATTTGTGTGGCACGAATGTTACTTGCAACTTGTCAGCCCAAGCCTGGATAATCCCCACTCCCGACCTTATGATAGAAGGAAGGTCATTGGTGAAGCTGCTGAAGATGTTTGGACCTAGAACATTATCCTAAGGGACTACTGCAGAGATGTTCTGGAGCTGAGATGATTGGTCTCCAACAACAATGACCATCTTCCTATCTGTCAGGTATGACTCCGATAATGCAGTGTTGGCCTGCGATACCATTTTTGCTTGGGGTCGTTGATTTCACATTTGGCAGAATGCAGCCTTGATGTCAAGGGCTGGAATTCAGTTCCTTTTTCTGTGTTTGAACCAAGGCTGTGATGAGGTCAGGAGCTGAGTGACCCTGGTGGAACACAAAATGGGCGTCCCTGAGCAGGTGCTGCTTGATAACACTGTTGATGACACCTTCCATCACTTTACTGATGATGGAGAGTAGACTGATGAGGCGGTATTTGGATCGGGTTGATTTTGCCCTGCATTTTATGTACAGAACATACTTGAGCAGTTTTCCCGATTGTCTGTTTGTAACCGTACTGGAACAGCTTGTCTAGGGAAGTGGGAAGTTCTGGAGTACAAGTCTTGAGGACTATTGTCGGCATGTTATCAGGGTTATAGCCTTTGCAGTATCCAGTAACTTTAACCGTATCTTGATATCAGTGAATCGAATTTGCTGAAGACTGTTTCTGTAATGATGGGGACCACGGGAGGAGGCCGAAATGGATCATCCACTCAAAACTTCTGACTGAAGATTGCTGCGAAAGCTTCAGCCTTAACTTTTGCACTGATGTTCTGGGATCTTTCATCATTGAGGATGGGGATAGGTGTGGAGACTCCTACTCCAGTGAGTTATTTGATCATCCACCACCATTCATGATCAGATTAGGAGGACTGCAGAGCTTAAATCTGATGCATTCATTGTGGGATAGCTCAGTTCTGTCTGTCCCTTGCTGTTTATGTTATTTGGCACGCAGGTATTTCTGTTTGGAAGCTTCAGCAGATTAACATTTTATCTTTGTATATTCCTGGTTCTGCTCGTGGCATGCCCTCCTGCACTCTCCATTGAACCAGAGTTGATCCTCTGCCTTGATGGTAATGGTTGAGTGGGGGGATATGATGGGTCGTGACATTACAGTTTGTGCTGGAGTACAGTGCTGCTGCTGTTAATAATCCACAGTGTCTTATGGACGCTAGTGTTGAGTTGCTAGATCTATTTGAAATCTGTGCCATTTAGCATGGTGATAGTGCCACACAACAGAATAGAATTTATTCTGAACGTGACCACGAGACTTTTACCGATACTATCACGGACAGATACGTCTGCAGTTGGTAGATTGGTAAAGATGAGATTGTGTATTATTATTTTCCACTCCTGTTCTTTCCCTCACCACCTGCTGCAGACCCAATCTGGTAGCTATGTCCTTTAGGACCCGACCAGCGTGATCAATAGTACTGCTGCCAATCCATTCTTGGTGGTCGACTTTGAAATCTCCCAGCCAGAATACACTTTGTGCCATTGCCTCAATCAGTGCTTTCTCCAAGTGTTGTTTAACATAGAGGAGCACTGATTCAGATGAGGAATGACGTTACGTGGTAATCAGGAAGAGAATTCTTTGTCCATGTTTAATCTGAAGCCATGGGACTTCATTAGGTCTGGAGTCAATTCTGGAGACTCCCAGAGCAACTACCTACCGACTATATCTCACTGAGCTGCCCCCTCTGCTGGATCGGTCCTGCCTTTGGGGCAGGACATATCCAGGGATGGTGATGGTGGTGGCTGGGTTAATTTTGTAAGGTATGATTCCGTGAGTATGACTATGTCAGGCTGTTGCTTGAATAGCCTGTAAGGCAGTTGTCCCAATTTTGGCACTACCCCTTAGATGATAGTAAGGAAGGTTTTGGAGGTTCTACAGTGATGTTTCTAATGTTGACTTTTCCAGTGCACAGTTTGATGCCAGGTGGTCCAGCCGGTTTCATTTCTTTGAAACTTTGTAACCATTGGTACAAGTGAATGACTCACTGGACCATTTCAGGGACTGATTGGGAGTCAATGACGTTGCTTTGGGTCTGGATTTGCATGTCAGCCCGACCAGGTGAGGATAGAAGGTTCCTTCATTGAAGGATATTAACGATCCAGATAGATTTTTCAAAAAATTGGCAATGATTTTATTTTCATAGGTAGATTCATAATTCCAGGGATATTTTAAAATTATTGAATGGAATCTCCACCATCTGCAGTTGTGGGATTCGAACCTGGGTCCAAAGAACAGGAGCTGATTGTCTGGATTGATAATCTATCAGTAACACCATGAGGCCTACTTGGAACCACATGTTGTACTCAACTGCTATTTCTTGTGTTGCCCTGTTTTTTATTCATTGATTATGTTATTCTGGAATTTCATCCATCATTAAATCCTGATTGAAATACACAGTCATGAACGTCGTCTCGGCTGCTTGAATTTCATTCAATCTGTTTGGTTTGAACAGACATTTCAAGGCAGCTGCACGTCAAAAAAGAACAGGAAGTAAGAATGGCTGACTGTACACTGTACCTGTCACTGGACCAGCATGTCTGGGTATGTCAGTTAGTCTGATCTCCGAGTAGGATATAAGATTGGCAGGACGTCAAGCGTCGAAGGGTCTGCAATGTGCTGTACTGTTCTGTGTTTTATGTTACACCCAGCCTGTGGATTCTTATCAATTGCTGAATGCTTGAGGGAGTGATATGTGTTAGATCAGGAAGCTGGGGAGGGGCGTTAGCCCAAAACCTCCAGTTATGTTGTTCATTGTTTCATTCACCTGAATGCCAGTATGTATGGTGTCCTACACCAGGCAGGCTCCGCCAAGTTCAGTTATTAACGTGATTTTTGACTTGTCATTTGCTGCTCTTTTCTTCAGATACAATCTGTTGGGTGACCCATGTATTAATCAGATGTTTGCTTAGTTGAGTGAGTTAGGCAAAAATAAGACATCAACTATGATTATTCAACTGAACAATAATCTTTGAAAAGAATTAGGTTGATTCTATATTTATGGATCAAAAATATAAACTCCTGTCAAGATTTTCTAACACAGAAATAAAGAATGTACATTTTATTTTGTATTGAACAAACAACATGGATGTAACTCTTTTGGCGATCAAAATTACACACACAATGTCAGGATTCAAAACAATGCATTGTCACTCCAACATTTTGAAAGCGGTTGGCTTCTGAATGATTACATGTGCAGGGTGAGCAAACGATTGAATAATCAAATAGAATTAGCATTCTTATATATTTATATATAATCAATCAGTTTAATTTCTCACTGAAATGTACAAGCTTCAGCTATTTGCCAGCGAATTAGAAATGGCTGTAATTCAACATGCTCTGTGAATATTCAACTAAATAAATGATTTGTGTTATCAAACTTTAGTGAAACAATAATTTGAAAACGTTTAATTTTTAGAAAAAATGTTGTTTAATTTGAAATGCAGTCAGTGAACAAAAACGATAAACATATTATCGTGTGAGTGAAAAATCAGACCTTTTCAAAGAGACTTGTGCCAAAGCAATGACCGATTTGTTTTCGTAATTGGGTTTCAACTTCTAAAATATTAATGTTCTGAGCAATAATTGGACTATATAATGAAGATGGTCTTGCAATACTTGCATGTTAAATGTTTATGCTGCACTAAATAATCAGATATGTGCGAGCATTTACAATGGGAAATAATCGTATACTGACTTTTATTCACATCAGACACATGATAGAGTGTGTGCATCAGCTCCAGGAATGTCTCCAAAGCCCCTCCCATTTGCTAGCCTTATCACTGCCGCCTGTTAAATTCATATTTCCAAATACATATCCAGATCTCTTTTTGATCTTCATCCACAACTCTCCCAGGCAGTCCATTCCAAATCCTAACAACTCTCTCAATAAAGAAGTTTTTCCTTATCTCAAACCTGTTTCTTTTGTTAACAATCTTGGAATTAGAACTCCTTGATGCTGTAATGCCAACTAACGGAAAGAGAGTATTCCTGTTTTACTCTACAACTTTATTTCATACTTTTGAGCACTGCAATAAGTTCACATGTTTGTCTGTTCTCCTCCAGGAAGAATGAGCCTTACAAGAACTGTAACAAGCACTACATTGGAAAAACAGGCAGAAAACTAGCCACCTGGATACATGAACAACAGCTATCCAGAAAAAAAGACATGACCCAGTATCACTAGTATCCTTACATACAGATGAGGAAGTACACCATTTTGACTGGGTCCATCTAGGACAAATCAGAGACACGAACGAGAATTCCTAGAAGCAGAGCATTTCAACCGGAACTCTATCAACAAACACATCGATTTTGATTCCATCGAACACTCTCTGAGAAAAAGAACCGGACATAAAATCACCAATACTGGAAATTATATCACTGACTCAAGGAAACCTAAACACTTAAATAACAAGTGGGACATAACACCAGCACTTCACCAGAGGCTCACTGATAATGTTTCCTAGTACAGTGATGAACCATCTGAAAATGAACTCTCCAACTCAGCGAGCAAACTGACATTCAGAAGAAGCGCAATTTCTCTCATCCTCCCTTTAACTAAATCCTTCATTACAGTTTTCATTCCGATTATTTTAAGGTTATTTGTATTCTTCTGCAATGTAATTTGGTGTCTGTCTGTCTTTCTGACTGTCTGTCTTCTGAATGTGTGTGTTTTCTTTGGGGGTGGGTGGGTGTGAGAGAGAGAGAGGGCGAGAGAGACAGACGGAGAGGGAGGCAGAGACAGAGAGAGAATGCAATCCTCTATAATCTCTGGATTACTCCCCGTGCCATGTGGAAAGGAGAGATGGATGAGGAAGGCAGTATAGCTTAACACGTTGTTAAAAAGCTCTTTCAAGGGTTGGTGTTTCAGATTGTTGGATCATTGCGATCTCTTCCAAGACAGGCGAGGAAATGTACAAAGAATACAGGTTGTATATTAACTGGACGAGCACCAGCATCCTTGTGGAGAGGTTTGCTAGTGCAAGTCAGATGGATTTGAATAAACCAGGAGAGTGAGAACCAAAGCAGCAGATCAGGAACTGAGAAGAAGGTCGAGGTGAATCGGACATCAGGCACGGCCAGTCTAATGACCATAATGAGAGAAGGAATTAAAACAGTGAGTTGGGTGTTGATAAAATTATAGAGATTAGGCGCAAGTTTTTCAGGGATTAATAAATAAGGATGGAGAGTGTAGGGGATGTGAGGGAGTGAGGTGTGTGAGAGCAGAGAGACAGTGCACAAGAAAATGATCAAGTGGAAAGAGGGTAGGGTGGGGAATTCTGTGAGAAACAACTGGCAGAAAAAAACACAGGAAAACTTGCTGTTTGTCAAAGTGAATACCTGGGAATTAATTTATTATGCTTCAGCGAAATAACATCCTTATTGCTAGAGGTGTTTATTATAATGGAGGAAAAGCTGAGTTCAAATTATGGCTGTAACTGTAATAATGGTGGCAAACAGCTAGAATAATGTCAGTGCTGTTGTTGGCCAATGCTTGCACAGACCATGTGAATTACCCTGGATGTTCCCAGAGATGGCTGTGCTGACTTTGGTTGAGTAAGTGCTGAAGCTGCACGAGATGCTGCTACTTTGAAATACAGAAACTTACTGAGTACCATCAAAGGAACAAAGCAGAAAATGCCATTGCTTATTGTTTCAGAATATACCAGAGTGTTCATAGCTGCCACTGCAAAGAATCATGCAATGAAAAACATACTCATCACGCCTGTGCCAGCAAGTGGACATCCAAAGGCTTTTCAAACGTTTGTGAGGTTACCTGCCTCAACCACCTTCCTACACAACGCATTCCAGATTCAGGTTACCCTCTCAGTTCGATACACAATCCACAAATTCTCTCTCAAACCCCTCCCTTTCTCTTTAAAAGTGAGTCCCTTTGTTTTTGATCCTTTGACTAAGGAAAACAGCTGTTGTCTGTTCACCCTCTCCATACCCCTTATGCTCGTGTACATCTATACCAGATTCCCTCCTGAAGCTTCCCTGCTGCAAAGAAAAAAACAAGGAAATTTAGCCCTCCTCTTTCATACTCACTTTTGAGTACTTACTTGTCTTGTTACCTCTGACTTGCATCTTCCCAATTTATCGGTGTTAAATTTCATCAGACCATTGATCTGACTATCTGAATAATCTGTTTCTATCCTCCTGTAGCCTAACATTTCCCTCCTGACTGTGACCCACCCCCAGCCCATCTTTGTGTCATCCACAACATTGATCATCATCTCACTGCTCCCCACCTCCACATTCTCACAACCGTCATTTCTGAATATCACAAACAAGCCGTGATTTCCTTCCTGTTCTCCAGATGTTATTCAGAGGATTATTTGACAATTCCAGTTTCTTGCTTTCCCTATTTTGGTGAATTTACGACTGATATAATTAACACATTTTATGAGGGAGCCACAAATAGCATCTTCGACACAGAGTTGAATTCACTTTTTACACTCCGCCCCTCTGCACGTTTTATTTATAAATTAGGATAAACTGGGTTTGGCATCTTGCGCTGGAACATTAGCATTTTGTGTGGCAGTGTTCTTTGTAACATTCCCTGCAATAGCCAGAGCTGATGAAATGTTTCATCTGCAGGATGGACATGGACTCATGCATTGTTTGTTTAATTCAACGGGTGTGATGGGGATAAATATTCAATTAAACTCTATATTATGGGCAAACTGCTGAAGTTCAAGCCATATTCTCATGTCCACCTTGAATTGGAAGCGAATACATACTGGAAAATAATCAAAAATATTGAAACACCACGTAGGGGGAAAAAATGTCATCTGCACTTGATGGAGATTTAGAAACATATAGTACATGTACAACCTGAACAAGGACCAAGCGATAGATGAGAGAGTACAAGAAATCCTTTCTTAATTTTGAATGAATTCCAGATCCCGATTTTCTTGAATAGCGATGGTTTCTCATCCAATCTCACCATCCAGTCTTTTCTGCAGTTAAACCAACATTTTCCGTATTACCATCAGTTCTGAGGAAGGGGCACTGGACCTGGACCTGAAACGTTAACTGTGATTTCTCTGCACAGATGCTCCCAGGCCTACTGAGCAGTTGCAGCAACTTCTGTTTTGTTTCAACATTTTCATCGCAAGTGCTCATAATACAACACGTCATCGATATTTAGAGCCCTGTCAAACATAGGAACTTTGTAAATTATCATTTAATTTCCATAACAAATTACTCAAGATTCAACTGAGATAACAACTTTGTTGTTATCATTCAGATCAGACACTTTGTCACAGTTCAGAAAGAAGAAAGAAATCAAAAGAGCTGGAGCGAAACTCAGTGGATCTGGCAACATCTGAGCAGAGATGCAAAAAATTGACCTTTGATTTTAATATGACTTTTCAGAACAGTGTCACATCATATGACATATGTTAATTCTGTTGCTGTTTGCATATACTTCCTCATCTTTTTTGTTTCTCCAGCAATTTCTGTTTATATTTCATGTTTCCATTATCTCTATATTTCATGTTTCTTGACAGGTCTACACGTTGAAGTTGGTAATATTTGGGCAATGTGGTAATTTCTCGTTCTATTACAGTTGGTATTCCTGTGACACCTGAATTACAATCGAAATCTGCTTCTTCTTTAAGATAGAAAGTAAAAACAATTCTGAACATCCTATAAATCTCAGGAGATCTATTTTTTAAAAATATATTTTACAGGCAGCTGAACTTCATGAAAAAATATGGATAGATTATTGATGATGGAACACTCTGTGTCCTTCATTAAACAAGCTTGTCTCCCCACTCTACAAATGCTTTCAATGCATAACATAGAATTATTACAACAAAGGTGGTGAAAGCTTAGCCCATTGTCTCTTCCAGTTTGGAATGAGCGATATCTCTACAATTATTCTCCTGTATTGTCCCCATAGCTCTGCACATTTTGTTATTAGTATCTGTTATTAATTGTAAGCATCCCGCAAGATATGAACAATATGATCAACCCCAAACAAAAACAGACGTTGGAGGGAACGCTCAGCAGGTCTGGCAGTAGCTATGAAGCGAAATCAATGTTAATGCTTCAGGTGCGGTTACCCTACTCAATCTGTATTCCCAATGATTAAATGGTGTGTATATAAAATAATCTTGTTGTGAACTATATTTAATTCTATCTGACGTTAAGACTGTTGATGACATGTGGAATATCATTGTATTCACCATGCAGTCTCCACAGCCACTGCCCCCATTCCGCCCTATCTCCCAGCCAAACGTGACTCATCAATTCAAAAGTCTTAATCAATAAGTTCACTTTTGGTTTGGGACTGAGGAGAAAAAGCGTAAAAAATACTGATTTAGAGCAAATAAAACTGCTTTAAAATGTTTGTCCATTTGTATAAATTAATTACTCAAGCATATTATGAATGGAAGGTCCAACGTTTCTTTATTAGAGCAGGGAGAGGAACATTCAGAGAAGTCCACACTTCCTGTCTAAGTGCAGAGCAACTGCACCCAGTGACAGTGTTGGCTGGCGTTTCTTCCCGTGGAGGAGAGATCAGCACAGTAACAACATCCTGATTGTGTTTCTTTTGTTGTGGAGCGGTGAAAATTCTGGGTAAGATGGTTACAGCATTGCAAACGTACAACCGAGCAGAGTCATCTAGCCTGCGAAAAGAAAACATCCATAATTCTCCCACACTACTGACTTCACTAGAGCAATTAGTGATGGGAGATGTGACCAATAGCCAGCGATGTCAGCATCCAGTCCAGTCCAGATATATTATGAACTGAATGTGCTGTTTTGAGGCTAGAGCTGTTTGTTCAGTGACTGTGATTGATATCAGTCTCCATGCATTGTAATTGTGTCACTGGAGGGTATCCCTCTCCTATTGGTGAGGAGCTTCACGTAGTGCGCTATCCCAGTGTCGGTGCAGATGCATCAGCTCCAACAATAACAAAGATCAGCAGCTGCACAGACGTGGAGAGGACAGATCTGAATCTGAGAATAATGGACTGGATAATTAAACCAATGGAGGGGAGGCTTTCCTTGCGACTTTTCAACATTTTTCTCTGTTGGGAATTTCTACCATATCGCATATTAGCGGTACTGATTATTATTTTGGGCGGGGTGGAGGGTGTGTTACTAACCTATTCTCGCTATTTGTTGGTGTTTTCTACCTCTGTCCATTCATTAATCCCATAAACAATTTTGAACTTCATTGCAATTGCTGTTATCCATATTTGTCAACGAAAGAAACTATTATCTTCAATTCAAATTGCAGTCTTCATTCATCTGAAATGCAGATCACTCCCTTACAAACATCTGAGAACAAAACTGTGGACAACCTCAAGATCCATTTTGGCCCTGAATTGATTTATGTCTCGTTTTCTCTCTGTCACGAACCCTGTCCACGACCAGCTCATAATATCCCCAGTCTCCACCTTTGCGTCAGTGCTGTGTTTGAACAAACCATTGTCTGCACGTTGGTAAAATTCAGACTTTATGTTTCAAGCTCTCTTCTGGCCACTTTTCCAGTTACAAGTATTTCAATCACAAAATTGTTCTTGTCTCGGACGTTACTTCATGATTAGGACAATGTATCAGAGTAGGAATGTCGCTGGATGTAATTCAGGAGCAAAGCTTATTAAACGAAAGTCATTGTTTCAAGCGATTTGTTTCAAGTCCTACCACAGCTGATGGCAGAACTTCAATAAAAATGATAAGAATTGGAATAAAGTGCATTTCACGAAAAACAACCTAAAAACCCAGATTTTGTTTGAAAATCTTGCTGTTTCACTGATGACTTTAAAGAAAATTAATGTTACGACCCGGTCTGGGTTAAGTGTGACTTCTGACCCATATCAATGTGCTTGCATTTATATTGGCTTGTGGAATGGCCTCACAATCAGGACAATTAGTGATTATTAACAAATGCTGCCCTGGCAGAGATGCCGACTTCCCTTGGAATAACAATTTTGAAGCTGAAACCAAATAAAAGAAGATGCTGGAGATCTGAAATTGCATAAATAATGCAAAGCAAAGAACAGAAAGTGCTGGGAGCTTTCCTGAACTGAAACCAGTTGGAAAATAGTGTGAATAATGATGGGGACAGGGACGTCTGCTTTGAAAGGGAGGAGGAGTGAGCTAAATCGATAGAGAAAGAGAGAGATTGAAGAAAAAGAGCAAACAACAGGAATGACGATCAGCTGGGATGGAAATAAAATGTGAGATCCACCTCATTTATTTTTGACTTTTCCCATCTTCCTGAATATCTTGCCCATGCCGGTACATGTATACCCCGCTTTTCAAATATTCACTTTTTGCCACGACACTTTCCGAAAAACCTCCATTACATCCTGCTTTCACTAACCAAAAGAAATCCGAAGAGGATTTTCACTTCTACCAAGAAAGATGATTTATTTTCCCACATAAATTAATGCTATTTCGCTTTACGCCATATCAGCTTATGAAAGGTTTTGTAGGAACACTCTACTTTCAGATACTCAGGGAAACTATATATATCTAAGATCATATTTAAAGAGATTTGATCCCAACTTTCTGTCTTCCCTGAGTGTCGTCATCTTCTTATATTTATTAATGGGATATAGGTATCGATGGCTGGGCCAGCATTAATTCACTTATTTGATTGCCCTTGAGAAGACCTTGAGTATCAATGGCACTTAGACAGAGTGAGGCACACAAGGTGATAGTTGCGCAGGAGGTGCGCAAAGCAAGAGCGACTTTCGCAAGATTAATATTATTTGAAAAGTTCGAGATTTCAATTCGCCAGTGTAATTAGGGTGGGGAAGAAGGTGTTCCTGAGCATACGAGTCCATGTTTTCAAGCCTCTGTACCCCCTCCCTTTTGGAAGAGGTTGCAGGAGACCACTACTGGTTTTGGAGAGATATTTGATGTTGCCAGTCTTTCGCTGACAATGAGAAGTATAAATGGATGGAAGGTTGTCCTCCATGATAGTCTGGGCTGTGCACACAACTGTCTGTAGTTTCTTATGGTCCTGGGAAGAGCTGTTACCGTCACACTATTATGCACATGAATAGAATGCTTTCAGTTGCCAGTATGCAGAGCACTGGGAGAAGGCAGTTCCAAAATATTTAGATGTAACAATTGGTTGTTAAATGGAGATCCAAGTTCTGGTTGCTGTTTTGAAAACAATTGAAATTTAACCAATAAATTTAAATTATGTTTAAGATACCAAAACAGAAATGAGTTTATTTTATTGCCAACATCCAACCAAAGAGCCATCATATGCTTCAAAAGAATACAACGAGTGAGAAATAGACAGACACATATAAGGAGAGAGAGAACACAGTGAGGGAAACAGAATGACAGTCAGTAAAACAAAGAAAGGAAACAAAACAAGAAACAAACAGTCACATGGACAGGGAGAAGGGGAGATAGTAAGTTCAGGGAAAGAAACAAAAGACAGAGCAAAGGAAAAGACAGGGAACCAGATAGTAAGAGAGAAACAGTGAGAGACAAAGCACACAGGGAGCTGAGGATAGGGTCACAGTGAGCTGAGGATGGGAATGGGAGGTGCTGGGGGTGGGGACCAGAGAGAGATCGGAGAGAGCTGTGGGGAGGAAGATGAGCCTTTACTATGACCTGTAACAAGGTGTAAAGGCAGATCATAGTAAGCAAGGATGTGCAGAACGATGGCCATAAAATATGTCTGAGAGGCATATAGGTTACGCTGCACAGCGCATGCGCTAGGCGAGATCAACATGAACAAGATCAGGATTATCTGAGATTAGAGAATATATTCATCAGTCTAATAACAGTCAGGAAGGAACATTTAATGAACCATCTGCTCTGTGTTTTCAAGCTTCCATATCTTTTAGCCTGATGGAAGAGGTTGGAGGATACCATTACTGGGGTGTGATTGGTCTTTGATAATGTTAGAACAAAACATTCCAGCACAGAAACAGGCCATTCGGTGGTCCGAGCCTGCGCTGATCCAACTCTTCTATCTAAACCTGTCGCCTATTTTCTAAGGATCTGTATCCATTTGCTCTCTTCCCATTCATGGATCTTTCCAGAAACATCTCAAATGGAACCACTGGTCATAGTTCACCATTTTGCGAACTCCCTCCCCCTACTATTCTCTGCCTCCTGTTGCCCAGCCAGTTCTTTATCCACGTAGCTGGCGCACCATGTGACTATACTTTCTCCATAACCCGACCTTGGGGAAACATTCCAAACGCCTTCCTGAAGTCCATGTACTTGACATCTACAGTCTCTCCTTCATCAGAGCTGTAAAAGTGTTGCTGGAAAAGCGCAGCAGGTCAGGCTGCATCCAAGGAGCAGGGGAATCGATGTTTCGGGCATAAGCCCTTCTTCAGTAAGGGCTTCTTCAGGGCTTATGCCTGAAACGTTGATTCTCCGGCTCCTTGGATGCTGCCTGACCTGCTGCGCTTTTCCAGCAACACATTTTCAGCTCTGATCTCCAGCATCTGCAGTCCTCACTTTCTCTCCCTCATCAATCAACTTTGCCACTTCCTCAAAGAATTCTATTGAGTTGGTAAGACATGACCTTCCCTGCACAAACACTTCTTGCCTATCACTGACAAGACTATTTTCATCCAAATGATAGTAGATCATATCCCTCAGTATCTTCTCTAGCAGGTTCCCTCCCGCTGACATCAGTCTCACCAGTCTATAATTGACCGGATTATCCCTATTACCTTTCTTAAACAAGGGGATTAACAATTGTCCAGTCTTCCGGGACATCAGCCATGTTCAATGATATCTGTTAATGCCTCAGCTTTTTCCTGTCTCGCTTCCATCAATAATCTGGGGTAGATGTTAGCAGACTTTCTGCGGCAACGAGCCATGTAAATGGAATCAATGGTTGGGATGTTAGAGTCCGTGTAGGTCAGAGCTGTGCACCCAACCTTCTGTAGTTTCTAACAATCCTGAGTAGAGCAGTTGCCATACCAGGCTGTTCTCCACCGGGACAATACGCTCTCAATGGTGCATCTGTAGAAGTAGTGCATGCTGATTTTCCTGTATCACCTCAGGAAGGAGAGGCATTGTTGAACCTTCCCGACCGTCAGACCGATGTGAGAAGTTCAGGACAGGTTGTCAGTTATCATCACTCCGAGGGACTTGATGCTCTGCACTCCCACAAACGGTTGATGTCGATTGGGTGTGTTCCCCTCCTTTCTTCATAAAGTCAGTGATCAGTCCTTTACGTTTACCGGATTAGAGAGAGGTCATTATCAACAGATCATGCCCCCAAGCTCTCTATCGCCTTTCTACATTCTGACACGTTGTTGTTTAATATCGATATTGCTATAGTGATGTCATCAGCAAACTTGTAGCTGGCGTTGTTTGGAATTTGGAAAGTCAACCGTGGCTGTACAGGGAGTAGACAGGGGGCTGGGAGCACAGCCGTGGTTGTACAAAGAGGACATTAGGGGGCTGAGGACGCAGTCGTGGGTGTACAGGGAGAACAGTAGGGGGCTGCAGAAACATCCCTGGGTATACAGGGAGTACAGTGGTTGGCTGAGGGCACAGCCGTGGGTGTACAGGGAACACACTAAGGGGCTGAGGTCACAGCCATGGGTGTAGCTGGAGTACCATAGGGGGTTGAGGTCACAGCCGTGGGTGCAGCTGGAGTTCCGTAAGGGGCTGATGGCACAGACGTGGGCGTGCATGGACGACAGTGGGGGGGTTACGGACACAGCCGTGGGTGTACAGGGCGTACAGTAAGGTGCTGAGGGCACAGCCGTGAGTGTACAGGGAGGACAGTAGTGGGCTGAGGGTGCAGCCGTGGGTGTACAGGGAGTATTGTCGGGTGTTGAGAACACATCCTTCAGCAGCTTTAGGGTTGATTGTTATTGTGGAGGAGGTGATTTTACCGATCTTCATGATTGTGGGTCAAAAGGCTGAGGAGCCAGTTGCAGAGGATCGAACCGAGACCAAGGTCGTGGAATTTTGGGATTAGTCTGTTAGGGATAATGATTTTGATGGTGGAGCTTTAGTCAATGAGCAGGGGTCTGGTGTAGGTGTCCTTGTTGTCCAGATTTTCTAGGGATGCGTGCAGGCTCGGGTATGGCATCTGTTGTGAACCCGTTACAATCAGTTGGCACACTATAGGGCAGCAGGTCAGGCTGGGAGACTGGAGTTGGTGTAGGCCATAACCAGCCTCTCAAAGCACTTCATCGTCTATAAGGGCACGTTCCATGTGCTTTCTCACTCACGAGGATGATGATGGCCTTCTTGAATCAGATTGGGACTTCGGCTTCTGGAGGGAGAGACTGAAGTTGTATGTGAATACCTCTGCTAGTTGGTACAAACAGGATCTGAGTGCTCAGCCAGGAACACTCTCCAGGCCCATCACTTTCTTTGATTTGACTCGCTGAAAGACTGACCTTTCCTGCAGCGGTGACAACAGACACAGGTACATGTGGGGCTTTCGCGGCCGGTGTCAGCCCTCAGTGACAGTCACACAGTCATTTATGATCGACATACCCTCCCCCTACCTCTCTCTGTCGTCTTCAACACACAATGACATTAGTTGGTGTGAGCACCACACAGTCAGCATTGAGACAGATTGCCATTAATAGACTGGGATCGTGCACCATCAAGTTCTGCATCACCATTTTGTGGCAAATTCATAATAAAATGGTGGGCAGGGTGCCAGTGCCAGAGGTGCAAGGAGTGAAGATTTTGCAGGTGTAAATCCAGTCAAGCCACTGCTTAAACCTAAATGGAGTCAAGCATCTTGAGCATTGTGCCTTTTCAATGGTGGACAGTCTCCACGTAGTCAGAAAGTGCCATTTATGTGAACCATCTGACCTGACGGAAGTTTTGCGAGCTTTGCAGATGATACAATGATGATTGGATGGGCAGGTGATATTGAGGAAGTGTGGAGGCTGCAGAACGACTTGGACAGTTTTGGACACTAGGAAAACACATGGCTGATGGAACACAATATGGGAACATGTGAGATTATGCACTTCAGTAAGCGGAATACAGGCAGACACTATGTTCTAAAAGGTTTCATTCAATCTGAAGCACAAAAGGTGTTGAGTCCTCGCCCTCTCTTCTGGTTAATGCGCAGGTTCAATTGGCAGTTAGGAAATCAAATGCAATGTTAACATTCATTTCAAGAGAGTGAGAGTGATGAGAATGTATGGTGAGACGGCATTTGGATTATTGTGAGCTGTTCTGGGGAAGGATCTACGGGTGTTGGACATGATTTATCCTGGGAATGATGGCTTGTCATATGAGCGGCAGTTCATGACTCTGTGTCTGTACTCAATGGAATTTAGAAGAATGGGGGGGGGCGCATCTGAATGAAGCTGACCGACTACTGCAAAGATTGATACAGTTAGAGTATAGAAGACTTTCCATTCGTCTTAGAGACTAAGACAAAATGGCACAGTTTCAGAGTGAAGAGATCGGCTGAATGGCCTAAATCTATTGCTATATCTCATGCCCTTCTGGTCATACAGTCTATTATTCAGTGCAGAGTTGAAAGTCTCAGACCTGCTCTTGCAACCCTTGTATATGTACGTTGATTTGACTTCACCTTCTGGTCAATGGTAACCCCTGTAATATGGATGGTGGGAGAATTCATTGCCAGTCAGTAGCGCAGTAATATGTTGAATATAAGCTGCTATTTGTGAGTCTCTATGATGATTGTCATTTTCAGTTTGGTATTTTTGAAGGATTGATCCTGTTACGCTAATGTTGTTGAATTTAACAAAACAGGTGCAATTTATTACAGCGCTCAGCAACAATACGTCATGGAACACTGAACACCTTTCTAATTACAGAATGGTCTAAAATGTTCATCATCAGAAACACTGCTTTCCTATTCATTAGATTAGATTATTTACAGTGTGGAAACAGGCCCTTCGGCCCAACAAGTCCACACCGACCCGCAACCCACCCATTCCCCTACATTTACCCCTTCACCTAACACTACGGGCGATTTAGCATGGCCAATACACCTGGAGGGCACATCCTTGGACTGTGGGAGGAAACTGGAGCACCCGGAGGAAACCCACGCCGACACGGGGAGAATGCTCCAACTCCACACAGTCAGTTGACTGAGTCGGGAATTGATCCCGGGTCTCTCGCTCTGTGAGGCAGCAGTGCTGACCACTGTGCCACCGGGCCGCCCACATGTTCACATCAGACTACTTGTCCCATCAAGGCGCTCAACTTGGAACTTTTTTACATTTTTTTTCGGATATGAGAATCGCTGGATGAGCCCACCATTTCTTGTCCGTCCCTAGTTGCCCCCTTGAGAAGGTGGTGCTGAGCTGCCTTATTGTCCCGCTGCAGTCCACCTGCTGTGCATTGACCCACAATGCTACGAGGGAGGGAGTTACAGGGTTTTGAGCCAACAACAGTGAAAGAATTGTGATATATTTCCAACTCAGGATGTTGACTGGTTTGGAGGGGAGTTTGTATGTGGTGGTGTTTGCAAAAGCCTGCTGCTCTTGTCATTCTAGCTGGAAGTGTTTGTATGATTGGAAGGTACTGTCTGAGGATCTTTGAAGAATTTCTGCAGTGCATCTTGTAGATAGTACACACTGCTGCGACTAAGCGTTGGTCGTGGAGGCAGTGAATTCTTGTGGATGTGGTGCCAATCAAATGGGCTGCTTTGACCTGTATGGTGTCAAGCTTCTTTCGTGTCATTGTGGCTGCACTCATTCAGGCAAGTGGGAGAATTTCGTCTCACTCCTGACTTGTGCCTTGTAGATGGTGAAAATGCTTTGGGAAGACAGGGGGTGAGTTACTCACGCAGTATTCCTAGCCTCTGATCAGCTCTTATATTTATGTGGCGAGTCCAGTTGAAGTTCTGGTCAATGATAACCCCAAGTGTATTGATAGAGGGTGTGGAGTGGGGAATGTAGTGACAAAAATGCTGCTGAATACCAAGTGTTTATATTGTTTCTTACTGGTGACAGTCATTGTCTGACATTTGTGTGACGCGAATGTTACTTGCCACTTGTCAGCTCATGTCTGGAGATTGTCCAGATCTTGTTGTATTTAGGCATGGACTGCTTCGGTATCTGAGCATTTGTTAATGGTGCTGAACATTGTGCAGTCATCATCGAATATCCACATTCTAACCATATGATGGAAAGAAGGTCATTGATGAAGCCACTGAAGATGTTTGGACCTAGTTTCATCTGGAGGGCCACTGAAGATGTTACCTAGTATGGTGATGAAACATCTGTAAATGAACATTCCAGTTCATGGAGCAAACCTGCATCAACATTATCCTGAGGGACTACTGCAGAGATGTTCTGGAACTGAGATGACTGACCTCCAATAACAATGACCATTTTCCTATCTGTCAGTTATGACTCCAATAACAAATGTTGGCCCGCGATACCCTTTTTGCTGGTTCCTTGATGCCACATTTGAAAGAATGCAGCCTTGATGTCAAGGGCTGGAATTCAGTTCCTTTTTCTCTGAACCAAGGCTATGATTAGGTCAGGAGCTGAGTGTCTCTGGCAAAACCCAAAAGGGGCGTCAGTGAGCAGGTTATTGCTGAGCAGGTGCTGCTTGACAACACGATTGATGACAACTTCCCCCACTTTACTGATGATGGAGAGTAGACTGATGAGGCGGTATTGGGACGGGTTGAATTTGTCCTGCGTTTTATGTACAGAACATACTTTTACAGTTTTTTCCCCATTGTCGGTTTGTAACTGTACTGGAACAGCTTGCCCAGTGAAGCTGGAAGTTCTGGAGTACAAGTCTTCAGGACTATTGCCGGCAGGTTATCAGCGGTTATAGCCTTTGCATGACCCAGTACCTTCAATCGTTTCTTGACATCAGTCAATCGAATTTGCTTAAGACTGCTATCTGTAATGATGGGGACCACGGAAGAAGGCCGAAATGGACAATTCACTCGAAACGTCTGACTGAAGATTTCTGCAAAGGCTTCAGCCTTACCTTTTGCACTGATGTGCTGGGCTCTTCCATCATTGAGGATGGGAATATTTGTGGAGACTCCAGTGAGTTGTTTAATTATCCAACACCATCCATGATCGGACTAGGAGGACTGCATTGTTTACATCTGTTGCATTCGTTGTGGGATAGCTCAGTTCTGTCTGTCCCTTGCTGCTTATGTTATTTGGCACGTAAGTATTTCATGCCGCTACTTTACTTCGAACACCATGGTCCCTTATTATACTCAGTCATCTCCTGTGTGACACCTTGTCAAAGGCCCTCTTGAAATCCAGGTGGATAACATCCATTGGCTGTGCTTGGTCAAGCCTGTTCATTTCTTCTTCAAAGAATTCCAACAGATTTGTCAGTCATGACCTTCCCTTGATGAAGAGATTTTGTCCCATTTTACCAAACACTTCCAAGTATTCAGAAATCTCATCCTTCACAATAGATTCCAGGATCATACCCAAGACCGAAGTTAAGCCATTAATTGTGGATATTTTTTGTCTTTTTCCTCACTCCCTTGTTACAATGGGGTGTCACGTTCGAGGGTGTCCAGTGCACTGGGAACGTTCCTTACTCTAGTGATTCCTGAAAGATCACCACTGTCCCCCCACACCTTCTGCAGCTATCTTCCTTATATCTCTGGGATGTAGTCCATCCGGTCCAGGATAATTAACAGGAGAATTACCTGCTGGTCATTCAGTTTTTTCTAGCACGCTCTCCATGGTGGTGGCCAGCATACTCAGCTCTGGCCCCTCACTGTCTTGAATGTTAAGGTATTACTCGTATCTTCGACAGTGACCAAATTTTTCAGTTCCTCAGCCTATTCTTGTTCACCACTACTACCTCTCCAGTAGCATTTTCCAGCAGTTCAATGTCTACTTTTACCTCTCTTTTGTACATTACATATTGAAAGAAGCTCGTACAGACTTCCTTCATGTTAGTGGCTAGCTTACCCCCATAATTAATAATCTTCCTCCTTATTTTATTTTGTTTGCTCTCCGTTTTGTCTTTGTAAGCTTTCCAATCCTCTGGTTTCCCAAACAGCCACTCGCCACATTATATGCGTTCTCATTTGCTTCTATGCTGTCCCTGACTTCCCTAGTCAGCTATGGTTGCCTCATCCTCTCTCTATCATGGCTCTTTTTCGTCAAGATAAATCTCTGGTGCATCCTGAATTACTCCAAAAACCTCCTGTCATTGCTTGTCCACGGTCTTTCCTTCTGGGCCTGTATCCCAGTTAATTCTACCAGCTCCTCTCTTATGCCTCTGTAATTGCCTTTATTCAGCTGTAATACCATTACCTCTGATTCTAACTTTTCCACCTGAAATTACAGAGTAAGTTCAATGATATTATGATCACTGCCTCCTATGATTTCTTTTATCCAAAGCTCCGCTCATATAGTCTGCCTGTTCAATCTGCTACAAAAAGCCATCTCATAGTCATTCCACAAATTCCTTTTCCTACAAACCACTATCAATCTGAATTCCCAGTCCACCAGCATAATGAAATCCCCCATGATCACTGTAACGTTGCCTTTCCTACAGGTCTTTCTATCTCCTGTGTATCTTGCACCCCAGCTCCTGACTACTTTTTGGCGGCCTGTATATAACTGCAACAGCATTTTTTCAGCTTTTTGATTCCCCAGTTCGACCGACACAGATTCTACACCACCTGAGATTATTTCATTTTTTCTAATTGATTCAATTCCATTTCTTACGAATGAGACAAATCTGTCTCTCTGCCCACATGCCTATAATTTCGACACGATGAATACCCTTGAATATTCAGCTCCCACTCCTGATCCTCTTTCAGTGATGTCACTGTGATGCTCTCCACGTCATATATGCTAATTTGTGTATGAGTCACAAGCTTATTTACATTATTTCTTCCTTGCATTCCGATATAACAGTTCAGTTCTGATTTTACCGTCCTCTTCTCATTGTAATTTGCTTGTCCAGCCATTGGTACCTTCACGAACCTTAGCCACTGACTCATTTCCCTCCAACTACAAGTTCTTCTGCACCCCAGATGACATATCCCAAACGCAAGCACCAGGTCGGCAGCACAACCTTCAGGACTCTCAATCCTGGTCACAGAGAATATTCAAAGTCTGTGAGAAGATTTATAGCTCGTGTGTTCATTATTGTGGTTATGTTCGCCGAGCTGGGAATTTGTGTTGCGGACGTTTCGTCCCCTGTCTAGGTGACATCCTCATCCTCCTGTGAAGCGCTTCTGTGATCTTTCCTCCGGCATTTATAGTGGTTTGTATCTGCCGCTTCCAGTTGTCAGTTCCAGCTGTCCATTGCAATGGCCGGTATATTGGGTCCAGGTCGATGTGCTTATTGATTGAATCTGTGGATGAGTTTTTTCATGCACAGGCTGGTGTGTGTATGGAAACAACTGTGGGAGGAAGTGATGGACACTGGTTCCATTCCAATATTTAAAAGGCATCTGGATGGGTATGTAAATTGGAGGGGTACGAAAGATATAGGCCAAGTGCTGGCAAATGGGACGAGATTAGGTTGGGTAACCTGGTCGGCATGGACGAGTTGGACTGAAGAATCTGTTTCCATGCTGTACATCTCTCTGACTGTATAACGTTCTGACTGAATGACATAAAGTTGGGTCAGATGGCACAAAATCAGTATAGGTCGAATAGAAAATCCCAAAAGGTTGAATAAAGACACATAGATGGCGTAATGTTCAGGATTCCAAAAAGTAGTCAGGAGCTGCGTCACAATATACACCAGGAGATAGAAAGGATGCATATAAAAGGAAAAGTACAGTAGTCATGGGAGATTTTAATACACTGGGGAGGGGGGCTGGTGGGGACTGGGAAAATCAGGGTTGTAGTGGTTTGCAAGAAAAATAATTTGTGGAGTATCTTCGATAGGGCTTTTTGGAGCAGCTTGTAGTGGAGCCCGTTCAGGAATAGGCAATACTGGGTTTAGTGTTGTGCAATGAGGCAGACTATTTAAGAGAACTTAATGTGAAGGAACTCGAAGGAAGCAGTAATCACAATATGATTGAATTTATTCTGCAATTTGAGAGGGAGAAGATAGAATCAGAGGTAATGGTATAGTTGGTGTTCCTAGTAAGTCATTCTCTTTGTCTATAAAACCGGGCTGAACTGTGTTTCTGCTCATGTTAGGTAAATTTTGGAAAAGGGGAAATCAGTGTCTTCACTTCCAATCAAAAATTCCTTTCCTGATGAATTCTACAAAGCAAATTGCTATTTATAAATTGCTCACTGATATGCGAGAAGGAATCAGACTGTTCTCAAACTCCATAATCCTTCCAGCCCTGCACAGATCTACATTTCCATATCCTCCGCACTCACCAATCCTGCCCAGGACCACCATTATGATATCCCGGTCTAATCGTCAGCCTCAGTACAACTTCTGAATAAACTTCTTTATTTGTGCCACTATGAAATTTGGATTCATCTGTTTCAAGTCCCTTCTAACCACATGTCCATGCGAAAAGAATTGTACTTGAGATGTTTAACTTGTTCTCTCCACAGAATCTGTCAGACAGGAAGATAGTGCGTGGTGCTCAAGTCATTGACTCTTCATGTAGAGGCACAGAATAATGCTCTGTTGATGTCTCATGAAGCAAGTTGATGGAATTTAAAAGAAACCATCATTATCTGTAATAAACAGAAGCCCATCTGCTTGTGTCATGTCCTTTCGAGAAGGCAATGGGTTATCCTTCCTTGGTCAGGTCTCCGTGTAAATGCAAACCCACAGCAATGTGGTTTACTTTTTACAGTTCAAGATAGGGATAAAATGCTGGTCTGACCAGGGCTTCACATGCCTCGTGAAAAAGAAGAAAATGAAAGATAACTCCCTCCTACTTCCTGTTTCCCATATTGCTACTGCTCATTTCCATCAGGTAGGCGACTATTCCTTATTTTAGGTGTATTCCATCTCATTGAGTCTGTCCCCGAGAGTGAAGTCCATCTCGATCGGCACCTCTGGTGCTGGTTTTATTGACACTGACATACAGATGTAAGGAAGATGCAAATTTCGCATCAGTGGCAATATGTAGAGAATGGTGCTTTTTACACCATGAGAAAGAAATGGAGACGGCGAAGTGAGGGAAAGTAATTAATGTGATCATCCCTGAGAGATTTGTTGAGGCAGTATTTGGGGCATTGTCCACAGATTTTGTCTCCTTTATAAGGAATGATCTCCTTACCACAGATAGAGTTCAAAGGAGTTCCACCAAACTAATCCCTGGGATGATGGTACCATGAGGAGTGAGTGAAGATTAATCTGTCGCACTGTGAGAGAATAAGATGGGATTGCGTTGGAAGTTCAGGGGGATGCACAATCACACATGATGTTCTAAACAGACATTAATACGGTGACAGATCCCACTGCCTCTTTTTTTTACTAACTTTATTAAATTCTAGATACTTTTAGTTACCTCTGAAAACATTCCCCCCAACCACCACCCACTCCCCACTCCTCATATCAATAAGAGAGCAGAAAATCCAGACTTTGAATAAAAACTCCACATATTAATGCAGTGCATTTGTTTAGTGATCCTGCACGGATTGTCATGTTATTCATAATCCCAACATCAGCCACAATACCTTCAATCTAAAACAGTTAACTATTCCCACCAGCTTCTGATCCCCACGGAGAACATGGGTCTGCCTTTTCAGAGATGGAAGATGTCTCCTTGAGACTTGACAGAAAACATCTCGCTTCCCTCCTCACTGCCAGCAAACCACGTTAAAGTAGCAATTGTTCCACAGACAATGGAGCCACGATAAACATCAAGATCTACTCCTGTGAATTGTCATGTTGGAGCATCAGTGACATCCTCCTGTTCCTGTATAAGCCTTTGCGAGGCTGAATAGCCTCTTCCTGGTCCCGTGGAACATTTTCGAGAGACTGTTTTGGGCTCCACCTGTTCCTGTTTAACAGTTCGATATGCTGACCAGACCCCTCCTCTTCCTATGTAACAGGTAGGAGTATTGAATGTATTACCTCTCTTCCTGTTCAGTAGATTTGATGGGCTGAATGCTAGCTCATATTCATGTGTAACCAGCTTGAGATGCTGAATAAACTCCTCTTTTAACTATGGAAATGTGCAATGTCTGGCCCTGCTATTACATAAATTTTACCATCACTTTAACAGCACAAACTGGAATGCTGTCCGGGCCTTGCTGCACATGAACACAGACTGCTTCAGGAGATGAGGGGGGAAAATATTCTGAACATTGTGTGATCTTCAGTGATCATTCCCATTTCAGATGTAATGATGGGGAAGGACTTTTACGACGCAGCTGAAGATGATTGTGTCGAGGAAGCTACCCTGAGGATCTCCTGTAGGGATGATCCGGGACTGTAAGGATTGATGTCCACAACCATGAGCATCTTCCTCTGTGCGATGGCTGACCCCAAGTGGAGAGATTGTGGCTGATTCCTATTAAATTTAATTTAGTCAACGTTTCTTGATCCCATCCTGAGTCAGCTCCTGCCTTGATATCAGGGTCTGTCACACTTACATGAGCTGCTGTGTTCACTCTGTTGAACATACAAATAGGTTATTGTATATGTTTGGGGCATGTAACCTTCTCACACAGGATAGTGAATGTCATAAATTATCTGGTAAAGAGATTTCGGGGAGCTATATCACTGAAAGTATTTACAGATGAGGTAGGTTGGTTTTTGACCTGCCATGGAATTGAGGGATGTGAAAAATTGGGAAATAAAGCAGAGTTGATAACAACATTGGATCATCCATAATCTTATACAATGGCAGGGCAGGCCTGACCATCCGAATTACCATCCGATCCTGTTCCTTATGCGCTCATATTCTGTAATTAGGAAGTTAATGGTTGTAATTTTCCTGAACATTCCGTTATTGGATGTTACAGTTACAGAGAGCAAAGCATTTTATGAGTCATTTCAGGGTGAGGTATGGGGACTGTATTCACAGTGAATCTGGATGTGCAACATGACCAACAAATGAAGCACAAGTTGCAGAGAGGAGACACTCTATTAATAGACCAGAGGCGTCTTTTGAGCCAAGCCTGGGTTTTGAATTAACATTTTTCAACCCACGCCAAATTTTGTGTAACAATTGTGAGGGACAGAAGGAGATCCTGTATTACTGTGGACCAGGTATTTCGAGCAATTGGCCTCTGTCTACACCTGTGCAGGAGCTGTGAGGGGCTGAATGGAATATAGTAACATCGGACTGAGGAGTAGGAGTGGGCCATTAGGCACTTTGTCTTTGCTCTGCCACGCACGAAGATCGTAGATGATCTGATTGTGGTCTCAGCAGGACTTCTTCTGCACGTGCACCATTTTCCTCCATTCACTTGTCTATCAAGTAGTTAACAGACACAACTTTGAATAAATGTAAACATCCAGGCACCACAAACTTCTGGGGAAGGGAACTCCCACTTGAACAGACCTTTTAGAAATAGTCATTCATGGTCCAATCAATATGCAGGGTCAGTGTTTCATTTTGCTGACATGCTGCTCCACTTTTTACAACGAATTTTAAAGTTTAGTAATATGGCTAATGATATAAATGTCAGCCTGGCTCATCTTCTAGAATAATGTGAAACACACACACACACTGATCTTAAGACAAACAGAAAAATGAAAGCTTTCCAGAGTTTCATAATAGTTGAACTCATAACAAATGGATAGATGATAGACTGTCCCAAATGTTATTCGGTCCTCTGAAGTCATTAGTTTAGATTCCCTACAGTGTGGAAACAGGCCCTTCAGCTCCGCAAGTCCACACCGACCCTCCCAAGATTAACTCATCCAGTCTCATTTCCCTTTGGCTAATGCACCGAACACTATGGGCAATTTAGCATGGCTAATTCACATGACCTGCACATTTTTGGACCAGTGGGAATAAACCGGAGCACATGGAGGAAATCCACACAGACACGAGTATAATACACAAACTCCACACATACAGTCGCCCGAGGCTGGAATCAAACCTAGGACCTTGGTGCTGGGAAGTAGTGGTGCTAACCACTGAGCAGCCGTGCCACCCATTCTGCTCAGACAAGCTACTTGTGATGTGATTTCTCCCCAGAATAGTTGGATTTAGCTGAATTCCCTTTGCTTCAGACGGTAAAGAGATTCCAATGAACCTCTCATCAGGAATACTCCACAACTCATCAGGTAGAGGTGAGTCAGAGATTTACTGTTGCCAGTTGGAACAAAAGAAGATAGAGGGATCAATCGGCTGCTGCTTCTCAGGCAGGGAACATTGTTCTCCCTCTCTTTGTTGAAACATGCAATCATGTCAACTGAACACCAAACTGGGCTGTGTGCGCTCGTCGTGAACATTCTCTGGAATGGATCATAATGGACGATATGCAAATGCATCATTGCTGTTGTTATACGCAGTGCCTTTCATTAGCAAAAGAGAAAATTCCTGCTTTATAATGTGATGATTTGTTGGTATGCATATGCTTAATTTTTAAAAATTGGCTGATGTTTTCATAATATCTGTGCTAAAATCAATGCATTTTATTCTTAGAATTTATTCCATAGTTTTTGTCTCCCTGAGAAGAATTTTCTCAAAATTGTGTATGCTTCTAGAGGATTTCTCATCTAAGACCAAAATTGATAATGTTTCAAAACAAAAGGCCTTTATTCCAGAAAAGTGTGACCAAAACATTGTTCATAAGCTTCAAGAACTTTTTTTAGGTTAAGGGATCAAAACTGCACATAATGTGCCAGATGTGGTCTTAGCAACGCCATGTACAGATGTAGACGCGAAAAATGTGATGCTGGAAAACCGCAACAGGTCAGGCACTCCCAACGAACAGGAGACTCGATGTTTCGGGCATATTCCTGATGAAAGACTTATACCCGTGACGCCAATTTTCCTGCTCCTCGGACGCTGCCTGATTGGTTGCGCTTTTTCAGCCTCACACTGTTCGACTCTGATCTCCAGCATCTGCACTCCTCACTTTTACCGGTACAGATGCAGTAAAACATTTCTGATTAAACCTGGTGCCCTTTGCCAGAAACACAATCATTCCACTTAGCTTCCAAATCACTTACAGCAAGTGCAGACTAACTACATCTGATTCGTGTAGCAGGATCATGCATACCGTCTGTATCTCAGAGTTCTGCAATCTCTCTCCACTTAAATTGTTTACCATTGTTTTATCCTTCCATCCAAAATAGACAACTCACATTATGCTATATCTTCTGAAGGTTTGCTCACTAATCTCCCTTTGCCTATCACATTGATCACACACGACCTCCATTTGATGACATACTGGATGACCAGCTTGGTGTTTAAGCTAATTGGGCTTTGATATATTCAGACCCTTCTTCCAGATCTTTGGTCCAGGTACTGATTGTTGATGATCCTATAGTGATCTCTGAGGCACTCCACAAGTTACAGCTTTGTAAAGTGAAAATAAGCATTTATCGCTACTCTCTATTTCCTGTTAGCAACAGCTTCCTGTGTAACAGCTCAGATGTTTACATGGCGTCCTGTGCAGTAAAATGTACTCAATGAGCTAAAATGATTTGTTCTATTTTCCTCTGTAACTTGTTAAATAGGCAGAATGTACTCCTCCAATCTCATGGTAACGATAATGACTGGCTAAATGAGGTGGCCCCCTATATTTGTCACAGCTTCGAGGTTTGGTTGGAGGGCACAATACATAGGGTAGTGGCAGCAGTATTTCCCTGTAACAGCATCGAGGGTGGATTGAGGGAACAACACATTGGGTAGGGCCAGCAGTATATTTCTGTAACCGCATCGAAGGGTGGTTTGAGGGAACGACGCATGGGGTAGGGGCAGCAGTATGTCTCTGCAACAGCATCGAGCGTGGATTACGAGAACAACACATGACGTAGGGAGAGCAGCATGTCTCTGTAACAGCCTCGAGGGAGGATTAAGGGAACAACACAAGGGGTAGGGACAGCAGTATATCTCTGTAACAGCCTCGAGGGGTTGATTGACGGAACAACACAAGGGGTAGGGACAGCAGTATATCTCTGTAACAGCATCGAGCGTGGATTGAGGGAACAACACATGGGGTAGGGGCAGCAGTGTATCTCTGTAACAGCATCGAGGGTGGATTGAGGGAACAACACATGGGGTAGGGGCAGCAGTTGTCCATTCGGCGCCACCAGTCAGAATATTCATGACTGATCCGATTGTGTTTGATCATCCGTCTCCTGTCTGTTCCCAATAAATATTGACTCTCCTGTCCAGCAAAGATCAGTCGAGCTCAACCTTGAATATCTTCAAGAACCGAGTCTTCACTGCTCCCTGAGGATGAGGACCCTACAGATAGTACACCACTAAAATGAAAGGGGCGACCTTATTTCAGTGTGGAATCTGTTATTTTAAACCGTATTAACCTAACGTGAAATTACCACCTTTTTTGAAATACAAGGACATAATAATTAGGCATAGATATAAACCATTCAGCCCTCTAAACGTGTCCAATAGGACCACTGATCCTTTTCAATCAAATATGTATTAAACTCATTAACTGCTCCTGTCACAGGAAGAGAATAACTGATAGCATGACACCACACGAGCATTAAAAATGCAGAATTAGGACATTCGGCCCATCGACTCTGAATGCCAGAGAGATTAGAGATTTCTCAACATTATTCTCCTGACTACTCTCCGTAACTCTTGGCATGCTTATTCATCAAAAACCTATCTATCTCTGTCCTATAAGCACTAGTGTGCTTATAGGCCAGTTAGTCTTACTTCTGTGGTAGGCAAAGTAATGGAAAGTGTACTGAGGGATAGGATTTACGAGTATCTGGAAAGACACTGCTTGATTAGGGACAGCCAGCACGGATTTGTGAAGGGTAGTTCTTGCCTTACAAGTCTTATTGAATTCTTCGAGGAGGTGACCAAGCATGTGGATGAGGGTAGAGCAGTGGATGTAGTGTACATGGATTTTAGTAAGGCATTTGATAAGGTTCCCCATGGTAGGCTTATGCGGAAAGTCAGGAGGCATGGGATAGAGGGAAATTTGGCAAATTGGATAGAAAACTGGCTAACGGTCGAAGGCAGAGAGTGGTGGTAGATGGTAAATATTCAGCCTGGAGCCCAGTTGCAAGTGGAGTTCCGCAGGGTTCAGTTCTAGGTCCTCTGCTGTTTGTAATTTTTATTAATGACTTAGATGAGGGAGTCGAAGGGTGGGTCAGTAAATTTGCAGATGATAAGAAGATAGGTGGAGTTGTGGACAGTGAGGAGGGCTGTTGTCGGCTGCAGAGGGACTTAGATATGATGCAGAGCTGGGCTGAGGAGTGGCAGATGGAGTTCAACCCTGCCAAGTGTGAGGTTGTCCATTTTGGAAGGACAAATAAGAATGCGGAATACAGGGTTAATGGTAGGGTTCTTAGTCAGGTGGAGGAACAGAGGGATCTTGGGGTCTATGTACATAGATCTTTGAAGGTTGCCACTCAGGTGGATAGAGTTTGTAAGAACTTTTTCCCCGGGTACAACAGAGTGTTACAAGGGGACATAAATTTAAGGTGAAGTATGGAAGGTATAGGGGAGATGTCAGGGGTGGGTTCTTTACCCAGAGAGTAGTGGGGGCATGGAATGCGCTGCCCGTGGGAGTGGGAGATTCAGGATCATTGTAAGAAGGCGTATGGAGTATTATCATTCATTAGCAGAGGGATTGAATTCAAGAGTCGTGAAGTGATGTTGCAGCTGTACAGGACTTTGGTTAGGCCACAGTTGGAGTACTGTGTGCAGTTCTGGTCGCCTCACTTTAGGAAAGGTGTGGAAGCTTTGGAGAGGGTGCAGAGAACATTTACCAGGATGTTGCCTGGAATGGAGAGTAGGTCGTACGAGGATAGGTTGAGAGTTCTCGGCCTTTTCTCGTTGGAACGGCGAAGGATGAGGGGTGACTTGATAGAGGTTTATAAGATGATCAGAGGAATAGATAGAGTAGACAGTCAGAAACTTTTTCCCCGGGTACAACAGAGTGTTACAAGGGGACATAAATTTAAGGTGAAGGGTGGAAGGTATAGGGGAGATGTCAGGGGTGGGTTCTTTACCCAGAGAGTAGTGGGGGCATGGAATGCGCTGCCCGTGGGAGTGGGAGATTCAGAATCATTGGCGACCTTTAAGCAGCATTTGGATAGGTACATGGATGGGTGCTTAATCTAGGTTAGAAGTTCGACACAACATCGTGGGCCGAAGGGCCTGTTCTGTGCTGTATTGTTCTATGTTCTATGTTCTATGTTCTAGTGTCTGTGTCTCTGTGCGTCCGTGTGTGCACTTGTGTGTGTTTGTTCATGTGTCTGTGTGTTTGTGTATTTATGTGCTGAAATCGGTTTATCTGTGTATTAGTCTGTGCGTTTTACTTGTGCTTGTGTCTATTTGTGTGCGACTGTCTATGTCTCCGTATGCCACTACACATGTGCGGTTCTATCTCCGTGTATGTACGGTGAGTGACAGTATATTAGCGTATGTACATATGTCTCTGAATATTTTTGTGCCTGTATCGCTCTGCAATGAGATATTTGTTGTTTTGGGAGGGAGAAAATTGTGAGAACAGACAGAATGGTTAAAGTGCGAATTGCCCTTCACTGAACATTGTTTTTTTACTCAGTTGGAGGGACATGGATGTCGAGGAATCTCCATACGACACGTCCCGGTCCTCTCTGGCTCATACCAGGGTCCTCCCCACATGGTTGGGGGGGAGGGTGGAGGCGGATCAGATATCAGTTGCTCCACCATCTGGCTTGGCCCTTTCTCTCCTATTACAGTCCGTTTCTGCGGGAATGGGAGAAAGGGGGGGAGGGAGTGGTGGTGGGAGTGTGTGTCCATGCTGTTAATGCTGGTGTAGGTGGAGGGGGCGGGGGAATAGTGAGGTGTTCGGAGGGAGTCAGCCCACAGTGTTGTATCCATGCAGCGTTATTAGTTCTTGTGGTTCTGTTCGCCGAGCTGGGAATTTGTCTTGCAAACGTTTCGTCCCCTGTCTAGGTGACATCCTCAGTGCTTGGGAGCCTCCTGTGAAGCGCTTCTGTGCTGTTTCCTCCGGCATTTATAGTGGCCTGTCTCTGCCGCTTCCGGTTGTCAATTCCAGCTGTCCGCTGTAGTGGCCGGTATATTGGGTCCAGGTCGATGTGTTTGTTGATAGAGTCTGTGGATGAGTGCCATTCCTCTAGGAATTCCCTGGCTGTTCTCTGTTTCGCTTGCCCGATAATGGTAGTGTTGTCCCAGTCGAATTCATGTTGCTTAAATGCCGGAGGAAACAGCACAGAAGCGCTTCACAGGAGGCTCAGTGTCTAGGTGACACTGAGGATGTCACCTCGACAAGGGACGAAACGTTTGCAAGACAAAGTCCCAGCTCAGCGAACAGAACCACCATAACGAGCACCCGAGCTACAAATCTTCTCCCAAACTTTGAACAGTGTTATTAGTATTGAGAGTATAGTGGAGGGAGAGAGTGTGCGGGGTCGGTGAGGGGGGGGGGGATGGTTATGGTAGGTGCTGAATTCAATAGGGAGAGTGGTATTGCCTGAGCTTTATTTGGAGATAAAATATGAGCCTTGTTAGGGGGTAGGTGCTCTAACAGGTAGTGAGTGTGAGGGCGCAGACAGAGTACGGTGAAAGTTAACCTGGCAGAGCGGGGAGGATATTGATGCTTGCCCTGTGATGCTGGTCATTTCTTCAGATCATGTCAGCGTCGAGGTGATCCTCCCAGAATGGCTTGTTCACGTCTATCACTAATAACCCCACAGACCCTGCCCCTCAGCTTCCACAGAATCAGTTTGGGTAGATCTTACAAATAGGAAGGAGAAGCAAGCATTAGTGTATTAGTGTATTATTTGCTCTCGGGCAAATTCTGTGCATTATATGCTCTGTAAATTAGAGATGCAAATATTGTATTATTGCATGATCTCAAATTGCATCTAAACTGTGTTAACTAAGTGACTGCCAATGTTGTGAAAAGTAAATTCCATAAGCGTGTAACAGGTTGGTTGAAGAGTAGGTTGTGCCTAAAACAAGAGAGCAGGTTATTTTGGATTTGGTGTTGTGTGGTCAGAAGGACTCATTAATAACCTTGGTCAGAGGACTAGAGAGGTTAATATACTGCATTTTACACGGCGCCTGCATACAATCTCTTGAATGTTTGAACACCGAGTGGCAGACACGAAATGGTCGTTAGAATATTAGAATCATGGAGTCCTGCAGCTTGGATACAGGCCCTTTGGACCAAAGTGGTCCGTGCCGACCAAAATGTCCATCCATGCTAATTCCATTTCCCTGCCCTTGTCCCTTATTCTTCTAAATCTTTCCTATCTGCGTATTTGTCTAAAAGCCTTTTGAATGTTGTTAATGTACGTGCCTCAATCAAACTGCTGTCTGCTAATTTCATATGTCTACTAACCTCTGCGTAAATAACTTTGCCCTCAGGATCATTGTTATTCTTTCACCTCTAACCTGATATCCTCTAGTCTTTGATTCTCAAAACTGGGAAAAAGAATGAGTGCATTCACCTTATTGACGCATCTCATGATCTTATACATTTCTATCCGATTTCCCCTCAGTTTCTTCCACTTAAAGGAAAATGCCTGTCCAAACTCTCCCTACAACTCAGACCATTGAGTACTGGCAACATCCTTGTAAATTTCTTCTGTCCTCTTTCCAATTTAATCACATCCTTCCTATGGCAAGTGAACAAAACCGAACACAATACTCCAAGTGCATGTCTTACCAGCGTCCTGTCTCAACTGCAATATAACTCTCGAACGTCTATACTCAATGCCCTGACTGATGAAGGCCATTGTGCCAAAAGCCATTTTCACTGCCCTGTCTACATTCAACTATTTTCAGAGAACCACGGATCTGAGCACCAAGGTACCCCTGTTCCACTACAATTCTTGAGGGTCTAACATTCACCACGAAATTCCAACCTGGATTTGACTTTTCAAAAAGCAACATCCCATATGTTAATCTCTATTTGTCATTTCTCGGCCCACTTCCCCAGCTGATAAAGATCCAGCTGCAATTTCTGATAACCTCACTGTTCACAGTCCTGCCTATTTTATTGTCATCAGCCTAACTTCTAATCATGCTTTGCACATTCTCTTCCAAATCATTGATATAGATAACAAACAGTAATGGGCCCAGTACCGACCCCTGAGACACTCCACTTGTCACAGGCCTCAAGTCCAACAAGCATCCTTCCAGTATTACCTTCTGCTTTCTACCATCAAGCCAACTGAGTATCCAATTTGCTACATCCCCCTGGATTCCATGCTACCGAACCATTCAGAGCAGCCTATCATGTGGAACCTTATCAAAGGCCTTCCTGAAATCTAGATAGACTACGTCTACCGCCCTAACCTCATCAACAATCCAGGTCACTTCCTCAAAAGAACCTTAAAGAATTGTGAGCCATGATATCCTATGCACAAAGCAGTGCTGACTGCTCCTTATGAATCCGTGTCTTTTCAAATGCATGTAGATGTTATCTCTCAGAACCTTCACAAGTTGTTACAGTTGTTAAGCTAACTGGTCTGCAGTTCACAGGTTCTTCTTCGCAGCCCTCGTTGAACAAGGGCACAGCGTTCTCTACCCTCTAGTCTTCCAGGACCTCCACCGTGGCCAGCGATGATGCAAAAAGATCAGCCCAGACCCCTGCAATATCTTCTCTCGTCTTTGCTCTGTTCTTGGATACACCTGGTCAAGACCAGAAGCTCTGCAGAAATACTGCAATGTGTGAAATAAAATGTCTATTTCTTTAAGATAGAATCACCAAGGAAAGGGCAAGTGACTTAATGAATGCTAACATGATAAATTAAAGATTATATTAATCGTAGGAAGTGATTTCAGAAGAAGTTTAGACATGGTGGAAACCGGAGAATTCTCAGAAATTTGTTTGTGTGGAGTTTGCATATTCTCCCCGTGTCTGCGTGGGTTTCCTCTGGGTGCTCCGGTTTCCTCCCACAGTCCAAAGATTTACACGTTAGGTGAATTGGCCATGCTTATTTGCCCAAAGTGTTCAGCGATGTGTAGATTTGCTGCATCAGTCGCAAAATGTAGAATCGGATGGGTTAGGGTCTGGGTGGTTACTCTTCGGAGGGGCAGGATGGACTTGTTGGGTCCAAGGGCCTTTTCCATGCTGTTGGGTTTTAACGATTCTGTGAAAGAAGAACACAAAGCCTACATAAATCTACAATCTGTATTGCAAAGAAAACAAAATAAAAGCAAGATCAAATGTGGAATTTTGTAATCAGGAGAGGAGAGGTTATTGTGGAGAACAGGGAAATGACGAAGAAAGCAGCCAGTTACTTTGCATCTGTCATCACGGGGGAAAATCGCTGAGAAATACTAAGTGATCACATGGAACTTGTGGAACTAAAGACATAACCTCAATTCATATCAGTAACAAGGTAGTAGTTGAAGGCTAGCATAGTAGTATTGTAGCTGGATTGAGCATTGCTAAGTCTGATGAGCCAGTTGTACTTCGGATCAAAATATTAGAAGTAAATCAGCAATAGACGCATTAATGGTGCTGTCGATGACTGTTTTTTTCCCTGTCCATTCTGCAGAGGCTGGAAGTTAGTAAATGTGTTCCAAGCATTGTAGATGGATGGGAGGGATTCAAACATCTGCAAAGGGAAGAAGAGATAGTGTGGAGAACTGCAGACCGATTAACTTGACATCTGTAGGGAAACTGATGGAACGTATTATATAGGGTCAGATATTGGATATTCCTAAATTAATAGCAACATTGGAGAGAATCAGAATGCACTGACAGAGTCTGACAGAATGTTCATATTTGACAAACTTCAGAACGATTAGAACTTGTTTATTGCAACATAGAAATGGCTAGCTCGATTTTCAGAAGGCTTTTTTTATCAGAACTCATGCAGTGAATTCATAAATAAAGTAATGTAAATGGTAATTGGAGAAATATATAGAAGTGGAAAGTTAAAATCATATTCGCCTTCATTTATGTGAATCAGAACATAGTCGGAAGGTCATGTTGAAGCAGTTTCACAGCTTGCTAATGAAACTGTACATAGAGTATTGAGTCCAGTGTTGGTGACTCAATCTGAGAAAGAATATACTGACCATGGAGGATGTGCGATGGACAGTCTCCAGATTAATCCCTCCGATGGTGAGATTGCCTAATGTGGAAACTCAGCCTGTGTTTTTTAGAGTTTCAAAGAATGAGAGGTGATCATAGTGAAATTTAGAAAAGTTAATAAACATATGAGAAGATGGAAATAAACAGGATTTTTCTCCGGCTGTCTACTCTACATTTAAGGCAAATAACGGCAGGTAAATGATAGACCATTTCAGACTGTAATAAGAAGGCAATTCTTCATTTGAAGAGGACTGACAAACACAGCGACATGGAAACCTGCTGGCAGGGCAAGATTAAGGAGAATCCCCAGATATTCTACAGGTACGTCACGTGGAACAGAATAACCAAGGAACAGGTAGGACTCATTAGTGACTTGCCAAGTTGCATCCAAATCAACTTAGTGGCAGGAGACAGAAGGTTTGCTGGTAGAAGTCTGTTTGTTTGACTGGAGACCAGTATCCAATCGTGTAACATCGGGATCAGTGCTGTGTCCCAAATTATTTGTGATTCGGAGATGCCAGTGTTGGACTGGCTTGGGCAAAGTTAAAAAAGTTACAAACACTAGATGATATTCCAACAGTTTATTTGAAGGCACAATCTTTCGAAGAGCATGATCACGTGATGAAGAAGCAGCGCTGAGAAAGCTAGTGCGTCCGAATAAAACTGTTGGATTATAAACTGGTATTTTATGATTTTAACCTTAGTATTTGTAGTATTGATAAATGATGCAGCTATGAATATGGAAGGGATTGGGGTGAGTGTGATAAATCAGTTTGCGTTTGACACAAAGTTTGGCTGGTTGGTTGGCAGTGAGGAGGAAGGCCTTATATTACAGGAAGATACAGATGGAATAATGAAATGGGTGGATGAATGTCCGATGGAATGTAACCCTGATAAATATGAGGTGATGTACTTTGGAAGAAGCAACCAGACAAACAATAGCAGCACACTAGGAAGCTCAGAGGATGCTGCTGCACATATTGGGCGGCACGGTAGCACAGCGGTTAGCACTGCTACCTCACACTGAGTACGTTATTCCTGTGCTGCTTGTCAGCTCTGTCAAAAAGAATTCCCACCAATGCGACTATCCCGACGGGACTGACTGCAGTCATTCCCTTGTTATGCGGCTGGATATAGTTGAGGAACGTTCCATGTGGCCAGGCAGATGTCAGAGCTGGAGCTGGAATGAAACAGCTTCCCCAGCGACATAGCTTGTTGTGCAGCACAATCTTCCGTCCTATTACAGGAATGGTGTCAGGGTCCATTGCCTTTGTCATATCTACTGTGTTCAGCTTTTTTTTCATGTCACGTACAGCGAATCGAATTGGTTGAAGACTAGAATCTGTGATGACGAGGGTGAGGTGGATTATCGACTCAACACTTCTGGCTGAGGATGGTGCAGATCCTACATCCTTGTCTTTCACACTGATGTACAGGGCTGGGGATATTTGTGTTGCCCTCTCCTCCTGTAAGTTATTTATTAGTCCATCGACATTGATGACTGGATGTACCTTGACTGAAAAGTTTCGGATTTTATCTGTTAGTCTTGGGATCATTTCCCCCTCTCCATCAGATGGTAGATCTGCTGTTTGGAATGGAACCAGTCAAGTATGGTAGCTTTAATGGGTTGTCATCAGGTTTAGATACACATGGTTCTGACTCTGGCATGTTCACCCAAACTTGGCACTGAACCATCACTCGGCTTGATTATAATGGTCGAGTGATGGATTATCCTGGGGGGAAAGTTATGAATTGTGTTTGAATGCAATTCTGCTGCGGCTGCTGCTGTGATCACATGAAAACCCTGTGTGAGCTGCAATATTTGCAAATCAATTCTACTGACTTTCCCCCAGTTCACACCCATACCCATTCACCCATCAGCCCTGTACTCAGTAACCTAACCTGGTTTCTGATGTGCAAACACATCCAGTTTCATAATCTCATTCTGCTGACGGTCTCTCCCTGATGTCATGCTTCCAATATGTTACATTACTCAGATCCTTTAACATATTAATCTGAATCATTTCCTTTCCCATCATAACATCTTCTATGTTTGAAGTGAATGTTTGTTCCTATATTTTTCTCCCTGACCATGAATAAGACCTCGGTCGTGTCAGTGATGCCAGCCTTATGTCATTTCAGAACCAATGAACTTGTGCACTTTGCGTTTTTGTTCACTTCCCAATGTTCAGCGCTCTCTGCTGGATAGGGCGTTTGAGCAGATTCAACACACGTCTTTGGAAAATGTTCAAAAACAGAAATTGCTGAAGAAACTAAGGAGGTCTGGCTGCATCTTGTGAAGTGAAAGCTGAGTTCATCTTTCGTGTCCAGCGAAACTTCTGGAGAAACTTAGCAGTTCTGGCAGCATCTGCAGAGACAGAGAAACAGAGTTAGCATTTCAAGTCTAGTGTGACCCTTCAGAATTGAAAAGGATTGGAAACTGGGCATTTTAGTTCCTTGCCACAGAGGTGGGGGGTAGGTGACAGGGAAAAGAGTGTGTGACAACAGATGAACAAGCTTTTAGCAGTGGTGAAAAGAGAAGATGGTATAAAATGAGTTTAAATTACGATGTGAATGGGGGAAAGGGGTTCTCTCTAATGAGTGCAAGATAAAGAAGACACAACCACATGAGGTCATACGGAGGCCAGGAGGGAGAATGTTGAACATATGTTATTATATACATCTGGCCAGAGATACATTTTCACTGTAGAGATCACTGCCGTCAGGCAAAGGAATTCAGGTGCCTGCCGGCTTATTGGCACTATTAAGATTTTCATGCTACCTTAGTACTGTAACATAAAGAAGAAAACAAATAACAGGATGAAGTTTGGGCTGAGCGTTATTTACCTGTCACTTTTAACATTGTTTCAAATTTGCAGTGCTTATCTTTAAATGCTTGTTCTTGAAGTTAGTATCAGATGGAGTATAGGAGGTTGGGGTGAAATTATAGTAATTTACAAAATCAGGGGAGGCTTGGGCAGGGTGAAAAGCCGAGGTCTTTTCCACAGGATAGGAAAATTAAATCATAGAGCCATAGATATATGGTGGAAGAGGAAAGATTTAAAAGGGAGGAAGAAGGAAAATCTTTTTGCATAGAGGGTGACGTGTTTATGGAATGAGCTGCCAGAGGAAGACTGGCAGATGCAAGTACAGCTCCAACATTTAAAAGACATTTGGATGAACATGTGAATGGGGACCGTTTAGAGGCATATGGGCCAAATGCAAGAAGATGGGAATAGTTTAGTTTGGAAAACCTGGCCGGCATGGACAAGTTGGATCAAAGATTGTGCTTGTATGCGCGATGACTGTATGAATATAGAAAGCGAAGAAAAGGGAAGAAAAGATGTGATATAAGTAAATATGCAAGAAATATAAAAACAAGAAGCACGAGCTTTTCCATGTATGTAGGAAGAGTTAAAGAGGTGTGTGTGTGTGATCTTTGATAAAAAGGAAGTCAGGAAAGTATATTGAGGATATTTGGAGGGTGTGACTGGGGAACTGGATACAGGGAACAGACAGATAATTTACATGTATTTTACATCGTTCCTCACAGGTGAAGGTGCTGTAAATATTTCAATGGTATAAGCAAAATGATAACAGCAGGGAAAATCTTGAGCTGTCTCTAAAAAAAAGGAATAAGGCATCAAACAGATTAGTCCAAGGGTAAACAGGTCATCAACAATTCAGAGCTGGGTTTAGAAGAAGTGGTCACAGAGTGGCTGGTGGCTCTGTGTGAAATATTCCATAACTCTCTGGATTAAAGGCGTGATCCAGTGAAACTGGAGACCGTCCAATGTAGCGCCTGTCTTCAAGAAACGAATGAGACTGAAAGCATGAAACACTTAGCCTCACCATTATTGCTGGGAATCTGTGAGAGTCTGTTATTAAGGAAGGGACTGCAGGGCATTTAAAAAAGCTTCACACAGAGTCAGCATGGTCTTGTTAAAGGCGAACTACATTTTCCCTGTAAAATTATGCAAAGTTTTTCTGGAAATCCATGAGAATGTAACAAGGGGCCTTGATAAACGGGGACTGGTAGACATGAGGCTTTCCAGAGATTTTCCACAAGGTATCACAAAGTAAAGGTTCTTACACAAGACAGAAGCTCATAGTCTGACGGGTAATGCATTAGCATGGGATGGCACTTGGTAAGCACTTACAAATCGGAGAGTCAGGATTCAATGATCTTTATGAAAAAAATGTATCTACTGGAGTTCCACAAATATCAGTCCGACGGCAAGAGCTGCTTACAAGAGCTGCACTCTAACCTGACAGCTGGAGCTGAGTGCAATATACATTCGAATTTGAGGATGACACTGACAACCAAAAGGCAGGCTGTTATTAAATGGAGAGTTCATCCAAAAAAGGAACAGTACAACGGAGTGGCGTGTTTCTGTATGAAACATAACGTCAGCATGTTGACGCAGAAATGTTGGTTCATTAGACTGGTTCCTGGGATGAAAGGATTGAATTATTGAATACATCAAAAATGCTGAGGTGATTATTCATTGTAGTTTAAATGAATGAGAGTGTCGTTTTTGAAACGGATAAGATACAGAGGGGGCTTGACAAGGTCGGTGTTGAGAATGTGGTTCCACACCAGGGCAGAGTCTCGAAGTCAGGGATGTAGATACAGAATAAGGAATATCGATTTCAAACTGAGATGTAAAGAAATGTCTTCTTTCAGAAGGTAGTGAATGGCTAGAATTTCCTAACCCCGAGAGTTGTGGAGGTTGGGTCACTGATTGTATTTACAGACGGGTGGATTGGTTTGTGACATTTCAGCGAGTTGAGGGATGCAAAGAGTTAGCAGGAAAGTGGAGTTGAGCCGTGGAGTAGATCAGTCATGCTCTTATTGAATGACAGCGCAGGTTCCTATTTCTTACGTTCTTATTTATGTTTTTGGAAAATACTTGATTATTTTCCTGGAAGTCATGATGTAAAATCTTGCATTCAGAGACAGCAGAGGATTTGTCTGAGTTGACCTTGTGTGGGGCATGGGGGCTGTATTCAATGTGAATCTGGGCCTGGAACATGACCGACATCAGGAGCAGAAGTTACAGAGAGGGGAAGCCTGAAAAGAGGGATTGGGGGAGGGGTGTCAATGCCTGACCCAGCCTGGATTTTCCTTTATATTTGCCAAACAACACCAAACCATCAGAGTGGTCTCAATCTGCTCCTGCACAGCAGGAGCGAAGGGCTGGATGGAACGGACACGACTGGGCCATTCGGAACTTTGACACTATTCCACCAGTCAATAAGGTCATGGTTCTTCTCATTGTGTCCCAGCTGCACTTTTCTCCGATTTCACAATGATTCCTGATTCACCTGTCTATGGAAAATCAGACAAAGTCAGCCTCGATATAATATAAAGATTCAGCCCTCCCAATCTTCTGGGCGAGAGAATTCCCACTTGAATGAATTCCCACTTTGTGAATTTCTCCTCAGTCCGGTTCTGACTGAGGTTGGAGGGTGTCACTGTTTCCATTTCTAGTCCCACTCCTCCACTGCACACAACAAATTTTAAATGTAACCAGGTTGGCGATATGGCCGATAATAAAGGTCTAATACTGGGTCAAGTTCAGTTATCAGAACAAGCCAGTTGGATTTCTTCAGTCAGCTACAAGTAATTAGCAGAACTAACTGAGGAGTATGATGGATATGTGGTTAGTACTGTGGCCGCACATCACCAAGGGGCTGGTTTCAATTCCAACCTCAGGTGAGTTTGAACATTCCCCACGCATCTGTGTGGGTCCCCTCCCAATGCTCCAGTTTCCTCCCAGAGCACAAAGATGTACAGCTTAGAGTGGATTGGCCATGCTCGATTGCCCATTGTTGAGAGAGCGTCCCCTTCATGGTAATCTCTGTAATAGTGGAAGAATTTAACCTGCGCTGCTGGCCTCCCTCTGCATCACAAACCAGCCGTCCAGCCAACTGAGTGGGAGACAGTGTAACTGTTACAGACAGAAACAGTCACAGGCAAAGGGCAAGAGAAACTTTCATAACAAGGAAAATGGTACAGTTCAGATAACCGTCAAGATAACAGCTGAGGATAAAATGTTCTTTGCTCAAAATTGTATTTCATAACGCGACAAGTATAAAGAAGCAGTGTTTGGCTGAATACAATAATGTGAGACAAAGTGAAATAGCCAGAATTACTAACTGTGATTGGATATAAAATAAGTGCATATTTTTGCACCCAGGGGGTTAAATGACTGAAAGTTCCTATACCTGACAATGGGAATTCTTTGGAACACTATCTGGAAAATTCCATATTCAAAGTGTGTGTGTGTGTGTGAGAGAGAGAGAGACCGCAGATACTGCACTGAGCTGGGTGGTGAGCTCAGACCGTGCTCGGTGGGGCTGGTGGTGAGGCCTCCTCTGAGAAGAGAATGGACCCCCATACTAGCCCATCCACTAGGACCTCTGTGCCTCTGATGAAAAACCGTGGTGTTAGCTCCCCTTACCTGCCATGCTCGTGGTCAACTGTTCAGGGTGGCTTCAAACTGAGGAAGTACAACAGTGTGCCCATTGGCCTTTTAAAGATGGCACCAGTGTCAGTGATCATAAAGTAGCCAGGGGCATCAGTGCGATGGTGAGTCCCTCCAGCCATATTGGGTTGGAGAATTGGGGTGGCATTGAATGGGAGGAACACTATGAGATTGAGTGGGTCGTTAATGTGGTGAGTTCGATAAGATAGCGCCATGAAACTAGTTCAGTCTCGTACAGATAATCCCTTTGTCACACTCAATAAAAATGTCACTGAGACAAACTATTATTAGATTCAGCCCAATGAGTCGAAGCCTCTGCTGACCCTACACCCAGTTACAAAGTTGCAGAACAAATGTTCATCTAAAACTCTCCCTCATCTTTATTGACGTCAATATCCCCTTCACCTATCATCCTGGGAATACTGGCTCATGTTGTAGGATGCTGTCAAAATGCCTTCATTTCATGCATTCTGAAACCTGTGATCTTACATGAAATTGTCTCTCAATCTACCTTTCGCTTTTTTCCCCAAAATCCTTTTTATTGTTGGTAGTTAAACTGATTTCTCCACCATCTCTCTCTGGCAGGAACTAGGGAATACGGACTAGGCAATAAGGACTCAGTATCAGAGTGATCATGTAACTAGACGGGTAATTCAGAGGTATGGGCTGTGACTCCAAGGCAGTGTTTAACATCCTACCACAGCCGATGTCAGAGATTAAATTCGAATGACAAAAATTGGAATAATTTCACTCATGGAAACCAGAAGCCGTTAAGATTTATTTTTATTATTTTGCTGATAGTCTTTGTTAAAGAAACTTAACATTATTTCTCAATCTGAGCTCAGTGTGACTTCAGACTCACAGCAACATTGTTGGCTCCATTTTGTCTTGACAAATGGCCGCGTGAACAAGGACAATTAGTGATGGACAACAAATGCTGCCCTTGCCCGTGATGCTGGCATCCCGTGAAACAACATTAAAGGTGAAATAAATCAAAGAATGGTGGGTTCTAGAGATCGAAAATAAAATTCTCCAGCGTCTGAAAGTGTTAGAGAATCTCGCAGGTATGGCAGCCACTCTCAGGAGAAATGCAGATAATGTTTTGAACCTGCTTCACAACTGAAAGCAAACTGGGAAATAATATTATTTATCCTGGTATCATGGATGGTTGGGTTGGAGAGAGAGGTGGGGGCTACGTTTAAATTGAATGGACGGTGAAATGGCCAGAAAAAAGAGAGGAAAAGAAATGAAAAGTAAGCAAAGGGATTACTGATGATGAATTGAAAGGAAAAAAAATGGCAAGTTATCTTCACATTTCCCTATTTCCCATATTCCTGAATATCGTGTCCATTTAGATATGTCCCTGTTTAAATTGAATTAGGTTCCCTTATCTCTCTTCTCTGAGTGCGATGATCGAATCCATTAGCAATACTGGTGCTGCCCTTATAGTTGCTGAGATATAGAGGAAGTTAATGCTACATTGTCAACTGCTTCTTTGGAGAGAGAACCTCTTAGTGTGGGAGTGTGCAGAGATGCAATGGCTTTCTCAGCCAGAAAGAGAAACTCAGGAGTGGAAATAGTTTTCAACACTGAGCGCGTGCACGTTCCATGGGGGGAATTGACTTATTCCTGTCATTGGAAAATCAGTGGAGTTACTGTGGATGCTTATCTCTGGTTTGTATTGTTAGCTGCTGGGTCTGGTGACCCCACTCTATACACTGCATTTACAGAGTGTCTGGGTCCATGGTAAACAAATGGAGATGAGGCTCCACATAAGGAAAGCTCTTATAAATAGGGAGGTGCAGGACAGTACATTATCTTTCCTGGGATTTCCCGGGACATTTGTCTAAGCTGGACCAGGTGTCAGGTTTGAAACCAGTTTGTTTCAAAACTGAGGTGGTCACTGATCTGTGTCCCCTCCTTCAGTATACTGTGTAGCGTCACACCAGTGACAGGACTGTGTTAATGCTCACCATAAATTAAACTGGACTAATTCTGGAACTTTCCAGGCAGGGGTGAGTAACATATCCACCATCACCGGAGTGCAGTCCTCCGATATATTCACTGGCTGACAGGACCCATCTGTCCGCTGAGAGTAATATATTGTGTCCATCTCCCTGAGGAAGATACTGAAAGAAACTTCCAGAAATATAAGGGAACAGAGTGACTGGTAAAAATGAGGAACAGCAGTAAATTAGAATTAATAAAAGGTACGTCTTTCAAAATCTCATTGAATTTAAGGTTGGTATATTGCTGCATTTGATGAGCTACATTCCCGAGTATTGAAGAGGTGGCAGTAGAGCTAGTGAAGGAATTACTGATTGTTCTTCAAAGCTGGTTAGATTCTGGAAAGGATCCTCCAGACTTCAAAGCAGCTATTGTAAACCTAAATATTTAAAACAGGACGGAGAGAGCAATCAGCAAACTAAACAGTGGTTAGCTTGATGTAAGCTGTGAGAAAAACATTGGAACCTTTTGTGAGGAATGTGACAACTAGACACTTGGAAAATAATGACATGATTCGGTAGAGTCAATCGAGATTCAGGAAGGGGAAATGATCTTGTTCTTTGATAAACCTGCTGGATTTTGTGGAGATTGTCCAGTGTGACATCGACAACTGAGAACCAGTGGGAATGAAGTATTTGAATTTTCAGTCGATGTTTGACATGGTTGAATACAGATGAGTGGGGAATGTTAGAGTCCATGGGTAGTTAGGGGTGGAATACACCGAATGTATTAAAAGTTGGATAGCCGAGAGAAGGAAGAGAGTAATGTAATTATCTGGAGTGAAGGCTTTGGTGTATCAGAAGGATCAGTGTTTGGGCAATAGCTCTTCGCAAGATATGAAGTATTTCAGATATGAACAACAAATATCATCATTCACATTTATGTTCATTAAATAGTGAGAGGTTGGGAAGTGCTGTTGTTGAAACAGACCTGGATGTGCTTGGTCATAAGTCACAAACAGAATTCTTACGCAGCAGGAAGTAAATGATATGTGGCTCATCATACAAAATGATTAAAGTACCAGAGTAAATGTATCTTTCCCAAAAATAGTGTTTTGTTGAGAGACTGTGAGGTGTATTGTGTACAGGTTGAATCAACTTTATAAATAATGATCTTATCAGCGATTCAGTCCAGACTAAACCCTGGCATGATGCTACCATGAGGAGAAATTGAGAAACTTGTGCTTAAAAAGTGTGTTAAGGTGTTTGTGAGTTTATATTTTAAAAAATGCTGAATCTCATTGAGAGTTGAAAATACAAAATTGCCTCATTAGATCAATTAAAGGAATGCCCAGGCAAATTCACATTTCCTATGTATTGGAGTGCAAATATATCCAGTGTAAATATATTGCTCGTGCCTGTTCTAGTCGAGGAGAAATCTGCCCGGTAACAGCATGTAGATTATGGTTTTTGAGGGTGGTGGTGGTGGGCGGTTCAGCCAGTTACAGTATTACAAACGGACAACGCAGCAGAATCATCTAGCCTCGATGAGAAAACATGCATCTTTCTCCCTCACTACTAACTTCACGAGAGCAATGGGTGATGGGAGAAGTGATCAATAGCCAGCGGTGCCAATATTCAATCCAGTCCAGTAGTTTTTATGAACTGAAGGAACTGTACTGAAAGGGGTTAAATGAAGTTGTTTGTTCAGTGACTGTGATTGATGCCAGTCTCCATGGGTGCTGGTTGTGTCACTGGATGTTTTCCGTCTCCTATTAGTAAGGGGCCTCTTGCAAAGGTTTATGCCATTGTAGCAGCAGATGCATCAACTCCAACGCTCAAAGGGACACAGCTGCAGAGACACAAAAAGGAGATTTAAACATCTGAGAATAGTCTGGAATGATCCATTAATGGATCAGAATCTGAGAACTTTAGACTGAAATGCTGCAACAATGGACAGGAGTTTATCCTGGGGTCTTGACTTATTTTCCTCGTTTTGGTCAACATTACCAAATCGGATATGGGGTGCCCTGATGATTATCCAGGCGGGTTACTATCCTATCCTCGCAATTGTTGGTGTTCCTGGTAAGTTTCTTCATCTCTATCCATTTATTAATCTCTTCAACCATGGCGAACTTCTTTGCTATTTCTGTTATCTATATTTGTCAAAGATGAAAACTATTGTCTTCAGTTTCATTTGAAAATTCCATTAAGTACCCACTAATTTCAGAATCACCCCACACCCGCTCTCACAAACATCTGAAAACAAGACTGTTCACAATACCGAAGTATCTTTCATCCCTGAATTCATTTATGTCTCGGTATTCTGTCCATCACCAAACCAACCCACTACCAGCTCGATTATATGCCCAGTCACCATCTTGGCTTCAATGCTGAAGCTTCATTATCTATTATCTATGCTTCGGTAAAATTCAGACGTTATGGTTCCACCTCTCTTCTAAGCACTCTTTCAGTTGCAAATATTTCGATCACATCTTTGTTCTTGTCTCTAAAATAACTTAATGACAGGAACACTCTCTCAGAGCAGTCATGTCGGAAGAAATGTAATTCAGATGTACAGGTTATTACACAGAAAGATCCTGTTCTACATCCTACCACAGACGATGTCAGAAAGTAAATTCACAAGACAGGAATTGGAAAAAAAGCAAGTTTTACTAATAACAACCATTACATCTCCAGCATTTACGTTTATCTATTTCAGTGATGTCCTTTGGTCAATAGATCTTGAGTTACTCTCTGGTCTGACTTAAGATTGACGTGAGACCCACAGCAACGTGCTTGGTTCTGTACTACCTGAAAGAATGACCTCGCAGTAAATGACATTTGTTTAGGTCAACGAATGCTGCCCCTGTCAGCAATACAGACATTCCAAATAATAACAAAATTAAAGGTTATATAAAGCAAAGAATTATGCAACAGATCAGAAACAATAAAGAACGAGAAAGTGCCAGACAAACTGAGCAGATTTGGCAACCCCCTCGGCTCGAGAGAAAAATAGAATTGGCAATTCGATTCATACATCGGAACTGAACACAGTTGGGAAATAGTGTGATTGATGTTGGTGACACCGACATCTATTATGAAGGGGAGAAGGATTGAGTTGAATAGATGGAAAAAGAAAGAGATAGAGAGAAATAAACAAACAAAGGGATTGTTGATGGTCAGCTGTGATGGAAATAAAAACTGAAATTAAACATTACTTATGTTTTTCCTGTTCCCATATTATTGATAATCATGGCCATGTAAGGTATATGTCAAAGTCCCTGCTTAAAGTTATTTATGTCTGTTGTTCTCTCTTCCCTGAGTGTGATCATCGTCTTTAATTCAGTAATGGGATGCTGGGCCAGTATTGAATTCCCTTTCCTCATTGGTCTTGAGAAGGTGTTGGTGAGCTGCCTTCCTGACCCACTGCAGTCTGTGGGCTGTAAGGAGTCAGTGCTGAGGTCCATGCGGTTTCTTTTCTTTGAGGCTTTGAAGTGACTGATATAACTGAGTGACTAGTTTGGCTATTTCAAACTGCAACTGAGAGTTAACCACATTGTTGTGGAGTAACATGTAAGCCCGACCAGCTGAAGATGGTAGATTTCCTTTTCTGAAGGGCATGAGGGTGCAAAGTAGGACAATTGACTTTGGTTTCATTGTTTCATTTGATTCTTGCTACCTGATAATTTATTGAATTTAATTTCCAACGTTTGCCATTGTGGGATTCGGATCCGGTGTCTAGGGCATTACCTGATTCCCTGGATTAATATTCGGAAATAATACAGCTCGGCCATCGCCTCCTCAGCATCACCAATCAACTCGAATGGCAACAGTGATGTTGTTGCTGTGACTTTGCTTCATGAGGCAAATAAATGATTGGCAAAAAAAGCCATCCTTCTCAGTTTGTATTTATGAGAAGGCGAGATGATGGGAAGTGCTCTTGGTGAAAAGGAGCTGGATGTCCTTGATCATGAGGCACTAACAGAATTCCTACAGGAGCAGTCGGGTACTGGCAGGTGGGACTACATTGGGTTGAGATATCTGGTTGGCACGGACAGGTCCGACCGAAGGATCTGTTTCCATGCTGTGCATCTCTTTTACTCTATGACTCAGCAAGTAATCAGCACAACAACTGAGTCGTATCGTTCATTTCAAAATGATTAAAGAATAAGAGTGAAGACACCGTCCTGCAGTTGTGGAGTACACTTGAGACAGTATTTTCTTTCATTTATACTCAATGATCTCCTTGCTGCAGAGAGACAGTGTAATGGAGTTTCACCAGACTAATCCCTGCAGTGATGGTATCGTGAGGAGAGTGTGAAGGAATATGGCTGCCCTTTCCTTAACTCTCGCCGTTAGCTCAAGATGTTTGATTTGCAACTGAATTCTTGCCCATCTCTGATTCTGATGGTTTCTCCAGCAAGTTTAATTGACGAGGTACCGCTGTAATTATCTCTCCTTTCCTCACAGAAGCAGTCAGTTCCAATTCCAGCTTCTCTGCTAATTCTTGCAACTTGGTCTTATTCATTTTTCGTAAAATTTCCAAAGTCACTGCATGCACACCCAGAAAACGTTTGGCGACTGAAATAGCCATTATTATTCTAAGTTTTCTCAACCCAATCAAACTAATATCCAAAATGAAACATTTGACTTTCGATAAAATACAGAAGAGGGGGAAAAAAGAAAGCAGCAGAACAGAGAGTAAAAGAAAGAATGGCAAAAGAGAGAGTAATAGGGGAGAGAGAAAGAGAGAACTTTTGAAGAACAAAAACTGACAATTCAAAAGAAAAGTCAGTGTAAAAGGCTGGAGATAACGGCTGAGGGTGGGCTTAGTAAGGAAGAGAGTGAGGATGGGAAAGCCCCTGGTAGCCAGAAGCCTAGTGAGAATTTGTGTGAGTATGTTCAAGCATCGCCTCAATTTGATGAGAAGAATGTGATGCCCTTTTCATCTCATTTGAAAAATTGGCTAAACAAATGCAGTGGCCAGAGGCTATGTGGATTTTGTTGATCCAAACGAAACTTGTAGTTAGGACTGGTGAGGTATTCACATCCCTATCAGAGGAGGTATCTGGGGAGTATAAGAAGGTTAAAAAATCATTTTGTCTGCATAGGCAACATTTCAGGAATTTAATGAGGGATCCTGGTGAAACCTACACTGAGTTTGTAAGGATCAAACAGACTAATTTCGATAGTTGGATAAGAGTTTTAAAATTCAAGGAAAGCTATGATGCCCTTAAAGAGGTTAACAATTGGAGGAATTCAAACTGCCTGAAGTAGTGCAAACTCAGGTGGAAGAGCAGAGAGTGTAAGCCACAAGGTTAGTTACTGAAATGGCTGATGATTATGAACTGGTCCATAAATTTGGTTTGGCATCCAGAACCAGTTCTGGTCTCTGAGGGACAGAAATTGGAGCAAAGAGATATCCTCACGGGCAAAGGGAAAGGTAGATCACATTGTAGATCATAAGGATAATTTACCACAGTAATAAAGAAAACCTTGAGGGGACAAAGAAGTTAAAAACCTGTCGTGTTTTCATTGTAAAAAAGAGGGCCACACAAAATCACAGTGTTGATGGGCTGATGGAAAACCAGATGTAGGATAGCCAAACAAGCCTGGAGGTTTTGTTGGACTCGTAACAAAAAGCATAAGGGAAAGTAGGCAACTGCCTCAGAGTGTACAAGATGATCAGTGGACGTGCCAAATCTGCAAACAAAACTTACATGAAAGGGTAAAGTTTATTCACATAGGCCAGGATTAATTGGGAAGAAGGTTTCAATATTAATTGACACAGGATCTTTTCAGTCTGTAATGCTGAAGGGTGAGGCTTTATGCACTCTTGAGAGACTATTTCCAGAAAATGTGCTGGTAACAGGAATTCATAGTGAGGAAAAAAGTGCTCAGTTATGTAAAGTGAGGCTAGAGTGTCCAGAGAAGATTGGAGCATGTGCGGTAGGTGTACTAGACCACTAACTTTCAGCTCTAGGAATAAAATTTGTCCTTGCAAATAATATAGCTGCTTCACTGGTAGGCGTGCTGCCTACTCTAGTTGAAAAGCCAGTGGAGATGCAGGCAACTGAAGACCTGGAGAATATGTCTCCAGGAATTTCCCCTGATTGCATCACCAGAAGATCACAGAAGCACAGGTTTAAGCAGGATAAAGGCACAGATAAGGAAGCTGACGTAGAGTTACCACAAGTTTCTTTTTGACCAGATAAGTGGAAAACAGACGGAGCAAGTAGGAAAATATGAACGTATTTTTAGCTCTGCTAAGCTGATTGAATTACAGCAGAAAGATGTGGAGTTACAGAAGTTATAACAAAAGATATTTAGCAAGAAAGAGAATGAATGCATTCCTGTGTGTTATTACCTAACAAATGTTGTTTTAATGCAGATATGGAGATCAGCACACATTGAAGCAGATCAGACGTGCACAGAAATTCATCAAATTGTTTTGTCTGTTGGGGAAAGAAAGGGAGTGCTGCGAGTGGCACGTGAGCTACAATTTGGAGATCATTTCGGGGTGAGGACATTACATACTGAAATACAAAGATATTTTCACTGGCCTGGACTTCACAAAGATGTAGTGAATATTGCCAAATGTCTCAAACATGTCACACACGCAGTAATAAAACCTGCAACTTTAATACATATTATAGCATTTGAGGAAGCTTTCACAAGATTCATGATAGATTGTTTAGGTCCCCTATCGCAAAGACTAAGTGGGAATAAGTATTTCTTAACAATAATGGATGTGTCCACTAGATTTCCAGAGGCAGACCCATTTTGCAACATTACAGCTAAAGGAGTTGTTGAAAAAAATACTTATTTTTTACGTAGGTACGGACTACCAATAGAGATCCAGATAGATCAAACCTCACATCCGAACTATTCAAGCAGGTGATCAATAACTTTGGAATAAAGCAATTCAAATCTGCTACATAGTATTCGGAATCACAGTGAACATGAGCGAGATGGCATCAAACAGTGAAGACCATGTTGAGGGTTTATGGTCAGGATAATCCAGATGATTGCGATAAGGAAATTACTTTTGAACTATTTGTGATCAGAGACGCACAGAATGAATCGACCAAATTCAGACTATTTGAATTATTTTTTGAGCATGAAGTAAAAGGACCGTTAACATTGGTTAAGGAGAAATTAATAAGGCAGAATTCAGAGACCACACATTTGGACAATGTGTCAAATTTTAGGGAACGATTAAATAAAGCTGGAGAGTTGGCTAGACAGCATTTAAAAGTGTCGCAGCATACAATGAAACAGGAAGTGGATCAGAAATCACAAATTTGCAATTTTGCAATTGGGAATAAGGTATTGGTGTTACTTCCAGTAACAGTTGAGCCTCTAGAAGCAGGTTTTAGTCTCCCTTATCAAATTGGGAAGAAATTGAATGAGATGAACTACTTGATACGGACTCCAGACAGGAAGAAATCTCTCAGAGTGTGTCATGTAAATATGCTCAACAGGTATTTTGATAGGGAAGGAAAGCAAGAGGAGAAGGTGTTAATGATTACAACACTGAAGGAGGACCCAAGTTCAGAGGATTCTGAATTGGACATTCCTCAAATCAAATTGAACAATGAGAAAGTTGCCAAAAATTGGGATAAATTATTGAGTTACCTTCCACAAGAAAAGCATAGTGACCTGAAAGAGTTATTACGGTATCTTGGAGAGATATACGGAAATAAACTGGGAAGTACGAACGTAATTCGAGCATGATGTAGACACAGGAGATGCTGTTCTGATTAAATAACATCCTTAAAGCCATTATCCTCTAAAGTTGGTACAGGTTCAGAAGGAAATAGAGCACACGCTCCAAGATGGCATAATCGAAATGAGTTACTGTGCTTGGATCTCATGTATAGTCATGGCGCCAAAGACAGATGTTACCCAGTGGACATGTGTGGACTATCACAAACTCACCTTCGTTACAAAGACTGATGCATATCCAATTCCATGTTTGGAGAACTTTGTCGAAAAAGTGAGAGAAGCTTCTTACATTTCTAAGTTGGACTTGCTCAGAGGCTACTGACAAGGACCTCTGTCAGAGAGAGCAAAGGCAATTTCGGTTTTCATAACACTAAATGGATTGTATCTGTTCAAAGTTGTGGCATTTGACATGTAAAACGATCCAGCCACCTTTCAGAGACTGATAATGAGGTCATTGTCGGATTACCCAACCATGTGGTGTACATTGATCACATGGTAGTTTTTAGTCACTCATGAATGGAATAGTTACGCATTTATCACACTTGTTTGATTGACTTCAGAAGGCAGGCTTGCTGGTAAACCTAGCTAAAAGTGAATTTGAGAAAGCCAAGTCACGTTCCTGGGTCACGTTATTGGACATGGACCAATGGCCCCATGAGATACAAAAACGAAAGTAGTTGGGGAATGTTCCACACCGTCGACAATAAGAAATATGTAATACTACGGTTCCTGGGCTTGACTAGATTTTACTGAAAGTTTGTGCCAAGGTGGCTATCGATGCCAGTGATGTGGGTATTGGTTCGGTGTTCCTGCAGGAGGATGATGAGGGAATAAAAGACCTATCGGGTGTTTTTCTGGGAAGTCGAACGTTCATCAACAGAAATGTTCAACGGTGGAGAAAGAGACTTTAAACTTGGTGCTGGCATTACACCATAACTGTGTATATATTACCAGCAATGCATCTGAGACAATCGTATAAACTGATCACAACACATTGACATTTGTGGAAAAAATTAAAGACAAAAATGCCAGACTGTTTAGATGGACTTGTTATTGCAGCCATTCAATCAGGCAATTGTGCATGTGGCAGATCGCGAAAACGTGAAAGCTGATGAGTTACTGAGACTAGAATGAGATACGGAGGTGTTCGGTGGTGGGTATACAGCAGCCTGGTTTTGTATGGGTTTGTGAATGTTTACAATTAGTACAGTATAGCTGTCAGTTTTAAAACTACTAACTGGATTTGAAGGGTTAAAAATACAGCCACCTTTTAGCATTGATGTTTTCTTTTTAAGTGGGGAGAGATGTGGCACAAAGCAAGTTCCTTTTTGTCGAAAAGGTGTTCCTTGGCTCAAGGAGACTCTGTCCTTGGTTTATTTTTAAGAGGAACAATAAAACGGGGCCAAGCTCCGATCAGAGCTGAAAAATGTGTTGCTGGAAAAGCGCAGCAGGTCAGGCATCATCCAAGGAGCAGGAGAATCGACGTTTCGGGTATAATCCCTTCCTCACTTTCTCCAAGCTCCGATCAGTCTGGTTTGGTACAGAGATGAAAAGTACTTTCAGAGGTCTTTTATTTGTATGGAAATGGATGAGACTTCAGCCCAAAGTGGCCATGCTTTATAAGTGACCAGTATAATGAACGGAGAGTGGTGAGCTATTTTAGCTGAACTCGCTGAGCCGAGCAGTTTTCAGTTGAGTCTTGAACTGGGAAGTTCAACTGGGAGCTGTGTGGAAACTCTCACTCTTTTCTGACCTTCAACTTCAACCTTGCAGTTAGTCTTCCATTTATACTGGTTTTTATTGGGAGTTTGCTTATTGGGACAGTTGTGTGTATTCGGAATAGCATAATTAAGTCTAGCTGAATAGGTTGAATTCTGTCGTGATTTTTTATTCTGTTCTTTGTGTTTCATTGTGTAGTTTTATGAATAACGTTTTGTCTGTTTCAAAATCTATTAGTCAACCGAGCTAAATTACCCCCGGTAATTTTCATTGTACACTTACCGATACAAATTGCAAAGGTATGCTCTGGGCTGCCTGCTTATAAGTGTTTGGAGTAGTCTAACCTAGTTCATAACATCTCGGAGATGGAAGGTGCCTCCTTGGGACTTGGCACAAACCATTCACTTTTCCTCCTCATGGTCAGCAAACCATGTTAACATAGCACGTGTGTACCATTAGCAATGGGGCCAGGAGGAACAACATGGAGCAGTCTGCCTTTGCAGTCTGTGCCTCATTGGTTTGTCGTGTTGCAGCAACAATGACATCCTCCTATTTCAGTCTAACAGTTTGGAGGGGCTGAATGGCTTCTTCTGTTCATGTGTCAGTGTCTGGAGGAACTGAATGTCTTCCTCCTGGCCCGAGGGCAGGGTTCAAGGACTTCAGTGGGCAACCCGTGGTTCCTGCCTCCCAGCACGCTGGGCTGACTAGACTCAAACTTCCTGAGTTATAGGAGACAAACAGAAGGCTGGAAGAACACAGCAAGCCAAGCAGCACCATGAGCCTGGAAAGTCAACATTTCATTTATAACCGTTCTTCAGAACTGGGTTGGGGGGTAGGGGAAGCTGCAGATAAAGAGGGAAGGGAGTGGTTGGGGTGGGGAGATCAGGGGGATGGTCAGTTACGGCTATGTGGACACAAGTGTTTGGTGCAACCTGGTTGGGCAATGGGAGGGATGAATCAGGGATGAAACGTAGGGTCGTTAGGTGAAATGGAAAATATCCCAGTCACTTCCTATTTCAATTCTCTTTCCTAATGCCTTTCCGACATGGCCATCCTTGGCCTCCTCCATTGCCACAATGGACCAAATCATAATTTGGAGGAATAAGATCTCATCTGTCACCTGTGCAGCCTGCACCCCGGGGACTCAACATTGAATGCTTCAATTTCAAATAACCTCCCTTCCAGTCCCCCCACTCCATTCCCAAACACTCCCCTCCATTCCATTCCTCTGAGCAACCTTTGTCCAGCTACCAACTGGATTCAGCCATTCCATCAACAACTCGCTGATACCTTTATCTGTGTCCACTTATCCACATCTCGCCACTCTGCCTCCTCCTCCCTCACCCGCACTTTATCTATATACCCCCTTACTCCCATCCACAGTCCTGATGAGGGGTTATATCCAAGGCGTTCACTTCTCAAAGTCTTGATGCTGCCTTGCTTATTCTGTTCTTCCATCTCCTGAGTGTGTATTTTGCATTCCAACACCTGTTTTTATTTTAAATTGTCTTCTTCTGTAATAGGCAGGAGTGAGTGAACGCATTGCACCTCTTGTTATCCAATAGATCTGATGGGCTGAATGGCTTTCTTATATTACTGTGAAACCAGCTAGAGTTGCTAAAGGGGTCCCTCTTTCTTTTAACTGTGGAAATGTTTATTCTCCAGCAGTGCTTTTAATTCATGTTCCCTATATATTAACAGCACAAGCTTGAATGTTGTCCAGATTTGATACTTTAGTACCTTAGCAGGTGACCCATTGTTCTCAACATTGTATAATCTTCAAAGAATATCCCCACCTCTGATTGCACGAAAGAGGGAAAGACATTGATGAAGCAGTTGAAGATGTTTGTGCCGAAGAAACTACCCTGAGGATTGCCCACAGAGATATCCAGGGACTGAGAGGATTGATGTCCACCAGCCCCATTGTGCTTTGAATGATTCAGCCAGCGGGGAGTTTACAACTGATTCTCATCAAGTTCAATTTTGTTCAGTCTCCTTGACATCTTGCGCAATCAAATACTGCCGTGATATCAGGGCCAGTAACTTTACATTGTGTTCATATCTTCTATCCATGTCAATAGGCCAAGGTATATGTGTGGGGAGTAGTTCCTTCTCTCAGGGAATAGTGATGGATGGGGCCAGACAGTTAGGGGAGGCTACATCACTGAAATGTTTGGGGGTTGCGAGTGGGTGTCAATGGGTTTTGACCCGTCAGAGAGTCGACAACTACAAAAAATTGGGCATGAAAGAGAAATTGCGGCCGAGTGCAAATCAGCCCTGACTTACTGAATGGAAGTGCAGGTCTGAGCGGCTATGTAGCCTGGTTTTATTACAGTATACCCCATAGTGCAGTCACTTTGTGACCTCTTCCATTTCCTGTGTTACTGATTCAAGTCGCTGAATAGATTGAACCTGTTGCTGTGCAACTGGATACTGGTGCTGCATGATCTGGTTACAGTTTTATAGGCCGGAGGGGTTTATTGCCTCCTCCTGTAATTGTATATCAGGCTCCACGGGCTAAAAAACCTCATTCTGTTCTGCTGTAACTGAAATCCATATTGACTAAATCTCCTGCCAACGGAGAATTGGAGCACAGCAGATGCTGGAGATGAGTATCGAAAAGTGTGGCACTGGAAATCACGGCAGGTCAGGCAGCATCAGAAGAACAGGAGAATCGATGTTTTGGATGCTCCTGATTAAAGGCTTATGTCCGAAACATAGATTCTTCTGCACCTCGAATATGCCTGACCTGCTGTGCTTATCCAACACCACATGTTTTGAAATCTACTGCCCCTCACAAATTAATCTTCCTGGTCACATCATCCACTTACTTTAAGAGAATTGTCAGGCACAATCTTCCTCGCACAAAGCCACACTTACTATTCCTAATCAAAGCCTGTCTTTCTAAATCCATGTAAATCTTATCCCTCAGAACCTTCTCATGTAACTTACCGACCACAGATGTTAAACCTACTGATCTGTAGTTCCAAGGCTTTTTTTTTGTTCAGTTCTTCTTGAATAAGGGCACATTTGCTGTCCTCCAGTCTTCCGGGACATTACCTGTGGTTACTGATGATAAACATTAAAATCCAGGCTCCCCGCAAATTCATCTGGAGCCCCTTGACGTGTTCTTGGATATATCGGGTAAGGACGATGAGATCTATCCACTTTCAAACATTCTAGTACGTCCAAAATCTCGTCAACTATGATATAGATTGGCTCTAAGATATCACCACTAACTTCCTCAAGTTCTCATGTCAACATGTCTTTCTCCACGGTAAACATAGAGTAGAAATATTCGTTGAGGACTTCACCCATCACTTATAGTTCCACACATACTTGTCCACATTGGTCTTCGAGGGGTCCTATTTTCGATCCTGTTTTGATTTTTAAAAATATATTTAAAGCACCTTTTTGGATTCATCCTAATCTTCTCAGCCAAGGCTCTTTCTTGCCCTCTTTTCACCCTACTGATTTCCTTCTGCAGTAAACTCCATTATCTCTTATATACCTCCAGGAATTCCCTTGATCCCAGCGGCCTGGACCTGAGCCACGCCCCAAGTTCGAACATGAACCTGTGGACCAGTTTTGTCCCTCTCCATAACTAATTGAAAATTAATAGAACTGCGGTTAATGGTCACAAAGTGCTCCCCCACTGTTAACTCAGTCACCTGTCCTGTCATATTTCCTAAGAAAATTTCGTGTTTTTCCCCTTCCCGAGTAGAACTCTCTGTATATTGCTTGAGGAAACTTTCCTGAAGCTTTTATCAGATTCTATCTCATCAAATCCCTTACCGCTCTGGCCATTCCAGTCTGTATTCGAAAAAATAAAAGCCCCTATTATGATAACGCTATTGCTCTTGCAGGTTTCCCCTCTCTCCCTTCATATTTATTACTCTCATTTCAGTTGACTATTTGGGGGCCTATAGCACATCCCCAATCACCTCACGAACACCTTCCTATTTCTTAACTCCACCCACAAAGCCGCACTGGGTGATTCATCAGTTATTTTATCTCTGATTACTGCTGTGGTACTCCCCTTAATCAGAAATGCAACTCCACTCCCCTCCTCCCAACATCTCTGTCTCACCTAAAGCAACTGTACCCTGGCACATTAAGCTGTCAGTCCCATCCATCACTTAGCCATGTTTATGTAATGGCTATAATATACCAGTCCCACCTACCTATCCATGCCCTAAGTTCATTGGCCTTACCTGTATTGAAATAGATGCAATTTAATCCAAAAGGCATTTCTCTCTGTCATTTTCAAGCCTAAATTTACTATTTCTGATTACTCTATCTCCTTCCAGCCTCGCACTTGTCTCCCTCTCTTGAGTATACCACCCCCTGCCGATCTAGTTTAAACCCACCCTCGTAACACTAGCATAACTGGCAGCCAAGATATTGGTGTCCCTTCCAGTGCAGGTCTCGGACGGTAATCTCCCTCTAAGGAGATAACCACTGTCAAGGTTTTTTTAAAAAATGTTTCTCCGAGCTCTCTGTAATCTCGCTTCAGAACCTCGGCCCTATTTCAACGGGTATCATTTGTGCCAACGTGCATAATGATTTCTGGCTGCTCACCCAAACCCTTGAGAAGGTTCAGCAGCCACTTGGAGACATCCTGGACCCGAGCAGCGGGGAGGTAATCCACCATCCTGGATTCCCGTTTGTGGCCACAGAATCTCCGATCTGTCCCACTAACAATCAACCCTCCTATCCTTAACGTCCTGTTTACCTTTACCCTTTCCCGCTGTGCCCTTGAGCCAGTGGTAATACCAACCAACCTGGCTACTGCTGCTTTCACCTGAACAGACATCTCCCGCAACAATCCAAAATGGTCTACATGTTATGGAGAGGAATGGCCACAGGCTATTTCTGCACTCTCTGCCTACTCCCTTTGCCATTCCTGGTGGTCGCACAGCTACTCTCTACCTGGAATATGACAGGAAGCAAGGAACGCCTGCCGGATTAAATTGTGTTTATTTAAATACAACAGTACTGACAGGTAAAGCTAATGAACTGAGAGCGATGAACGTTAGACTGGAATATTACAGTCGTTAAAGAAACATAACTAGGGCTGTGTCTTGGGTGTGTCCACCACACTAAAGCACTTATCGATGAAGTCCTCAGTATCTCGAATGACCCTGAGTGCATCCTAAATTATCTTCAGCCCAACAAGTCCGCACCGACCCTCCAAAGAGCAGCCCATCCAGACCCACTCCCCTACACGACAGGCATATTAGCACGACCAAATCACCTAACCTGCACATCTTTGAACTGTGGGAGGAAACCGCATTACCCAGAGGAAGCCCATGCAGACACGGGCAGCATGCGCAAACTCCACACAGACAGTTGCACGAGCCAGGATTTGGCCCCTGGTCCCTTGTGCTGTGAGGCAGCAGCGCTAACCACTGAGCCATCATGCCGCCCATCTCCAGCTCCCTAACACGGTCTCCCAGGAGATGAAGCTGGGTGCTCAGTCCACAGTGCAGGATTTGTGTCGACATCTGAGGTTCTCTGGGCTTGTTTTCCTAAATCTTATCTTCGGTGTAACATGCTGGGCCGACACTGTCATCAATTTGATTTTAATCAAATGATCCCACAGTGTATAGTCATCAGAGACGGTGAAAATCTCCATGAGCTCCCACATCAAACAAGAGGATCGTGTGACTGCCCTAACTGCCATCTCGATGGCTATAACAATAAAGTTAAAAGGACTTTATTTCAGTTTCCCTGTACATTTTGCTGAGCTGGAGCTTTCCGACGCCTCTCGTATCAAAGCCTTACTGCTTACTCTGCGACAACGGCATGTCTCTCTACCTCTCCATATATAGCTTTGGCCAGCGAAGGAAGGAGACACGACAGTGATGCAGTGTTTAGGTCTTCAGCACTCCTTGACAACTGGGCACTAACTACCTGCTCCCCAGTGCAGATCTCTGCTTGGCCTTGAAGGGTGTCTAGCTGAGGTCTTCCTTCTGGTAGTGGTGACTTGTCCATGCAAATCCTCACCCCAACAGGCATTCTGTGTTGTCGCAGCCCTCTCGTGCTTTCTGTCTATTAGTATCGGTTTATGAATTCCTTGAATCCCTCGAGAGAGGTGATGTTCTTGTGAATACAGGGCTATTGGAAAAGAACACCATTAGACATAGGGACAACTATATGTCTATCCTCTAACTGAGACTGCTGTTCTTCGATTAGGTTATTTTTATTTTGTTAATCCCCCATTCCACTTTCCTGCAATTTCCCATAACACTTGTATAAAAGTCTGTCTCTCTCAGCCTTGAAGGTATTTATGATCCAGCCTCAACAGCCCTCCGAATGTTATACAATTGTTTCCCTCTCACTGATGTGAGACTTGGTGGTCTTTAATCTGGTGATTTGCCCACTCTATCTTACATAAACTTCCAATTCTTCCTCAGCTCCTGTGTCAATTTGCTCAAGGGTCAAACGGTCACTCTCCCTAAATCCAGAAACAGCTTCTCCAAACTGAAGACCGATTCGTAGAATGTATTTAACATATTCTCTGGCTGCGTAAACAGGCTGTCCCCTTAGTCCCTAACACTCCCATTCTTTCCCATGTTATCGTCTTCACCTTAATATACCAAAAAATGACTTTGGATTCTTGCTAATCTTACCCACTAATGTTTTATCACCCCTGCTTCTGCTCTTCCGCTGACTTTTTAAGTTTAGCCCTCCACTTTCTATATTCTTTTAGGACCTTCATTGGCCCGCTCACCTGGAACCTGCTTTCAGCTTCTCTTTCCTTTTTCATCCTGTTCGGGAATTGTGTGGACATCTGATGTTCTCTGGGCTTGTTCTCCTAAATCTTATCTTCGATGTAACATGCTGGGCCGACACTGTCATCAATTTGATTTTAATATAATGATCCCCCAAACCTCCGCCCCAACTTGTTCTGCTATAGTTTCATCCAGAAGCAACTGCACTTTGCCCGGATTATGTCATTTTTTTTTCATAAAATCTGTCTACCCAATCCAAAAAGCTTTTATGATTCAAACATTTTGGGGTCTTTTCCTTAGCAAAGTCAAAATGTGTGATATCACAGTCACTGTACCGATAATGCTCTCCCACTTCTACCTGGAACACCTGACTGGATTCGTTCCCCACAGTGAGGCCCAGCACTGCACTGCCCATTGTTGTATCTGCTCTATGTTGATATAAGAAGCTCTCGGGAATAAATTTCAAAGCACCTGTTCCTCTTAAGGAGTTATCACTACCATAATGAATGTTTGGAATTGAAATGCCTGAATAAAATGATCCTATTATTGTGTTTACACACCTCAATAACTTGGTTATATACCTGCTCCCGTACTTTCCTTTATCTGGGGTTCGACAGTGTATCCCAAGCAGTGTTTCTGTCATGGTTTTGACAATGAGCTTTAACCACCAAACCTCATTAGATGATCCTTTCAAGATATCGTTCCTTTTTAAGCCAGTATCTGACTCCATAATTTATTAGACAACACTACCTCATCTTTTACTCTATCTCCTGTCCTGACAATAGTTCTGGTACCACAGAATATTGAGTTGTCAGCCATGACCTCCCTCAAACTCATCTCTGTAATGGTAAAAAATGACACACTTCCACATGTCATCTCATTTCCTTGTCATATCTGTCTGTCTGATTATATTCCCAGCATAAAGGTATAGAACATCCAACGTGGAATATAGTACCTGGAATACTCTGTATCTCGGAGTTCTTCAGTCATTCACTTTTCGTTATCAAGCTGTCTAATTCATGAACCAAAACTGTAACTCTGGGACTGAATGAATCTTTGTTGAATTGTAATTTCGTTTTTAATAAAAGTGTTGATCAAATGCAGCTTTCCAGAACTGTACAGTCAACTCTAACTACAACGGGTTTCTGCTGATTAATTCCCGACTCAGTGTGCAGAGGGAACAGCCCCCAGTAATGGCCAAGTGAGAATTGCAGATCCTGGTAATCAGAGTCGAAAAGTGTGGCGCTGGCAAAGCACAACTATTCAGGCATCATCTGAAGAGCAGCAGAGTCAAAGTTTTGGCATCTCCCCTTCATGAGAAAGGCATAACTGCCTTCCTATGTTTTCCATTCCATAATACACAGGATATTGGGATCCATATCCTCAGGAAGGCAGCACTGTACAGAGCCCTGAAATGGAAAGCAGTCAATCAGTTGGTTGGGCAGGGAGTAAACAAGTTGAGGTGAAATACAGACTGATTGAAGTACAAACATAAGGATAGATAAATCCCTCATCCAGACAGGAAACACCCTAAGTTACTACAGGAAGAGAGGAAAGAGATTTCTGTGATTTTTGCGATGGTCTTTGCGTCTTCACTCTCCAATTGAGTAACGTCGGTTGATTGGAGGGTGGCGAATGTTAGTCCCTTGTCCAGGCAAGGGAACAGGGATTGTCCTGAGAATGACAGACCAATCAGTCTTACATCAGTGTTGGGCAAAGTATTGGAGAGGATTCTGAAAAATCATAGTTTGATTAGAAACAGTCAGCATGACTTTGTGAGGGACTGGTCATACCTCACAACTCTTATTGGATTCATTGAGGATGGGATTAAACACACTGAAGAAGGTAGAGCAGTGAATGCAGAGTGCATGGATTTTAACAAGGTGTTTGATAAACTTCCCCGTGGTAGTTTCATTCAGAAAGTAAGGAGCCATGACATACAGGGAGACCTATCTGTCTGGATAGAGAATTGGCTAGCCCTTAGAAGACAGAGGGTGGTGGTAAATGGGAAGTATTCAGTGTGGAACTAGGTGAGCAGTGGTGTTCCGTAAGGATCAGTTCTGGGACCTCTGCTGCTTGTGATTTTGATAAATGACTTGGATGACGAAGTGGAAGGGTAGGTTCGTAAGTTTGATGATGTAACACAGGTTGGTGGAATCGTGGATAGTGTAGAGGGCTGTTGTAGTTTGCAACAGGACATTGACAGGATGCAGGACCCAGCTGCTTAGTGGCATATGGTGTTCAGTATGGAAAAGTGGGATACGATTCATTTTGGAAGGTCGAAGTTGAATGCAGAATACAGGGTTAGAGGCAGGATTCTTACATTGTGGAGGAACGGGGGATCATATGGGCCATGGCGTAGCTCCCACAATGTTTCTACACAGGTTCATAAGGTGGTTAAGAAGGTGTTTGATGTGTTCATTAGCCGAGGAATTGAGTTTAAGAGCTGGAAGATTATGCGCCAACTGTATGCAGCCCTGGTGAGACCACACTTAGAATATTGTGATCAGTTCTGGTTGCCTCGTTGTAGGAAAGATGTGGAAGCTTTGATGAGAGTGCTGAGGAAATTTATCAAGATGCTGCCTGGACTGGAGGGCATGCCTTGCAAATAAAATTTGAGGGAGCTGGGGTGTTTTCCTCATTGGAACGAAGAAGAATGGAACATGACTTGACAGTGGTGTACAAGATGATGAGATCATAGATAAAGTGGATAGCCAGAGACTCTCTCCCAGGGTGGCAATGGCTATCTCGAGGGGGTATGATTTTCAGGTAATTGGAGGAAAGTTTAGGGGAGATGTCAGAGGTATGTTCTTTACACAGAGAGTGGTGGGTGTATGCAATGAACAGCCAATAGTTGTAGTAAAATCAGCTATATTAGGGATATTTAATTGGATAGGCACATGAATGATAGTATAAGAAAGGTATGTAGGTTAGTATGATCTTAGAGTAGGATAAAAAGTCAACAGAACGTCAAGGGCCAAAAGGCCTGTACATGCTGCACTGCTCTATGTTTAAAGTTTCACCCAGCTTGTGGATTCCCCTGGAATTGTTGAATGTGTGAGGGAGTGATGTGTGTGAGATCAGGAAGCTTTGGAGGTGTGTAAAGCCAAAGCCTCCAGTTGTGGCGTGCATTGTCACAGTCACCTGAAAGTCAGTATAATCTGTGTGGTTACTTAGACCAGACAGAATTCGCCAAGTTCAGTTATTAATGTGATTTGTGGATTGCCATTTGCTGCTGGTTACTTCACATAAATGCGACTGTGTGATCCATGTAGTAACTCTGACCATTCATAGAGATGTACAATTTTATTTTGATACTGGAGAATGTGAAGGTGACATTTAGTAGATACTGCTTTAGAGACACAAGGCACTGCAATAGACTGTCAACTTGTGAACCTCTTCACCCATGCCTGGTCCGTGGTGCAGATATATGGAGTCTGTGAGACAGGTCAGGTTTCATCACCATAGGTAACTTGTATGGCGTGATTCTGGCTCTCAATGTCAACACGTCTGCTCGCTGGGCCAGGCTCTGACTGAAGATGAATTTCAAAACCTGGTTGCTGGTCAGCCATTAGTATTTAGCCTGGACAATATTTGTACCTACACTGAGACCAGTGATAGCCTGTTGGCGGGTTATCCCCCTGCACAAGGAAGATTTCAACTTACTTGCTTTGAAGTAATGTTTGACTGGCTGCCCTGAAGCAGGTTAGAATCTCTGCACAAATGTTGGAACAAGCCACTCAGTGTCTCTATAGCACAGGCAGCTGTGAGTTCCAATACCACTGTAAATGATTTCAGATAAATTGGAAGCAAGTTTCAGCGTAGCTCACTGCAAGATGTTGAGTTTACTGACCCCGAACAATAATCGGATTTTTGCTATAGTTCATGAATTGGGCAACAATAAGACGAGGTAAAAACAATGACTGCAGATGCTGGAAACCAGATTCTGGATTAGTGCTGCTGGAAGAGCACAGCAGTTCAGTCAGCATCCAAGGAGCAGCGAAGTCGACGTTTCGGGCAAAAGCCTTTCATCAGGAATTAAGGCAGTGAGCCTGAAGCGTGGAGAGATAAGCTAGAGGATGGTGGGGGTGGGGAGAAAGTACATAGAGTACAATAGGTGAGTGGGGAGGGGATGAAGGTGATAGGTCAGGGAGGAAAGGATGGAGTGGATAGGTGGAAAAGGAGATAGGCAGTTAGGACAAGTCCAGACAAGTCATGGGGACAGTGCTGAGCTGGAAGTTTGGAAGTAAGGTGAGGTGGGTGAAGGGGAAATGAGGAAACTGCTGAAGTCAACATTAATGCCCTGGGGTTGAAGTGTTCAGAGGCGGAAGATGAGGCGTTCTTCCTCGAGGCGTCTGGTGTTGAGGGGGTGGCGGTAAAGGAGGCCCAGGACCTCCATGTCCTCGGCAGAGTGGGAGGGGGAGTTGAAATGTTGGGCCACTGGGCGGTGTGGTTGATTGGTGCGGGTGTCCTGGAGATGTTCCCTAAAGCGCTCTGCTAGGAGGCGCCCGGTCTCCTCAATGTAGAGGAGACCACATCGGGAGCAACGGATACAAGAAATGATATTTGTGGATGTAAAACTTTGATGGATGTGGAAGGCTCCTTTAGGGCCTTGGATAGAGGTGAGGGTGGAGTTGTGGGCGCAGGATTTACAGTTCCTGCGGTGGCAGGGGAAGGGGCCAAGATGGAAGGGAGGTTTGTAGGGGGGCGCGGACCTGACCAGGTAGTTACAGAGGGAACGGTCTTCGAGGAAGGCTGAAAGGAGTTGGGAGGGATATATATCCCTGGTGGTGGGGTCTGTTTGGATGTTGCGGAGATGTCGTCAGATGATTTGTTTTATGCAAAGGTTGGTAGGGTGGAAGGTGAGCACCAGGGGCGTTCTGTCCTTGTTACGGTTGGAGGGGTGGGTCTGAGGGTGGAGGTGCGGGATGTGGACGAGATGCTTTGGACGGCATCTTTAACCACGTGGGAAGGGAAATTGCGGTCTCTAAATAAGGAGGCCATCTGATGTGTTTGGTGGTGGAACTGGTTCTCCTGGGAGCAGATATGGCGTAGGAGGCATTGGGAATAGGTTACAGGTTCTTCGCCCACTCCCAGCTCCACACCCACAACAGATCCCAGCTCCCAGCCCTGCCGAGTTTTCACCATCCCTCCAGACCTTCCCCTCACTGAGGATGAACGATCAGTCCTCAGCAAACGAATCACTTTCATCCCCCTCCGTCCACGCATCAATGAATTTAATACACGCTGTGATGTCAAACAATTATTCTGTGGCTTCCGTCTCCGAGCTTACTTTCACAATCAGGATTCCCGCCGACATTCCAAGGACCCCTTCGCCCACCTCCAACACACTTCATCCACCTGGACACCCCGCGCTAACCTATTACCTGCCCTCGACCTCTTCATTTCGAAATGCCACCGGGACATTAACCACCTCAACCTGTCTACACCCGCCCCCACTCCACCCTCTCACCCTCACAACGCACAGCCCTCCAAGCCCTCTGCTCCAATCCCAACCTCACCATCAAGCCAGCGGATAAAGGGGGCGCAGTGGTAGTCTGGCGCACTGACCTCTACACCACTGAAGCCAAACCCCAAAATGAGGACACCTCTTCCTACTGCACCATCGACTATGACCCCACCCTCCATCACCAAACCATCATCTCCCAGACCATACAGAACCTCATCACCTCAGGAGATCTCCCACCCACAGCTTCCAACCTCATAATCCGGGAACCCCGCACTGCCCGGTTCTACCTCCTTACCAAGATCCACAAGCCTGACCACCCTGGCCGAAACATTTTCTCATCATGCTCCTGCCCCACTGAACTCATGTCTACCTACCTTGACACTGTCCTATCCCCCCTAGTCCAGGCACTCCCCACATACATTTGAGACACCACGCATGCCCTGCACCTCCTCCAAGACTTCCGTTTCCCCGGCCCCCAACGCCTTATCTTCACCATGGATATCCAATCCTCCATCCGCAATGACCAGGGCCTCCAAGCACTCCATTTTTTCCTCTCCAGACGTCCCCAACAGTACCCTTCCACCCGCACTCTCATTCGTTTGGCCGAACTGGTCCTCACCCTTAACAAATTTATCCTTTGAATCCTCCCACTTCCTCTAGACCAAAGGAGTAGCCATAGGCACACGTATGGCCCCAGCTATGCCTTTCTCTTTGTTGGCTACGTAGAACAGTTGGTCTGCTATAATTATACCGGCACCACTCCCCACCTCTTCCTCCGCTACATTAATGATTGCTTTGGCGCCACCTCGTGCTCCCTCGAGGAGGTTGAGCAATTCATCAACTTCACCAACACATTCCACTCAGACCTTTAATTTACCTGGACCATCTCTGATACCTCCCTTCCCTTCCTGGACCTCTCCACCTCCATTAATGACGACTAACTTGACACTGACATTTTTTACAAACCCACCGACTCCCACAGCTAACTGGATTACACCTCTTCCCACCATACCTCCTGCAAAAATGTCATCCTGTATTCCCAATTCCTCCACCTCCACAGTATCTGCTCCGAGTAGGACCACTTCCACCACAGAACACAACAGATAGCCTCCTTCTTTAGGGACAGCAATTTCCCTTCCAAACTGGTTAAAGATGCCATCCAACACATCTCGTCCACATCCTGCACCTCCGCCCTCATACCCCACCCCTCCAACCGTAAGAAGGACAGAACGCCTTCGCATAAAGAAAATCATCCACCGACATTTCTGCCACCTCCAAAATAACCAAACCACCAGGGATATATTTCCCTCCCAACCCCTTTCCACCTTCCGCAAAGTCCGTTCCCTCAGTGACTACCTGGTCAGGTCCACGCACCCCTAAAACCCACCCTCGCATCCTGGCACTTTCCCCTGCCACCGCAGGAACTGTAATACCTGTGCCCACACCTCCTCCCTCACCTCTATCCAAGGCCCTAAAGGAGCCTTCCACATCCATCAAAGTTTTACATCCACTGTTATCATTTATTGTATCCGTTGCTCCCGATCCGGTCTCCTCTACATTGAGGAGACTGGGCGCCTCCTAGCAGAGTGCTTTAGGGAACATCTCCAGGACACCCGCACCAATCAACCTCACCGCCCCGTGGCCCAACATTTCAACTCCCCCTCCCACTCTTCCGAGGACATGGAGGTCCTGGGCCTCCTTCACCTCCGCTCCCTCACCACCAGACGCTTGGAGGAAGAACGCCTCATCTTCCGCCTCTGAACGTTTCAACCCCAGGGCATCACTGTTGACTTCAACAGTTCCCTCATTTTCCCTTCCCCCACCTCACCCTAGTTCCAAACTTCCAACTCAGCACTGTCCCCATGACTTGTCTGGACTAGTCCAACCTGCCTATCTCCTTTTCCACCTCTCCACTCCACCTTCTCCTCCCTGACCTATCACCTTCATCCCCTCCCCCACTCACCCATTGTACTCTATGCTACTTTCTCCCCACCCCCACCGTCCTCTAGCTTATCTCTCCACGCTTCAGGCTCTCTGCTTTTATTCCTGATGAAGGGCTTTTGCCCGAAACGTTGATTTCGCTGCTCCTTGGATGCTGCCTGAAGTGCTGTGCTCTTCCAGCACCACTAATCCAGAACAATAAGATGAGAACGATAATCCTTCAACTGGACTATAATCTCTTAAATCAATTTTGTTGATTCTATATTTATGGAACTAAAATATAATTCCTGTCAAGGTTTCCTAACACAGAAATAAAGCATGTACATTCTATTTTATCGAAGAAAGAACATAACTCTAGTGGTAATGAGATTTATATATTCGATGTCAGGATTCCGAGCAATGTTTTGCCACTCCAATATTTTTAAAGTGGTTGGTTTCTGGATAATTCCATGTTCAAAGTGAGCAGAAGATTGAACATACAAATAGAATTAGCGTTCTTATACATTTACATGTAATCAATCAGTTCAATTTCTCACTGAAATGCATGATCTTCCGCTATTTGCCAGCAATTTAAAATGACAATAATTCAACATGAACTGTGAATATTAAACTAAATAAATTATTTGTGTTATCAAATTTCAGAGAACAATAATTTGAAAACTTCCAATTTTTAGACTGAATGATTCTAATATGAAATGTGGATAGTGAAAAAAAAACAACAAAAATAATATCGTGTCAGAGAAATGTCAAAGCTTTCCAAAGGGTTTTGTGCCAAAGCAATGATATATTTGTTTTAGTAATTGGAATACAACATGTAAAATATTCATGTTCTGAGTAATAATTAGACTTCACAATGAAGCTGACCTTGCAATACTTGCATTTTTAATGCTTATGCTGCACCAAATAATCAGATATTTGCGAGCACTTACAATGCGAAATAATTGGATACTGACTTTTATTCACAGCTGACACTTGATAGAGTACAAAACTTTAAAGTACAGGAGGAAGTCATTGGCATTATGTATGCATCAGCTCCAAAAATATATCCCAGCACCTCCCATACGTCAGTCATCTCTCTGTTGCCCGTTAAATTCATAATTTCCAAGTATATATCCAGTTCTCTTTTGAATCTTCATTCACAAATTTCCCAGTCAGTCAATTCTAATTTGTAACAACTCTCTAAATAAAGACACTTTTCCTTATTTCACTCCTCGCTCTTTTGCTTACAACCTTGAAATTAGAATTCTTTGACTCTATAATGCCAACTAATAGAGTACTATTTTTCACTCTGACAGTTTATTCATACTTTTGAGCACCGCAATAAATTCACACCTTTGTCTGTTCAGCTTCAGGAACAATAAGCCTTGCAAGAACTGTAACAAAACCTACAACGGAAAAACAAGCAGAAAAATAGTCACCAGGATATATGAACATCAACTAGCCACAAAATACATGATCCCAACACGTACTGATGAGGAAGTACGCCACTTTGACGAGGTCTGCATATCCATCCTAGGACATGCCAAACAGAGACAAGCACAAGAATTCCTAGAAACATGGCATTCCACCCAGAACTACACGAACAAACACATCAATTTTGATGCCATTACTCACCCTCTCGTGAAAAGGGCCGGAAATGACATCATCGACAGTTGAATTTACATGACCAATGCAAGGAAACTGAAACACTTGAATAGAAAGTGGGAGATAACACCAGCACTTCACTGGAGGCTCACTCACTGAGTACAGTCAATGGAACAAACCAGGAACTGCCAATAGCTATTGCTTCAGAATATATCAGTGTTCACGGCTGCCGCCACATAGAATCAATGAATGAAAATGCGAGCCTACATCACCAAGTGTATATCCAAAGGCTTTTTGAAACGTTTGTGAGATTATCTGCTCAATCACTCGCCGAGGGAATCCACTCCAGCCACATGTCACCAGGGGTAAACGGTGGCTCAGTGGTTAGAACTCCTGCCTTAGAGCGCGGGGACCCAGCATTGATTCCAGCCTCGGGTGACTGCATGTATGGATTTTGCACATTCTCCCCATGTCTGCGTGGTTTCCTCTCGGTACTCCGGTTTCCTCCCACAATCCAAAGATGTGCAGGTTACGTGCATTGGCCGTGCTTAATTGCCCATTGTGTTCAGGGATGTGTAGGTCAGGGGTAAATATAGGAGGAACGTGTTTGTGTGGGCTATTCTTTGGCGGGTCAATGTGGATTTGTTGGGCCAATGAGCCTATTTCCACACTGTAGGAATTTTATATTCTATGTCTGTGCCACCCTCTCAGTTCAAAACAGACTCACAAGTCCTCTCTCAATCCCCTGCCTTTCACTTTAAGCATTTGTCACTTTGTTTTTGACCCTTTGAGTCAGGGAAACAGCTGATGTCTGTTCATTATCTCCTTTCCCCTGATGCTTTTGTACACCTGTACCGGGTTTCCTCCTCAACCTTCCCTGCTGCAATGAAAAAAGGAGCAAATTTAGCACTCACACTTCACAGTTTGAGTACTCATTTGTCTTGTTAATTCAGATGTGCATTTTCTCACATTTATCAGTGTTAAACTTCATCGTCCATTAATCTGGATATAGAAATCATCTGTTTATACCGTCCTTAGGCTAACTCTTTCCTCCTCACTGTGAACCACCCAGCTAATCTTTATGTCATCCCCAACATTAGTTATCATTCCACTGCTGTCCATCTTCCACATTCTCACCATCATCATTTATGAATATCACAAACAAACCTTGATTTCCTTCCTTTTCTCCAGATGTTATTCACAGAAGGGGAATTAAGAATTCCAGTCTCTTGCTATTCTTATTTTGGGGAATTTACAAAGTGATGTAGTTAACACCTATTATGAGGGAGCTGCGAACAGCATTTTCGACACCGAGTTGAATTCACCTTTTACACTCTGCCCCTCAGCATGTCTTATTCATAAAGTGTGTACCTAATTTAAGATGAACTAGGGTTTGGCACTTTGCACTGGAACATTAGCACTGTTCTTTGTATCAATAGTCAGAACTGAAGAAGTTTTTCATCTGCAGGGTGGACACTGACTCATTGCTTGAATCAGTGATTGTGATGAGGATAACTATTCAATTAAATTCTACGTTATGGGCAAACTGCAGGAGATCAAATCATGCTCTCATGTCTACCTTGAATTGAAAGCAAATACATATTGTAAAAATATTAAAACATATTGAGACACCATACGACGGAAAAAAAAACATGTAATCCGCAAATGATGGAGGTACAAAAATGCAGAGTGAATGTTCAATCTGATCAAGAATCAAGTATAGAAAATGAAGTACATCAAAGCTTAATTTTCAATGGAACCAGATCCCAATTTTTCTGAACAGTGATATTTTTCACCCAACCTCACATTTGCCAAAGCAAGTTTTTCCCAGTCACTAATACTTCATTAGCCATTCTTCCTCGGCCTTCTTACTCTTTTCTTATACTCCTACTTCCCTTGCACTGCTCCATCTGCAGCTACATACTCTTCCATTGATGATATCTCTTCACATCCTTTTCTCTCACTCCCACTGTAAGTTACACCAGTTCCCGAGTTGCTCCCACTTCCACTGGCAATTCCTTTCAGTTTTTGCTTTCCAACAGGGGTGATTGGAAATGCTGGCTTCTGTGCTGCTATTGGTATTCAGTGAATGATGAGATTGAGATGATCAATGTCCAATAGGAACGGACAATAGTGTGAACATGGTGCTTCTGTTCTCTATAGAGTGTGGAACTTTATTTCTGTCTCTGTGTCACAACGCTTAACCAAACAGCCTCATCACAAATAGGACAAACCTCTCCTCAGAATCAGATGAACATGCATCAGTTTTTCCTTAAACGTTGTGGGAACAGTGACCACATTGTTCAAATAAGCCGTGTACTATCATTTTGCTCTTTACCATTTTAACTGATTTTCCAATGTCATTAGAGGTGAGATCAGAGTAACTTGCCTCGCATCAAAGTAATATTTGACTCATGTAGCATCATTCACCCTCAGAAAACTGTGGTTAACGGGAATCAGAGGAAATTCTGTGCTGGTAATTTCCTCAATGAACCAAAGACACCTTCCCTAGAGCTATTGGAAATGACAAATAAATTCTGCCTTTGCTACTGCCTTCCAAAATCATGGATGGATTTGTCTTATTAATACCATCATTTGTTTTCACGGTTTGGTCTAAAGTCTCAGAAATGTAAGTCCTTGCTGGTTGAGATTCACCCCAATGAAATCAGAGTATTACAATAAGATAACGATAATTTTCAATCAGTTACTTTCTGTGGACTGATCGTGCGATGTCAGTGCCACTGAGATCAATATTTTCTCTGTCCAATACCATCTCATCAAATTGACACAAGGCTGCACCATTCCACAATTTTACATCATTCTCCAGCTCATTCGCCGTGCTCGCCAGCTATATGAGGACTACAACGTGGAATAACTGAGAGATGCCTATGAGCCTCTGGAACCTGTCACCCCACCCATGCCCTGCGCTCTGAGTCCATTCCCCCCCCCCAAAACCACCTCCTGTCGTGTATTCACCATTCCTCCTAAACTGCCACGCTGTAATGCTGAATGTTCTGTACTCAGCAAAGTTCTCAGCTTTATCCTTCTGCGCCCCCTTTAATGAATTTCAGGAACGACTTAATGTTGAACTCCTCTTCCACTGTCTTCTCCTCGGTGTCCAGTTGTTTGGGCAAGAGTCCACTCCCCATCCCAAAGACCCTTCCCCCAGCTCAAACACTCTCCCTCCACCTGGACCCATTTCTCTGGCGTTTACTTTTACTCAATCTGTTCTTTGAGAACTTTCAATGTGACACTGGGTGTTTTAATTTCTTGGCATCTCCCTCACCCTATCCCACGTATCACTGGTCACCTATCACCCTCTGAACAGTCTATAAGCTGTATGCTTCGATCCAACCCTGACTGTGTTATTCAGCCTGTGCCGATAAGGGTGGTGCTGCTGTAGTCTGGTGGACTCATCTCTCCATTTCAGAGGCTGAGTTCCAGCTCTCAGATACTTCCACACATCACCTGCTCCTCCATAACCCTGCGATGGCACATCAGGCCATTTTATTAACTAAATCTGACAACATTTCATCAGGAGATTCCCACCCACTCGCCCCCACATAACAGTCCCGAAGCTGATGGTCCTCTGATAGCAGAGCTCGCTTTTATTCCTCCTGAAAATCCACAAACAGAGCTGCCTGGGCAGACCCATTGCCTCAGCCTGCTCCTGCCTCACAAAGGGGGTGCATGGATATACACGTGGGCTCAAGTTATACCTGTTCCTTCATGGGGTACGTAGACCATTCCTTGTTCCAGTTCTTTCCACCTCCCATCCACAACACTTGCTCCGATATGTAGATGATATCATAGCTGCTGCTCCTCTCTCTTGTCCAGAATTGGAAAAGGTAATCGTTTCCAATTTGCACTAGTCCCTCACTTTCACAAGGTCCATCTCGGACTCCTCCCTTTCTTTCCTCGATATCTCTGCTTCTATTTCTGGAAATAGACCAGTGACTGTCATACAGTATTAAGCCACCGACTCCCACAGCTACCTGGAGTATACACCCTCACACCCTGTTTCCTGCAAAGACTCCGTTCCATTCCCCCAGTTCCTCCGTCTCAACCGCATTGCTTCTGATGATGTCAAGTTCAAAAATGTGGCCTCTGAAATGTAAACGTTCTTCCTCAACCGAGAATTCCCCAGCACTGTTCTCGGCAGGGCCCTCAACCAGTTCTGACCCACCTCCTGCACTTCTACCCTCACGCTCTCTCCTCCCTCAAGCAACAGAGTTAGAGTTCTACTTGTCCTTGCCGACCATCCCACCAGAATTCACATGCAGAAGATCATCAGTCTGCATTCCCCCACCTCCAGCGAGATGCCACCACCAGACACATATTTGTCTCCTCTCCCTTTTCCGCCTTCTGAAGTGACCATTTCCTCCGCGACACCCTAGTCCGCTCGTTATTCACTGCCAACACATCCCCCCACCTCCACCACCCCGCCCCCCCCAACACAGGTCCACGTCACTTTCCCCTGCCGGAGGTGTCACACTTTCCCATTTACCTCCTCCCTCCTCACTAACCAAGGGCCAAACATAACTCCCAGCTGAAGCAGCATCCTATCAACATTTCCCACATTCGCTGCTCACATTGTGTCTGCTCTACATTGGGGAAACTAAAGGTAGACTGGGTGAACACTTCACAGAATAACCAAGCTGGACATATGCAAAAGACCCTGACTCTCCAGTTGCCTGCCAGTTTAATACCCCATCCTGTTCCTTGGCCAATATCTCTGCCTCAGGCTTGCTGCAGTGTTCCAGGACATTTCAACGCAAGCTGGAAGAACAACACCCCATTTTCCGCGGGCGGACCCTGCAGCCCTTCAGACTCAAAATAATGTTCAATAATTTTAGGGACTGGACTCCTCAATGCCCCATACCTATACCACCAGGCCTTGTACTCACCCCCTATTGTTAGCTACTAACAGTCTCCATTAACAGCTATTCAGCCTCTTCTGTATATTAATCAACATTTTCAGGGCTACCATCCGTTCTGAGGAAGGGCCACTAAACTAGAAACGTTAATTCTGATTTCTCTGCACAGAGGCAGTTAGACTCGAAACGTCAGCTCTTTTCTCTCCTTCCAGATGCTGCCAAACCTGCTGAGATTTTCCAGCACTTTCTCTTTTGGTTGCAAATTACTCGAGATTCAACTCAGATAGCAGCTTTGCTTATATCATTCAGATCAGTCAATTTGTCACAGTTCAGAAAGAAAAGAAAAATCGATAGAAGGTAGCTCAGCAACTCCGGCACGCTCTGAGCAGAGATACGCAGAATTAACCTTTGATTCCAATATGACTTTTTCAGAACAGTGTCACATCATATTCGATATATTAACTTTGTTTATCTCTGCAGATACTTCCTGATCCGTGGCGCTTCTTCACCATTTATTATTTGTTTTTCATGTTTCTGTATCACTATATTTCATGTTTCTTGGCAGGGCTACATGCTGCATTTGGTTATATGTGGACAATGTAGTCCTTTCCTGTTCCTATTATAGTTGGTGTGTCTGTGACACCTGTGTTACGGCCGAAATCTGTTTCTTCTTTAAGATTCAAAGGAAAAAAAAAATATTTTTCTGAATATCATGTAAATCTCAGGAACTCCACTTTGTTTGAAAAGACATTTTAGAGGCAGCTGAAATTTCATGAGATAACAGGAATAAATTATTGATGGTGGAGCACTCTGTGTCCTTCGTTGAACTAGCTTGTCTACCCCCTCCCAAAGGCTTTGGTTACATATCACAGAATTATTTACAGCAAAAGTGGGGGAAACTCAGCCCATTGTCTCTTCCAGTTTGGAACGACTATATCTCTACTGTTAGTCTGCTGCACTGTCCCCATAGCCCTCCACATTTTGTTATTAGTGTGTGCTTTTAATTTTAAGTATGCTGCCATATATGAACATTATGATCAAGATCAAACAAAAAAAAAGCAGAACTTAGAGGGCAAGCTCAGCTGGTCTGGCAGGATCTGTGAAGAGAAATCAAAGTTAATGTTTCTGGTCCAGTGATCCAAATCGAACTGTATTCCCAATGATTAAGTGGTGTGTATATTTAATATAGTTCACTTTATCACATTTAAAATAGTCCTGTTCAGTTCATATTGTCATTCAGCATTGCATCTCTCAAATGTTGGCTCTTTCCTTGTTGTGCATTAGATTTAATTCTGTCTGGCAGAAAGCGTGATGATGATTGGGGAATATCATTGTACCCCCGCCCCCTCCCCCCCCCCACCCCCCATGCAGTCTCCACAGCCACTATCCCATTCTGTCCTATCTCCCAGCGATTGTCATGTTCATTCGAACCTGACTCATTAATTCATAAGTCTTAATGAATACGTTCATTGTAATTATCACTTTTGGTTTAGACTGAGGCCAAAATGCGTAAGAAAAGTACGGTTTTAGGCAAATAAAACTGCATTTAGAATTTTGTCAATTTGTATAAATAAATTACTGAAGCATATTCTCTAGTTGCCTTAGTAGAGCAGTGAGAGGAACATTCAGAGAAGTCCACACTTCCTGTCTATGTTCAAGGCGGCTGTGCCCAGTGACAGTGTGTTGGCTGGTGTTTGCTCCCGTGGAGGAGAGATCCGCACAGAAACAACATCCTGGTTGTGTTTCTTTTGGTGGGTGGAGGGATTTGGGGAGAGATGGTAACAGCATAGTAAATGGACAACCGAGCAGAATCATCTAGCCTACGAAAAGATAACATTCTTGGTGATGGGAGATTTGACCAATAGCCAGCAATGTCGACATGTTGTCGAGACCAGTTATATTGTGTAATGAATGTTCTGGAATAAAAGCTGGGACTGGATGCTCAGTGACTATGATTGATGTCAGTCTCCATGCAATGTAACTGTGTCACTGGAGGGTTTCCCTCTCCTATTGGTGAAGCGCTTCACTCAGTGCGCTATCCCACGGGAGTAGCAGATGCATCAGCTCCAACAGGAACAGAGATCAACAGCTGCGTAGACAGAGAGAGGACAGATCTGAATCTGAGAATAGCGGACTGGAACATTACAACAATGGAGAGGAGGTTTTTCTTGAATCTTTTCAAGTGTGACTCCTCTTCAGAACAGAAAAGGATTGGAAAATGGACTTTTCCCTTGACCGAGGTAGAGGAGGGGTGATGAGAAGAAGGTGGTGTGGAGGAGCAATGCCACTGACAAATTGACATTTATTTCTGATAAAAGAGAATCAAATGTAAAATGAGTATTAATTAGATTGTGAAGGGGGAAATGGGTTCGTAAATTAAGTGCAAGACAAGCGATTCACAAACAGGGCAAGTTCATTGGGAGACCAGGAGAAAGAATATGTGAAGAATGGAGAACAGCCATTATGCGGTCAGGCTGTGCAAGTATGGAATTGAATAAAAATTCCATCAGGATAGAACGTTCCTGGGTCTAAAGTGAGGTGTTATTCGAGCTTGGGTTATGCTTCATTGGAGCATTACAGCAACCCAGGACTGAAATGTTTGCGTGTGAGTAAGGTAAGTTTTTGAAATGGGAAGCAATGAGAAGGTCAGGGTTATTCCCACAAACAGAGTGGGAGTGTTCCTCAATACAGTTTCTGTTTGGTCTCCCCAATATAAAGGAGACTGCATTGTGAGTAGCAATGACAGGAGACTGGATTGAAAGAGTACAAATGAAATGCTGCTTCATCTGGAAGGTGTGTATTGGGTTGTTAAGACACACACACACTCACACACACACTGACACACACTCTCTCACACACACACACACACAGATCAATCATTGTTCGGCCATTCCATTTCAAATTATCCTGTTTCATTTACACTGTCACTTGTAATTCCTTCTTCCGAATATATCTGTTTCTTTCTCTACATTTGATTTTATTCTCTCTGTCAAGAAGACATTGGGGACAGGGGGGATGTCACTTTACTCCTCATCAGTCTCCACAGTCACTGTCTTCTATTCCTTTCTGTTTCTTAGCCCATGAAAAATACATACTGTGTCTGACCCTTGAATCCCGAAAAACGTTTTTTTTAGTATTCCTACAGTATGGAAACAGGCCCTTCGGCTCAACAAGTCCACATCGACCCTCCGAACTATAACCCACCTAGATCCATTCCTCTACCCTCGATTCACCCCTGACACTGTGGGCAATTTAGCATGGCCAATTCACCTAACCTGCATATCTTTGGACTCTGGGAGGAAACCGTAGCACCCAGAGGAAACCCACGCAGACAAGGCGACAATGTGCAAACGCCACACAGACAGTTGCCCAAGGCTGTTCAGTAAACAAGACATGTACTTTTGGGCTTAGGCTACAATAAACCTAAAAAAGAAACGGCATACAACTGTGCAATAAGATGTTTGCACCTTTGCAAGTAAATTATTGAATTACATTGCGTAAACGATAATTAACTGATAAAAGGTATAAGAGTATAATCCAGCAACACCCGTCGCACTTCAAGAGAATAACATTCAATTACATTTAAACTTGAGGATTATGGAGTAACATTTATTATGTACGGAAAAAAGATGGTGATTTTGTGAGAAATTGCATTTTCCCGATGATATGTAATTCCCAGTAGTTCACGTACCAGTGTGGAGACCCCATGTTGGTTGAGAGGCTGCGCCAGGCTCTGAATGAATTCTCACTGTCTCAATGTGCAGTTGGTGTGTGTCTCTGCACTGTTCATAAATCTATCAGAATCCTTAATGCCTTACTCCTGAAATAGTTCGCTATTCCCACCAACTTCTGTCCTCTATAGGAGTACAATAATGTCTTCTCGGAGATAGAAGGCATTTCCTTGAGACTTCGCACAAACTTTTCACTTCTCACTTTTCCCTCTCACGTTCAGCAAACCAAGTTAAAGTGACACATATGTACCACGAGCAAAGGAACCAGGAGGAACAACATGGAGCAGTCTATCTGAGTAGACTCTGCTTCACTCTTTGTTATGTTCGGGCATCAAAGACATCTTCCTATTCCTGTACACATGGTTCGATAGGCTGAATGGCCACCTCCTGGTCATCTGGAAGCAGCTCAAGGACCTGACTTGGCGACTCCGGTTCCTGTTTAACATCTCGATGTGCTGACTACACTCCTTCCCTCCTTGTGTAATAGGTAGGAGGGTCTGAATGGGCTACCACTATTCTTATCCAATAGTTTCAATGGATTCAATAGCGTCCTTGTATTCTGTTGAAACCACCTTTCGGGCAGAAGCTTACGCTCAGAAACGGCGATTCTCCTGCTCCTCGGATGGTGCCTGACCTGCTGTGCTTTTACAGCGCTACACTCTCGAGTCTTCAGTCAGTGAATGGTCTCCTCTATTTCTGTGCACCAGGTTATCAGAATAAATGAACTCCAAATGCTCCTGTCTTGCAGTTTTGAGGAACTGAATGGAACATAGGAACGTAGGACTGAGGACACTTTAAGCCCTCTCAACTCGGCAGTAAGGTCGTGGCTGAGCTGGATGTGTTCTCAACCCCACTCCCATATCTGTAGTTCATTGTCCTTTACTGTCCAATATCTAAATGCTTTGACTAAATGCAAACACACAGGCACCACAAACTTCTGGGGAAGAGCATTCCCACTCAAACAACCCATTGTGAAATTCTCCTCATCCGTGTTCAGACTGGGGCTGGATGGACCACTGTTTCATTTTCTAGTCCCGTTCCTCCATTGATCATGATAAATTTTAAATGTAACTCGGTTGGTGATATGACCAATGATATAGGTCTCAGACGAGGTCAGGTTCTTTGCTGGGGACAAGTCAGCTCGATATCTTACATTTGCAAAAATAATTCATCAAAGCAAAGTTACTCAAAGTTAAGATGGAAAAATAAATGGCAAACAGTTTGGACAAATACGTACATTAATATTTATCTTTGAACGCATACTGAGATGCAGTCTGTGCATACACACAGACACACACACTAAGACATACACAGTGTCTCACACACGCAAGTGCACACAGACACACACATACACATACCTAAATACAAGCAGGAAAAAAAGCTGCAAAATATCAGCTTGAAAGAGCTTTGTCCAAGCAATAGTTAAACTCAAGACAAAAGTAAAATAATTAAATGTTATTCTGCCTCTGAAGTTGTTCTGCTCACACAAGCAGGACTTATTCCTGGAACAGTCGGATTTGGCTGAATTACCTTTGATTTTAGGCAGTGGGGAGATGCCACTGATTCCTCAATAGTAATCCTACATGAATGATAAAGATGACTGAACGGTTTTCACCTCTCATACATTGCTGCGAGAAGGAACAAGGAAAGATAGGTAGCAATAAGCAGTGGCTTCTCCAGCATGTTGCATTTTCTCCATCTCGGAGCAGAAATATACAATAATGTTATCTCAACACCAAACTGGACCACGTGAGGCCTCCTTGAACATTCTCGGAACTGTAGGACTATGTCCCTGTTCTCTGCTCCATGTAGGAGTTTTAATGACGTTATGTTTGTATGTGTCCTCATATTTTTGTCCAATAAAATCATGCCTTCATAGTGTTTGTTTTCTTATACTATCAAAAGAGTATATAACATATACATGTTGTTTTCTTAGATTTGAATCCTCAGTTCGAGACTCATATACCAGAGAAAATGTCCATAGGCTATGCATCAGATACACTCTCCTCGATATCTTATACAGTTCAATACGAACGCCTCTCATTCTCAATCCTGAAGTGCTCTCGCCTAAAAGAGGTTTAAAACATTAAGAGGAGAAAAGAAATGGTGAAGATCCAAGAACATTTTCCTAGCTTAGGGCAGTCCACAATTAGAGCACATAGATTGAAGGTGAGGGGAGAAACATATAAAAGGGACAAAAGTGGTAACAATTTGACAGAGTGTATAGAATGAACTGCCAGAGGAAATGTTGGAGGCTAGGACAGCTACAGCATTTTTAGCCATTTGAATGAAGCCATTTGAGTGAACACGAAGGTTTTATGGGATATGGGCCAAGTGCTGGCAAATGTAACTTGATTAATTTAGGACATCTGGTCGGCATGGACATGGTGCAGTGAAGAGTCTGTTTCCGTGCTGTATGACAGGATAAGGCTTTCTCTCCAGGAGCAAGTGCAGTGAAACATATTCGCAAAATCTTCTAAAGCTATTGAGTATATTTATTTTTCAGTTTATGGAATCATCACTGCCGACAATACATCAGATGTTGACTCAGAAATCCTCTGTACAGATGCGGTAAAACATCCTGATAGCCTTTTCATGAAGTAATATTTCAATCTACCTTCCTAATTACTTGCTGCATCTGCATACTAACCCCGTGTGATGTATGTACCCTGGTGAACAAATGCCTTTGTACAACTGAGGTTTGTGATCACTCTTCTTTGAATTAGATTACTGTTGTTTTTCCCTTCTGCCACAGCACAAACTTCGGTACCCCATGTTATCCTGTTTCTGCTGAAGGTTTGCACATTAACCTTCCCTGTCTCTATCACATTACAGACTCTCTCGCTCCACTTGACATCTTATCGAATCTTAGTGGTTGAGCCAATTGATTTCCATCCAATCAGTTCCCACACGCAAATTATTGACAGATTCTAAATAGCTTTTGATGTTGCACTGATCTCTGAGGCACTTCACCAAGTTAAAGATTTCCAACCCGAAAATACACATTTCTCCCGACTATCTATTTCGTCAAAGTTACCCAGGACTCCCCTGTTCCTGTGTAGCAATCTAGAAAGTAGGTGTGACCTCTTCTTGCGCTGCGTAATGTACTGAAATGGCTGAAGAGCTTCATCCTATTTCTTTATAATTACTTAGAGGTGCAGATCGATCCTGAATGGCTGAATGCGATCTTCCTCACCTTCTGTAACAGCATCGCGGGGTTGAGTGAGTGAACAATACATGAAGCAAGAGCAGCAGGTGGCCATTCAGCCCCTCGAGCCTGCTGTACAATTCTGAATGCTCATTGTTGATGTGATGGTAACTAAGCATCCCTTTCCTGTCTGTTCCCAACAATCATTGATTCTCTTCTTCATCAACGATCTATATAACTCCTCCTAGAGTGTTTTCATTAACCCAGTCTTCACTGATCCTTGGCCATGAGAAGACCACAGACCATACAATCCTAAAGAAAAAGGAACATCCCTTTCCCAGTCTGAAATAGGAATGCCCTTATTCTCTAAATGAGTTCCCCTCAAACCAATCATTATTCTTTTGACACAACGGTTAGGAACAGATATAGACCATTCAGCCCCTCAAACCTCCCCAAATTTCCATTAACCCTCAAGAATCAAATACTGATCAGATTAACCTCCACTGAAGTTAAAGGAATTCCAGGTACAATATTTTCACAAGATTTCAAGAAATTAGAACAGCGAACATTGTACAGTACAGCACAGTAAGAGCCCTTCAGCCCTCAATGGTGTGCCAACCTTTTATCCTACTCTAAGATTAAACTAAACTGCAGAGCCTTCATCCTATTATCATCTATGTGCTTATCCAAGAGTTACTTGAATGTCCCTAATGTAGCTAATTCTACGACCACTGCTGGCAGTGCATTCCATGCACCTATCACTACCTGTGTAAACAACCTGCCTCTTGACATCCCCCCAAAACCCTCCTCCAATCACATTAAAATTATGTTTTCCTCGTGTTAGCCATTTCTACCCTATGAAAAAGAATCTCCTAATCCATTCTATCTGTGCCTCTCATCATCTTGCACACCTCTATCAAGTCACCATTCATCCTTCTTTACTCTAATGAGAAAAGCTACAGCTCCCTCAAACCTTCTTCATAAGACATGCCCTACAGGCCAGGCAACGTGCTGGGAACTCCCGTCTGCACCCTCTCTAAAACTTCCACATCCTTCCTTTAATGGGGGGAACAGAACTCAACACAATATTCCAAGTGTGGTCTAACCAGGCCTCTATGGAGCTGCAGCATAACCTCGCAGCTCTAAACTCAATCCCCCAGCTTATGAAAGCCAACACATCATACACATTCTTACCTTGAGGGCTTTGGCAACTTTGAGGAATCTACAGACGTGGACCCCAACATCCCTTTGTTCCTCCACACTGCCAAGAAGCCGACCTTTAACCCTGCAATCTGCATTCAAATTCAACCTTTGAAAGCTCTCTCCTGAATATGGGAAAATAGAGCAGAATCAGGCCACTTATCCCATTGGATCTGCTGTGCCATTGGACTACAGCTGAACTGTTTCTCACCTACATTCTCCTGCCTTCGCCAAATGATCACTGATTCCCAAATTAATGAAAAGCTTATTCAACTCTATCTTAAAGAAACTGTGTGCAGGAGTGTGTGTGTGTTTGTTTGTGTGTCCATATCTGTATGTATATGTGTTGTGTGTTTAAAGTGTCTGAGTATGTTTGTCCTGCAGTTTTTTTGGGTAAATCCATTGAAATTGAGATCAACCCCTCACCACCACCACCACCCCCCCCACACCTCTACATCTGTCTCTGTTTAGTTTATAGTTATGCAATGCCACCTTCTGCTAGCCTCCCCATGCCTTTGCACTAGTGTCAGTTTGTTTTTGTTTCTTTCAGAGGACATCAAATACTGCCAATCTTTCACATTGCATGGCTGTTTGGTTTTTCAAATAACGTCTTTGGAAGCACAGAGCAGTTTCGTCTGATACCTAACGATAGCGTTCCTGACATATTACCACTACCACTGTGTCCATTTCAGGATTTTCAATCTTTTCTCATTTATAATTTGTAGGAGTATATTATAAAACATGTCAAAATAATGAACGTGAAATACTTTCATTGCATTGACTTACAAATTATTCCGTCAATCTTGCTTGGATGCATTTGCGATAGAAATACACTTTGATTTGCGCACTCTGTGTCATGAATAATCTTTAAAGACAAATCACTTCCACATTGCAGAGCGACCATAGACATAACTTTACATGAACATTCTCCACTCTAAGGGTCCTCAGTACGAATACAATCCTCCATATACCAAACTGTGTTTCTGTGCGTGTGCAGCTAGTTCTGTCAGTTTGGATGGCGCTATGAGCTGTCTCCCTCCCCCTCCCTCCCAGACTGAATCCCCTGATGGTTGTCACCCTGCGGTGCTGTCAACGCAGAGGAGTGTGAAGGCCAGCAGAGAGGGACATTGCATCACTTTAAACACCAGAGAGGCTGACAGATCCGCTGTGCACAAGGACACACAGATACACACAGAGACGAATACAAGCACGCAGACAAAATGCAGAGAGGAAAATAGATATGCAAATACACAAAGAGACAAACACAGACACACAGAGATGAATACAGATGCACAGGCGCACACAGAGATGAATACAGACGTGCAGCGACACACTGAAACAAATACAGGCACACAGATACACACAGAGACAAATACAGACAGGAAGATACACACAGAGACAAATATAGACACGCAGATACACACAACGACAAATAGACTCACACAGGTGCCCACAGGGATGAATACAGACGCAAGGATACGCACAGAGATGAACACAGACACGCAGATACACACAGAGACAAACACAGACCCGCAGCTACACACAGAGACGAATACAGACACACAGATACTCACACATGAACACAGGCATGCAGATAGACATAGAGACGAATACACACGCGCAGATACAGACATGAATACAAACATGCAGATGCACACAGAGACAGATGCAGACACGCAGATACACACAGAGACACGCAGATAGACAGAGAGACGGATACAGGCACACAGATACACGTAAGAAGAATACAGACATGCAGATATCAACAGAGACAAACGCAAACATGCAGATACACACAGAGACGAATAGAGTCACACAGATGCCCACAGAGACGAATAAAGACACACGGATACACGGAAAGACAAATATAGACACGCAGATACACACAGAGATGAATAAAGTCACACAGATAACAACAGAGACGAATACAAATACACGTCTACACACAGAGTTGAATACAGATAAACTGATATACACAGAGACAAAAACAGACGTGCTGATACATACAGAGATACACAGATGCACACAGAGACGAATAGAGACACACAGATACACGCAGAGATGGATACAGACACGCGGATACACACAGAGTTGAATACAGACAGTCTGGTGCACACAGAGATGAATACAGACATGCAGCTGCACACAGACATAAATAGAGGCATGCAGATACACACAGAGACAAATACAGATATGCAGATATACACAACGATGAATGCAGAAACGCAGATACACACAGTGAAAAATCAGACATGCAGAGACACACAGAGATGAATATAGATGCACAGACACACACGGAGGCTGATGCAATAGCACATATACAGACACACATGGACAAATTCCTGAAGAAGGGCTCATGCCCTAAACATCGATTCTCCTGCTCCTTGGATGCTGCCTGACCTGCTGCGCTTTTCCAGCAACACATTTTCAGCACACATAGACAAATGCCGATACACAGATGCACATGCGCACACAGATACCCAGTCATCAATACAGACACACTACACCCAGTGCCACACCGACGTTTAAATAGACATTGGGAATCGGCCAGTGTTTACTTTTCACGTGGTGACTTTCTCAATATTTCACTCACTCTGTGTGGCTTGTGTCGACCTTTCTGCTGTTCCATAGATAATTCTCTGCATTCTCTCTATAGCTTCCACCTCTTTCCTTTAATGAGGTGACTAGAACACGGTATTACAAGTGTGGTGTTATGACACGGCAATGAAACCTTCTGTGAATGAAACCAAACACTCAGAAAAGCTCACCTCGCTCATAATCTGTTAAAGTCGAGTGACAGAGAGCTCACAAATTCCGCTACTTAACAGGAAATAATATCAATGTATCCCTTAATTATAAAAGTGAACATTGAACAACAACAGTTATTCCCAACTCTAAGTTTCCCTTTCTCTGAACTGTTTGTTATCTTTCTCCACCTTTAACAATATAATCTTCCAATTAAAGAAAAACTGTATTACAATTACTTAAACTAGACAGTGGCTGTCGTCTCCAACGCCCTCCTTCTTTCCACTGAATATCTCCCTGGGTCATGTTCTGTCTTTTAATGCAAGGATATTTCCTTCAAAAAATGAATCTTACACAGGGAATGTTGTTCATGGCAGACTATCACGATGGTAGTTTACTCTCTGTCTAACTTCCAAAATGCGTGCCTCTTTATTCCCTCACTATCAGCTCATCTCCTTGGTTTGATGTTGACAAAACAATAAATTTAAAATCGATTGGGTTTAGTATAGTGGGACATTATTTAAACTTGGTTGTTTAAATTCGAATAGTTGTTAAAAGAGCAACCAAAGCTCAACATATCTGTTTCACAGCCAGATGTTACATCGTTTCAGTAAGTAAACTCTGAAAATATTAGCTAGTCATATGACAAGTACTTGCAAGATCTCAATGCAGAACAACATTCAACTTTATCACAGTGGGTTAAACAGTGGGATTATAGAGCTGCAGCATAACCTCATAGCTCTGAAACTGATCTCCTCGGCTGTGAAGGCCAACACATCATATGCTTTCTAAACAACAGCACCAACCTGGATGGCAACTTTGAGGATCTATTGACATGGACCCAAGATCCCGCCGTTTCAGATTTATCTCGATCTGTCACTCATCAGCTCAGTTATGTCAATGTCCTGTTGTAACCTAGAACAGCTCTCTACACTAACCACCAACTCCACCAAAGTTCGTGACATCGGCGAACCTATGAACCCACCCTTCCAATTCATCATCTACTCTCTTATAAAAAAAATCACAAAGAGCAGAGGTCCCAGAACAGATCACCAAGTTAGTCACCAAGCTCCAGGCGGGATCTGTTCCATCTACCGCCACCTTCTGTCTTCTGTGGGCCAGCCAATTCTGCATCCAGACAGCCAGACCTCCCTGTAAGCCATGCCTCCTTATCTTGTGAATGAACTTACCGTGAATAACTTTATCAAACGCCTTGTTAAAATGCATATATACCACATCCACTGCTTTTAGTCATCAACGTGTTTTGTCACATCCTTAAGGAATTCAATAAGATTTATGAGGCATGAGGTGCTCCTCACAAAGCCATGTTGACTGTCTCTAATCATTTATAATTTTCCAAGTATTCGTAAATCCTGTCTCTCAAATCCTCTCCAATACTTTGCCCGTCACTGTTGTAAGACTGGTTAGCCAATACTTCCCAGGATTATCCCTATTCCCTTTCTTGAACCAGGCACGAACTTTTGCCAGCCTCCTGACATCTGGCACGACTCCAGTGGACAGTGAGGATGCAAAGATCATCGCAAAATACGCAGAAATCTCTTCTCACTTCATATAGTATCATAGGGCATATCCTGTTTGGCCAAATAAATTTATCTATCCATGTGTTTCGAAAATTTTTCAACACATCCTCCTGTTATAGCATATTCGCCTGTTTCATGCTGTCCTCAGAAACGTCAAGGTCTCTCTCATTAGTGAATACTGAAGCAAATATTCATTAAGAACTTCCATTACCTCCTCCGACTCCTGGTGTAAGTTCCCTCCACTATCCCTGATCTCCCTACCCTCACTCTGGCCATCCTCTTGTTTCTCATGTCAGTGTAGAACGTCTTAGGTTTTACCTTAATTCTATCCGCCAAGCCTTTATCATGCACACTTTTATCTCTCCTGAGTTTATTCTTCATTTCCACCCTGGTTACCTTGCAACCTTCTAGTGCACTGCTTAACCCTTGCCTCCTCAACCTTATGTAAGCTTCATCCTTCCTCTTGATTAGATCTTCTAAAGCTCCTGGCACAATGAAGATATGGAGCTGTAAATGGATGGGAGTTGCACACTCTGTCACGTGCAGCATGGGCTGCAAGTTTCCCGACAGTGTGCAGTGATCAAATACAGTATTACTGAGCAATGCACTCAGATGGTGGACACAGCTCTACATGCTGGAAGGGTAACTTCTCCAGGTTTACAGAGTTATTCCCTGCACAGCCCCCCGTGGACTGATGTGGTCTGCACAGTCTGCACAGATTGCTGGTTTGTATTGAGCACGACACTAGCCTCATCTGCACAGTGCTTCATGCTGAATATATATCTCATCTGGATTATGATGTCTGATTCTGTGAGGTGGAGTTGGTATCTGGCATAACTGACCATTTGAGCTGATCTGTCAGCATATTTATTTTATGTTCTTACTCTTGTTATTGGACCCGTAAGCATCTGACTCCTCCGACTAATCCCATTTCTCTGAGAAGAGCCGTGTTTATTCAACTTGTTGATCAAGTAATCATCCAAATATAACACGAGTATCTGTCTTTCTGTACCTTAACCTGACCGTTGGTGCTAATATCCCTGAATTCCCGGGGACATAATTATGATGTTCAGAAACAACATGCAAAGTGCACGGCTCATGCTCTGCTATACATCACGGCTGTGGATCCCATTTGGATCCTTAATGTGTCAAGAGCTAGCACTGTGAAGCTCAGAAACAATGAAATGGTGTGTCTCGGGCTTTTCACTGCCTGGTGTGTCACATGTGGTGCTCCATGAACAGTGGAGTGTGTGTTGGGCTGTTGCTCACTTCCCCATGTGTCCTATGTACTGCTCCTTGGTGGGCAGAGGGTCCCAGCAGCTTTGAGACACGTCTTTGAAACTTGGTCTGTGCCTGTTCAATGAACATCTGTGTTTGTCCCTCTCAACTGATCATGCGGTCAATTATACGAGGAAGCCCCTCGAGTACTATTGTTAATTACCAGGCATCAAACTTGGAACTGAGGGACTCCGGACTGACTCCTGTTATTGGAAAGTTAGTGGAGCTGCTGGGAATGTTTTATTGGAGGTTGTGCTGTGAGCTACCTCAGACATTCAGGAAGAACTGAGGATTTGGTGACACAACTGTGGATGGAGCATGGGGACGATAGTAAAAGCATCTGGTTCTGTAATATGAACAACAAATGGAGCAGAGGCTGCAGAGAGGGGAAGCTCTGAAACAGCGCAATGCGTGTGTCTGGGGAAAGGGATCTGCTGGATCCACCCCGGGGTTTTCCAGGAACAGCTTCCCAAGCTCCACCTAACCAAGGAGCAGAGTGTGAGGGAACCCTGACTGAACAAGGAGCTGGTCACAGAGCGGTGTCACCTCCTTCAACACGACCTGCAGCTTCATATCAGGGGGAGGACCGTGCTACCAGTGGTTTTTGGGTCAGATTTTCATTCAGCTTCTATGTTCCAGAACTTTCCAGGCAGGACTGGGTGACAGCTCCATCAACTCTCCGGTCTCAACAGAAGTGTCATCATTCAGTGACGGAGGATATATATGGTGGAGGATATATATGAATACAATCATGGCTGATGTCAGCCTGCTCCAACATTGAATACAATCATTTCAGATGTCAGCCTGCTCCACCATTGAAAACAATCATGGCTGATGTCAGCCTGCTCCACCATTGAATACAATCATATGTGATGTCAGCCTGCTCCAACATTGAAAACAATCATGGCTGATGTCAGCCTGCTCCAACATTGAAAACAATCATGGCTGATGTCAGCCTGCTCCACCATTCAATACAATAATGGCTGATGTCAGCCTGCTCCACCATTGAATACAATCATGGCTGATGTGATCTCAGTCTCAGTCCCACTTTCCGGCCCACTCTCCATATCCCCTCAGTTACTCAATATCCCAGCATCCACTGCACTCTGTAACAGTGAATTACACTGATTTAAAATGCTTTGAGAGAATTTCTCTCATCACTGATCTAATTCCTCTCCACTTATCCTAAAACTCTGATCTCTTGTTGTAGGTTGCCCCACATGAGGAAATACCCAATGCATGTCGACATTATCAATCACCTTTAGCATTGTCCAGTCCTCAGTGACATCTCCTCCCATTTTTCTAAACTCCAGAGAGTATAGGCCTGACCTGCTCAATCTCTCTTCAGAGGACAAACTCCTTATCTCTGGAATCAGTCTAGTAAACCTCTTCTGATCTGCCTCCATGGTAAATACAGCCCTCCTGCAGTCAGGACACCAAAACTGTAAACAGGACTCAACTGCGATCTCACAAATGCCTGGCATTATTGCAGCAGTACCTCCCTCGCTTTATAATCTATTCTTTCAGAAATAAACACCAAATTTGCAGTTGCCTTTCTCATTATCTGCTACACCTGCATCTGTGTCTTTTGCGATATAGATGACGATACCAGATCCCTCTGTACCGAAGCACTACGTAGTTTCCCTCTGTTTGGATAGTAAGTTGCCTTTCTGTTACACTGACCAAAACGGCCGCATACTTTTCATTGTTTCATTTCATCTGCAACCTATCCTTAACCATGCATTACAATTTCTCAATTGAGTCAGTGTCTTCTGAAAAACTGATTATAGCATGTCCATCCCCTCAAATAGGTGATAGTATTTATTGCTAATAGTTGGGGCCTGGGGACTGAGCCCTATGGTATTTTTGGAAACAGAAAATGAACCAGTTATTCCAACTCAATGCAATTCTTTGTTTCGCCAAGCCTACATCCAAGCGAATAAATTACTTCTAACCATATGCAATCTTATTCTGCAGATTAATCTTTTGTGCACACCTTATTCAATGTCTTCTGCAAGTCCTGATTTTCCATCTCCAGGATCCTCATTATGCAGCTTGCTTGTCACATTCTTAAAGACTCAAATAAATAATGAAAATATGATTCATCCTTTGTAAAATTATATTGATTCTGATGGATTGTGGCTTCACTTTGTAAATGTCCTTTCATTAATTCCCGAATAATCAATTTTACTAATTTTCTTAAATTCCAGCAGTTTTCTCACTACTTTATATTCCATCGTGAATGTGGTAAGCTTGTATTCTCACCTCTATATATTCTCTTCATTCCCTCCAATCCTGTATAATTGACACATGGTGTGAAATGTCCTACTCTGGTTGCTGTGTAAGAAGCATGAGTGGCTGAATGGACTCATTTTCTTCCCTGTGCACAAAATCAATGGGCTGATGTCAAAACAAAATCAAAACAAAACATAGATTAAACCGAGCTGAATCAAGGCAAATTAACTTAAATTACATTAAGTTACAACACCCAGCACAATCCTACCAAAGCTCTCCATCACCGGTAGCATGAGTTGCCATACCCGTATTTGTTCAGAATTCTTCCTCTCAGAGCCCTCACTGTTACACAAATGTCCTGACCAATATAGCCAATATAACCATGTGTATATGGTTGAAATAGGGCCGCCACGTCCTATGACAATGTTCATTTCTTGGGTGCCCATACTCATAAGGAAGTCGAGGGGAATGGGTTCCATAACTAGCCTACACCACGATCAGAGTCCTGGGAGGTTTCCTGGGACCCAGTTTATCAGAATGTTCTTCCTCACACAAAATGAAAGAATACTAAACAATTTATTCCCATGCAAGTCCAAAGAGGAAAGATTCAGCGAACACAAGAGGAGGGGCACCGGATTTGCCTTGACCTCGGTTCCCAAACCCCCTTCCAAAACACTTGCTACAGTGCACCAATACCTACGAAGCTTGTGGCATGATCACAAGCAATACGTAAGTTTACCAACATCTATTGTACATTTGAGGCACACTGGGGACTCTCCTGTCTTAAATTTGACAGGCTACGCGGTGTCAATTAAACCCTGCGGAGTACCTTCAACTGCATAGCCTACATCCTATTGCAAATTGAAATCTTCCTTACGGTTTCCCAAATATCTTCCCACTCCTCTGGTGAGATCTCCACCCACAATTCCTGAGCCCAGATTCCTTGCAGCCGCTCTATATCATTTGAAAAACTACCTCTTAATAAATGATAGAGGATGCTGACCGAGAGAGCACCTGCGGACCAGAGCACTCTTCCCTCCATTTCCGACCTATGGGGACGAACCATTAATGTAGTCTTTTTTTCTGTCTAAAGTTCCTCATATAAAATTAACGAAAGTGGCCCCTCCAAGATAACTCATATTTCTGGCTCAGCTGCTCGAAAACCACCATGATCACCACGTCAAATAATTCTCCCAAACAGGAAACTCCTCTGGACTCTCAGAGCCGAAAGCCATAATCCATCAATCCCAGCTGGGATCCTACCAATCCTACAATGGGAGTCAAAGGGGAAGATTATTTTTGTAAATTGCCCTCACTTTGTCGCATCATTTTACAGGTTTTAACTATTTTATGGACAATTGGATTTCTGCAATGGTTCATAACAATCCTCGTCTTGTCCATGAACAACAGATTAATGAGGGGACATTTTGCCTGCGATGCCTCAATGTCCAGCCAAACTGACCACAGGTCTTTGCAAGCTCAATCAGCCACATTCGATTGCAGGGAACCTTTTGGGACGGCAGGTGATAGTACCAGTACCCTCTCTAATGGATGTAATAGGTTGGGGGCACTCTTCTTTCTGGCCAAGTGCGCCAAATACCTTCTCAGTTAAGCACCATACTCGAATAACCTCTGTTTCGCAAAGGAAATCTCCCTCTTTGCTGTCTCGGTGAGCGCAGTGTTCAGAGCAGCCCGGAGGGCTGTACTCTGCTGCAACTTAGTTCCAGACAGTCTGTCAAAGAATGCTGTCTCAGCTGCCTTCAGCCAAGCCTTGAGCATACGCTACTGCTGTCCCTTCTACCGCTTCCGAGTCACCGAGTAAGAAATAATCAAACCCCTTGGCAGTCTTCCAGAACACAGATGGGTTACTGCCCGTACGCAAGTTAATGTCCCATTAAAAACTTCAATTCCCGCGAAAAGTAATTAATGAATTTGCTATCTTTCAGGAGGCAAGGATCCATGTGCCAGTGCTGCGAGCCTGTCCCATCGCCATCGGCCTTAACATCCACGTACACTGCTGTATGATCAGAATTTTGCAGGGCAGCATCGAATTTAAAAAGTCCAATGGGGCATAAAAATGTCAATCCTGGTATAGCACTTACGTGGGATAAAAAAAAACGTGATGCCCCTATCTTCAGCGTGAAGACATATCAAACGTCCACCAAGGCAGCTCCCTTTTTGGTCCATCAGCTGCCTTGATGGCTGGGAAATACCCGTGTGATCCCTTGACATCCTATCCACTTCGTGGTCCATAAGTCGTCTAAAGTCTCCCTTTTAATTGTACAATGTTCCCCAGGGGTAATCAACCTGGAGAGCGCATTTGAGCGGGTGTGGTGGGGCAATATTATACAATGTCCCATATTCCACTCCATGTATTAAAGCTTGAAGGATCAGAAACCACTCACGTTCGTCATTAATTTGGTCAAACAACTGAGGTGGAAGGTTTGTATGAATGAGTGAAGCTTCTCTTCTACTTTTCAAATTAAAGGATGAAATAAACACCGGACCGAACCTTCCCTGCTGTAAATGTAAGTGCTCCTTATCAGTTAGATGTGTTTCTTGCAGCAAGGCCTCATTGACCCCTTCCTTTCTGAGGCTTGAAAGTATCTTTTTCTCTTAATGAGTAAGTGACTCTCCTTAAGGTTCCACGTGCACCATTAAACAAGCGGTTAGCCATATCTATCCGAAGCAGCCCATGACCCACTGGGAGAAGAAACCCATTTATAGCACGTCAAGTGAAAGCAGTAAACAGTTCATACAAACTTGAAACTATAACTACAATAACAACCAAATCAAAACTTCTCACACATATTTCTAAAATGAGCCAACGTATAACACAAATAAGTGGAGAGATCCCCCCTTCCTGCAGAGGGTGTACGTATCACCCATTAAAATTCGTGGCTCTTACGAGCTGAAGCCGCTCATCAAATCCAGGCAAAACAATGTTTTCAAAAGTTGCATGCATCTTACAACAAGAAAATTAAAAGCATCCAATCAATACTTTGACCTCAGGCATTCCGGGTGAAACAAAATCTAACCACCCCCACCATCCTTAAACCCACTTTCCCATTCGGCGGTAAGTGAGAGAAATGAAAAGAAGTTGACGAGCTGGCCGTTTTCTTCTCGTTCTGGCAGCCCGACCAGGCTGATGTTCTTCTGATGGCCCTGATTTTCGAGGTCGTTGACCTACTCTACTAAGGCCCTTAGCTACCAATCCAGGGCTTCAACACGACCCGTGGAGGATTCTGCCATGGTTTCCAAACCCGCGATCCGCTGTTCCACCTCGACGATGCACGGCCCGAGACTGGGTCTCCTGATCCTGCTTCTGCAGCTTGGCTGAGATCAGTTCCAGCCTGGTTCAGGTCTCCTCCATCACTGAATCAATCTTCTCTCGCAGGCTCTAAACTCTGAGCCCAGGCTCTACTCCACAGATAAGTCTCCTGGAGCGTTTGCAGAGGCCGACGTCACAGCCGCGGGCATATCCATTGCTGCGGTGCCCTGCTGGTTGTGATCCTCATGATCCTTTTCCCTTAGTTATTTTCCGTTACTCACTTAAAATGGCATAGAGCAATAGTGGGGATCGAAAACCTCCGATTTTACCACAATAGGGAAGAAAGAGATGGTGAATGCATAACTTTGTCTGGGTACTGGTACAGAGCTCAGCAGGGCAGACCTACTGGATCGCCGCCATCTTGGATCTCACCCGAATTATCACTGTTAACAAACTTTTTTTGAAATGGTTTGAAGATGTTTCTTGTCGGGGGAGACAATGGAGAACTATTGGATGTGATATAGTTAGATATTCAGGTGGTTGTTTAAGAGTTCAGAAAGTGAATAGTAAATAAAATTGAACCAACGTGGTTCAGGGGCGACTTTGGGAAACGGCAAGGTAAAAGTGAAGTTGGCCTTCAGTTAACGGAAATTGGAATATCGAAGTAAAGGCGTTCTGCACAGACTGCATGCAGTGTGGATGAGATTATACCTGTGTTCTGTACTGTTTCAAAGAATGAGAGGTGATCTCAGAGAAACTTAGAAAATTCACACACAATACACTGACTCATACAGGGGCATGGAGAAGTGAAGCAGGCAAAGTTAGGGGGAACCCTAACTTTTCTACAAAAACAAGCTGAACACAATATCAGGAAAAAATTAGGACCCATTTCGAAACCAATGGTGTAATCAGTATATGAAACCGGGGAATATTGATAGACTGTGACATGAGAGCTTCACATCTGTTTTATTTGAGAAAGGAAGAAGCAGGTACAGAATTCAAGAAGATGGACTGGGAAGCTCTCGAGCAGATTTATATAAGATGCAAGTTGGGATTAATGGTTTTGGATGATGTAAAGTCCAGATGAGTTGTATCGCAGAATGCGGTTGGAGACAAGAGAGGAAATGCCCTGTCCTAAATGTTTTAGTCGAATCTGACCACACAAGGGAGGTGCTAGAGGACTAGAAAACTGCTATGTGGTCCCAAGTCACTCGGAAGGTGGTAGCGATAAACCAGTGTATGGTGGTGTACCACAGCGAGAAGTGTAATGTATCTAATTATTTGTGGTATTCATAAATGATGTAAGTGTTAATGTGGAGGGGGTGGTGGGGGTGGGGGCTGAGCGTAATAAGTAATTTTGCGTTTGACACAAAGATTTGTCAGGTTGTTGGCAGTGAGGAGGAAGGCCTTATGTTACGGTAAGATACAGGTGGAATTGTCAGATCAATGGCAGATGGAATGGAGCATTGATAAATAGGATGCGATGCACTTTGGATGAAGGAACTAGACAGGGGAGAATTCAATAAATAGCAGAACACTGGGGAGGTCAGAGGGTGTTTCTCCACACATCCCTGAATATGACTGGACAGTGTAATAGCCAGTTAAGAAATCACACGGGACTGTAGGCATAGTGTTTCTTCATCGAGGCGACATAATATGAGTTAAACATGTCATTGGTTAGGCCATAGATAGAATACTGTGTGCAGTTCTGGCAGCCACATTACAGGAAGTGTTTTGGTTTCTCAGTAACATCAGAAGCTATTGGGGTCACCACAGAGTTGGAAGCTTCAGTGGATTTGTTTTCCTTCCTAGATTGGAGAACTGCATCTGACAATCTGTATCTGATCTTTCCTTTTTGCCAAGTACATGTTTATGGGATATAACGTATCAGAACATTTCATATTTTTGAGGAGCTCTGCGGTCTTTTATAACACGTGACTCCTTCTCTTCTTGTATAATTCGTTGGATGCACTAAATGGGCTATCTCTATACTTCTCCAATATTTTCATTGAGCTGAATGACTTCCTCATATTCCTGTGAAGCCAGCGTGAGGCGCTGAATAATCTCTTCCTTTTAACTGTGGAAATGTGCAGTGTCCAGCAGCACTGTTGCATGAATGTTACCGATACATCCAACAGAACAAGCCTGAATGTTGTCCAGATCTTGCTGCACATGGACACAGACTAGTTCAGGAGCTGAAGGGGAACATTTTTCCTGAATATTGTGTGACCTTCAATGAACACCCTCACTTCTAATCTTTATGAAGCAGCTGAAAATGTTTGTGCTGAGGAAGCTACCTTGAGGATCTTTTGCAGATATGTCCAGGACTACATGGATATTTGTACCCAAACCACAATCATTGTGCTTTATGCTTTCAATCACTCTAACCAGGGAAGTTTCCAACTCATTCCCATTCAGCGCAATCCTGCTCAGGCTCCTTGAGACCATCCTTAGTTAAATGATGCCTTGATGTCAGGGCCGGTCACTCTTCCCTGAGCCTTTGTGTTCACGTCTTTTGCTCATATCAATAGTTCACAGTGTGGGGGTAAGGAGTGCTATATGACCAATCAGAGTTGAGGGCTGTGAAAAATTGGACATGAAAGAGGATATTATACCTTATGATCTTATTGTGGGTGAAGACATGCTTGCGGGGGGAGGGGGGGGGGGCGTGTGGATGAATGACATACCCCTGGTTGTGGGGTTCTCACATTCTATTATTGGAAAGTAGAGGGTGTTATTATCTTGGATGCTCTGTTATTGAATGTTACCAGATTGTCTGAACCATCTCTGGCTGAGGTGTTGGGGCTGTATTCACAGTGAAACTGGGTCTACAACATGACCAACATATGAAGAACATGTTGCAGAGAGGGGAAGCTCTATAAAGAGAGATGAGCGACCTCTTTGATAACCAACCTGGGTTTTCCAATTAGATTTTCCAAACCAGCCCAAATTGTGTGTGACAGTTTTGAGGGGCTGAATGGTCTCCTGTGTTTCTGTGCACGAGGGTATCGCAGTAAGTAGCCTCTAACTGTCCCTGTCTAGCAGGTTTGAGTGACTGAATGGAACAAAGAAACATGGGACTGAGGAGCAGGAGTGGGCCATTAGACACTTTGAGCCTTCTCCAACAGGCACTAAGATTGTGGCTGATCAGGTTATGGTCACAGTCCCACTTCCCTGACTGTATCCCGTCATCCATGACTCACTTCTCTGCCAAATATTTAACTAACTCAGCTTTGAATCAATGTAAACAAAGGGGCATCTCAAACTTGTGCGGAAGAGAATTCCCACATGAAATGCCTGTTTAGAATATCTCCTCATCCCTCTTATAAGAGTCTTATAGCATGCAAATTTGTCCGTGCTGACCAGACATCCCAATCTGATCGAGTCTGACTTGCCAGCATTTGGCTCATATTCCTCTATACCTCCTTATTCAGATACCCATCAAAATGCCAGACTCCATCACTTCCTCTGGCAGATGATTCCATATCCACACCTCCCTCTGTATGAAAAAAAAATTGCTCTAAGTTCCATCTAAAATATTTCCCCTTGCACCTTAAACCTATACCCTCTATTTTTGGAATCTCCTATTCTGGGAAATAGACCTTGTCTATTTACAAAATCTATGCCCCTTATGATTTTATAAACCTCTGTATGGTCAGCCTTAAGTCCGTGATTCTGCAGGGAAAACCACTTTTGCCGATTCAGCCTCTGCTTATAGCTCAAACTCTCCAAACCTGGCAACATCCTTATAAATCTTTTCTGAACCCTTTCAAGTTTCACAGCAACCTTCGTACAGCAGGGAGACCAGAACTGCACACAGTATTCCACAATGTGGCCTCACTGTCATCCTGTACAGCTGTAACATGACATCCCAACTCCGAAACGCAATGCTCTGACAAATGAAGGCAAACATACCAAACACCTTGTTCACTTTACTATTCACTTTGAAGGAGTGTTGCACGACATCTCTCCGTCTTGTTGCTCAGCAACATCCTCCAATAAATTTCCATTAAGTACCCCGATTTGCTTCCCAAAATGCAGCACTTCACATTTATCTGAATTAAACACCATCTGCCATTCGTCAGCCCATGGACCCGTCTGATCGAGGTCTCATTGCACTCTGAGATAATTTTCTTCATTACCCACAACACCAAAAATGTTGGTGTAATCTTCAAACTTACTACCCTTACCACCTATGGTCACATCCACATCATTTATATAAATAACGAAAAGCAGTGGGCTCAGCATTGATCCTTCTGGCACACTACTGTTCACAGGCCTCCAGTCTGAAAAGCAATCCTCTACCAACTTCTGTCGCCTGCCTTCAATCTATTTTTTTATTCAATTGTCTTGGGTGCGCTGGTTCCCATGTGACCTAACCTTACTAACTTACCTCATATGCAGAATCCTGTCGAAGAACTTGCTCCAGTCTATATGGAAAGCATCTACAACACTGCCTTCATTAATCTGCTTTGTCACCTCTTTAACATACTCAGTCAAATTAGTGTGACACGATTTCTCACACAAAAAGCCATGGTGACTATCCCCAATCAAGCCTTGCCTTTGAACAAGCATGCAATTGGCTATCCCTCATGATCCCGTCCTGCAACTCACTGACCACTGATGTCAGGCTCACCGGTCCAGAGTTCCCTGGGTTGTTGAGTAACTGTTTTCTTTTCTACTGCTACTCGTCTATTGGTCACGGCAAATTATTGGTGTTACCAGTTTGATGAATGGCTTAAAATATAGGTCTCACATTGGGTCATGATCATCCTAGGAAGAAGTCATGTAGATTTCCTTCTCTGTGAAAATAACAAATTCATGACTAAAACAAAGTTCTTCAAGCTATGATGTAAAGATGAATGACAAACAGTGTAGAAATTACAAAAATGTACATTGATATTTCCATTACTAAAAGTAATGAGGAGCACAAACATGTGCAGACACACACAGATACATACACAGGCACACATAGACAAACTCAAAGACACACACAGACGTGCACACGCAGACACACTCAACCTCACAACAACACAGAAACACAAAAACACGGATACACAGACACACATGCACCCGCAAATACACACACTAACACAGACGAATGCACGTACCATAGTGCGTACAAAATTAGAGCAGTAAAAAGGCCATTTGGCCCATCCAGTCAACTGAACTATTGATCATGGATGACATGTTTTTCAAGCTAGTTCTACTACCCTCTCACAACAAGCCTTGAACCCATCTTTAATCATAACTTATCGAGTTATATCCTCGACTCTAAGATGTGTGTGTGTGCTGCACGCGCATGCACTTGTGTATCTGTGTGTGTGTGTGTGTGTGTGTGTGTGTGTGTGTGTGTGTGTGTGTGTATGTCTCTTTGTGCATCCGTGGGTGTCTGTGTGCATGTGTTGTCTGTTGGTGTATGTGTCTGTGCGTGTGCATGTGTCTGTGTGTCTCTGTGTGCGTGTCTTTGTGTGTGTGCATCTGTGTATGTGCGTCTGTGCGTGTGTGTGTGTCTCTGTGTGTGTCTTCGAGGAGAAAGTGAGGACTGCAGATGCTGGAGATCAGAGCTGAAAATGTGTTGCTGGAAAAGTGCAGCAGGTCAGGCAGCATCCAAGGAACAGGAGAATTGACGTTTCGGGCATAAGCCCTTCTTCAGGAATGTGTGTCTGTGTGTGTATGTCTGGGTGCGTGTGTATGTGTATGTGTGTCGTGTACGTGTCTGTGTATGTGTGTGTGTGTCCTAATAGCAGTAGACAGCATTATCGAGGACGGTTGTTTTTCGGACTGGAGGCCTGTTGTTATGGACTAGGCCAGACCACTCAAAATATTCTTGAGCAGGCAGCGCAGAATCTAACTTTGTAATTTGTTTCAGTAAGTGCACAGTGAAAATTATCAGGTTTTAACATAGACAAAAATTAATCACAAAACTACACAATGAAACAAAAAGAACAGAATAAAGAACCCCTACAGAACTCAATCTATTCAGACTAGACTTAATTAGCTGTTCTGAAAGTACACAACCATTCCAATAAGTAAACCCCCCTTAAAAACAGTAGAAATGGAACAAATGATTGCACGTTAAAGTTTGAAGGGCAGAAGGAGAGAGAGAGAGAGGGAGAGAGAGCGAGAGAGAGAGAGCGAGAGAGCCTGTCCACAGAGCTAAACTGCAAACTGGACTGAACTGCTCACCTCGAGAGCTGACCACTCTCCTTTCATTATACCTTTAATCACAAAACCGTTCAATCTCTGTACCAAACCAGTCACCATGGAGCCGAGAACTATTTACGACGCCTCTGAAAAAAAAAAATTCAAGCACACAGTATCTTTGAGAAAAGGAAACTTTTAAAGAAAAGGGACCAGCTTTGTGACACTGTGCACTGTGGTGTTCCACAGGGCCTTCTGCTCAATCCATTTTTGTTTTGACATTTAGACAAATGATTCAGATGAGAATTATAGAAGGCGTGGTTAGAAAGATTGTGGATGAAACCAAGTTTGGCTATATAGTGGACAGTGAAGATTACACAGGGACCATGATCAAATGGCTTGATGAATCTGAAGAGTTGTACAGCACCGAAGCAAACACTTTTGACCAAGTCGTCCATGCCAACCTGATTTCTGAAAGTAATCGTGCCCTACTTGGGGTGGTGCAGTGGCTCAGCGGTTAGATCTACTGCCTCACAGTACCAGGGACCTGAGTTTGATTGCTGGCACAGCTGACTGACTGTGTGGAGTTTTCACATTCTCGCTGTGTCTGCGTGAGTTTCTTCCCACAGTCCAAAGTTGTGCAGCTTATGTCAATTGGCCATGCTAAGTTGCACATAATGTCAGGTGAATTAGTCGGGGTAAATGTGGTGAGATGGTTCTGGATGGGTAACTCTTCTGAGAGTTGGTGTGGACTTGTGCTACACTGTAGGGAATCTAATCTATTTGCCAGCAATTGGAACATATCATTCTAAATCCTTCCTATCAATATATCCATCTGGGTTCCTTTTAAATGTTGTAATTATACCTACCTCCATTACTTCTTCTGGCAGTTCATTATGTACACGGTCCACATTCTGGGTGATAACGTTGCCCCGACGTCACTTTAAAGTCTTTACCCTTTCACATTAAATCTATGCCTTCTAATTGTGGACTTCCAAGCATGGGGAAAAGATCTTGACTATTCACCCCCTATCCATGCACTTCATGAATTTATAAACCTCTAGAAGGTGCAAATATGTCTCCCACCCAAGGTCAGTACTTTCAGGCATCCGGGGCTTAAATTCTGAAATTCAATACTGACATCTCTTCCATCTCGATCAAACCACAATTTTAAAATCATTTTACTCAATGCGTTCAGACATATTATTAAACACCTCTAGTTGGATGAGTTGGCCTCCAGTTGGCCCTATAGGGGCCAGAGGTAGGGACACTACCACCACTCCACAATAGCCCCAAAATTAATTGCATGATTCTCCTGTGTGTTCGTTCATCAGCCTGTTCTGACACGCTGCACCTGAATCCAGACAATCTGGTCTCGAGCTAGGGACACTTCCAGGGAAGTTCAGGAATTGGAATAGAATCCAGAGCTCTGCCTCAGAGGCAGGGTTACTCCCGACTGCACAAAATCTAAACCATGCCCAAATTTTTAACTTTAAATGCCAGCTTCCAGATCGGTATGGATTTGTTGAAATCGGGTTCACTCTACTGAATTACCCAGTTAAAATAATAACGTTCTTAAAAAATGCAAGGTACTTGCCTCAACTGTAGGATGTCGAGTTTATAAGCTCTGCCTTCGAGATAAACTATGAACATCTTTAAATGCTTGTCTATTATTTCCAGATTAAATGGCTATTATCTGTAGTCTGCAATATGAGGGAATGAAATCCTGCAGACACACACTGCACTATGAAGGATCTCGAATAAATATCAACACGGAACACCAGAGACAAAAACAGAGCTTACTTTCTGACCTGAAACACCGATCACTGTTTCCCAGCTCGAACGTGTGACTGCCCTCTTCCGAAAACCAGTAAATGGTACAAGGTAACTGATTACTTTCCAGCCTTTCTTCCCCAATATTATCACTCACTGGGCTAAAGAATTGCAGATGGAGTGTAATGTTGATAAATGCGAGGTATTGTACTTTGGTAAAACAAACAAAAAAAACCACATATACAATTAAATGTTGAGCCATTGGCAGTGTTGTAGAACAGATCAACCTGGGGTTTCAGGCATAATTCTTTGAAGTTTGCTTCATATGTAGACAGGATGGTTATGAAGGTGTTTCACTTGATGATCTTCATTGTATAGACATAGTCATAGAGATGTACTGAACGGAAACGGATCTCTGGTACAACTTGTCCATGTCGACCAGATACCCTAACCTCATCTTGTCAATTTTGCCAACACCTGCCCATATCCGTCTGAACCCTTCCTATTTATAGACTCATCCAGATGTTTCTTTTTAAATACTTTAACTTAACCAGCCTCTGGCAACTAATTCCATACGCAAACCACCCTCTAAGCATAAAAATTGCTACTGTGGTCCCTTTTAAATCTTTCCCCTCTCATCTTAAACCTATGCCCTCTAATTGTGGACTCGCTTACCCTGGGGAAAAAAAAACATTGTCTATTTAGCCTATGCATGCCTCTCATGATTTCATAAACCTCTATAATTCACCTTTCAGCCCCTAATGATTCAGAGAAAACAGCCCCAGCCTATTCCAGCTCTCCCTACAGCACAAATCCTCCAGCCCTGGCAACATCTTTGTCAATTTTTTCTGAAACTTTCCAAGTTTCACAACATCATTCCGATAGGAATGAGACTAGAATTGTACGCAATATTGCAAAAGTGGCCTAACCAATGTCCTGCACAACCGCAACATGACCTCCCAACTCTTTCACTCAGTGGTTTGAACAATAAAGGAATGCATATTAAACACCTACTTCACTATCCTATCTACCTGCACCTCTACATTCAAGGAAATATGACCCTGTACTCCAAGGTCTCTTTGTTCAGCAACGCTGTCCAGGACTTTATCATATATAAGTCATGCTCTGATTTGCTTTTTCAAGATTTAGCACCTCGCATTAATCTAAATATACCTCCATCTGCCACTCCTCGGTCCATTGGCCTATCTGAACAAGATTCCATTTTACTCTGTGGTAACGTTCTTAACTGTTTATTACACCTCCAATTTTGATGCCATCTGCAAATTTACTAGGTATATCTCCTATGTTCTCATTCGAATCATTTACATAAATGACGAATAGCAGTGGACTGTCCTTTGAGTACAGGTGTTGGGACGGTATTTTCAGGTTGCACAGGACATTCATGAGTCATGTCCTATAGGACTTTATGCAGTTCTGGTCGCCCTGTTATATCGAGCATATTATCAAGTTCGGGAGAGTTCAGAAGAAATTTATCAGGATGTTGCTGGGAATGGAGTGTTTGCATATAAGGGCAGACTCAACAGACTCAGACATTTTCTACTGGAGCGTAGGAGGCTGAGAATTAACCTTTTAGAAGATTAGAATATCATAAGAGGTATCGGTAATGTTGAATGGTAGGTGTCTTTTCCCTGGAATGGAGGATTGTTTTAAGATAAGAGGAGAAAGTGTGTTAAAAGACATGGCGTCATAGAGCTGTATAGCATGGAAACAGACCCTTTGATCCAACGTGTCCATGGCAACCAGACAGCCAAACTTATTCTCCTCCCATTTGCCGGCATTTGGTCAATTTCCATCTAAACCCTTCCCATTCATCTGTCCATCCAGATGCCTGTTAAATGTTGTAATTGTGCCAGCCTCAGTACCTTCCTCTGTAGGCTCATTACACACGAAACATCCTCTACATGAAGATATTGTCCATTAGAGCCCTTTTTTGTCTTTCCCATCCAACCTTAAACCTTTGCCATCTAGTTTTTGACTGCACTACCTAGGGAAAAGACTTTGGCTATTCAATCTATCCGTTGTACCCATGATTTTACTAACCTCGAACATCAACCCGCCTCCTCTGATTCTCCAGGGAAAACAGGCTCAGCCGATTCAGCCTCTCCCTGTAACTCAAACCCTCCAATCATGGCAGTGTAAACCCTTCTTGAACCCTTTCGAGTTTGACAACTTGCTTCCTACAGAGCAGGGAGACCAGAATTGCAAACAGTCATCCAAAAGTGGCCCGAACCAATGTCCTGTACAGTCTCAGTCCATTCTCCTAACGCATATACACAATGCACTTGACCAATTACATATCAAATACTTTCTTCACTGCCCTATCTACCTGCAAATCCACTTTCAAGGAAGTATAAATCTGTACTCTGAGATCATTTTGTTCAGCAACACTCCCCCGGATTTTACCAGTAAGTGTATAAGTCCTGCCCTGATGTGCCTTTCCAATATGCAGCATCTCACATTTATCTAAATTAAACTCTGTCTGCCACTCCTCGGCCCATTGGCCCATCGGATTAAGATCCCGTCGTAATCTGAAGTAACCTTCTTTGCTGGCCACTACACCTCCAATTTTGGTGTCATGTGCAAACGTACTAACTGTCCTATGTTCATATCGGAATCATTTATATAAGTGACGAAAAGTAGCGGAACCAGCACCAATCCCCGTGGCACTCCACTGGTCACAGGCCTCCAGTCTGCAAAACAACCCTCCACCACAACCCTCTGTCCTCTACCCTTGAGCCAGTTCTGTATCCAACTGGGTAATTCTCCCTGTATTCCATGTGATCCAATCTTGCTAACCAGTTTCCATGGGGAGCTATGTCGAATGCCTAACTGAAGTCCATATAGATCACATCCAGCGTTCTGCCGTAATCAATCCTGTCCGTTACTTCTCAACAAAAACAAAATCAAATTAGTGTGACATGATTATCCACGCACACCCCCATTTCACGATGCATATAAAGGGCTTTTGTCCAGATCGTCGCTTTTCCTGTTCGTCAGATGCTGCCTGACCTGCTGTGCTTTTCCAGTACCACTCTCATCTAGACTCTGATCTCCAGCATCTGCAGTCCTCACTTTGGCCTATCCCCAATCAGTCCTTGCCTTTGCAAATGCATTTTAATCCTGTAGCTCATTATTCCCTCCAACACCATGCCCATCACTGATGTCAAGTTCCCCAATCTATAGTTCTTGGCTTTTTCTTTCCATTTTGTTTAATAGCAAAGCTTCAGTCAAAATCATGACTTCCAGCATCTCACCTGTGGCTATTGATGATGACAACATCTCAGCAAGGGACCCAGCAATCACTTCCTTAGCTTCCTACAAATTTATTGGGTCCACCCGATCAGGACCTGTGAGGTGATTCATTTTTACACCGCATGTAGTTCGTGTAGGGAATGTACTTTCTGAGGAAGTGATGGATTGTGGGTGAAGTTATAACATTTAAAACGCATTTGGTTATGTACAAGAACAATAGAACATTTGGACAAATCTGGGCCAAGCGCAGGCACGTGGGACTGGTTTAGTTTGGGATTATGGTCAGCATGTACTGTATGGGCCAAAAGGCCTGTTTGCAAATACCCTGTATAACTCGATGAGTCTATGTGTGTTTGTATGTCCCAGTATGTGCCTGCATATTTCTGTTCGTGTTTGTCTTTTCCTGTGTGTCGATATATGTCTCTGTTAACCTCTGTTTGCATGTCTATCTCTCTGTGCTTGTTTCATGTGTTCCTGCATTAGTGTGTGGATCTCTATCTCTGCATCACTATGCAATGGAAACTCTTCTTGTTTTTGGTGTGAATCACTGAAACTGGGTCAAAACCACTCTCCCTTCCTCTCGATTTCCCTCTTTTCTAAAAGTGATACAAGCCCACACTCTGCTGGTCTGGTTTAGGTGTTTTCAATCCTTTCTCAAAGGTAAGATTACTTGTAAGAGTAAAACATTAAAAATTCCAAGTTACAGGAAGTGCATTAAAATTAATCTCATCGCCTTGGAAAGTGGCTCACTCGGAACTGCTTGGATATAATTGCAATGGAAATATTCTTTAATGTGTAAACTGTGTGTTGGAAACACTACCCAGTGACAAAACATTTCCACATTGCAGAAGGAGCGCAGACATTTCTCCACACGAACATGTTCCACTCTGAGGGCCTAAGTACAATGACAATCGTCTCCAAACCAACCGATTGTGTGCATGTGCGTGAGTGCGAGCGCGCGCGTGTATGCACGTGTGTGTGTGTTTGGTGCAATCAAAATTCAGGTTACATTTTGCTGCAAGCTGCTGCCCTCCCTATCTCCCTCCCAGACTGAATCCCTGATCGTTTACACACTTCAGCACCACGATGACAGTGGGGTGGGGGGTGGGGGATCGGGGTGGGGGTGCAACAGAGATTGAAAACAAGATAAATCTCAGCAGCTCTGGAAGCATCTTTGGACAAAAATGAAAGTTGACGTTTTGTATCGAGTGATCCTTACTCAGAATTCATATTGGGGGATATTACATCACTTTAAACACCACAGAGACTGCCAGACCCACCCCACACAGATACACACACGAATACAGACATATAGAAGCACTCTCTATACATTGACAGTAATATAGACCTGGAGAGTGTGTCAATATTTCACTCGCTCTGTTTGGTGTGTGTCTGTATTTTGAGTGGAGTGTGACTGTAGGACAATTTCAATATTTGCAGATACCAAACCTGAAAGAATTGTAAAGTTTGTTGAGGACGGTGTGGAACTCCGACAGGAAAGTTATATGTTGATGTACTGTTCAGGTGTATGGCAGATGTGCATCAATGCAGCACAGTGTGAGGTGATGCTCTTTAGTAGGAAGGACATTGAAAGACAATACAACACTGGTTGTACCGTTATAAAGGAGGTGCAGGAGTAAAGGGCCAGGATGTATTTGAGAACAGGTTACTGAAGATGTCAGGACAAGTGGGGAGAGCAGGAAATCTCACAGATTCGTTTCAGTATCTGAGCTGTTTACAGGAGGAGGTGTAGGAGGGACTCTCCGTGCTCCCTTCCTGGGAGGTGGTGGTGACGATGTGTTGTGAGCCCACCTTCCTGCCCACCGAGACCGTGGGGATTCCATTTGTACCAGCTCGACATAAAAAGGGAGATGGCATCAGGGCCACGGCTTCTAAGTTGTGCCAGGGGGGAAACGGAGCTGCCAGTGGGTTTAAAGTGAGAATTGCCCTTCACTGAACATTGCTCCTTACTCGGTCGGTGGGACGTGGATGTTTCAGAATCTCCACACGAGGTGTCCCGGTCCTCTCCGGCTTGGACCAGGTTCCCCCGAACATGGCAGGGGGAGAGTGGACGTGAGGGAAAGGATATCGGGCACTCTACCACTCGGCTTGACCCTTACTGTCCTATTCCAGGCTGTTTCTCCTGGAATGGGAGAAAGGGAGGGATGGAGGGAGGGAGGGTGCGAGTGGGTACCTCTGCTGTTAGTGCTGGTGTAGGTGGGGGGAGATATGGTGAGGTGTCTGGAGGGAGTCAATCCACAGTGTTGTATCCATGCAATGTTATTAGTGTGTGTGTGGTGGGGGCGAATAATGGGGAGAGAGAAAGAGAGGGAAGGTACTGCAAGCAGCAGTGAGAGTGGTGGAGCATGAATGTTGTTCTGGGTCGCTGCTGCAACAGATATACAGTGAGTGTGAGGAAGCAGAGGGAATACAGTGACCCGTATCCTAACAGAGCAGAGATGGTTATTGATGCTTGTCCTGTATTGCTAGACATTTCTTCAGACCTCAAATACTGCAGCGACCTGAGTGGGGAGCTCAGACCATGCTCGGTGGGTCTGATAGTGTGACCCTTTCTTGGAAGAGAATGGTCCCCCTCTGTACTAGCCCATCTACCAGGACCTCTGTGCCCCTGTCGACAAACTGTGGTGTAATTGCCCCTTATCTGCCATGCTCGGAGTAAACTGTACAAACCAGCTACGACATCAAAAAAGCTCAACTGGCGTTTTAAAGACGGCACCAGTGCCAGGGATCACGGACTGCCCAGGGGCATCAGTGCGATGGTGAGTGCCTTCTGCCATGATGGGTGGGAGAATCGGGCTGGCATTGAATGAGAGGAACACTATGAGGTGGGGTAGGTAGTTAATGAGGTGAGTTCGATAAGGTAGCACTAGGAAATTAGCACGACCTTGTGCAGACAATCCCTCTGTCACACTCTATGAAAATGGCGCTGAGATAACTTATGATTCGATCCAGCCCAATGAGACGAAGACAATGTTGACCCCAATTCCAGTTACAACGCTGCAGCTGCTTGATCAATGCTCTCCATCACAGAGAAGGATCTCAACGTCACCTTCCCCGTGGGAAATATGGCAGGGCAGGAAACTGAGCTATCAGTGGGGAACCACTTGGAGATACATAATCATAATTCTATTAGTTTTAAAATAGAGATGGAAAAGGATGAACTGGGTCTAAAAGGTAACGCTCTAAGTTGGAGAAAGGCCAATTTTGATGATATTAGCAAGAACTTCCAAAGTGGATTGGAACAGATATTCGCCGTTACGGGGCCAGCTGAGAAGAGGGAAGCCTTCAAAAAGGAGATGTCAAAATCACAGAGACAGTCTGTCCCTGTTAGGGTTAAGGGTAAAGCTGGTAGGTGTAAGGAATGCTGGAGGATGGGAGAAATTGAGTGTCTGGTCACGGATAAGAGGAAAGTATATGTCAGATAGGGAGAGCAGGAGTCAAGGTTTTTTTCAGTACTCATTCACGGGTTGAGGGTATCACTGGTTGGACCTGCATTCATTACCCATTATTAATTGCCCAGCGGGCAGTTACGAGTCACATTTCAACTCTCGCTCCCACTCTGTCGAGGACATGGAGGTCCTGGGCCTCCTTCACCGCTGCTCCCTCACCACCAGACGCCTGGAGGAAGAAAGCCTCATCTTCTGCCTCGGAGCACATCAACCCCAGGGCATCAATGTGGACTTCAACAATTTTCTCATTTCCCCTTCCCCCACCTCACCCCAGTTCCAAACTTCCAGCTCAGCACTGTCACCGTGACTTGTCCTGAGTTATCCTATCTGCCTATCTTCTTTTCCACCTATCCACTTCACCCTCCCCCCGCCCCCGACCTATCACCTTCATCCCCTCCCCCACTCACCTATTGTACTCTATGCTACTCTCTCCCCACCCCCACCCTCCCTAGCGTATCTCTCCACGCTTCAGGCTCTCTGCCTTTATTCCTGATGAAGGGCTTTTGCCCGAAACGTCGATTTTACTGCTCCTCGGATGCTGCCTGAACTGCTGTGCTCTTCCAGCACCACTAATCTAGTTACTATTCACACACATTGTTGTCGGTCTGGAGTCACATGTAACTCAGGCAGTTTGCTTCCTTCAAGGCCATCAGCAAACCTGATACGTTTTCCAAAAATCGAAAATTGATTCATCATCGTCATTTGGCTCTTATTTCCAGATTTAAAGTGACTGTCGAGAAGGGTCTAAAGCCAGTCGGAGTATACATAAGAGGGAAATCCGGAGGCCATAAAGGGGACATGAAATAGTTCTGGCAAGTAGGGTTAAGGAGAATCCAAAGGGACTCTACACATACATTAAGGACAAAAGAATAGCTCAGGAGAGTTTTGGGCCACTTAAAGATCAGAAAGGTTGCCGATGTGCAAAACTGCAGGAGATGGAGGCGATACTGAACAAGAATCATGCGTCAGTATTTACTGTGCAGAAGGATATGGAAGCTAAAGAACTTTGGAAATAAACCGTGACATGTTGAAAAGTGCCTGTATTACAGAGAAGGAGATGCTGGAGTTCGTAAACCCGTAAAGGTGGGAAAATCTTCAGGACCTGATCAGATGGACCCGAGAAATCTGTGGGAAGCGAGTGAAGTGATTGCTGGGCCCCTTGCTGCGATATTTGTATCATTAATTGTCACAGACGAGGTACTGTAAGGTAGAAGGTTTGCGAACTTGGTGTGATTACTGACAACACTTAAGAAGGATCATAAGGAAAAGCTAGTGAGCCAGACTTCCGTGGAGCAAGCTGTTGATAAGGGTTATGAGGCACAAGGTTCGCATGGATTTTGAAAAGCAAGGACTGATAAGTGATAGGCAACATGGCTCGAAGCATGGAAAGTTGTATCTCACTAAATTGACTGAGTATGTTTGAAGAAGTGACTAAGACGATTCATTGAGGCAGAGGTGTACATTGTTGATATGGAATTCAGTAAGGCATTTGACAACTTCCTGCATGGTAGATTGGTTAACAAGTTTAGTTCATATGGAATACAGGGACAACTAGCTATAGGTATACAGAATTAGCCCGAAGGCAGGAGACAGAGGGTGGTGGTGAAGGATTGATTTTCGAACAGGAGGGTTGTTACCATTGGTGTGCTACAAGGGTAAGTGCTGGCTCCACTGCTTTTCACTATTCACATAAATCATTTGGATGTGATAATTGCAGCAATAGTTGCTAAGTTTGCAGATGAAACCAAAAATGATGGTGCAGTGGACAGCAAAGAAGGTTTACCTCAGAGTACAATGGAATCTTGATCAGATGGGCAGATGGGCTGACAATGGGAAGGTGGTTTTTAATCTCGATAAATGGGAGATGCTGCATTTTGGAAATGCAAATCAGGGCAGGACATGTACACTTCATGCTAACGTCCTGGGGAGTGTTGCTGAACAAAGAGACCTTGGAATGCAGGTTCATAGTTTCTTGAAAGTAGAGTCGCAGTTCGGTAGGATAGTGAAGACGTCATTTGGTATGCTTGCCTTTATTGGCCAGTGCTTTGACTATATGAATTGGGTGGTCATCTTGCTACTGTACAGCACATTACTTTGGACACTTTTGGAGTACTGCATTCAATTCTGGTCTCCTTCTTTGTGGAAATATATTGTGAAACTTGAAGGGAGTCAGTAAAGATTAACAAGGATGTTGCCAGGATTGGAGTTATAGGGAGATTGCGAGTAAATTGGGTTCTCACAAACTTTGATGATTGGATTGTTTTATTTCTGTAGCGTGAGGAGCATGTATAGTGTCCAAAGCCAAGGTCTTTTTCCTCAAAACTAGAGGGCATGGATTTCTGATGAGAGGGAAAATATTTTAAAATGACCTAAGGAGGAACTTTTTCCCACAGAGGGTGGTGCATGTGTGGAATGAGCTGCCAGAGGAGGTGGTGGAGGATTTTTACAATTATAACGTCTAAATGATATTTGGATGGGTACATGAAGAGGAAGGGTTTACATCGACATTGGCCAAACGTGATTAGTTTAATTTGGGGTATCCCATCAGCATGGTCGAGTTAGTCTGAAGCATCTTATTCTGTGCTGTGCATCTACAAGACTCTGATTCTATCTGACCTTGCACCAATATCGTATTAATTCATCATTCCCGGACATGCTAACCTATGTTGCTAGATATGATCGAAATGTCTTCATTACAGCATTCTGAAACCTGTAAACATATCCTTCCATAACACTGGCTCAGAGTTTCTCTCCCACTGTCGATTCCCCAAATCCCTCCCATTTGTTGGTGTTTAAACTGCTTCCCCAATATCTAGTTTTAATTGTCCAGTTTCAATGTGAATCACTGTCCTATATCTTTTACTGCCCTTGAATGTTGCTCACTGAAGAGCATCAGCTTCCAACACTAAGAAGCTTGGAAACAGTGTTCAAAAAAGCATTGCTTGCGTTTTCTTTGACTTCCCAGTGTCCTGCCCTGTGCTCCATGTTGGATAATGGGGTTTGAACAGTTTCGAGGCACACCTTTGTAACTTGCTCGGTTCCTATTCGTTGAACGCCTGTGTTAATCACTCTCTGCTGCTCAGGTGCTCAGTAACATGAGGAATCCTCACAACTGTTAGTGATTCAGACCAGGCTTCTCATTTGCCTTTGACTGACATTTGACTTAACTCTAGTTTTTGTACGTTCGTGGAAATGCTGGGGATTGTTTTCTGGAGGCTGTGTTTTAAGCTGCTGTGGAAATTCAGGAAGACCAGAGGCTTTGGTGACCCAACTCTGGATGAAGCATGGTGACTGTAGTTACAGTATCTGGATCTGCAACATGACCAACAAATAGAGCAGAGGCTGCAGAGAGGGGAATGTCTGTAAAATGGGATGAGGGAATCACAAACAGATCATCCATGGTTTTGAAGAATGTTGGAGCAGGATTGAATGGCTCGCTCATGCAACTTATTCAGATATTCCTGTTCGTAACAAGCCAATTTCCCTTTTCTCCCAGTGTCCCAGACTGGTGGGTAGTGAGTCACCTCCTCCTGTTCCTGGGGAACTGAAATCTGGGGCCTCACTAGCCTCCAGGTTTCCCTGTGTCCCAGTCTCGAACAATTGAGTGACTGCCTCCTGTTCCTGTGTTCCGGAATCGAGCAGTTGAGTGTCTACCTCCTGTACCTGTGTCCCAGTCTCGAACAGTTGAAAGACTGTCTCATGTCTCTGTGTCCCAGTCTCGAACAGTTGAAAGACTGCCTCCTGTTCTTGTGTCCCAGTCTCGAGCAGTTGAGTGACTACCTCCTGTATCTCTCTGTTCCTGAGCAGCAGTTTCAATGCTCTGAATGATGTCACAAGGTTAAGAAAGGACTTGATAACAGGGAATTTCAAACTTGGAGCAGCATTACACAAAGATATCGAGAAATGTCTCCACCAAACATTTTATGCAGCTGTTATTTTATTCCTGTCTCATTTTATAAACAGGGTGAAACGTATACAACAGCGCACTGTTCCCACAATACTCCCACATACATGGAAGACAGATTATAAAGATTGAAAGATTTATGGTCTATCCATCAGCAACCCTGATCCATTCCATCCAAACCAAGTAAATGTTCCCTTTTATTGTGTTATGTAAAATGATGCAAGGAAATGGCTAACTGAAACTGTTTATTTGGTGACTGTGACTAATGTCAGTCTCCGTAGATTCTAATTATCCCAGTGGAGGGTTTCCATCTTTTCATGATAAAAGGGCTCCATTCAATATGTTATCCCATGGTATGGGCGGGAGCATCACCGATAGCACTAACAGGGATCGACTGCCCCAGAGAGAGGGAGAGATCAGAAACTGAGAATATTAGTCTGGACAGTTCCAACAGTGGATCAGAATCTGAGAACAATAGACTGGAATGTTCCAACAATGGACAGGAGTTTATCCTATTATGTTTGGATTCTTTCCACATATTGGTGGCCGTTATCATCGCGGATCAGATATGAGCTTTACATCATTCAACGTTTTTATTATCCTATCCTGGCTATTGTTGCTGTCCCTGGTAAGTTTCACTGTCGATATTATTTGCATTAACCATGTGCGACTGTATTACTGTTCTTTTCATTTACTGTACTCTGTAAGTATTCACGCTCCAAACCACAACAAACAACAGTGAACTTGTTCATTCTTTCTCTCCTTCTTTAGTTCTGGCACTGGGCCTTGTTGGTTGACCTACTCACTTTCTGGAATGAACCAGGATTCATTGCATCACTGCCCTTGCTATTTAAATATTTGGAGCTTGGAGGTCACTGTCTTCTGTTCTTGATGCAAACTCCATTTCCTTCCTCTGACTCCATCTCATCCCTGGCCAATAACTGAGGCTGAAACAGATGAGTCACAACTACGGTGATCCCTTTGGCCCCAAGCTGATTACTGACACTATATCCTGACCATTCCTAATTTTAACTATTGAGAACTGCGGATTATGCTTCACTGGTTCATCCCATCTGCTGTGTGAACCTTCAGCTATGAAACACAGTCTTAATAAAGCCAATGATCTGCTGCTGCTTAACCAAATCTGAGTCGTTATTCCATGGCTTGTATCTAAAAGCAGACCAAAATCCCATCATTCCTGTACGGATTGCTTTATATTGTTATTGGGTCTGGCAATGCCTTTACTTTAATATTCAAAAGCACATCGTCACCTCTGACTATAACACGGTCCTCAGTCTCCCTCTGTTAATGACACAAAGCCCTGTCAGTTGTTCACATTTAAGCTGATTTCCTCTCTGTCTATTCTCTCTCAAATAGTAATTTACCATTCTACTGCCACCAACACACACACACACACACACACACACACAATCTCTTGCCTTATATTTCGGCAGTGGAGATACAGAGCCATGCAATTGTGGGAGCCCATTTACTGTCACTCACTGCATGGGTTACAAATCTTCCCGTGCAAGGCATTTCTGTAGTGCAATTATAGTAGCAATATACTGGCAAAGGTTTGCAATGGTCCCCATGCTGGGCAGGTAGAACAGTTTATAGAGTAGTCCACGAGCATGGTGTGCATAGCTCTCCATTCTGGCTGGTCCCTTGTCCCAGTTTATGGTGTCTGGGATGGTACTGTAAGGCAGATTCACAATTTGATGTGACTAACCATTTCAACTGATCTGGCAATAATTTTATTGAATGCTCTCATTCTTGTGATTGGACCCACCATTGTCTCACTTCCCCAGTTACTCCCACTCCCCTGTCTCCTTTCTAAAGCAGACCGTGCTGTATTTCTGGTAGTACAGAGTCTGTGCTTCTGTGATTGTATGGCTGTGGAAGGTCAATCAAAGAGTAGCTTAAGGTAAGAATTGATGGGTTTCTGAAGATTATCTTAACAAAGTTGTTAATAGAGAACTTGTAATATTTTCTGGAAATTTGTCAATGGCAAAATTAAGAGAAACAGGTTGCAGATTTCTTACAGTCTGATGCCAGATAATTGAGGACCGGGAAATAGCAGGACTATGGAGCAAATACTTTAGTTATGCCTTCACAGAAGAAAACAAAACAAAAAAGAAAACTTCCAAGCAATACTGGGGAATTTCAGTCTTGCGAGAAAAAGGGAATAGAATGAAAATAGCAACTAAAGAGTTTAGAGAAAGTATTGGACTGAAATTAATGGGCATAGACAAAGTCAACAGAGATTTATGATATGGGAATCATATTTGAGAAAGTGGCTTTTAGTAAAATTATGTAGGAGGTATCAATGCCATGCGAGTGGATTATCAGAAAGATTTTTGATAAAGCCCTAAGCCTATTGTGCAAATTCGAATACTATGGGACTCGGGCTAATATATGGTCATAGATTTAGAATGGGAGAGCTGGCAGGAAACAGGGAGTAGGAATAAAACAATGTTTTATTTTTATATGGAAGGCTTGGAGGATATTGTAAGGATCGTGTCTTGGGCTCCAGCTATTCCCAATACACATGATATCTTTGGGTGAGGGGCGCAAATGAAAAACTCCCAAGTCTGCTGACAGCACTAAACAATGTCAGCCTGTGAGTGGATGAGGAGGATGTAAAAAAGTTCCAAGGTAATTGAGACAATTCGAGTGACTGGGCAAATACGTGGCAGATGGAGAGTAATGGGGAGATGAGATGTTGTGTACTTTGATGGGAACAATAGAATGGCAGCCTCCCATTTGAAAAATGAGTGTTTGAAAAATGTTGCACTATAAATGAACTTAAGCTGCATTTTTGTTTATTTCTGCGTAGCCCTTCGAGTCCATGTAGGGCAGTGAGTTCTGAAGCCAGAAGGCAATACTGGGAATGGCATTGGCACGCTGACAATTGTATATAGGCCCAGCAAGTGGGGAACTGTAACTTTGAAAGGAAACTGGATCTCCCTGTACACCAGTCACTGAAAGCAATATTGCAGAAGTAGAAAGCAGGAAGGAAGATAAATTCAGTATTCACCTTCATTTCAGGGGATTTGAGTACAGGAGTAAATGTATCTCACTGCAGCTGTACAGGGCCTTGGTAAGACCCCATCTCGAACATTGTGCAATATTGTGTGCAGTTTTGGTCTCTTTTCCTAACAGATGACAAACCTGACTTTGAGGGAGAGCAGCAAAGGATGACCAGACTGATCTCTGGGATGACAGAGTTTTTGTGGGAGCAGAGTTTGCGGCGACTGGACCTGTATTCAATGGGCTTTAGGAAAATGAGTGAAAATCACAGTGAAATATATAACACTCTGACAGGGAGAGACAGATTAGAAGCAGGGATGGTAATTCCCCAGGCTGGAACGTCTAAACCAAGAGGCCACAATATTAGGCACAGACAGGCCACTTTGCATTGAGATGAGAATAGATGCCTGCACTCAGAGAGTGGCGAACCAGGGGTTCTGTCTCCCAGATCAGGCTGTGGAAATCAAGGGTTTGAATATAAATAAGGATTTCTGGAAACTAAAGGGATAGGGAGAGAGCAGGTGTATAGTGTGAAGATAGAAGATCAGCTATTTTTCCAGGTTGTTCTCCAATAACACAATAACTGTGTTCCTGTACAACACTGTGTTGTAGAAAATCGTGCAATATTAATAATGGGGTCTATGGAAAAAAGAGGGTAAGTGGCGAACTCCCAAAAATATCAGTAAAAACCAAATTAAATTTGGTCTAACACACAATAGGACAGTCTAAATAAATCTTTAAATTACATGTTGTAATGGAACAATGCTGTAAATGTGACGCTTTCACACGACAGTCACTCACTGGTGCACTGTATCTTTCACCACAATCTTCACCAGAAATCACGCGGGGGCTGACCGACCATGTGATACCGATGCCGAATTCCAGTTTTCCCCAAGATTCTCCCCACAGTTTGAAATAAAGTTCTTTCGAAATATCGACTACAATTCCCAGTTTCAGGCTCAGTTTCAAGGCCTGAAGAGCCAATTGCACTCTTGTTTTAACTGAACACATTGATTGTACCTTTTGTAGATAGAGGGTTTCTGAGGCTGGGTTTGCTGTTCAGCTGGTGCCAGCCAAGGAATCGCGTCACAGTGAACGCGAGTTCACTTTACAGAAAAAGGTTCATGAATTGCATTGCAGCCGAATTGTATTTAATCAACACGTGTTATTGGTAAACTGCCTGTACATACAATGGAGGCGCAAAACTGGTGGGCTGAATGGACTACAGCAGTTCTCATTTTATGGTTCACAATGTTTAAGCATATTAAGGGATATGTATATTGTATGGGGAAAACTGCGTTGAGGAGATGTTCAGCCATTAACGAGAATAGGGAAAGCTCAAAGAGTTGTATGACGTACTCCTTTCCCGATGCTTCAGTGCAGTGTGTGGGAAAGCTCTGTAAATGTTGTCATAAGCTCTCAGCTGTTAGGAAGGAGGTCTCTGCAGGGTCGACAGGATTGTGTTTCCCATTCCCTTTTCTGATAACGAGACTGGTGCTGGGTGTTCTCTCCGGGTTTATCCTTTAAGACCTCGGAGCAGTTTGATACAATTGAGTGCCTTGCTTGGCCGTTTCAGAGACCATTGAAGAGTGTATCACATGTCTGTGTGTCTGGAGTCACTTTTAGGCCAGACAGGAAAGCACGGGGATTCACTTCCTGAAAGTACATTGGGGAAGGAGATCGACATCTATAATCGACAATGAACACAAGATCAATATTACTGACGCCAGATTAATTGTTTTTAACTTGCACCAGTTGCCAGAGAATTATCCTGGTCTGTATGAGCAATCCAATGACAATTCCACAACAGCACCATCTCCACGTGGGGGCCTATCTGAAACCACACGGAACCGATTATTTCTGTACTGCTTAACAGCTCTATCAAAAATAACCCCAACCAATTTGACTATCGTGATGGGACTGAGGTCGTGGCAATTGTTCTGATTGTAATTATTCCCTTCTTAGGGGATGGGACATAGTTGAGTAATTACCCACATTGCCAGGGAGTTGTCAGGTTGGAGCTGGAATGAAACAGCTTCCTCAGGTACACTGCTTGTTGTGTAGCAAAAGTCCTCAGGCCTATTGCAGGAATGGTGTCAGGGCCAAATGCCTTTGTCATATCTACAGTGTCCAGCTGTTGCTTCATGTCATGTGCAGTGAATTGAATTGGTTAAGATGGGCATCTGTGCTTCTGAGGGTATCATATTGAGGGTGAGGTGGGTAATCGACACAACACTTCTGGCTGAGGATGGCGCAGAAACTGCATCTTTTACACTGATGCACAGGGCTGTTCCATTATTTGGGATGGGGATATCTGTGTAGTCCTCTCCTCCAGTAAGTTGTTTAACGGTCCATCGACTTTTATGCATGGATTTGACAGGACGACAGAGCTTATATCTGATTTGTTAGTCTTGGGATCATATCTCTCTCTGTATCAGATGTTAATCCTGCTGTTCATATTGTAACCAGTCAAGTGCGGTAGCTTTAATGGATTGTCATCAGGTTTAGGTGCATGTGATTCCCACCCAACCATGTTCACCCACACTCGTCACTGACCCATGAATCGGCTTGATGGTAATGGTAGATGGATGGACTATCCTGGGGGAAAGGTTCCAGATTGTGATTGAAATCTACAGCATCAGATGATAACCAAGTTTTAGCTGCAATATCTAAAGTTCAATTCTACTGACTGCCCCCCAGTTCACACCGAGACCCATTCAGCCATCAGCCCTGTACAGAGTGACCTACTCTGGTTTCTGATGCGGATATACTACCATTTTCATTTTCTCATTCTGCTGGAAGTCTGTCCTTGGTGTCACGTCACCAATTTGTTACATAAACAATATCCATTTAAGGTAATAATCTGAATCTTTCCCTTTCAGTAATGCCATCTTCTGTATTTGAAGTGAATGTGTTTCCTTCTTGGTTTTTTTCCTGACTATGAATCAGAGCTCTGCAGTATCAGTGATGTCAGCCTTATGCAGTTTCAGAGTCAAGGAACTTGTCACCATGCGTTACTGTTCAGTTCCCAGAGTACAACGCTCCATGTTGGACAGGATGTTTGGGCATCTTTGACAATATGTCGTTGGAAATTGTTCAAAAACAGAAATTGCTGAAGAAATTCCGAAAGATGTTGAAGAAGTTTCTGGAGTGAATGCAGAGTTAAACTTGCAGGTCCAGTGAACCTTCTATAAAAGCTTTTTATTTTTATTTCCAGTATCCATAATCATTTATTTAATTGAAAAATTGTTCTGCGCCTATTCATTTCTGGAGAAACTCAGCAGGTCTGTCAACATCTGCAGAGTAAGAGAAACAGAGTTAGCGGTTCCAGTCCAGTGTGACAATTCTTCAAAACTGAATACAATTGCAAAATGGTCTTTTAGTCCCTTGCCAGATGTCGAGGATGGGTGGCAGGGAAAAGTGGGTGTGGCAAAAGAAAAACAGGCTTTTAGCAGTGGTGAAAGGAAAGATTCTGTATAACGGGTCGAATTTAAGATGTGAATGGGGGAAAGGGGTTCTCTCTATTGAATGCAAGATAAAAAAGATACAACCACACAAAGCTATACGGAGGCCAGGAGGGAGAATGTTGACCATGTGGTATATACATCTGGCCACAGATATGTTTGCACTGTTGTGATCATCACCCCCTTTAGATAAAGGAATTCAAGTGCTTGAGTTCTTATTGGCACTAGTAAGCGTTTCATGCTGCCTAAGTATTGTAATATGGAGAAAAACAAATCACAGTTTGACTTTTGTGCCGAGTGTTCGTTACCTGTCATTTTTAATATTGATTAATTTTGCAGTGCTTATCTTTAAACGCTTGTTCTTGAAGATTGTATCAGATGGAGTGTAGGATGTTGAGGAGTGATATTATAGAAACTTATAAAATCATGAGAGGTATGGATAGGGTGAATAGCCAAGGTCTTTTCCAAAGGGTAGGGGAATCCAAACATAGAGGGAATAGGTTTGAGGTGAAAGAGGGTCGATTTAAAAGGGACAAACGGGAAGCTTTTGTCCACAGAGGGCTGTGTGGGTATGGAATGAGCTTCCAGAGTTCGAGTGGGAGATGCAAGGACAGCTACAACATTTAAAACTCATTTGGACAAACATATGAATGGGAAACATTTAGAGGCATGTGGACCTAATGAAAACAGATGGGGCTAGTATAATTTGGAAAACCTGGCAAGCATGGACATTTAGAAAAGCTTCATGCAGAGTCAGGATGGGTTTGTGAAAGGGAACTGATATTTTGCCCTATAAAATCACGCAAAGTATTTCTGGAGATGCCTGAAAATGTAACAACGGACTCGATAAAGGGGATCTGGTGGACACCAGGCTTTCCAGAGATTTTCCACAAGGTATTACAAAACAAAAGTTCATACACAAAACAGAAGCTCTAGGACGTCGGATACTTTATTAACATGGGATGATGATTGTTTATCACAGAAATCGAAGAGTCGGGATTAACGGATCTTTATGGTAAAGGTTTATTGCCTGGAGTACCACAAATATCAGTCTGATGGCATCAGTTATTTGCAATCTATGCTGACAGCCTGAAGGAGGGGGCTGAGTGCAATATACATCCGAGTTTGAGGATGACACTGAGAATCAAAAGGCAGGCTGTTACTTAATGGAGAGGACTTCCAGAAAAGGAACATTAAAAGCATTGGAGTCTTCCTGGGTATGAAACATAAAGTCAGCTCGATGATGCAGCAAGGAACTCGGTTGGTTCATTAGGCGGTTTCCTGGGAAGAAAGGGTTGTTTTATTGAGAATCTCTAAGATGGTGAGGCGAAAATTTATTGGGGTATAAATGAATGAGGAGTGATAATGCAGAAACCTACAAGACACAGAAGGGGTTGGAGAAGGTAGATGTTAAGAAGTGTTTTTCCATTCTTGAGCAAAGTGTCGAACTCGAGGACATAGACACCGAATAAGGAACATCGATTTCAATCTGAGATGCAGAGTAATATCTTCTCTCTAAAGGTAGTGAATGTCTGGAATTCCCTAACCCAGAGAGGTGTGGAGGGATACAAGGAGTCGGCAAGAGAGTGGAGTTGAGCCCTGGAGCAGATCAGCCATGTCCTTATTAAATGACAGGGTTAGCTTGAGGGGCCGAATGACCTACTCCTGTTCCTCTTTATTGATTTCACATGTTATGCTTTTGGAAAGTAACGGGTTATTTTGCTGGAAATCGTGTTGTACAATGTTGCATTCAGGGAGACCAGAGGATTTGTTGTTTTAACCCTGGGTGGGGTATGTGGCTATATTCCCAGCGTTTCTGGGTCTGCAATATGACCCACATCTGGAGCAGAAGTTACAGAGAGGGGAAGCCTCGAAACAGGGTCTGGGGGGTGGGGGTGGTGGTCACTTCCTGATCCAGCCTGGATTTTCCAAGTACATTTCCAAAACTATACCTAACCATCGGAGTGGCCTCGATCTGTCCCTGTTTAACATGTCCGAGGGCTGAATGGAACATCAGAACATAGGGCTGAGGACACAAGTGGGCCATTCAGCCCTCTCACACTACTCCACCAGTAAATAAGGTCATGGCTCATCTCATTGTGATCCCAGCTGCACGTTTCTTTCCATGTACCATTATCACTGATTCACCTGTCCATGGAAAATCAGACAAAGCCAGCTTCGATGTAATATAAAGGTCAAGCCACTCCAAACTTCTGGGAAAGAGAATTCCCACTTGACTGAAATCCCACTTTGTGGATTTATCCTAATTCCTGCTCTGACGAAGGTTGGATGGTATCACTGTTTCCTTTTCTCGTCCCATTCCTCCACTGCTGACACCAAATTTTAAATGTAACCAGGTTGGTGATATGGCCGATGATAAAGTTCTCAGACTGAGTCAGGTTCAGTGACAGGAACAAGTCAGGCAGATTTCTTTAGTTAGCCACAAGTAACTAATAGAACTAACGGATGCGCATGGTGGATCTGTGGTTAGCACTGATACCTCCCGTTAACAAGTAGCTGCGTTCAGTTCCAACCTCGGGCAACCCTCTATGTTGATTTTGAACATTCTCCCCATGTCTGTGTGGATTTCCTCCCAGTGTTCTAGTTTCCTCCCATTGTCCATAGATGTGCAGCTTAGAGCGGATTGTCCATGCTAAATTGCTCATAGTGCCCAGGGGTGTGTAGGTTAGATAGGTTAGTGATGGGAAATGCAGGGTTACATGGATATATTAGGGGGGGCAGGTCCGGAGGGGATACTGTTCCGAAGGGTCAACGTGCTCTTGATGGACGGAATGTCCTGCCTCCACACTGTAGAGATTCTATAAAAATAACAAGAAGTTTGGAGTATACAAACACCCAGTGGGTATCTGTCTGATCACTGTTCCCTTGGTTTTGTATGTTTCAATAAGATCACCTCTCGTTTCAAGAGTAACCTGTTAAAGCTTTCATAATATAAGACCATCATTCCTGGAATACATGAAGTGAAACATCTAACTGCTTCCAATTTAATTATATCCTTTCTCAGGTAAGGAGACAAAAATAATCTTTCACACAGATGAAGTTATTTTTTGTTTTCTCAGTGGTGAGAGTATTTGGAACTCTCTTCCTTGCAGAGCATTGGAGGCAGAGATATTGAATATGTTTGAGGCACTGCTCCAGCACATCCAGGAATATAATGCAAAATGAAATGATGATATCGATAAAATGTTAAGGGGAAATCCAAGATGGTGATGATCTGGAAGGTCTGCTTTGTTGAGCTCTGCATCACAGCACGGGAAAAGTGGTTCCCTAACCCACTCCATCCCAGCCATTTACTTAAAATGCTTAGTTTTTGAAAGTTCTGAGAGTTGGCAGTTGTAGTATTTTTAGTTTGTGTAGTTTTTAAGCTCTATGAGACTTTGTTTATTAATGATCAGTAATTCAAGTTCTTCCTCTCTCCAGTTCAAATGTTGCTATAGTGTGTTCTGGGTAATGATGTGCTTAAATGGTCTACCTGGAGCATTAAGGTCATCCATTGGCCAGAAAAGAGGAAAAACGTTCTTTCTAGTCTAAAAAAGAGAGGGTGGACGTTGTCCTATTGCAGGAGATGCACCTTGATGACAAGGAACATTTGACATTACAGCAGGTCGGGCTTGATCTGGTTTATTTCTCGTCTTTTAATATTACGAGGAGGGGAGAAGCCATACTGGATAAAAAGAATCTTCCATTTAACCTACTAGATTGTATTTGACACTCACGGGAGGTTCATAATAGCCAAAAGCTTAAACTATAGTAAAGTATATAGTACTTTGAATGTTTATTGCCCCCCACCCCACTCCCGGCGCACCCTCTTAAATTCTTGGTAGTTGCATTTTCCAAATTCAGTTATCTTGCATCGTGGCACATTATTGTAGAAGTTTTCAAAAGTCTTATGGACCCCACGGTGGACAGAATGTCCAAAGATGCCCCAATACCCTCGTTATAATGTAAGCAATTAGTGGATATGCATGCAGAAAGAGAGCTGGTGGATGTCTGATGGCAGATCCACATCACAAGTAGGGATTTTATTTTCTTCTTTAACCGGCATAAATGCCACATGAGGGTTGATATCTTCCCCATTCCTGCAACAATCTTAGATTCGGTGGCATCCTGCACAATTGGGAATGTTACCATTTCTGACCATGAAGCAGTATACTTATTGATTAAATTAAGGGCAATATAATAGATTTGAGACAATAGCGAATGTATCCCTTTATTTTTAAGACTAGTTGGTTAATTGAGTAGTTAGATTAGTTTACTTACAGTGTAGAAACAGGCCCTTCGGCCCAAAAAGCCCAAATCAACCCACCCCCTGACATTGACCCCTTCACCTAACACTGCTGGCAATTTACCGAACCTGCACAGTTTTGCACTGTGGGAGGAAACCCACGCAGACACAGGGAGAATGTGTAAACTCCACACAGGCAGTCACCTGACACAGGAATTGAACCCAGGTCTCTGGCGCTGTGAAGCACCAGTACTAACCATTGTACCACTGTGCTGACTACTGCAAAGAATTCAGATCTTTCTTAGCCATTAATTCAGATTCAACCAGTAACTCATCCACTCTATGGGAAATTGCTAAGGCTTATGCCAAGGGAATAATTATTCTTTATGATGTAGCAGAAGGGGAAGCAGGAACGCTGGTTTGAGGCAAAGCTGAGGGCAGCCGAGAGTGCATACTGTGATAGACCCTCAGTGGCTAAGCTGCAGAGGATCACAACGCCTCGGTCTCCAGTGAATTCCACGCTCACACAGGCAGCCAGGAAGGAACTTACTTTAGCAAAAAAAAGGCTGTTTGAACATGGTGATAAGCCAGGCAGGTATTTATTCTATCTTGGCAGGAAAACGAGCGCCCCTCCTAAGCCATTACCTCAATTAGGGAAGGTATTGGGATCCTTACCTTCAATTCCAAAAAGATTAATGTCTCCTGTCCGAGATTTTTCACCGAATTATTTCAGACTGAACATTTTGAGGATAGATGGATTAAGATGGAGTCATTTTTCAAGATCCTGGGTCTTCCAGGAGTAACCCCTGAATATGTGTTGTGCCTTAATGCACCATCGTCAGCATGGGAGGGTGTGAAGCAGCTTCAGAATGTAAAGGCGCACGTTCCTGACGGATTTCCTAGTGAATTTTATACATAATTTATAAACCTATTGTCAGGGCTGATGTTTAACGTGTTCCATCACTCATACAGTCAGAACCCCTCCCTCCATCCTTAAGAGAGGCTCATATCTCTCTGATGATGAAGAAAGGAGACCCAGGAGGATTGTGCTTCTTACACGCTAATCTCACTTTTAAATGTTGATTTCAAAATCCTGTCTGAGACTCGTGATTTAGGCTGGAAACTTTGCTGCCTTTCATTGCCAAAGGGGACCAAACAGCCTTTATAAAGGGCCACAGATCTTCCTACAATGTGAGGAGGTTATTCAATATGATCCAAGAGTCTCAACAACAATCTGCCCAGGGATTATTGATCTCTCTAGATGAGAGAAGGCATTTGATTGGGTTGAGTGGCCGGATCTCTTCTGTACATTAGAACGGTTTTGTCTGTGCAAAGTTTTTATCAAGTGGGTGAGGGTCCTTTACCGCGATCCTCTGGCTGCAGTTCTCACTAATGGTGTGGCCAACCAGTAATATTAATATTTTCCAGGCAGCCGACAAGGTTGACACCTTTCACCATTCTTGTTTACGTTGAGGATTGAGCCACTGGCGGAGGCCATCGTAGGGATGCCAACATATCTGCCCCAGAAGTGGGATAGAAGTCACGAAAGATTACATTGTATGCAGATGAGGATCTTACGTTTTTTGTCAAATCCCGCAATTTCGGTAGTTCATGTGATGCAATGCATAAATTCACTTGTTGCCTTTCTTGTGATAAGATTAATTTTATAAAGTTGGAGGCCATGCTTATGGGAGGTCTTAGGGAAATACCTGATACTGAGGGCAAATCCTGGTTTCCTTTTAAGTGGTCACGGGGGTGGTTTCCCTATTTCAGTACATTCATTATATCTGTTTTTGATCATGTATTTAACGTGAACTATGTCCATGTGTTTAACAAAATTAAACAAGACCTTCAAAGACGGGAGGCACTTCCAATATCCTGGCTCGTTCGGATAGCTCTTATTAAAATGAATGTCCTTCCTCATTTCCTATACCCCGTGCGAATGCTTTCTTTGATGTTTCCCACACAGATATTTCGGAAACATAATGGCGAGTTTAGCTCTTTTATTTGGTGCCATAAGCGATTCTTTATCAAGTTAGCAAAATTGCAACTGCCCCACAGATTGTGGGGGGTAAATCTCCCTGATTAAAAGCAATCAATTATGCTCTTTTATCATCCTATGTTAGTGCCTGGGCCGCTGAGGACTCGGCATCAATACGGCTAGACATTGAGCCCTCTCAGACAAAGTGAACCCTTATTAGTCTGTTATTCTTAGATAAAATGACAACATTTATGGAGCATTGTCAAAAAGCATTGGATATTATCTCAGTTATTTCATCTTCAAATACTAGAGTGATACGCGCCTTAATCAGAACTATTGGTATTTAAATTGTTTCCATTTACATCTCTTCCTCGCAGTGACTTTCACATTTGCAGCATCCCTTGTCAAGGCACAGTGGAGATATGGAGCTGTAAATGGATGGGAGCTGCACATCCTATCAGTTCCAAAATTGGCTGCAAGTTTCCCCACACTGAGCTGCGATCTAACACAGTGTTACCGACCAATGCAACAGCCTTGGTTTATATATGAATGAACCAGTGCGGACTGCACAGCTCCCCACGCTGGGCATTTAGCCCAGGATTATAGATCCAGCATTGGTGTGGGCTGCACGTAGTTTCACTCTGCACATAGCTGGGTTGCATTCAGCAGTACACTAGCCGGATCTACACAGTGCTCCATCCTGAATATATAATGGACGGGCTGGTTATGTGAGTTGGATTGCGAATGTGAGAGAACTAAACATCTGGCTATGTCTTTATTTTGTGTTTTAATTCTTTTGATTGGACTCTTCAAATCGTGACTCATCTGGTAAGACCCATCCCTCTAGATGAGTCATGGTAACTGTTGTTACAGCATCTGAGTCTGCAACATGACCAACAAATGGAGCAGAGGCTGCAGAGAGGGGCAACTCTGTAAAATGGAATGAGGGAATCACCATCAGATCAGCCGTGGTCTTCGTGAATGGTGGGGCAGGATTGAAAGGACCACTGATGCAACTTATCATATCTTTCCGTTTGTTCCAAGAAAACTCCCCTTCTCTCCCAGTGTCCCATACTGGTGGGGAGTGAATCACCTCCTCCTGTTCCTGCGTAATAGGATCCTTGGGCCTCACTAGCCTCCAGAGTTCCCTGTGCCCCAGTTTTGAGCAGTTGAATAACTGGCTCCTGTTCCTGTGTCCAAGTCTCAAACAGTTGAGTAACTGTCTCCAGTCCCTGTGCCCCAGTTTCAAGCAGTTGAATGACTCCCTCCTGATGCCAAGTTTTGTGAAAGTAGATGTCCTCCTCCTGCTCCTGAGTAACAGGCTCCAATAGCTCTGTGCTCACCTGCTGCTCCTGTGGAATGGAGGTGAGGGACTGAATGGCCTCTTCACATTCTTTACAGCTTTTCTTGACTAAAGGCCTTTCTCCTGTTTCTGTAAAACACCATCAAACTCTGAATGATGTATTTTTGTATTTGACTCTCTGTAATTGAGCAAACAAGCCGACTGGCAAAATTCAGAAGCTGAATGGCCTCCTCCTGTTCCCGTGTTATACACTGAAGAGTCAATAGACTCTCTCAGAGATGTACAGCACGGAAAAAGTTCGTTCGGTGTGGTTATCCATACCGCCAAATATCCTAAAGTAATCTCGTCCCCCTTGCCAGCACTTGGCCCATCTCCCTCTAAACCCTTCCCATGCATGTATCCATCCAAATGCCTTTTAAATGGTGTAACTGTGCGTGCCTCCACCACCTCTTTTGTCTGTTCAATCCATACACACAGCGGTCTCTGTGTGAAAATGTTGTCCCTCATGTCCCTTTTTAAATTTTTCTCCTCTCACCTTCAACCTTTGTCTTCTAATTTTGGACTCGTCTATCCTGGGAAAAGACATTGACTGTTTACCTTATCTATGCCCCTCATGATTTTATAAACCCCTTTAAGGACCCCCCTCAGCCTCAACACTTGAAAATAGCCCCAGCCTATTCAAACTCTCACGGTAACTCTGACTCTCCAACATCTGCAACATTGTTTTAAATCTCTTCTGCATCCTTTCAAGTTTGACAACGCCTTTCTGACAACAGGGAGACCAGAATTAAAGGCAATATTACAAAAGTGGCCAAACCAATGTCCTGTACAGATTTAACATGTCATGTAAATGCTTCGACTCAAAGCATGCACCAATAAAGGGAAGATCATCAAATGCCTTCATCACTGCGCTGTCTACCTGTGACAGCACTTTCAAGGAACGGAGAACCTGCACCACGAGTCTAGCTTTGCTGCCTCACAGGGCAGTGACCTGGGTTTAATTCCAATCTTGAATGACTCGCTGTGTGGAGTTTGTACATTCTCCTCGTGTCTGCGTGAGTTTCCTCTGGGTGCTATGTTTTACTCTGACAGTATAAGAATATACAGATAAGGGTAGATTGGCCAAGCTAAATTGCGCACCGTACCCAGAGATGTGTAGGGGAGGTGGATTAGCCATGGGAAATGCAGGCTCAGAGGGATAGGGCAGGTGGTTGTCCAGTGGGATACTGTTTAGAGGTTCGGTGTGGCCTCGATGGGCCGAACAGCCTGTTTTCTAACTCTAGGGATTCGATAATTTCTATGGAGTTCTCCTTCACTGCCAGCTTTTGACAGGGCACTACCTGTAAGTCTTACCTTGACTTGTCTTGCCAAAATGCAACACCTCATATGTAACTAAAATATACTCTATCTGCCACTCCTCGGTTCACCTAAAAAAGGTCCCATTATCGTCTGAGAGATCATTCTTCACTGTAGACTACACCACCAAATTTGGAATTATCTACAAACTTACTGACCATACTTCATATACTCAAATGTAAATGATTTGTATAAGTGACAAAAGGCAGTGGACCCACTATTGATCTTTGCGGCACGCCACTGGTCACAGGTCTCCAAGTTTAATGAACAAATGCCCACTGTCACGCCCTGTCTCCAATATTCAAGAAAATTTCGGATCTAAATGGCGAGTTCTCCCTGGATTCGGGGAAGTCTAACCTTGCTAACCAGTCTACCATGTAGAACATTTTGGTAATCTAACTGAATTCCATAAAGACAACATCCACTGGCCTGTCTTCATCAATCATCTTCATCACTTCCTCAAAAGATTACACCGAGTCAGTGAGACGTGATATCCAATGTACAAAGCCCTCTTCAGTCCTTGTCTTTTCAAATGCATGTGCATCCTTTCCAACAAAATCCCCTCCAACAATTTAGTCACCATTGACGTCAGGCTCAGCGATCGATGGTTACCTGTTTTTTCCCCTTACTTTTTAAATAATGGCACTATGTTAGCAGCCCTCCAGTCTTTTGACACCTCACCCGTGGAAATCAATGATACAAATATATCAGCAAAATGCTGACCAATTTCTTTCCTAGCTTCTCACAAACATTTGGGATACAACTGATCAGGTCCCAGGGATTAGTTCACCTTTATGTGTTTTAAAATGTCAAACACCTCCTCGTAATATAGACTTCTTTCAATGTTTCACTGTATATTTATTCATTCTCTCACTCTTGTAACCTCCTCCTCATTAAATACTGAGGAGAAATTTTTGTGTCATATCCCTCCAATCTCGGGTGGTTCCACACAGAGGTAGTCTTACTGATCTTTAAGGGGCCCTGTTCTCCCCCTAGTTAATCTTTTACCATTAAAGGATTTGTAGAATTTCTTCAATGCCTCGTTAACCCTATTTCTAAAGCCATTTCATGTCCACATTTTTCTGGCCCGAATTCCCCGTTGACTATACACTTATTGCCCTTACACACCTCTCGGGATTCACTTGATCTCAGCTCTGTTTACCTGACATATGCCTCCTTCCTTACCTTGACCGTAACATCAATATATCTAGCCATCCAGCACTCCCTGCACCCACCAGCCTTGTCCCTCTCACTAATAGGAACACGTTGGCTCTGGACTCTCTGAAACCACATTTTGATGGCCTTGCATTTATCAACCATCCCTTTACCTGTGAATAGGGTATTCTAATCAGCCTTTCACAGGGCACGCCTAACATTTTCAAGATTGGTCTTGTTCAAAGTTAGAACTTTAATGTTGACATCAGGTATTTCCTATTCCACAACTAATTTAAAACTAATATTGATGCGTAACAGACTTGAAAGTTAAATCAACACTTCCTGCCCCCCTATACTGGGCTCGAAAGTCTGACTGGGCTCCTTCTGTCCCTCTGTAATAGACTCAAGAGGCTTCATGGCCTCCTCCAGTTCTTCTAAACACACTCGAGAGGCAGCATGGCCTCCTCCTGTCCTTGTGTAACAGATCCGAGACACAACAACCCGTGGATTATGAGCAGCCGCTAAACTGTATCTGATGGAGATCCATCCTTTCTCAGATACAGAAACACAGACAACACAATGTACTGCAGGTGCCCTCTCAGTGACACCTTATGCAGCTGCAGCAACACATCTCTTTGTTCTGAATGATTCAGTTGACAAAATGTGCCAATATTCCAGCTTTCCACCTTTTCATGTAGCAACAGGCTAATATGGGCTGAATGGTCTTCTCTTCTCCCTCTGTAAGAGGCCCATTGGGAGAGAATTTCTTTGGCCTGTTCCTGAGCAGCAGTCCCAATGCTCTATCTCAAGTTTATGAAAGGATTTCATAACAGGGCGTTAAAACCAGGAGTGGCCGCACACTGGTCAATAAGCACCGTATTTTGTGTTCAGGTATCTAGAAACTTGCCCACCCTCCCCTTTCTTATACAGCCGATCTGTTATTTTATAACTGCCTCCTTTCTTAAACAGAATGGAACATACATAGACCCCTGCAGTGTTCTTTCATCCATTCCATCCAAAACCAGTATATGAAAAGTGATGTATTGTACTGGTTAACTGAGCCTATTTGTTCAGTGACTGCGATTAATGCCAATCTCCATGGATTCTAATTATCCCAGTGGAGGGTTTCCATCTTTTAATGATAAATGGGATCCGTTCAATGTGTCATCCCATAACATGAGCGGGACCATCACCGACAGCACTGACAGGGATCAGCAGATCCAGAGAGAAGGGGAGGGGAAATCAGAATCTGAGAACATGAGACTGGAATGTTCCAACAATGGATAAGAATTTGAGAACATTAGACTGAAATATTCCAACAATGGATCAGAATCTGAGAACATTAGACAGGAATATTCCAACAATAGACAGGAGCTTAGCCGATTATGTTTGGTATCTTTCCGCATTTGATTGGATGTCATTATCATTGCGGATCTGTTACGCTCTTCTCATTAGTCAATACTTTTATTATCCCTTCCTGGCTATCGTTGGTGTTCCTGGTGAGTATCACTAGCCAGATTTTGTTTTCTATAAACCAGTTATGACTGTATTATAGTTATTCCATATCGTCTACACTTCCTGCCACTATTATTGTTCCAATCCAATCCAATCTCTCAATCTAGATATTCACTCTACAGACCACTGCTAACTGCATCAATGAAGGTGTTCAATCACTGTCTCGCTCTCTGCTCTGGCAGTGTTTCTCACGGATCTCTATGTTGAACTATTCAGTTTCAGGGGAGAATCATAATGCATCGTATCATTGCCTTTGCTGTTAAGAGCATGGAGGTCACCGTCGACTGTTCTGGTTACAAACTCCACTTCCTTCCACTGTTTCCATCCCATCCCTGGCCAATATCTGCAGTTGAAGCAGACAAGTCACAACTTTGAGATCCCTTTGACAATGAGCTGATTCTTGACACCATTCCCTGACATTTCTAACTTGAACTACTCACTAATCCAGAATATATCTCACTGGTTTATTCCATCTGCTGTTTGAACCTTGAGCTATGAAGTACAGGCTTAATGAAGCCAATAATCTGCTGCTGACGCTCCCGGCTTCAAACCTGCCGAAGCAAATCTGATTCGAACTCACACCAAACTCCCATCGATCTGTCATTCATGTGCATGCGGATGTATATTGCTGTTTTGTCTGGCAATGCCTTTATCTTAACATTCTCAAACACTTTACCTCATCTGTCCATGAAACTTCCCTCGTTCTCTCTATTGAAAAACAAAAAGCCTGCCAGCTGTTCTTATTTAAAATTGTTTTCTCCATGTGCGTTCCTTCTCAAACAATCAGTTTCACATTCAACCACACCTATCGCGCACACTCTCTCAGTCTCTGATGAACACACAGAGAGAGCAAACCTTCCCATTATCGGCAGTTATCTGATGCGAGTATAGTTAGCATATGTTAGTAAAGTTTGCAATATTCTCCAGATCGTGCAGTTTACTGAGCAACACACTAGCATGGTGTGCACAGCTCTCCATGCTGGGCTGTCATCTTGTCCCAGTTTATGTTTGTTTGTGGTGTTCTGTGAAGAAAATTCAGAATTTGATGTAACAAACCATTCCAGCTGATCTGACAATGCCTGTATTCAATGTTCTCATTCTTGTAATTTTACTCACGAAGATCTCACTTCTGCAGTTAGTACCACTGCCCTGTCTTTTTCCCCATATTTACACAACATCTTTTCAGTTAATTAACTGCCTGGTTCTGTCTTTAATGTGAATCTCTCTGTCCCTTTGTATCTTTCCCTGGCCTTGGGTTTTGTCTCCCTAGTGTATCGAGTGCTGGCATTGTGTAGCTCCGAAATAATGAAATGGGGTGTGTCAGGCTGTTGTTCACTTCCCGGTGAGTCCCATGTGATGGTTCATGGACAGGTCTGTTTCAGAAGTTATGAGAAACATCCTTGTAACTTGGTGTGTACCTGTGGCTGTCCCTCTTAGGTGACCATGCGATCAGTAACACGAGGAAGACCACTGAGTAAAGGACCAGGCATCTGAAGTGCCTGACAATGCTGTCACTTTTTAAATAAAAGTTTACTTTCTCCTTATTTTTAGTAAGAGGTCTTAAAGGCCAAACTTCCTACTGAAAACGGCTCAAGTAAATAACTTACGGGGGTTTTAGGGTTTTTAATAAATAGTAGTAACCATGGCCAGCTCGCATAGACCAGGCTTTCTAGGTTTCTTTTCATTGTACCAATAACAATCACCAGGTGCTTGGGGTCCCAGAACGGGTGTAAGTTTTAGTAAATTATCCCTAGCTGCTATTCTCTCTGGAAGCTCACTTGATGCTCTTTCCTCCTGGATTGGAGAACTGTATGCAAGAATGCATGTTTGAATGTTCCTTTTTGCCAAGGGGTGTGTTTAGGTGATTGTAGTATATTGGAACAGTTCATTTGTAGAAGGTACTGTATCCATTATACTGGTAAGGTTTCCAATAGTTAAGTTAGTCTAAATTCCTCTTCATTGTGAATGGATTTTGATTAGAGTGTTTAAATACATTGTGTTTTGCTTTATGGTGTGTGGTTTGATGAGTACCATCACATCTGGAACACCCACGTCACATCTACCTTTAAAATAAGAAAAGGTTGGCATCCAAGCTACCCTCTTAAACTAGTTTGAGTCAGTCTGGTTGGTCTATTGCAAACTGGGGACTCTTGTCAAGTTCTAAATCGATAATACCAAATTGGGTTTAGAATTACAATCCCTACAGTCCGCAAACAGGCCATTCGACCCAACAAGTCTACACTGACCCTCCGAGGAGTAACTTACCCAGACCCATTCCTCTTCCCTATTATTATACATTTACCGCGATTAAGGCTCCTAACCCACACATCCCTGAAAACTACAAACAATTTAGCATGGCCAATTCACCTGAGATGCACACTTTTGGATTGTGGGAGGAAACTAGAGAATCCAGAATAAGCTCATGCAGACATTGGAGAGTATGCACTGGGAGGCTATTGGGTACAAAGGTCCCGTATGGTAGTTGTTAGTGTCTTTGGTTCTGGATGTTGAATTCGGTTGGTTTAAACAGTGTGTTGAGTATAAAGACAATTTCAGTCACTAAGAGTTCTCTGGGTGTGGAAGAAGTAAAGTTAGGGGTAATGAAGGGAAGCTGTAGAAATTGACAGACAAGCTGGAGTTGGGGTTGTGTTTGTCTGTGAGAAAATGAGAGATAATTACAGCTATAGCTCGGCAATTACATTTGGTGGAACCACCATCAGAGTCTTTGGAAATGGCTAGAATTCAATTTCAAATGAGGCACCTTGGACATGAAAAGGAATTGAAACAGTTTGAATTATGATGAAAAGTAGAAATAAAAGAAAAGGAAATGAAGACGAAAGAGAGAAAAAAGAGAGAAGAAAAGCAGAGAGTTTCAACTTCAAAAGTTAGTAATTAGAGAGGAAAGTTGACATAGAAGGTGGAGATGAAGGCAGACAGTCGGCTGGATAAGGAGGATAGTGAGGATGAGCAACCCTATATAGCCAAAGGTCTGATGGGGATCTGTTTAAATACATCCAGGTATTATCTAAATTTGATGAGAATGATGGAGGGAGCCTTTTTAATATCATTTCAGAAAGTGGACAAACAAATGCAGTTACCAGAGAACATATGGATTTCGTTGATTCAAACAAAGCTGATCGGCATTTGCATCCCTATCAGAGGAGGTATCTGTTGAGTATGAGGAGGTAAGGAAAGCTATTTGAAGTGCATATGAGCTTGTGCCAGATGCTGACAGACAGTGTTTCAGGAATCTAAAATAGCATGCCTGGTTAAACGCACGTTGTGTTTGAAAGGATCAAACAAATTTTGAAAGGTGGGGAATGGTATTAAAACAGAGCAAACCTATGACCCTTAGAGAGATTCTTATTTTCGAGAAGTTCAACAATTTACTTCCTGCAGTCATGAGAACTCATGTGGAAGAGCAGAGAGTTACAATGGGAAGGTTCGAAGCTAAAATGGCTGATGATGATGATTGAGTTCAGAAATCAAAGTTTGGTTTCTGTGAGAGATTGAGAAGAATGTGTGAGGTTTTCTTAGAACATATCCCTGTGAGCGTAAGGTTTACTGGCATAGGCCAGGAGTAGCAGGTAAAGAGGTTACAGCATTAAGAGGTAAAGAAGGATGTAATTCTTTTATGCTGAGACATGAGGAGCTATGTCATTCAGAGGGACTGTTGGAGAGATGAGAAGTGCTCCGTTATGTAACGTGTGGTTGGAGTGTCCAGTGGAAACATCAACAGATTTATTCCACAATGGGGAAAGGGGGCCTTGAGCTTGGTGTTGGTGTTACAACATTTCAGCATTTAAATTGCAAATAACGTATTTGAGACAAATCGTTTTCACTGATCGTAACCCCTTAAAGTTTTTGGAGAAGTTTAGGGAGAAAAATACCAGTCTGTGTCGACTGAGCTTATTATTTCCGCCATTCAATATGAAATTATACATGTGACACGGTTAGAAAACCTAAGTTTTGACACGTTGTGGAAACTTGAGTGAAGAAAGACAAAGGCATTCTGTGGCAGGAGTAAAATGACTGAAATCGAATCTCGTTGTGAACATTTGTATGCTCAGAGTCAATGTAATATATATGCATTGCAGTCAATAGACTATAGACAATAGGTGCAGGAGTAGGCCATTCTGCCCTTCGAGCCTGCACCACCATTCAACATGGTCATGGCTGATCATTCCTAATCAGTATCCTCTTCCTGCCTTACCTCCATAACCCTTGATTCCACTATCTTTGAGAGCTCTATCCAACTCTTTCTTAAATGAATCCAGAGACTGGGCCTCCACTGCCCGCTGGGGCAGAGCATTCCACACAGCCACCACTCTCTGGGTGAAGACGTTTCTCCTCATCTCTGTCCTAAATGGTCTACCCAGTATTTTTAAGCTGTGTCCTCTGGTTCGGCACTCACCTATCAGCAGAAACATGTTTCCTGCCTCCAGAGTGTCCAATCCTTTCGTAATCTTATATGTCTCAATCAAATCCCCTCTTAGTATTCTAAACTCAAGGGTATACAATCCCAGTCACTTCAGTCTTTCAGTGTAAGGTAATCCCGCCATTCCCGCCAGTTTACTCGCAGAGGAAGATTAGGAGGTCTAAAATGAATCCCTTTTTGTATATTGATGGATCATTTTTTTCAAGGTGGAGTTGTGAGTATACTATCACTGTAAAAAGGTTATTTTATCTTGGGATTTTCTTTTGAAGAGAGGTTATAAAGGCAGAGGTGCAGAACTGCTGTCTGAAAACAGTTTAAGTATATAATTGAGAAAGCCTTTAGGTTTTATTAAAACATTGGTAACAATGGAAGGACAGCGGCCAGCTCTCCCAGACCAGGTTTTCTCGGTTTGCTTTTAGCTGCAGCATTCAGGAGCTGTTGTGGATCCCGGAAAGGGTTGGAAGTTTCAATATATGATCCCCAGCTGCTTTTCTCTCTGAGATCTCTGTTGATGTTGATATCTCTTCGATCGGAAAACTGCATGTAAGTATCTGTATTTGAATATATCTTTGTGCCAAGCAGTGTAAACCAAGAAGGTACGGTATCTATTGTTTGTGTAAGTGTTCAAACATATAAGCTATCTCAAAATGTTTTTTCTTTAATTGTATTTTAACGAAAGCATTTGAATAGATTATATTTTGCTTCATGTCGAGTGGTTTGACCAGTCACAACATATCTGGAACGCAAACTTCACATCTATTTTTAAAATAAGGAAAGGTCTAAGCGACCTTCTTAAAATATTTTGCAGGGATCTGGTCTGGTCCACAACACTTATAGATGAGGAGTTTCTGACTGATTCTTATTGAAAATTAAGTGGAGGGGTTGGGGATGGTTTGCTGGAGGTTGTGCTGTGAGCTGCGTGAGACATTCAGGGAGACATGAGGATTTGCTGACCCATCTTTGGGTGGAGCCTGGGGACTGTAGTTACAGCATCTGGGTCAGTAACATGAGCAACAAATGGAGTAAAGGTTACAGAGTGGGGAAACTCTGAAAACACAGAGTTCGTGTATGTGTGGAAAGGGATCTGTTGGACCCACCCGAGTTTTCCATTAACAGCCTCGCAAGCTACACTTAATCCAGGAGGGGACACCGAGTGAACAAGGAGCTGGTCACAGAGCAGTGTCACCTCCTTTAACGCGTCCTGCAGCATCCCCCTCGGGGAAAGGACGGTGCTGCCAGTGGCTGTTCGGGTCACAGTTTCATTCAGCTTCTATGTTCTGGAACTTTCCAAACAGGACTGGGTGACATAGCCATCATCTCCCAGTATGTTGCCATCAATGTAACCATTCGGTGATGGAGGATATATATGATGGATGAGGTAAATACATCGTTTCCCCCACAGCAGGGAGCTGCCGGGAGTATCCAGTATAATGGGATTCCCGATGGTGTACATGGCATCTGCAGAGTACCCATGTCAATGGGGATAGGTAGAGGAACTGAAGGAGCTCTCTCTCTGTTAATGTTACCGTGTGTCCATGCACAGTACACTGTGTTGGTGAATACCTCTGTCCTGACAGCAGCCACAGTTCCTTCATTCACAAGCAGACAGCATTCCCATCGTCTTCGGGTCTCCATGTAGAAATGAATGAATGTATCTTGGATAAAGGCCGTCCCCTTAATACATGCTTGAAAACAGTATCCCCATCACCAACCAAACACTTCAAAACATTCCATGTGTACGCAGAGCAATGGGGTCACTTGGAGCATCAAGGAGCAGACGATCAGGGATGGAGCAAAACCTCCCATGTCTGAACGGGTCTGAGTGAACCCCCCAGTACACAGAATCATTAATCCCTGTAATCCCTCTCCATTTCAGTAACATACTGCCTTCCATTATTCCTGTAAATGAAATGACAGCTTATATCATGTTATATTGCACATGCGAAATTATTATCCATTTCCTTTACCTCTCTTGATAATTTAATCTCTTGCTTATCACAGCAACATGACCAAACTCAGTATTTCTATGTCTGTTCCATCCTCCTGATCATTGATATAGATTGTAAATAGTGGAGGACCCAGCACTGGTCACTGTGTGACTCCACTGGTGACGTTCTGTCAAACTGATTAAGACTGATGTACCTGGAGTGCCTGCTTCCTCTTTGATACACAGTCCTCTCCCATTACTGTGTAACACAGTGGAAAAGCTGAATATGAACGAGGAGAATCAGTCAGGAATCCAACCCCTCGAATCTGCTCCGCCATGGAATACAATCATTGCTGATGTCATCGCGGCCTCTGTTCCACATCCCTGCTATCTCTCGATCGTCAAACTCTAGTCTCTTGTTGGAGATTGTGGCTGATGAAAAAAATATCTACTCCACATCTACACTTTCAATTATATTTCAAATCTTTCAGACCTCAATGAGCTCTCCTATCGTTCTTATAAAATCGAGAGTATAGGCCTGAACTGCTCAATTTCTCTTCATAAGACAAACACTTCAAATATGGAATCATTCTAATGAAGCTCTTCTGAATTGCGTCCAATGGAAATACCTCATTCTGCAGGACACCCAAACTGTACTCCAGTTGCAGCCTCACTAATGCCTTGCATAGCTACAGCAACACTCCCTACCTTTCTATTCTATCCTTTTACAAATAAACGATGAAGTTATACTTGCATTTCTCAGTATTTGAAGTACCCGCAAGCAAGTTTTCTGTGATATGCAAGCAGGCACCCAGATCCCTCTGCACTTAAGCACTTTGAAGTTTCTCTCCATTTCGATAATAATTTGCCTTTTTATTAGGCTGGCCAACTTGAATAACCCCATATTTATCCACTTTAGTTTTCATTGCCATATGTTTGCCCATTCACCCAATCTATACATATAGTTTTTTAAATCTCTTGCATCATCATTCCGAAGTAATTTCCCACCAATGTTAGTGTCATCTGAAAATGTAGCTATTGTATTTTCTATCCCGTCAACCGAGTAATAATATTGATCCCAAATGGTTGAGGCATGAGAAATGAAATCAATGGCACCCAACGAATTGCATTTTCCAATATAAAATGATATATTTAGTTCATCTGACTGCATTTTGTTAGTTAACCAATCCTCCATCCAAACCAATAAATTAGTCCTAAACTGATGCTGTCTGATCTTACCACTCACTCTTTGGAGAAGCGACATATCCGATGCCTTCACGAAGACCAGATATATTCCATCTCCAGGATTCCCACTATCCACCTTGTTTGTCACATCTTTAAATAACTCAAGAAAACACTTCAATCATGGTTTATCTTTTGTGAAACCATGTTGAGTCCGATGGATTGTGGTTTACGTTTGCAAATGTCCTCAACAATGGATTCTAATAATTTGCCTTAAATTACAATACTTTATTGTTACATTTTACTCCCTAATGTATTCAGTTATTATAAGTTCTTCCCTTTTGAAAACCATTACGTTTTCTTTGAATTCCTATTTGATGGGCAAAAGGTTTTAAGAGATGTGCTCCAATTGCTACATAAGTGGTATGTGTGGCTGACTGGACTCATCATCCTGCTGGTGTACAAAATCGATGGGATGAAGTCTTTCTGGCGTTCCCATGTTGTCATCCAGAAGGACAGAATGACCACCTCCTGTTGATGCGTTAGAGGGGTGGGGGATGATGGAATCTTCCCGTTGCTGTGTAACATTTTGAGGGTCTGATGGGTCTTCTCATATTTCTTCATAATCGGTGGAGATACTGAACGGTCTCCTCGTGTCCCAGAGATGGGAAGAAGGGAGCGATTAGTCTTCTCTTGTTCCCATACAACAGACACGTGTCTGAATTACCTCCTCCTTTCTCATGAAAAAAGTCTCAGATCGTTTTTATCCTAACACATTTCCCTTGCAACAGACTCGGTGGGTCTGAATGGCCTCCTGTTATCCCAGTGTAACAATCTCCAGTCACTGTGTGACCACTTCCAGTTCCTATGTTACGGACTTGAGGAGGCTGAATGGACTGATCCTGTTGCTGTGTAACAGGATACTGGTGCAGCATGGCCTACTCTGGGTCCAGTGTTATAGATTCGAGGGGCTGATTGGCCTCAAATATATATCAAGCTTGAGGGGCTGAACAGTGTCGTCCTATTCTGTTGTAACAGGCTCCTGTGTAACAGGCTGGAGAACGGAATGGATTCCCTCACTATCTATGTAATTCTCTTCAGTTGTTGACTCCTTCCTGTAATCTATGGTGAAATAAGATCATCCTTTATTTTTGTAAACTCCAATGGCTATTGGATCAACCTGATCATCCTTTAGTTATAAGCTAGCACCTTCATTGCAGGAATCAGCTGAGGGAACCATCTCTGAGCTGCTTCCAATATAACAACATTCTTTCTTCATTGAAGAGACTAAATCAGTACACACTACTCCAGATGTGATCTCACTAAGATCCTGTACAGCAGCAGCAACACTTTACCAGCTTGTTGTAAGGTTCCCACCCAGGTTAGAGCTGTCTCAGCTCTCTGGGGAAATACAGAGCATTTATGAACGATCATTGTCCATCTCTACTCCACTAGCATAACGGGAGATCTGGAGAAAATGTCACAATGATTCTTGAGAAGATCATAAATGATGTGGCGAGATGATCTCTACCATTAATCTCCCCAAAGTCCACGTCACTCAGATTCTACAGAATCTTGTAATGTGGAGCGTAAAAACAGCAAGGAGAAGGAAACATTGATGGGAGTTATATATCAAAGTTAAAGCTGCAATACAAATGCTGGACATGTTATAAAACAGGAAAATGAGACATACACATTTGTGGCTACTGCAGTAATAATGTCCTGTTTACATTATATCTAAACTGTGTTAACCCAACTGAATGCTAATGCTGGGAAAAATGGATTTCATGAGCATGTGTTAGATGGTGGCATTAACATTTTGTCGAGCATGGAGCTAGAGATCAGGTTATTTAGGAATTAATGTTGGATGATCAGAAAAGCTAATTGGAAACTTTGCTGGAAAACACATTTTGGGAACAGTGACCACAATGCATTGGTTTTCTTTTATGCTGTTTGAGTACACGGTAGTTTTTGTTTTATTTGAAGTAACTGTTATAAATCTGAATCAGGCAAGCCCTCAAGGTGTGAGGAGAAAGTGGGCACTGCAGCTGCTGGAGATCAGTGGCGCTGGAAAAGCACAGTCAGGTATCGTACTAGGAGCAGGAGCATTGACGTTTCGGGCACAACCCTTTATCAGGAATGAGGCTTCTGGGTCAAGGCAGCTGAGAGACAAATGAGAAGGGGATGTGGCAGGAGGCAGGTAGCTAGGAATGCGATCGGTAGATGAAGGTGGTGTTGAAAGTGATTGGTGATGAAGGGAGACAGAACGCCTCATCTACTGCATCCTTTAAACTCAGTGTGGTCTTCTCTACATTGGTGAGACATACGTGGATCATTTCAGAGAACATCGCTGGAACTGCCACATTGACCAACTCCACCACCTTGTGGCTAAACACTTTAACTCCCCTTTCCACTCTGCCAAGGACGTGAGAGGCCTGGGCCTCCTCCATCGCCAAACCCTAACCACCCGAAAGGATCCTTTTCTGCATTGGGACCCTCCAACCACAGGGAATATAGATTTCACCAGTTTCCCCATTTCCCGTAACACCACCTTATCCAGTCCAATATTCCAACTCAGCACACTCCCCCCTTTTGAACGTTCGTATGTGTTCATCTTCCTTCCCATCAATCTGGTCCACCCTCCTCTCCGACCTAACCCTTTCAGCCTCACCTTTAACTACCTATTAGGTCAAAGGAAGCAGCTTAGAGAAATGCCAAGTGTTGTAGTAAGCCAGTGGATTCAGAGAAATGTAGGACCCAGCAACGGATGACCAAGAAACTGAGACGAAAATCAAAAGGCGAAACAGCATGCAAACGAAAGAAAAACATAAAGACTGCTAAAGAAAACCGTAAAGACTGCTAAAAAAAACGTGCATCAGTGTATGAAACAAAAGTAAAAACAAGGTCAAATGTGGAACAGTAGGTGTGCAGACAGGGTAACTTATTGTAGAGAACACAGAAGACAACAGAGAAATCGCATGGAAAAGAAACAGTTCCTTTAGGTCTATCTTCAAGGCAGAATATCCAGAAATTCTCCCAGAAATACCAAGTGACCATAGGACTTGTGTAAGTAAAGTCGAAGATCATTCTTATCAGTGTTGAGGTCATCTTCGAAAAGAAAGCTGGATTGAGTATAAATCTGACAGATCAGATGTACTTCATAAAAGAATTTCAGAGGAAGCAACAATAGATGTATTGATTGCATCGCAGATTTTCACGTTATTTTCCAATAAATTCCGAAAAGATATTTATCCAATCTGGTTGTGGCAAACGTTATAAATATTATCCAACAGTTTAAGAAAGAATGAAGATGGAGAGTGGTGAACTACAGACCAGTAACTTGTCATCCGCGGTCGGGTGTCTGTTGGGCTCGATTATAAAGAACGTGTTACTGGATATATAGAAGGTAATGGGAAAACTGGGGAGGATGATAATGCATCGATGAAACGAAAACCATACGTGGTAAATATTGTTTGGAATGGTTTGAAGATGATTCTTGTGGACATAGGCAACGAGGAGCTAATGGATAACGTATCATTCGATATTCAGGAGGATCTTTTTTTTAAAACTCTCACACTAATATCATAAGAAAAGTTAAAGTGAAAGGAATTGGGAAGAACACGTGCATATAGGAAACGAAAAATTAGGTTTACATTCATATGTATGTAATTGCAATATAGAAGATGTCGTGCACCAGCTGCATATAGTGTTGCTGAGACTACAGCTAGAGTATTGTGTACCGTTTGGAGTCCCAATATAAGATAGAATATGCTGACTACAGAGGAACTGCAAAAGGGATTTTTCAGACTAATCAATAAAATGGCAAGATTGTCTGATGGGGAAACGCAGCCTGTGATCTCGAGTTTCAAAAGATGAGCGGTAATTGTAGTGAAACTTAGAAACTAAGAAACATAGAGGGGACTGAATGACAGAGGGACATGGAGAAGTGCAAGCAGGCGAGATTCGTGAGAATCCCACGGTATTCTACACGGACACGTAGAACATAATAATCAGCAAACAGTTCGTATCCATTAGAAACCAAAGGGGGACAATCTGTGTTTCAAGCTGGAGAACATTGATAGATTGTTACATGTAAACATCACAGCTGTTTTAATTGGGAGAAGGAGGATGCAGGTACAGAATTCGAGAAGATGGACTGGAAAGCTCTTGAAGAGATTGATGGAAAATACGAGCGGCGGTTTGAGGCTTTGTCTGGTATAAAATTGGACCAATCTGCAGGTGTGGATACTGTTGGAGTCAAGGGAGGAAAGACCCTGACTGGAAATTTTAATTAGAATCTGACCAAGAGGAGGTGCTAGAGGACTGGAGAGCAGCTAATATTATTCCAAATTCACAGTAATGGTGGTAGAGATTTTCCAATTTAACTATAGATGAGCGAGTATTAGATCACTGTTCAGGAAACTACTGGAGAAAATAGAGAAGGAGAAAATCGAACTCCAATCAGAGCCGCAAGGTTTGATCAGGGAGAATCATCATGACTTTATCAGAGGGAAGTCACATCTAACGAATTTGATTGAATTAGTTTGAGGAGTTCGCTTATTTAGTTTTGCAGCAAGGCCTTTGACAAAGTTCCACATGGGAAATTGAAAAAATAAAGTAAAATCTCACAGTATCGAGGGTAACTTGAAAAGTTACAATGAAAATTGTCTTAGTGTCAGAAGTCAGAGGGTGGTGAGAGAAGGCTGTTTGTGTGACTGGAGACCAGTGTCCCCTGGTGTACCACAGAGATCAGTGTTGTGTCCCTTATTGTTTGTAGCATTCATAAATGGTATAGATGTGAAACTGGAGGGGGGGTTGTGGGTGGAGGGGTGGGAGTTGTGATAAGTAAGTTTGTGTTTGACACAAAGATTGGCCGGGTGGTTGGCAGTGAGGAGGAAGTTCTGATTTTACACGAAAATACAAGTGGAATGATCAGATGGGCAGATCAATGGCAGATGGAATGTGATCCTGATAAATATGAGGTGATGTACTTTGGAAGGAGGAACCAGTCATGGGGTGTACACAATGATTGGCAGAACACTAGGGAGCTCACAGGGTGTTTCTCCACACATCCCTGAATGTGACTGAATAGGGTAATGGACTAGTTAAGAATTGAACCTTGGGTGGAGCGTTTATTAGTCAGGGAGTAGATTATAAGTGCTATACAGGGCTTGGTTTAGTCCATGATGGAGTACTGTATGTCGTTCTGGGAGCCTCATAACAGGAGGATTGTACTGGAGATGTTGCAGAGGTGATTCACCAGGATGTTCCCTGGGATGGAGCATATCAGCGATGTAGAGAGGCTGGATATGCTCGGGTTGTTTACTTTGGAGCAGAGGAGGCTGAGGGGGATGTGATTCAGAAGGATAAGATAACGAGGGGCATGGACAGGGTGGACAGACAGCAACTGTTCCTTTTAGACAGAGGGTCAAGAACAAAGGAGCACACTTTTAAAGTGAAGGGTTTGAGGTTCAGAGAGGATTTAAAGATTACATTTTTTTCACCCAGAGCGTGTTGAGGTCTGGAATGTACTTCCTGAGAGGGGAGTTATCACGGCTAACCTCTCAACCGTTAAAAGTACTTGGTCGAGCACTTGGAAGTGTCATAACATTCCATGCTATTTGCCTGGTTTTGGAAAGTGGGACTAATATAGATCGTGCTGTATTTCTGTTGGTACAGAAACTATGCTCCTGTGCGTGTATGATGTGGAGCTGAGCAGCTTAAGATAGGAATTGATAGGTTTCTGAAGATAATATTCACAAAGGTTATAAGAGTGAACTGTTATAGCTTGTCAAATTATGTCAATGTGAGAAGTATGAAAAAACAGTGCAGGTTTTTTCCAGTTTGAAACCAGAGAATGGAGAATGGGAAACAGGAAAATGGCAAAACTATGAATACACTACTTCAGTTCTGTCTTCACACAACTTTCTGACAATACCAGGAAAAGCAAGTCCGGTATGGAAAATGAAATAGTACATGGAACATCGAACATAGTAAGTAAATGGCTTCGGAGAAATTATTGGGACTGAAAATAATGGGCATAGACAACACTAACATAGAGTTATGAAATGGGAATTACGTTTGAGAAACAGACTGGGAGACAAATGAAAGAGAAGCAATGGATGTAGAACACGTGGAGTTTTTAGAAATGTTTTGGTAAAGCTGCAAGTCCAGTTTACAAAATCAAGTCTTTGTGGATTGGGGCTAATGTATGGCCATGTGTCTAGAATGGGACAGCTGGCAGGAAATAGTGAATAAAAATAAACAGACATATGAAGCAACAGCCTGACATTGTATTTAATGTATGAATCTGTGAGTATGACTATGGCCCTGACACCCCATCACCTTCCCCGGATATCTCCTCACTCACCAGCAGGACAGACACAACAGAAATGGCAGCACAGTGGGATACAGTTGGAAGAGAATTGCTCTGGGAGTCCTCAACAGTGTCTCTGTATCCCATGATGACTCATAGTGTTAGTTTACACATGGGAAAGGCAACCTCCTGCTGATTACCATGTAGCAGCCTCTCTCAACTGATGAGTCAGTACTCCTCTATGCTGGCCAACACTTGGAGGAAGCACTGAGGGTGGCAAGGGCCCAAAACGTACTCTGAGTGAGGGATTTCAAGGTCCACCATCAAGAGTAGCTCAGCTGCAGCATTACTGATTGAGCTGGCCGTGTCCTAAAAGATATAACTGATAGACTGGGTCTACGGCAGGTGGTGAAGGAACCCACAAGAGGGAAATACCATATTTGACCACACCCTTACTAATCTGCCAGTTGCACAAGTATCTGTCCATGACAGTATCGGGTAAGAGTGACCACTGCATAGTCATTGTGGAGATAAAGTCACACCTTCACATTGAGAATAACCTCCATAATTCTGGGTGGCACTATCACCGTGCTAAATAGAACAGACTTCAAACAGAACTAGCAGCTCAAATCTGGGTTTCCATAACGTGTTGTGGGGCATCGATAGCAGCAGAACTGTACTCCAGCACAACCTCATGGTCTGGCATATCCCCCTCACAACAATTACCATCAAACCAGAGATTGAACCTTGATTCAATGGAGTGTGCAGGAGGGCAGGAGCAGCACCGGGCATACCTGAAAATGAGGTGTCAGCCCGATGAAGCCACCAACCAGGACTGCTTGTACACCAAATTGCACAAGCCGTAAGTGACAGACAGGCTAAGTGATTCCACAAGCAATGGTTCAGGTCTCTGCAGTCCTTCCACTTCTAGTTGAGAATAGTGATGGACAATTAAACAAGTCATTGTAGGAGGATATTCCACAAGTATCTCCATCCTGAATGATGGAAGAGCCCAGCACTTCAGTGCAAAAGATAACGTTCATGCATTCGCAATAATCTTCAGTCAGAAGTGCTGAGTGGATGATGCACCTCAGCCTCCTCCAGTGGTCCTCAACAATTCAGTTACCAGTCATCAGCCAATATGGTTCAGTCCACGCGATATCCAGATTCAGTTGGAGACATTGGATACTCCAGAAGATACATACACTGACAACATTCTGGCAATCGTACTGAAAAGTTGTGCTCCAGACCTTGTCACTGCCCTAGCTAAGCTGTTCTAATACAGTTACAACAATGACATTTCCCAGTTTACGTCAAAAATTACCCCAAGTATCTCCTCTGCATAAAAAGCAGAACAAATCCAATCCGGCCAAATACCACTTCATCACTCTACTCTCAATCATCAATAAAGTGGTGGAAGGTGTCAGTGCTTTCAAGCAGCACCTGCTCAGCAATAACGTGGTCAATGACGCCCAGTTTGGGCTCCAACAGGGCCACTCAGCTCCTGACCTCATTACCGTGGATCAAACATGGACAAAAGAGCTGAATTACTGTGGTGGGGTGAGAGTGACAGCCCTTTAAAACAAGGCTGTCTTCACCCAAGTGTGGTATCAAGGGGCCTTAGCAAAACTGGAATCAATGGGTATCGTGGCAAACTCCCCGCTGGTTAGAATCATACCTGACACGTAGGAAGGTGGTCATGGTTGATAAAGGCCAGTCATTCCAGCTCCAGGACAAGTCTGTAGGAGTCCCTCGGGCAGTGGCCTAGGCCCAAACATCTTCAGAGCTGCTTGAGCAATGACCTTGCCTCCATTTTAAGGTCAGAAGTGGGAATGGTCGCCAATGATTGCACCATGTTCAGCAACATTTGTGGTTCTTCAGATATGGAAGCAGGCCATGTCCAAATGCGACAAGATCTCGACAGTATCCAGGCTGACAAATGGCAAGTAATATTCAGGACACACAAATTCCAGACCGTGACCATCACCAATAAAATACAATCTAACCAGCCCCTTGATGGTGTTACCATCACTGAATCCACAGTGGACTGCAGCGGTTCAACAAGGCAGCTCACCGCCACCTTTTCAAGGGCAACGAGGGACAGGCAATAAATACTGGCCCAGCCAGTCACACCCAGATTCACGAAATAAATATTATTTTTAAAAAATAACAGAGGGAGGTTGCTGGGATATCATAGAGATCGGTGGTCAGGCCCCATTTGTTCACACTACCCATTAAACATTTGGTTGCAGGAATCAAATACAATACATCCCAGCCTGCTGACAGAACTAAAGGATGTTGGATTGTGAGTGGGTAAGAAGATTGTAAAAAGCTTCAAGGTGACTAAGACAAGTGGAGTGAATGGGCAAATACATGGCAGATGGAGAGCAAGGTGGGTAGAGGTGACAGTGTGCCCTTTGCTGGGAACAAGAGATTGGCAGCTTTTTGTTTGAAAAGGGATTGTTTGAAACATGTTGATCTTCAAAGGGACGAATGCTCCTGTTTGTTATTTCCTTCTGCGCAGCCTCCGAGGTCCCTGCAGCACAGTGAGGTCTGAACCTACAAGGCAATACTGGGAATGGCATTCACACGCTGCCCAGTGTACAAACACCTACCAAGTGGGGAGCTGTAACATTGCAAAGAATCTAGATCTCCCTGCAGACCAGTCACTGAAAGCAATATTGCAGGAGCAGAAAGCAGTTAGGAAGGTAAATTGGGTGTTGACCTTCATTTCAGGGGGATTTGAGTCCAGGAATAAGGGTGTCTTACTGCAGCTGTACAGGGCCTTTTTGAGACCCTATCTCGAACATTGTGCAATATTGTGTGCAGGTGTGGTCTCTGTACCTAACAAAGGACAACCCTGACATTGAGGGAGAGCAGCGAAAGATGACCAGACCGATCTCTAGGATGACAGGCTTGTTGTGGGAGCAGAGTTTGGCGCGACTGGGCCTGTATTCCATGGGGTTTAGGAAAATGTGTGAAGATCTCAGTGAGATATATAAAACTCAGACAGGGTGAGACAGAATGGAAGCAGGGATGATAATTCCCCAGGCTGTGATGTCTAAAACAAGTGGCCGCAGTATTAGATACAGACAGGCCATTCTGCACTGAGATGACAATAAATGTCTGCTCTCAGAGACTGGTGAACCTGGGGAATGCGCTCGCACATGGAAACCAAGACACTGAATATAAATACGGATTTAGAGACAGGAAAGGGATGGTGGGAGAGCAGGAGTACGGTGTGGAAATAAAGGGCGAGGTATCATTGCATTGAATTGGGAGCAAACTCGATGGACCAAAGGGACTACTGCACTTCCTATTTTATAGCTTTCCAAGGTTACTCACATTAACGGATATATTAATTGTGTTGAATAATTGAATTGTGGAGATGTTTGAACATCAATGACAATGAGGAAGGCTCAATGTGTTGTATGGCCTACTCCTTTCCCGATGTTTCTGTGCAGTTTGTGGGAAAGCTCTGTAAATGTTGTCACAAGCTCTCAGATGTGAGGAAGGTGGTCCCTGCAGTGTCAACAGGACTGTTTTTCCCGTTCCCTTTTTCCGATACGGAGGCTGGGGCCGGGTGTTCTGTTCGGGTTTATCATTTAAGACCTCGGAGCAGTTTGATACAATAGAGTGTCTTGCTTGGCCGATTCAGAGATCATTGAAAAGTTTTATCCCATGTCTATGTGTCTGTAGTCATAGATAATCATAGACAACAAACAGCAATGGACCCAGACTCCAGTCAGACAGACATCCTTCCACTAAACACTCTGCTTCCTACCATCAAGCCAACTGTGTATCCAATTGGCCAGTTCCCCCAGCATTCCACGCGATGTAACCTTCCTGAGCAGCCTACCATATGGAAGCTTATCAAATGCCTTACTGAAATCCATAGAGACTACGTCTACCACTCTGTCCTTGTCAAACTTCCTGGTCACTTCATCAAAGAACTCTAACAAATTTGGGAAGCATGATCTCCCACTCACAAGTCTATGCTGACTGCTCTGAATCAAGCCCTGTGTAAGTAATGGGTGCAGTCAATGGTATGCTGTCCTTCATTGTAAGATGATTCAAGTACATAAGTAAAGCCATCTTCCTGCTGTTGTAGAGCCTTGCTGAGAGAGCATTTGATGCACTCTCTACAGATTTGATGTCCTTTGTAAGGAATGATCTCCTTACCACATACATGGGTGATGGTAACATGAGGATACAGTGAATAAGCTGAGTGTTTAATCTGTGGAGCTGTGAGAGATGAAGAAATGGTGACGCTGAAACACGAGGAGTGGCAGTGATCACTTATTTCCAAAAGACACATTGACAGGGAGAGTAGTTCCATACTTTACCCAGGATTAATTGGTTTGATTTATTGTCACGTGTACCTCAGTACAGGGAAACACTTTATTTATGAGCAGTGGAGGCAGATCATAGTAAGCATGGCCAGACAGATCATAGGGTGGAAATAGACTTGGACAGAGTAAGGCATACAGGTTACACTGAACAGGACGTGCCCGAGACAAGATCAATATGAACAAGATCACCATTATTTGAACTTAGAGAGTCCATTCATCAGTCTAACGTGACTTTCCTAATAGTTTATTTGCCTAAATTAACTCTCCCCATGTTATTGTGCAGTCGGTGAGTGAACCCTGTACTGAACGTTAGGTTGCTCACAATCCCCAACAGCAGCCACAATACCTTCCATCTGAAACAGGTAGCCATTCCCACCAGCTTCCGCCCTACACAGAGAAGGCATCTCAGAGATGAAAGATGCCTTCATGAGACTTCACACAAGACATATGGCTTCCCTCCTCACCACGAGGAAACCACGTTAAAGTCCCACGTGTGTATCATGAGCAACGGAGCCCGGAGGAACAACGTGGAGCAGTCTGTCTGTGCAGCCTCAGCTCCACTTGTTCATCATGTTAGAGCATCATTCAGGAGACAGTGAGGACTGTCGATGCTGGAGATCAGAGTAGAGCATCGATTACTGGAAAAGCACAGCAGGTCAGGCAGCATCTGAGGAGATGGAGAATCGATGTTTCGGCATAAGCCATTCATCAGGAATCAGCATCAATTGCCTCATTCTGTCCCTGTGTAAGTACGTTGAGGGGGGAATGGCCTCTTCTGTTCCTGTGAAAGTGACTCAAGGAGCTGAATGGCCTCATCCCATTGCTGTGTAAGTGACCCAAGGGTCTGAATGGCTTCTTCCTCGTTCGATTGGACAGGGTCAAGGGCCGGATTGGGTTACCCCTGGTTCTTTTTGAAAGCTCGATGTACTGACAAGTGTGATGATGCTGCAGCTTTAAGAGGTTATGTTGTCCGGGTTTCTTTTAAGAGAGAGATTGAACGATCGTTACCAAGCTGGCTAGTTAAGACCACTCGAGTAAACAACGAGGGAGGCTTTGTGTTTATTTTAATGCATTCTGAGTGGGTATGGCCAGCTCTCACAGATTAGGATCTCTGTGTTTTGGTTTCTCAGCAACATCAGAAACTATTGGGGTCTCTATAGAGTTGGAAGCTTCAGTGAATGCCTCCTGCTACTTCCCCTGAGTTTTCTCTTGGTGCTGTTTTTAATTCCTGGATTAGAGAATTATTTGTGACAAGCTGTGTCTGAATATTCCTTTCTGCGGAGGGCTGTGTTTATGTGATTTTCCTATATTGGAACAGTTCATTAGTAATAGTTCCGAGGTCTATTATTCTGTTAACTTGTCCAGTAGAATTAAGTTATTCTAGATTCCTCTTTCTTTGGTTTCATTTTATCTTTCGTGTTTCAATAAATGGTGTTTTGCTTCACACCCAGTACTTTGACCAACACATTGCGTCTAGAACAGACACTTTACATTTCCATTGAAATTTAAAAAAGAGTCTAGGTTACCGCCTTCAAATATTTTCCAGGCGCTCTGGTGTGGCCCATCACACTAGACTCCTTCTCGTCCTGAGTAATAGGCTGGAGGCACTGAGTGGGCTGTCCCTGTTCTTCTCCAATAGTGTCAATGGAGTGACCGACTTCCTCATATTCCTGTGAAACCAGCGTGAGGTCCTGAATGAACTCTTGTTTTACTGTGGCAATGTGCAGTGTCAGACAGTGCTGGTAGATGAATGTTACCGACACTTTCACAGCACAAGTCTCAATGGAGTCTGGGTCTTGCTGCACATGGACACAGACTAGGTCAGGAGCTGACGGGGGACAAAATGTTTTGAACATTGTGGAATGTTCATTGACCATCCCCACTTCTGATCTTATGTTGGTGAGGGTGGGGACGGGAGACATTGTTGAAGCAGCTGAAGCTGTTTGTGAAGAGGAAGCTCCCCTGAGGATCTCCCACAGAGGTGACCCAGGACTGAGATGATGACCATCTTCCTTTGTGCCATGTTTGACTCCAAACACTGTAGTGTGTACTCTGATTCCCATTAAGTTCAGTTTTGTTAAGCTCCATGATGTCAACAGAAGTCAATCACTTCCTTGATATCAAGGTCTGTCACTTTTACCTGATCCCTTGTCTCAACCTCTTTTGTTCATATCAATAAGCCATGATATAGGAGCAGCAAGTGTTTTCTTCAAACAGGTGGGATTGAATGTCAGGATCTCTCTTCTCAAGAGTGTTCGGGGAGCAAGATTTTTGAAAGTATTTGAAGAGGAGGTAGATGGATATTGACCTGTCAGAGTGGTGTGGGCTATGGGGAATTGGGTATGAAAGAGGATTTGGGACCAAGAACATATCAGCCATGATCTTCGTGAAGGGCAAGGGAGGTTTGGGGAGTGAACAACCTGCCCCTGTTTCTGATGTTCTCACATTCTGTTATTGGAAAGTTAGTGGGTGTTATTTTAATGACTGTTATGTTTTTGAATATTGCAGTCAGGAAGAGCAGATGATTTTGTGAGCCATCTCTGGGTGAGGTATATGGGCTGTATTCACAGTGAATCTGGGTGTACAACATGACCAACAACTGAAGCACAAGTTGCAGAGAGGGGAAGCTCTGAAGAGAGATGAGGGTCCTCTTTCATACCCGTGCCTGGATTTTCCAATTACATTCCCCAAATCATTTCAAAGCGTGTGTAACAGTATTGAGAGGCTGAATGGTGTCCCTCTGTTTCTGTGCACCAGGCCATAGGAGTAAGTGGCCTCCAACTGCTCCTGTCTAGCAGGTATGAGGGGCTGAATGGAACACAGGAACATGAGACTGAGGAGTCATTAGATATTTTGACCCTTCTCCACCAGGAAGTAAGATTGTGGCTGATCAGGTTGTGGACTCAGCCCCTCTTTCCTGTCTGTATCCCAATATCCGTGACTCACTTCTCTGTCAAATATTTTGTAATGCAGCTTTCAATCAATGTGAATATAGATGCACAATAAACTTCCAGTGAAGAGAATTCCCACTTGAAAGGTCCTTTCAGAATTTTTCATCATCCTTCTTACAGAATCAGAGAGTCATGCAGAATGGGAACAGACCCATTAATCCAATCTGTTCACTCCGATCAGTTATCAAATCTGATCCAGTCCCATTTGCCAGTATTTGGTAAATATCCCTCCTCTTTCAGATACTTTTTAAATGTGCGATTGTACCCGCCTTCACCAATTCTTCTGACAGCACTTTCTGTACACACACCACTCTCTCTGTGAAGCATTTACATTCAGATCCCTTCTAAATCATTCGTCCTGTCCCCTCCAACCTATGCCCTCTTGTTCTGGACTCCCCTACCCTGGAGAGCAGAACGTGGCTGTTCAGAATATCCATGCCCCTGATGGTTTTATAATCCTCTATAATGTCACCCTTCAGCCTCTGGCACTCCAGGGCGAAACGCCTCAATCTAATCAACCTCTTCCTAAACCTCAAACTTCCAGTCCTGGTATATCTGTGTCTAAATCATTTCTGCAGAAAACCGAGTTGTACGCATTATTCTTAAAGTGGCCGCACCAACATCCTGTAAAGATGTAATATGCCACCACAACTCCTATACTCAATGCTCTGACTGATTAAGGCAAATGTGCCAAATGTGTTCTGCACCATTCTGTCTACCTGCAACTCCACTTTCAAGGAACAATGTACCTGCAGTCCTATGTCCCTTTGTTTCACAACACGCCCAAGGACCTGACCATGAAGTATATAATGTCTGCCCTGATTTGCCTTCCCAAAATGCAAAGCTTCATATTTCTCTAAATTAAACTTCATCTGTTACTCCTTGTCCCTTTGACCCATCTAATTGCGGTCTTGTTGTACTCTGAGATAATCTACTACACCACCTTTCTGATGTCATCTGTACACTTACTAACTATTGCCTCTATATTCACATCTAAATCTTTGCATAAATGATGAAATGCAGTGAACTCAGTACTGATTCTTACAGCACACTGCTGCTCACAAGCCTCCAGTCTGAAAAATATCCCTCTTCCTTCAAGCCAATTGTGACGAGTTTCTTCTGTATCTTATGTGACTGAAACTTACTAATCTGTCTACCAAGTAGAATGAATTACTAGCTATGAAGACAGGCTGAGTATGTTAGGTTTATTTTCACTAGATAAAAGGAGATTGATGGGGCGGACCTGATAAAGGTTTGCAAAATCATGAAGAGCATAGACAGGGTGGACAGAGACAAGCTTTTTCCCAGGTTGAAGGATTCAATAACGAGAGGTCGTGCAGAAAGCCACGTTGTCTACCCCGATCAGTCCTTGCCTTCCCAAATGTATGTAAATGCTATTCCTCAGTATCCCCTCCAACAACTGACCCACCACTGACATCAGGCTCACCGGTCTATAGTTCCCCAGCTTTTTGGGTCACTGTTTCCTTTTCCTGTCCCACTACTCCACTGCTCACAACAAATGTTAAATGTGACCAGGTTGGTGATATGGCCGATGATATCGGTCTCAGACTGGGTCAGGGTCAGTTTTAGCAGACTAGTTTCGTTAATCTGCTAAAACAACACGTTTATGATCCAGAGCAATGTTACTCAAACTATGATGGAACGATGAATGGCAAACTGTTTGGGTATTGCAATAGTATAATCAATATTTCCCTTTCTAAAAATGCTGACACACACACACACACAAACACACTCTGCAAATTTAACTCTGCAAATTTAACTTGAAAGAACTTGGTCCAAATATTATTGGAACTCATGACAAAGGATAAATTCTGAGATTGTCCAAAACGTTATTCTGCTTCTGAAGATATTGTACTCACACAGCTGCTCGCAATGGGATTTCATCCTGGGAGAGTTTGGATTTGGCTGAATTCCCTTTGCTTTATGCAGTGAGTAGACTCCAGTGAATTCTGGTGAGGGATCATCCAAAGGGTAGCACAGTGGTGAGCACTGCTGCCTCACAGCACCAGGGACTTGGGGTCGATTCCAGCCTTGGGTGACTGTCTGTGTGGAGTTTGCACATTCTCCCCTTGTCTGTGTGAGCTTCTAATGTGTGATCCAGTTTCCTACCAAAAACTGTGTAGGTTCGGTGGGTTGGTCACGCTAATTGTCTGTGGTGTTCAGGGATTTCTAGGTTATGTGCAATAGTCAGGTGTAAATATAGGGAAATGGGTTGGGAAGGTTGGTATGGACTTGTTGGGTCGAAGGGCCTGTTTCCACACTGCAGGGATTTCATAAAAATAAGAATGGTAACGATGACTTGTAGAGGCTTTTTTTTAGCTCACACACATTGCTGTGATGAGGAACAATGAAGGAGAGAGAGTGCAATAGGCCTTTCCTTCTCGGGCAGATTATATTTTCTCCCTCTCTGAGCTGAATCACACAGTAATGTCATTCTCTCCCAAACTGGACCATGTCAGGTCTCCTTGTACATTGTCCAAACTATGTCTCCATCACATTCCCTGGTCCATGTAGGTGCATCATTGCTGCTGTCACACACAGAGCCATACCCTGAGCAGAAAATGGTCTTGGTCAATTTGAAGATATGTTTATATGTCCCTGCGTCATTCGAAAATAAAAAAATGTTTAATTTATTCAGAATACCTGTGTTAAACTGAATGCATTTTAAAAAGAAATACAGAAATTGCTGGAAAAGTTCGCCAGGTCTCTCAGTACCCAGATGCTGTAGTTGTACCAGCCTCCACCACTTCGATTGGCAGCTCATTCCATACGCACACCACCCTCTGTGTGAAATGGTGCCCTTTCGGCCTCCTCAAAACCTTGCCTCTCTCACTTTCCACCAATGCCCTCTAGTTTTGAACGTCCCTAACCTGGGGAAAAACCCCTGACTACTCACCCTATCCATGACCATTCTGCTTTTAAAAGCCTCTATTATGGCGAAATGTGACCCCAATCAACACAAATGGCTGTACTTTCAGTCATCCTGGGCCTAAATTCTGAAATTCAATACTGACACCTCTTCCTTCTCCATCAAGTCACAATTCTAAATCCATTTTAATCAGTTTTTTCAGATGTATCCTGAGACACTTCTGTGGGCTTTACACCGAGACCTTTGTGCCCGGAGGTAGGGACACTAGCATCGTTCGACAATACCCATAAAGCTGTAACATTATTCTCCTGTGTGTTTGTTCATCAGACTGTCCTGACATGCTGGGACATACCTCTGCAACAGGCAGGACTCGAATCCAGGCCTTCTAGCCCAGAGCTAGGAACACTACCACACAAGTTCAGGAATTGGAATCAAATCCTGAGTTCTGGCTCAGAGGCAGGGACACTACCCACTACACTACCATACCCAGATTTTGGGTCATATTTTAGTGCCCACTTTCAGCTCGGTGTGGATTTATTATAATCAGGTTCCCATTATTGAATTACAAACACTTTTATTATTAAACAAATGCAAGATATTTGTCTCAGCTGTAGGATATTGAGTGTATGTGCTGTGCTCTCCAAATTAACTATGAACATCTTTAATCACTATTATCTGAAGCCTGCAATATTAGGGAAAGAAATCCTGCACTCACACTCTGCCCAAAGAAGGGTCTCAAATGGATATTTATTACTGAACACCAGAGTCGAACGAAGAGCTTAATTTCTGACACCAAAACACTGATCACTCTTACCCAACTCTCACGTGCGGCCGCTGATTACTGTCCAGCCTGTCCTCCCCACTGACTGTGTCAGCAATCTGTCTCTCATCCCCCTAACCACACAAGGCTACCCAAACTCAGTGTCTTTGTGAAAATCAATGCCGGAGTGTGCAGGCCTCCTGGAGAGGGGGATGGGTATTTTAAAATTGAAGGGGGAGGGTGAGGTGACAGTAATATCACTCACTGGGCTGAGGGGTGGCGGATGGAGTTTAGTTTGGATTAATGCGAGGTAGTGGATTTGGTAAATCAAACAACAGCAGGACCTATACAATTAAAAGCAGGGCCTTTGTCAGTGTTGGAGAACAGAAACCGAGGCCGTCAGGTTTAATTCTTTAAAATTTGCATCTCATACAGAAAGTGTCTTCATTGGTCAGACCTTTGAGTATCGGTATTGGGACGGCATGTTGAGGATGTAGAGGACATTGGTGAGACCTCTTCTAGAATACTGTGTCCAGTCTGGTCATCCTGCCCGCTCATTCCATAGGCACACCACCCTCTGGGTGAAAAAGCTGCCCCTTAGGTCACTTTAATATTTCCCCTCTCACCTTAAACCTATACCCTCTAGTTTTGGTCTCCCCTACCCTTAGAAAACACCTTGAGTATTCACTTTGATATTATTGACCTTGATATTATTAAGCTGGAGAGGGTTGAGAACAGATGAACCTGGATGTTGTTGGGAAAGGAGGGAGTGAGCTATAAGGAGAGGCTGGGTATGCTGGGACTTTTTTCACTGGAGAGGATGAGATTAAGGGGTAACTTTACAGAGGTTTATAAAATATTGAGGGGTACAGATAAGCTGAAGGGCTGATGTCTTTTCCCTAGAGTTGAGGATTCAAAACTGAGGGATATTTTAAGGTGTGAGGAAAAAGATTTAGAAAAGTCATTAGAAGTAATTATTTTAGACAGAAGCTGGCTTGTGTGTGGAATGAACTTCCAGAGGAAGTGGTGAAAGCAGGGACAGTTACAACGTTTAAAGGACGTTTAGATCAGTACATGGATAAGACATCTGTTTGGATGGTGCTGTGAGCAGCTGCCCTCTCCCCCCTCCTCTCTGAATGAATCCCTGTTGGTTTTCACCCTCTGCCAATGTCTGTGCAGTGGCGTGTGGAGGCCAGCAGAGGGTGGCATTGCATCACTTTAAGCACCACAGAGACTGGCAGACCTGCCCCACACAGAGACACAAAGATACACACACGGGGATGGTTGGGCACTGCGTGAAGCTCATAGGTAATTTAAATTAAACTTAGCAGTATTGGGAATATAGCAGTATTTCACTTGCTCACACTCGTGTATGTGGGGCAGGATTTCAGTTGTTTCATGGGGACTGTGACACTATAACAATCTCAATGTTTGAAGGTGGCACCGAACCTGGAAGAACTCTGAAGTCTATGGAGGAGAGTGTGGAACTCTAACAGGACAGTGACACGTTGATGCAGTGTTCAGGTTTATTGCAGATGGGGATCAATGCAGAGCAGTATGAGGTAATACAGTTTGGTAGGAAAGACAATGAAAGACAGTTTAAAACAGCCTGTACCGTTATAAAGGGGTTGCAGGAGCAGAGGGAGCTGGGTGTACATGAGCACAGCTTGTTGAAGATGTCGGCAGGTGAGGAGAGCAGTAAATCTCACAGATTAATTTCAGTATCTGAGCTGTTTACAGGGGGAGGTGTAGGAGGGACTCTCCATGCTCCTTTCCTGGGAGGTGGTGGTGACGATGTGTTGTGAGCCCACCCTCCTGCCCACCTAGACCATGGGGATTCCATTTGTACCAGCTCGACACAAAAGGGAGATGGCATCAGGGCCACGGCTTCTAAGTTGTGCCGGGGGGAAACGTAGCTGCCAGTGGGTTTAAAGTGAGAATTGCCCTTCACTGAACAGTGCTCCTTACTCGGTCGGTGTGACGTGGATGTTTCAGAATCTCCACACGAGGCGTCCCGGTCCTCTCCGGCTCGTACCAGGATCCTCCCCACATGGAGGGGGGAAGGGGGTGAGGGAACGGATATCGGGCACTCCACCACATGGCTTGGCTCTTTCTGTACTATTCCAGGCTGTTTCTCCTGAAATAGGACAAATGGAGGGAGTGAGTGAGGGAGGGAGTGGGTAGTCCTGCTGTTAGTGTTAGTGTAGGCGGGGAGGGGGTCATGGTGAGGTGTCCGGAGGGAGTCAGTCCACAGTGTTGTATCCATGCAGTGTTATTAGTGTGGGGGTGAAGTGGAGGGAGGGGGAAAGAGAGAGGGAGAGAGAGAGAGACAGAAAGACAGAGAGAGAAAGAGAAGGTACTGCATGCGACAGTGAGAGTGGTTGACCATGAGCCTTGTTCAGGGTCGGTGCTATAACAGATATACAGTGAGTGTGAGGGAGCACAGAGAATACGGTGACACTTACCCTGACAGAGTGGGGAAGGTTATTGAAGCTTGTCCTGTTTTGCTGGGCATTTCTTCAGACCCCAGATACTGCACTGAGCTGGGTGGGGGGCTCAGATCATGCTCGGTGGGTCTGGTGGTGTCGCCCCCTCTGGGAAGAGAATGGTCCCCCTCTATACTAGCCCATCCACCAGGACCTCCGTGCCCCTGTTGACAAACAGTGGTGTAATTGTCCCTTATCTGCCATGCTCGGGGTAAACTGGGTGATGGTGTGTACTCCATTTACAAAGCTGTAGAACAAATGCTCATCCAAAACTCTCCATCATCTGACCACACACCAATATCCCTTTTTCCCATCTTTCCTGGGAAGACAGGTTCATGTTACAGGATGTTATCGAAGTGTCTAAATTTCAGTATTCTGAAATCTGGGAACACATCCTTCCATGATAGTATCTCTCAGTCTCCCCCTCTCTGTCTATACCCCAAACCCCTCCCATGTGGTGATATCTAAACTGATTCCCCCGCCATCTCTCTCTGGCACTGATGTTCACACCCACAGCACCCCTTTGTCAGGGCAACAAAGGAGACATGGAGATGTAAATGGGTGAAGCTGTCCATCCTGTCAGTTCCAGCACGGGCTGCAAGTTTCCCCACACTGGGCAGGGATATAACAGTGTTACTGAGCATTGCACTGGGGTAGGGTACACAGTCCTACATGCTGGGAGGGTAACTGCTCCTGGGTTACAGATCAATGTACTGGGGTGGGGTACACAGCCCTACATGCTGAGAGGGTAACTGCTCCTGGGTTACAGATCAATGTACTGCGGTGGTGCACACAGTCCTACATGCTGGGAGGGTAACTGCTCCTGGGTTACAGATCAATGCACTGGGGTGGGGTACACAGTCCTACATGCTGGGAGGGTAACTGCTCCTGAGTTACAGATCAATGCACTGGGGTGGTGTACACAGTCCTTCTCACTTGAAGGTTAACAGCTCCAGGTCTGCAAATTAATTCACGGGTGATCACTGCACAGGTCGCTGTGCTGGTCAGACTATCTGGTTGAGGGTTATAGATAATACAATGATGTGGTCTGTGCAGCTCTCCATGCTGGACAGATAACTAGTCCGGGTTTATAGACCAATGCACTGCTGTGGTGTGCACAGAACTCGGTGCTGGACAGATGTCTAGTACGGGGTTATATATCAATACACTGCTGTGGTCTGCACAGCTCCCCATCCTGGACAGATATCTAGTCTGGGTGTATAGATCAATGCACTGCTGTGGTCTGCACAGCTCCCTGTCCTGGACAGATATCCAATCTGGGTTTAGATATCAATGCACTGCTGTGGTCTGCACAGCTCCCCATCCTGGACAGATATCTAGTCTGGGTTGATAGATCAATGCACTGCTGTGGTCTGTACAGCTCCCCGTCCTGGACAGATATCTAGTCCGGGTTTATAGATCAATGCACTGCTATGGTCTGCACAGCTCCCCGTCCTGGACAGATATCTAGTCCGGGGTGAGAGATCAATGCACTGCTGTGGTCTACACAGCTCCCTGTGCTGGACAGATATCTTGTCTGGGTTTATAGATCAATGCACTGCTGTGGTCTGCACAGCTCCCGCTGCTGGGCAGATATGTATTCCGGGGTTATAGATCAATGCCCTGCGCAGTGTTCCACTCTGGACAGATTGCTGGATTGTATTGACCAGTGTAATGGATGAATCTGAACAGATTGCTGGTTGTACTGAGCAGGACACTGGTCTGGTCTGTGCAGTGTTCCACGGTGAACAGATATCTCCTCTGGGTGTATTGTGTCTGGGCTGGTTCTGTGAGCTGGATTGAGAATGTGGTATATCTCACCATTTCAGCTGATCTGACAATGCCTTTAGGTCCCATTCCTGTGATTGGACCCTCCGTCTCTCACCCCATTAATGTTACAGTGTGTCCAGGCACAGGACATCAAGTTGGTGGTGGGGGTCGGAGGGGGGGGGGGGGGATGGTAGGGGGGAAAGGTCATAGACAGGTCAAGGGATTCCCTGGAATGTTCTGTTCCCAACATTCTATAACTGACATTCTCCGGAACGTTCTGTCCCCGACATTCTATAACTGACATTCTCTGGAATGTTCTGTCCCTGACATTGTATAACTGACATTCTCTGGAATGTTCTGTCCCTGACATTCTATAACTGACATTCCCCGGAACGTTCTGTCCCCGACATTCCATAACTGACATTCCCCGGAACGTTCTGTCCCCGACATTCTATAACTGACATTCTCTGGAATGTTCTATCCCTGACATTCTATAACTGACATTCCCCGGAACGTTCTGTCCCCGACATTCTATAACTGACATTCCCCGGAACGTTCTGTCCCTGACATTCTATAACTGACATTCCCCGGAACGTTCTCTCCCTGACATTCTATAACTGACATTCCCCGGAACGTTCTCTCCCTGACATTGTTTGTGAACGGCCGGACGTCAGTGAATTGAACAAACGATAAGATCCCGAGGGAAGAGATCCCGTTCCAGGGAGAAGGAGACACTGTTCCGAAGGCCCCTCAGGCAGTTAAAGGGGTGAATACGTTTTCCCTGCGTTTACATTTCTCCACGACACAGGATCGACCACAATTTAGACCAAAATACAGGAATTCCCAAACTCCGTTTGTCTTCAGGAAACTGGGAGAGAATCCTTCAGGACAGCAACGTTCCTACCCTCCGTATTAGGAACTGGGAAGGAGTGACCTGTGTCTGCTCTCGAGAGATCGAGTGTGTGGGAATGTTCTAGAAACCATCTGTCCTTATGGATGTGTCTCTGTGTGTTTGGGGAGGGAGGGTTTCTTGTGGTTTATGTCACATTTTTGTCGGTAATTCCGACCTTCCCATTTGTTATTCCAGCTCCAATTATTTTAATAAATCCCTGAATACAGGGACACATTTGAAAATCTCACTGGGTCCCCGATCAAACGGGTTCCTTTGCCTCCAGGCTGATGGATAATGGGTTTGTTTTCCTTCCTCACAGTTAACGTAGTGACCATCTACGTCCTGCTTTATAAAGATTGTGGATTGTCTCCATGTGTCAGACGTTACCTGGGGGCCATGGCAGCGGCGGATCTCCTGGTCATTATCCTCGACCTGATCCTGAGACACATTCCTATTGTTTATCTGGAACAGTTTTATTTCCTGAAGTACTCCGTCCCCGTGTGTAATATCCACGCCGTCCTGCTTTATGCAGCCACTGACTGCTCTGTCTGGTTCACCGTCACTTTCACCTTTGATCGGTTTGTGGCCATTTGTTGCCAGAAGCGGAAAAGTAAATATTGCAGTGAGAAAACGGCGGCTGTGGTTCTGGGAGCAGTGACTGTGCTGAGCTGTTTAAAGAACATTTTCTGGTATTTTATGCTCACAGCTTGGTATCGGCTGGGGAACAATCCCTGGTTTTGTGATGTAACAGACGATGTTTATTACTCCATTGTCTGGGCCACAATCGAGTTCCTCCACCACATTCTAACCCCGGGTGTCCCATTTCTCCTGATTCTGCTGCTCAATGTTCTCACCGTCAGACACATTTTAGTGACCAGCAGAGCCCGCAGGAGACTCCGCGCTCACACCAATGGGGACGCTCAGTCTGACACTGAAATGAGAAACCGAAAAAAATCCATCATTTTACTGTTTGCGATTTCGGCCAATTTCATCCTGTTATGGTCAATGTTAATGCTGTTTTCTACATGGTTCCGGATGTGTATCTCGATGACTTTGTGCAGGAATTGGGCTTCATGCTGCAGCTCCTCAGTTGCTGCACAAACACCGCGATTTATGCCGTGACCCAGACTAAGTTCAGGCAGCAGCTGAAGAATGTGCTGAAATATCCCTTCACCCAAATCCATCCATCCATCAAATTCCCTCATTAATCAACCCATCCAGGATTTTCTCATTTCAGTTCAGTGTTTCAGCGATGGAGCAGCCTGTCGCTATGGTAACAGACTGAGCGTAGCGCTGGTTTGTCCATCCTTATCCCTCAGGGGGGTTACAGGGAAACATTTTAATGTTTCTCACAACTCAGGGGCCAGTGTGAAAAGGCACCATCCCACTGACTGTATCCATCACTTCCATTTGTAACCAATAAAAATGTTGATTAAAGCGTGCCGAGCAGCAGAGTGACCAATGTTGTTGTGTGTCTTTGTGTTGGAGAAGCTGAGCTGGAGAGAGACAGACTCAGCCCCAAGTCCTGGTCCTCGGGGAAGGGGAGGGCACCGCGTCCTGAGCTCAGGAGCTGGGTTTAACTCCCTGTGTCTGACCACTGCAGCCTGGCCTCTCCATTTCCTCTCTCCCACTCTCTCCACCTGCCTCCACTCTTTCCTCTGCGCCCTCCACTACACCCTCTCTCTCTCCTGCCATCTGTCTCCCTTCCCCAATTCCGTCTCTACTCCATTTTCCCCTTCCTCCCACTTCCCACATCTCTCCATCATCTTACAACCACCCCTCCAACCACATGCAGCCACATCACCAAGAACTACTACTCTCCCTAGTCTCTGGATCAGAGGGAGAGGGACGCGTCAGGGAGAAAGACTGCATCACAGAGGGAGGGAGGGGCAGGAGGGAGAGAGATTTAGTCAGAGAGGAACAGGGAGGTGGGGAGAAAGGGAGACCGAGGTAGGGGGATCGAGAGTGAGAGAGGTGGACAGAGAGAGAAGGAGCAGGGAGAGACAGAGAGAGAGAGAGGCAAGGGAGAAATAAGGTGAGGGATAGAGAGAAATAGGGGAGGACATAATGACAGAGGGGTCAGAGAGTGCGGGACAGAGAAGGGGGATAGAGAGTGGGGGATGGAGAGAGTGGTGGACGGGGGAAAGGGGGGACAGAGAGGGAGGTGACAGAGAGAGGAGGGAGTGAGAGGGGGACACAGAGAGACGGGGGACAGAGAGAGCGTGGGGACGGAGAGGGGGACAGAGAGAGGAGGACAGCGAGAGAGGGATACAGAGAAATGGGGGACAGAGAGAGGGGGACAGAGAGATGAGGACAAAGAAAGGGGGACAGAAAGGGTGGGACAGAAAGTGGGTGACAGAGAGAGAGGGGGACAGAGAGAGGGGGCCAAAGAGAACGGGAGAGAGAGGGGGACAGAGAGAGGGCAACAGAGAGAGGGGGACAGAAAGGGGGACACAGAGCAGGGGGATAGAGAGAGGGAGCCAGGGAGTGGGGAACAGAGAGAGGGGACAGAGATTGGGGGATGGAGAGAGTGGGGACAGAGAGAGGGGGATAGAGAGTGGGGGATGGAAAGATTGGGGGACAGAGGAGGGGACGGGGGACAATGACGGAGGTGACAGAGAGAGGACAGAGTGAGGGGGACACAGAGGGGGACAGATAGAGCGTGGGGACAGAGAGATGGGGGACAGAGAGAGGGGGGACAGAGAGAGAGGGGGACAGTAAGAGTTAGGGGACAGAGAGGGGGGTTACATAGAGAGGGCTTGGATCGAGAAGGCGGGACGGGGTGGTGCAGAGAGGGGTGTCAGAGAGTGGGGGAACACAGAGGGGGACGGAGAGGGGAGGGACGGAGATGGGGGACAGAGATGCGGGCAGAGAGAGGGGGGAACAGAGAGAGTGGGGACAGGGAGAAGGGGGACAGAGAGTGAAGGGAGAGAGAGACAGGGGGACAGAGAGAGGGGTAAAGAGAGACCGGGACAGAGGGGGCAGACTGAGAGCGGGGGGACAGAGAGAAGGGAGACAGAGCGCGGGAGAGAAAGAGAGACGGCTGGGACCGACAATGGGGGAACAGAGGGGTGGGGGGGGACAGAGAGAGGGCTGGGACCGAGAATGGGGGAACAGAGGGGGGAGACAGAAAGAGGGGACTGTTAGAGGGGGAGACAGAGAGAGTAGGACAGAGGAAGAAGGGGGACACAGAGAGAGGAGGACAGAGAGAGAAGGGGGACAGAGAGAGAGGGGGTGCCAGAGAGAGGGGAGAAAGAGAGAGAGGGGGGACGGAGACAGAGAGGGAGACTGAGAGAGGGGGACAGAGAGGGGGTGGGGGACAGAGAGAGGGGGACAGAGAGAGAGGGGGACAGAGAGAGAGGGACAGAGAGAAGAGGGGTCAGAGAGAGGGGGAGCAGAGGGAGGTACAGGGAGAAGGGGACAGAGAGAGAGGGCAGAGAGAGTGGAGACAGTAAGAGACGGGGCCGCAGTAGAGGGGGCAGAGGGGTACGGAGAGAGGGGGGACAGAGAGAGGGGGAAAGAAAGAAGGGGACAGAGGGGGCGGACTGTGAGCAGGGGGAACAGAGAGAAGTAGGGGCAGAGAGAGAGGGGACCGAGAGAGGAGGACAGAGAGCGGGAGAGACAGAGAGAGGTGGGGGGACAGAGAGAGTGGGGGTCACAGAGTAAGGGCAGCAGAGGTGGCAGAGAGAGGTGTACAGAGAGAGGGGAACAGAGGGGGGACAGACCGGGGTGGGGACCGAGAGAGAGGGGGGACAGAGAGAGAGAGTGGGGACAGAGAGAGATGAAAAGAGAGAGGGGGGGCAGAGAGAGGAGGGCAGAGGGGGAAGAGAGAGGGGTGACAGAGAGAGAGTGGGGAAAGAGAGAGGAGGCCAGAGAGAGAGTGGGGACAGAGAGAGGAGTACAGACAGAGAAGGGGGACAGAGAGAGTGGGTGCCAGAGAGAGGGGAGAAAGAGAGAGAGGGGGTCGGAGAGAGAGAGGGGGACAGGGAGAGGGAAGGGCAAAGAAAGAGGGGAGGGAGAGAGGGGGACAGAGAGAAGGGGGACAGAGGGGGATGGTCAGAGAGAGAGGGGGGTCAGAGAGAGAGGGGGACAGAGAGAGAGGGGGACAAGAGTAGGGGACAAGACAGTGGGGGGAGAGAGGGTGGAGTGATAGGGGAGAGAGAGGGGGTACAGAGAGGGGGTAGAGAGAGGGGATAGAGAGAGGGAGGGATAGAGTCAGATGGTTACAGAGAGAGTGGGGACAGAGAGAAGGGTGACAGAGCCGGGGGTACAGAGGGGGGTGACAGAGAGAGGGGGACACAGAGCAAGGGGGGACAGAGAGAGGGGGGACATTGTGAGAGAGGGGTACAGAGAGAGAGGGGGGGACAGAGAGATGGGGACAGAGGGGGAGGGAGGAACAGAGTGTGAGGGTGACAGAGAGAGTGGGGACAGAGAGAAGTGTGACAGAGCGGGGGGTACAGAGAGGGGGGATAGAGAGAGGGACAGAGAGAGAGGGGGGCGAAGAGAGGGGGACAGAAAGAGGGGGGCAGAGAGCGCGGGGGAAAGAAAGAGAAGGAAAGAGAGAGGCGGACAGAGGGGACGGACAGAGAGAGTGGGGATAGAGAGAGGGTGGGACAGAGAGAGGGGGGACAGACAGGGAGGGGACAGAGAGATAGGGGGACCAGAGAGTGGGGGGACGAGGTAGGGGAGAGATGTGGAGAGAGAGGGGGGTATAGAGAGGCGGAAGAGAGAGAGGGTGAACAGAGAGAGGGAGACAGAGAGAGAGAGGGACAGAGAGAAGGGGACAAAGAGAGGGGGAACAGAGAGGGGGACAGAGAGTGGAGGACAGAGAGAGGGGGGCAGAGACTGGGGGATGGAGAGAGTGGGGGACGGGAGGGGACAGGGGGACAGAGAGGGAGATGATAGAGAGAAGAAGGGAGTGATGGGGGACACAGAGGGGGAGCAGAGAGAGGGGGCAGAGAGATGAGGACAGAGAGAACGGGAGAGAGAAGGGGACAGAGAGAGGGGGACAGAGAGACGGGGTACTGAGAGAGGGGGACAGAGAGGGGGGGACAGAGAGAAGGGGACAAAGAGAGAGGGACAGAGAGAGGGCGGACAGAGAGAAAGGGGGCATAGATAGAGAGGGACAGAGAACGGGAGCGAGAGGGTGACAGAGAGGGGGACAGAGAGATGGGGACAGAGAGAACGGGAGAGAGAAGGGGACAGAGAGAGAAGGACAGAGAGACGGGGTACTGAGAGAGGGGGACAGAGAGTGGGGGGACAGAGAGAAGGGGACAAAGAGAGAGGGACAGAGAGAGGGCGGACAGAGAGAAAGGGGGCACAGATAGAGGGGGACAGAGAACGGGAGAGAGAGGGGGACAGAGAGGGGGACAGAGAGATGGGGACAGAGAGCAGGGGGATAGAGAGAGGGAGACAGAGAGTGGGGGCTGGAGAGAGTGGGCGACAGCGAGGGGGGACAGACAGTGGGGAATGGAGAGAGTGGGGGACAGAGGGGGGACAGGGGGACAGAGAGGGAGGTGACAGACAGAGGAGGAAGTGAGAGGGGGACCAGAGAGAGGGAGGACAGAGAGAGCCTGGGGCAGAGAGGGGGACAGAGAGAGAGAGGGACAGAGAGAGGGCGGACAGAGAGAAAGGGGGCACAGATAGAGGGGGACAGAGAACGGGAGAGAGAGGGGGACAGAGAGGGGGACAGAGAGATGGGGACAGAGAGCAGGGGGATAGAGAGAGGGAGACAGAGAGTGGGGGCTGGAGAGTGTGGGCGACAGCGAGGGGGGACAGACAGTGTGGAATGGAGAGAGTGGGGGACAGAGGGGGGACAGGGGGACAGAGCGGGAGGTGACAGACAGAGGAGGGAGTGAGAGGGGGACCAGAGAGAGGGGGGACAGAGAGAGCCTGGGGCAGAGAGGGGGACAGAGAGAGAGAGGGACAGAGAGAGAGGGATAGAGAGAAAGAAGGGCAGAGAGAGTGGAGGAGAGAGATGAGGACAGAGAGAACGACAGAGAGAGGGGGACAGAGATAGTGTGACAAAGAGGGGAACAGATAGAGGGGAACAGAGAGAAAGGGGGCACAGAGAGAGGGGGACAGAGAGAGGGGGACAGAGAGAGGGCAACAGAGAGAGGGGGACAGAGAGAGGGGGACAGAGAGCAGGGGGATAAAGAGAGGGAGACAGAGAGTGGGGATTGAGAGAGTGGGGGACAGAGAGAGGGGGACAGAGAGTGGGGGATGGAGAGAGTGGGGGCAGAGGGGGAGGACAGGAGGACAGAGAGGGAGGTGACAGAGAGAGGACGGAGTGAGGGGGGACACAGAGAGAGGGGGGACAGAGAGAGCGTGGGGACAGAGAGAGAAGGGGGACAGAGAGAGTGAGGGGACAGAAAGAGGGGGTACATAGAGAGGGCTGGGACCGAGAAGGCGGGACGGAGGGAACAGAGGGGGGGGGGGTTCAGAGAGAGAGGTCAGACAGAGAAAGGGGAACAGAGAGGGGAGGGACGGAGATGGGGGACGGAGATGGGGCAGAGAGAGGGGGGAACATAGAGAGTGGGGACAGAGAGTGAAGGGGACAGAGAGACGGGGGGACAGAGAGAGGGGGGACAGATAGAGGGGTGGCAGAGAGTGGGGTAAAGAGAGCCGTTTACAGAGGGAGTTGACTGAGAGCGGGGGGAGAGAGAGAAGGGGGACAGAGAGAAGGGGGACAAAGAGAGAGTGGGACTGAGAGAGGGGGACAGAGAGTGGGAGGGACGGAGAGAGGGCTGGGACCGAGAAGGGGGTGACAGGGAGGGGGGAACAGAGAGAGGGGAGAGAGAGATGGGTACAGAGACGGTGGACAGAGAGGGGGGCAGAGAGGGGGAACAGAGAGAGAGAGAGGGGGTCAGAGAGAGGGGGGTGGAGAGAGGGGGGTCAGAGAGAGGGGGACAGAGAGAGAGGGGGACTGAGAGAGAGTGGGACAGAGAGAGAGGGGGACTGAGAGAGCGTGTCAGAGAGAGGGGAGGACAGAAAGAATGGGGCAGAGAGAGAGTGGGACAGAGAGAGGGGGGACTGAGAGAGCGTGTCAGAGAGAGGGGAGGACAGAGAGAGGGGGGACAGTGAGATAGGAGACACAGAGAGAGGGGGACAGAGAGAGGGGAGACAGTGTGAGGGGGGACAGAGAGAGAGGGGGACTGAGAGAGAAGGGGACCGAGAGAAAGACAGAGAGGGGGGAACATAGAGAGGGCTGGGACCGAGAAGGTGGGGGACAGAGACGGGGACTGAGCAAGGGGGACAGAGAGAGGGGGGACAGCGAGAGGGGGGCAGAGGGAGAGGGAGACAGAGAGAGGGCACAGAGAGGGAGGGAGGACAGAGAGAGGTGGTACAGGAAGAGAGTGGGGCAGAGAGAGGGGACAGAGAGAGGTGACAGAGAGAGAGCGAGGACAGAGAGAGGTGGTACAGAAAGAGAGTGGGGCAGAGAGTGGGGACAGAGAGAGGTGACAGAGAGAGGTGACAGAGAGAGAGCGAGGACAGAGAGAGGTGGTACAGAAAGAGAGTGGGGCAGAAAGAGGGGACAGAGAGAGGTGACAGAGAGAGTGGGAGGACAGAGAGAGGTGGTACAGAAAGAGAGTGGGGCAGAGAGTGGGGACAGAGAGAGGTGACAGAGAGAGTGGGAGGACAGAGAGAGGTGGTACAGAAAGAGAGTGGGGCAGAGAGAGGGGGCAGAGAGAGGTGACAGAGAGAGTGGGAGGACAGAGAGAGGTGGTACAGAAAGAGAGTGGGGCAGATAGAGGGGACAGAGAGAGGTGACAGAGAGAGTGGGAGGACAGAGAGAGGTGGTACAGAAAGAGAGTGGGGCAGAGAGAGGAGGCAGAGAGAGGGGGCAGAGAGAGTGGGGACAGTACGAGAGGGGAGACAGAGAGACGGGGGTACAGTAGAGGTGGGGGTAGGGGGACGGAGAGAGGGGGGACAGAGAGAGGGGGAAAGAGAGAAGGGGACAGAGGGGGCGGACTGAGAGCAGGGGGAATAGAGAGAAGTAGGGACAGAGAGAGAGGGGACCGAGAGATGGGGACAGAAAGCGGGAGAGACAGAGAGAGGTGGGGGCTACAGAGAGTGGGGGTTACAGAGTAAGGGCAGCAGAGGTGGCAGAGAGAGGTATACAGAGAGAGGGGAACAGAGGGGGGACAGACGGGGTGGGGGGGACAGAGAGAGGGGGGACAGAGAAAGGGGGGCAGAGAGAGAGGGGGGGACAGAGAAAGGGGGGACAGAGAGAGGGGGGGACAGAGAGAGGGGGCAGAGAGAGGGGGACAGAGAGCGAGGGTATGGTGGGGTAGGAGAAAAGGGGACAGAGAGAGGAGGGAACAGAGGGAGAGGGGGTCAGAGAGAAGTGGGCAGAGGGGAAGAGAGAGGGGTGACAGGGAGAGAGTGGGGACAGAGAGAGGAGGACAGAGAGAGAAGGGGGACAGAGAGGGGGCGGTCAGAGAGAGAGGGGGTCAGAAAGAGAGGGGGACAAAAGAGTGGGGGACAAGAGAGTAGGGGAGAGAGAGGTTGGAGTGATAGGGGAGAGAGAGGGGGGTAGAGAAAGGGGGAAGAGAGAGGGGGGCAGAGGGAGAGGGAGGGACAGAGTCAGAGGGTGACAGAGAGAGTGGGGACAGAGAGAAGGGTGACAGAGCGGGGGTTACAGAGGGGGAGACAGAGAGAGGGGGACATTGTGAGAGAGGGGTACAGAGAGAGAGGGGTGAACAGATAGATGGGGACCGAGGGGGAGGGAGGAACAGAGTGTGAGGGTGACAGAGAGAATGGGGACAGAGAGAGGGTGGGACAGAGAGAGGGGGGACAGACAGGGAGGGGACAAGGAGAGGGGGCAGAGAGAGGGGGACAGAGAGCGAGGGTACGGTGGGGTCAGAGAAAAGGGGACAGAGAGAGGAGGGAACAGAGGGAGAGGGGGTCAGAGAGAGGTGGGCAGAGGGGAAGAGAGAGGGGTGACAGAGAGAGTGGGAACAGAGAGAGGAGGACAGAGAGAGAAGGGGGACAGAGAGGGGGCGGTCAGAGAGTGAGGGGGTCAGAAAGAGAGGGGGACAAAAGAGTGGGGGACAAGAGAGTAGGGGAGAGAGAGGGTGGAGTGATAGGGGAGAGAGAGGGGGGTAGAGAGAGGGGGAAGAGAGAGAGGGGGACAGAGGGAGAGGGAGGGACAGAGTCATAGGGTGACAGAGAGAGTGGGGACAGAGAGAAGGGTGACAGAGTGGGGGTTACAGAGGGGGAGACAGAGAGAGGGGGACATTGTGAGAGAGGGGTACAGAGAGAGAGGGGTGAACAGATAGATGGGGACCGAGAGGGAGGAAGGAACAGAGTGTGAGGGTGACAGAGAGAGTGGGGACAGAAAGAGGTGTGACAGAGCGGGGGGTACAGAGAGGTGGGACAGAGAGAGGGGGGACAGACAGGGAGGTGACAGAGAGAGAGAGAGGGACAGAGAGAGGGGGAACAGAGGGGGGTACAGGGACAAGGGGGACAGAGTAAGGGGGCAGAGAGAGTGGGGACAGTAAGAGGGGGAGAAAGAGAGACGGGGGCGCAGTAGAGGGGGGGACAGGGGGACGGAGAGAGGGGGGACAGAGAGAGGGGGACAGAGAGAAGGGGACAGAGGTGGCGGACTGAGAGCGGGGGGGACAGAGAGAAGGAGGGGCAGAGAGAGTGGGAACCGAGAGAGCAGGACAGAGAGCGGGAGAGACAGAGAGAGGTGGGGGGACAGAGAGAGCGGGGGTCACAGAGTGAAGGCAGCAGAGGGGGCAGATAGAGTTTTTCAGAGACAGGGGTACAGAGAGGGGGACAGACAGAGGGGGGATAGAGAGAGAGATGGGGGGACAGAGAAAGTGGGGGACAAAGAGAGTGGTGTGGTGACAGAGAGAGGGGAACAGAGAGGGGGGGCAGAGAGAAAGGGACAGAGAGCGGGGGGACGGGGTGGACAGAGAAAGGGGGACAGAGAGGGGAGGGAACAGAGGGAGAGGGGTGAGAGAGAGGGGGTCAGAGCGGGAAGAGAGAGGGGTGACAGAGAGAGTGGGGACAGAGAAGGAGGGTCAGTGAGAGAGTGGGGACAGAGAGTGGGGGTGCCAGAGAGAGGGGAGAAAGAGAGAGGGGGGGATGGAGAGAGAAAGAGGGGTACCGAGAGAGGGAAGGGCAAAGAAAGAGGGGACAGAGAGAGGGGGGACAGAGAGAAGGGGGACAGAGGGGGGTGGTCAGAGAGAGAGAGAGAGAAGGGGGTCAAAGTGAAAGGGGGACGGAGAGAGAGGGGACAAGAGAGTGGGGGACAAGAGAGTGGGGGGAGAGAGGGGGTGGAGTGATGGGGAGAGAGGGAGGTGGAGAGAGGGGTAAGAGAGAGAGGGGAAAAAGAGAGGGGTGCAGAGAGAGAGGGAAAAAAGAGGGGGACAGAGAGAGAGGTACAGAGAGAGAGGGGTGAACAGAGAGATGGGGACAGAGGGAGAGGGAGGGACATAGTGAGATGGTGACACTGACAGTGGGGACAGAGAGGAGGGTAACAGAGCGGGGGTACAGAGAGAGAGTGGGGAAAGTGAGAGGAGGACATTGAGAGAGGGGGACAGAGAGACGGGGGCAAAGAGAAAGGGGGGACAGAAAGTGTGGGCAGAGAGAGCAGAGGAAAGAAAGAAGACGAAAGAGAGAGGGGGACAGAGGGGTCGGACAGAGAGAGTGGGGACAGACAGAGGGTGGGACAGAGAGGGGGGGGGACAGAGAGAGGGGGGGACCGAGAGAGAGGGCGAACAGAGAGAGAGGGGGACAGAGAGAGGGAGCAGGGGGGATTGAGAGAGGGGAAACAGAGAGAGAGAGGTGACAGAAGGGGGAAGAGAGAGACGGGGACAGAGAGGGGGGACAGAGAGAGAGAGGGGATAGAGAGAGGGCGAAAGAGAGAGGGGGATAGAGGGGGCGGACTGAGAGCGGGGGGACAGAGAGAAGGAGGGGCAGAGAGAGAGAGGGGACCGAGAGAGGGGGACAGACAGCGGGAGAGACAGAGAGAGAGGTGGGGGACAGAGATAGTGGGGGTCACAGAGAGAGAGCGGCAGAGGGGGAAGGAGGAGGAACGGGGGGACAGAGAGAGAGGGGGACAGAGAGAGAGAGAGAGGACAGAGTGAGCGGGGGACAGAGAGTGATGGGGTCAGAGAGAGAGGGGGGACAGAGAGAGAGGGGGACAAGAGGGTGGAGGAGAGAGAGGGTGGAGTGATAGGGGATAGAGAGGGGGGTAAAGATAGGTGGAAGAGAGAGAGTGGGATAGAGAGAAGGGTGCAGAGAGTGGGGGGACAGAGAGGGGATGCAGAGAGAGAGAGAGGGGTGGACAGAGAAATGGGGACAGAGGGAGAGGGAGGCACAGAATCAGAGGGTGAAAGAGAGAGAGTGGGGAAAGAGAGGAGTGTGAGAGAGCAGGGGGTACAGAGAGGGGGGACAGAGAGAGGGGGAACCTAGAGAGAGTGGGGACAGAGGGAGGGGTGACATTGAGAGAGGGGGGACAGAGAGATGGGGGCGCAGAGAGTGGGGGGACAGAAAGAGGGGTGCTAAGAGACCAGGGGAAAGAAAGAGGAGAAAAGGGAGAGGGGAACAGAGGGGACAGACAGACAGAGTGGGGACAGAGAGAGGGTGGGACAGAGAGAGAGGGAGCAGAGAGTGAGGGGACAGAGAGAGAGGGGGACAAGAGAGTGGGGGGAGCGAGGTAGGGGAGAGATGGGGAGAGAGAGGGGGTAAAGAGAGGGGGAAGAGAGAGAGGGTGGACAGAGAGAGAGGGGGAGACAGAGAGTGAGGGGACAGAGAGAGAGGGGGACAAGAGAGTGGGGGGAGCGAGGTAGGGGAGAGATGGGGAGAGTGAGGGGGTAAAGAGAGGGGGGAAGAGAGAGAGGGTGGACAGAGAGAGAAGGACAGTGAGTAGGAGGACAGAGAGAGGGGGAGACAGAGAGAGGGAAACAGAGAGAGGTGTGGACAGAGAGAATGGGGACAGAGAGAGGGGGACAGAGATGGGAGGGACGGAGAGAGGGGAGTCAGAGAGGGGGGCGCAGAGAGAGTGGAACGGAGAGAGAGGGGGACAGAGAGGGGGACAGAGAGAGGGGAATAGAGAGACGGGAACGGAGAGAGAGGGGGGACAGAGAGGGAGAGAGAGAGGGAGAGTGTTCGGTGACAGAATTGGGTGAGAGTGTTAATGAAGAGAGAGTTTGGGGGAGAGAGAGTGAGGGGTAGAGAGACAGGGAGTGAGGGGGAAAGGGAGGGGGAGGAGGAGAGATGGGATAGAGAGAGAGAGGTGTGGAGAGAGAGGGCGGAGAGAGAAGGGGAAGAGAGAAAGGGGGTAGAGAGCTAGTGGGAGAGCGGGGGAGAAGGAGGGGCGAGGGAGAGAGAGGGGGAGAGGGGGAGTGAGAGGGATAGAGAATGAGCTGGACAGAGTGAGGGGGGTAGAGAGAGCGGCAGAGAGAGGGGGCAGGGAGAGGGGAGTAGAGAGGGGGCAGAGGGAGGGGGCAGAGGGATGGGATCGAGGGAGGTGGGCGAGAGAGGGGGGCAGGGGAGGGGTCGAGAGAGTGGAGGGGGTGAGGGGAGAGAGAGGGGGAGAGGGGGTAGAGAGGGGTGAGCATGGGGAGAGAGAGAGAATGGGGAGAAAGTGGGGGAGAGGGGGGTGACAGGGGAGGGGGAGAAGGGAAGAGAGGGGAGATTGGGAGAGGGGAGATGGAAAGGGGAGTTGGACAGGGGAGAGGGATCGCAAGAGAGGGTAGAGAGAGAGGGGAGAGAGACAGAGGGAGAGAAAGACAGGAGGAAGAGAGAGGAGAGTAGAGAGACGGGGAGAGAGATGTGGAGAGACGGGGGGGGGAGAGAAGAGGAGAGAGAGGGCTGGAGAGAGGGGAATAGAGAGGGGTAGAGAGTAGGGGAGAGAGAGAGACGGGAGAGAAGGGGTGAGAGAGAGGCGGGAGAGAGAGGTTGGAGAGAGGGGTGAGAGAGGGGGAGAGAGAGAGTGGGAGAGAGAGGGGGAGAGAGTGTGGGGCAGAGAGAGTGGGGGAGAGAATGGAGGAGAGAGAGAGGGGGTGAGAGAGAGAGAGGATAGAGAGGGGGGCAAGAGAGGTGGGGAGAGAGATGGTTTAGAGAGAGGGGAGAGAGTGGGAGGAGAGAGAAAGGGTGATAGAGAGAGGTGAGAAGGAGAAGCGAGAGGGGGGGAAGAGAGGGGGAGAGAGTGAGGGGCGAGAGAGTGAGGGAGAGAGGGGGAGAGAGAGTGGGGAGAAACAGTGCGGAGAGAGAGTGGGGAGGGAGAGAGGAGGAGAGGGAGGGTGGAGAGAAGGGGAGGGGAGAGTGGAGTTAGAGGGGGGAGAGTGGGGGAGAGAGAGGGGAGAGAGAGGGGAGAGAGACGTGGAGATCGACAGGGAGAGCGGGAGAGACGGGGAGAGAGAGGAGTAGGGAGAGGAAGTTGTGAGGGAGGGTGAGAGTGGGGGGACAGAAAGAGGGTGAGAGCAGGGGGAGAGAGAGGGGAGAGAGATGGCGAGAGAGTGGGGAGAGAGAGAGGAGAGTGAGAGGGGGAGAGTGATGAGGCGAGAGAGGGGGAGGGAGAGGAAGGTGCGTGGGTGTGTGAGAGAGGGGGGACAGAAAGAGGGTGAGAGCGGGGGACAGAGAGGGGAGAAAGAGGGGAGAGAGTGGGGGAAGAGAGAGTGGGAAGAGAGAGGCGAGGGTGGGAGATGGATGGAGAGAGAGGGGGAGTGATGGGGAGATGGACGGGGAGACAGTGGGCAAGATGGGGCGAGAGAGTGGGGAGAGAGATGGGGGGGAGTGTGGGTGAAGAGTGGGGGAAAGGGAGGGGGGAGAGGGAGGGGGAGTCAGAGGGGGAGAGAGAGGAAGGGGGAGACGGGGAGAGAGAGGGGGAGGGAGAGGAAGGGGCGAGGGAGGTGGAGAGAGGGGGACAGAGAGGGGGAGAGAGCGCGGGGAGAGAGAGGGGAGAGTGAGAGGGTGAGAGAGGGAGGGAGTGTGAGAGGGAGAGAGAGGGGAGAGATTTAGGCGACAGAGATAGTGAAGAGCGAGAGGGGGAGAGAGAGTTTGAGGGGTTGAGAGAGACGGCATAGAGAGAGGAGGTGAGAGAGTGGGGTAGAGAGAGGGGAGAGGGAGGGGGAGAGGGAGAGAGGGTGAGAATGGGGGAGAGAGAGGGGAGAGAGGTGGACAGAGGGATGTGGAAGAGGGAGGTGGACAGAGAGTGGAGGGAGAGACAGAGGGGGAGAGAGTGTGTGGAGAGAGTGAGGGAGAGAGTGGGGAGAGAGAGTGGGGAGAAACAGTGCGGTGAGAGTGTGGGGAGGGAGAGAGGAGGAGAGGGAGGGTGGAGAGAAGGGGAGGGGAGAGAGGAGTTAGAGGGGGGAGAGTGGGGGAGAGAGAGGGGAGAGAGAGGGGAGAGAGACGTGGAGATCGTCAGGGAGAGCGGGAGAGACGGGGAGAGAGAGGGGTAGGGAGAGGAAGTTGCGAGGGAGGGTGAGAGTGGGGGGACAGAAAGAGGGTGAGAGCGGGGGGAGAGAGAGGGGAGAGAGATGGCGAGAGAGTGGGGGAGAGAGAGGAGAGTGAGAGGGGGAGAGTGATGAGGCGAGAGAGGGGGAGGGAGAGGAAGGTGCGTGGGTGTGTGAGAGAGGGGGGACAGAAAGAGGGTGAGAGCGGGGGACAGAGAGAGGAGAGAAAGAGGGGAGAGAGTGGGGGAAGAGAGATTGGGAAGAGAGAGGGGATAGAGAGCGGAGGTGAGAGAATGGAGTAGAGAGAGGGGAGAGGGAGGGAGGGTGAGAGTGGGGGAGAGAGAGGGGAGAGTTGGGGGAGAGAGAGGAGAGAGAGGCCGACAGAGGGATGTGGAAGAGGGAGGGGGACAGAGAGTGGAGGGAGAGACAGAGGGGGAGAGAGAGAGGGGGAGAGAAGGAGGGTAGAGAGAGTGTGGGGAGAGAGTGAGGGGGAGAGTGGGGAGAGAGTGGGGAGAAACAGTGCGGGGAGAGTGGGGGTGAGAGTGGGGGAGGGAGAGAGGAAGAGAGGGAGGGTGGAAAGAAGGGGAGGGGAGAGAGGGGATAGAGGGGGAGTGGGGGAGAGAGGGGGAGAGTTGGGGGAGAGAGAGGAGAGAGAGGCCGACAGAGGGACGTGGAAGAGGGAGGGGGACAGAGAGTGGAGGGAGAGACAGAGGGGGAGAGAGAGAGGGGGAGAGAAGGAGGGTAGAGAGAGTGTGGGGAGAGAGTGAGGGGGAGAGTGGGGAGAGAGTGGGGAGAAACAGTGCGGGGAGAGTGGGGGTGAGAGTGGGGGAGGGAGAGAGGAAGAGAGGGAGGGTGGAAAGAAGGGGAGGGGAGAGAGGGGATAGAGGGGGAGTGGGGGAGAGAGGGGGAGAGTCGGGGGAGAGAGAAGGAGAGAGAGAGGGGGACAGAGGGAGGTGGCCAGAGAGAGGGAGACTGAGAATGGAGGGAGAGAGAGAGGGGGAGAGAGAGGGGAGAGAGAGGGAGAATTGGAGAAGAGAGAGGGGAGTGTTAAGGTGGAAAGAGAGAGGAGAGAGTGGGGGACAGAGGGAGGGGCCAGAGGGAGGGGGACAGAGAATCGAGAGAGAGATAGTGGGGGAGAGGGAGAGTGGGGGAGAGTGGGGGAGAGAGAGGGGAGAAAGAGTGGGGGAGAGAGGGAGGGGAGAGAGAGTGCTGGGAGAGAGTGGGGTGAGAGTGAGGGAGGGAGAGAGGAGAAGAGGGAGGGTGGACAGAAGGGGAGGGGAGAGAGGAGTTAGAGGGGGGAGAGTGGGGGAGAGAGAGGGGAGAGTCGGGGGGAGAGAGAAGGAGAGAGTGGGGGACAGAGGGAGATGGCCAGACGGAGGGGGACAGAGGGACGGGTTACAGAGAATGGTGGGAGAGAGAGGGGGAGAGAGATAGGGGAGAGAGGGGGGAGAGTGGGGTAGAGAGAGGGGAGTTTCGGGGTGGAGATACAGAGGATAGAGTGAGGGACAAAGGGAGAGGGCCAGAGGGAGGGGGACAGAGGGAGGGGAGAGAAAATATATAGAGAGAGAGAGGGAGATAGAGGAGAGAGAGAGGGGTTGGAGAGAGGGGGGAGAGAGAGAGGGGAGAGAGAGTGGAGGAGGGAGCGGGTTAGGGAGGGAGGGAGTGAGAGAGAGGGGAGAGAGTGTGGGGAAGAGAGAGTGGGCCAGGGAGTGGAGGGAGAGAGAGAGGGGAAGAGAGAGAGGGGGAGAGAAGGAGGGGAGAGAGAGTGGGTGACAGAGTAGGGGAGAGAGTTAGTGAAGAGAGATGGGAGAGAGAGAGAGAGAGTCAGGGGTAGCGAGATGGGGTGCGAGAGAGAGGTGCCGAGAGAGGGGCTGAGAGAGACGGTAGACATAAGGGGGAGAGAGCGCGGTAGAGAGAGACAGAGAGGGGGAAGAGAGACAGAGAGGGAGAAGAGAGACAGGGAGGGGAAGGGAAGGGGAGGAAGTGAGTGAGGGAGGGAGAGTGAGGTGACAGAGAGAGGGGCAGAGAGATAGGGGCGAGAGACGGAGGGCGAAAGTGGGAAGGAGAGGAGGCAAGGGAGAAGGGGCAAGGGAGAGGGGGAGTGAGAAGGAGAGAGACGGTGAGAGGGAGAGGCGAGAGAGAAGAGGAGAGAGAGGGAGGGAGAGAGAGGGGAGAGAGGGCGGGCGAGAGGGGGTAGAGAGCGAGGGGGAGAAAGTGGGGGAAGAGAGATGGGGAGAGTGTTGGGGTGAGTGAGGGGGGTGAGAGAGAGAGGGAGAGAGAGGGGGAGGGAATGGGTGGGAGAGAGAGAGAGAGGGAGAGAGAGAAGGGGAGAGAGAGGGGGAGACGGGGAGACGGGGAGAGTGACGGGAAAGAGGGGGAGACGGGGAGAGAGAGGGGGATGGGGATGAAGGGGCGAGGGAGTTGAAGAGAGGGGGACAGAAAGGGGGTGAGAGTGGGGAGACAGAGCGCGGGGAGAACGAGGGGAGAGGGATGGGGAGAGAGATGGAGAGAGAGATGGGGAGAGAGATTGGGAGAGTGAGAGGGGGAGAGAGGGGAGAGAGGGCGCACGAGTGAGGGTGTGAGAAGCGGGCAAGGGGGCGAGATGGGGTGAGAGATAGGGGAGAAAGAGCGGGAGAGAGAGAGGGAGAGAGTGAGAGTGCAAGAGAGGGGTCAAGTGAGGGGGAGAGGGAGGGGCTAGAGAGAGGGTGGAGAGACGGGGAGAGCGAGAGACGTCGAGAGAAGGGACAAGAGAGAGGGCGAGAGTGGGTGGCGAGAGAGTGGGGCGAGACAGGTGGGTGAGAGAGAGGGATCGAGACAGGGGAGTGAGAGAGGGGGGTGAGAGAGGGGGAGAAGGGGGAGAGAGAGGTGGAGAGAAAGGGGGTAGAGAGAGACAGTGTGGAGAGAAAAGAGGAAGAGTGAGCGGGAGAGTGAGCGGGAGAGTGAGAGGGAGAGAGAGGGGGAGAGATAGAGGGGGAGAGAGAGGGGGAGTGGGGGAGAGGGGAGAGTTGGGGCGAGAGAGCGGGGGTGGGTGAGCGAGTGGGGGCGAAAGAGCGGGGAATAAGAGAGGGGGCAGAGAGCGGGGGGAGAGGGGGAGAGAGAGGGGGGAGAGGGGGCGAGAGAGCAGGAATGAGAGGGCGGAGGTGAGAGAGAGCGGGGAATGAGAGAGAGGGGGAGAGAGAGGTGGAGAGAGAGGGGGAACGAGAGGGGAGAGAGATGGGGAGAGAGGGGGAGAGAGAGGGGGAGAGAGACGGGGAGAGCGACAGGGAGAGGGGGAGAGACACGAGGAGAGAGACAGGAGGAGGGAGATGAAGGAGGCGAGGGAGGTGGAGAGGGGGGACAGAAAGGGGGTTAGAGAGTGGCAAAAGAGAGAAGGGAGAGAGATGTGGAGAGTGATGGGGAAAGAGATGGCGAGAGTGAGAGGGAGAGAAAGGGGAGAGAGGGGCACGAGAGGGGGTGAGAGATGCGGGCGAGGGGGGACGAGAGGGGGTGAGAGAAAGGAGAGAGGCTGGAGTTAGAGGATGCGAGCGAGAGAGGCTAGAAAGAGGGGAGAGAGAGGGGGCAGTGAGGGAGAGTGGGGAGAAATAGGGGAAGAGAGATCAGGGAGAGAGAGTGGAGAAAGACAGGGGAGATAGGGGGAAGAGAGAGTGTGGAGAGAAAGGTGGAAGAGAGCGCGGGAGAGTGAGAGGGAGAGAGAGGGAGCGATAGAGGGGGAGAGAAAGGACGAGAGAGAGAAAGAGAGGGGGAGAGAGGGAGGTGAGAGAGAGGGGGTGAGAGGGCGGTACTAAGACAGCGGGGTGTTAGAGAGAGGGGGGAGAGAGCGGTGGGCGAGAGAGGGGGAGAGAGGGGGAAAGAGGGGGGAGAGGGGAGAGAAATGGGTAGAGCGACGGGGAGAGGGGGGAGAGACAGGGGGTGAGAGGGGGAGAGAGAAAGGGGGCGAGAGAGGGGGCGAGAGTGGAGGGTGAGAGAGGGGGGCGAGAGAGGGGAGAGAGGGGGAAGAGAGAGGGAGTGGGGAGAAAAAGGGGGAAGAGAGAGCGGGAGAGTGAGAGGGAGAGAGAGAGGGGGAGAGAAGGAGGGGGAGAGAGAGAGGGAGAGAGGGGGAGTGACGGTGGTGAGAGAGCAGGGGTGAAAGAGCAGGGGGTGACAGAGAGGGGGAAAGAGGGGGGAGAGGGGAGAGAAATGGATAGAGCGACGGGGAGAGGTGGGAGAGACAGGGGGTGAGAGGGGGAGAGAGAAAGGGGGCGAGAGAGGGGGTGAGAGTGGGGGGAGAGAGTGGGGGTAGAGAGATGGGGAGAGAGAGGGGAAAGAGAGAGAGGAGAGGGAGGGGGAAAGACAGGGCGAGAGGGGGGAAGGGAGAGGAACGTGCACGGGAGAGATGGAGGGGGAGAGAGAGAGGGGTCGGAGGGTGGTGAGAGAGCGGGGTGAGAGAGCCGGGGGTGAGAGAGAGGGGGCAGACCTGGGTGAGAGAGGGGGGGAGAGAGAGGGGGGACAGAAAGGGGGTGAGAGTGGGGTGAGAGAGAGTGGAGAGTGAGAGGGGGAGAGTGACGGGGCAAGAGAGGGGGAGGGAGAGGAAGTTGCGAGGGAGGGGGAGAGAGGCCGACAGAGAGGGGGTGAGAGCGGGGGAAGACAGTGGGGGAGTGAGAGGCGGATAGAGAGGGGGAGATGGAGGGAGAGAGAGAAGGGGAGAGAGACGATGAGAGCGACGGGGAGAGGGGGAGAGACAGGGAGAGAGAGTAGTAAGGAGAGAAAGGGGGCGAGGGAGGTGGAGAGAAGGGGACAGAAAGACGGTGAGAGTGGGGGAGAGAGAGAGGAGAGTGAGAGGGTGAGAGAGGTAGGGAGTGAGAGACGGAGAGAGAGAGAGAGAGGCAAGAGATTTAGGCGACAGAGTTAGTGAAGAGCGAGAGGGGAGAGAGAGATTTTGAGGGGTAGAGAGAGAGGGTGAGCAGGGTAAAGAGAGATGGGGGTAGAGAGAGGGGATGAGAGAGTAGTTAGAGAGAGAGGGGAGAGGGAGGGGGAGAGAAGAGGAGAGGAGAGAGGGGTTACAGGCGGGAGAGTAGGGGAGAGAGAGGGGAGAGTCGGGGGGGAGAGAGTGAGGCGGACAGAGGGAGGGAAATAGAGAGAGATGGACAGAGAGAGGAGAGAGAGAGGGGAGAGAGAGTGGGGGAGAGAGAGTGGGGGGAGAGAGTGGAGGAGTGAGAGGTGGAGAGAGAGGGGGAGAGGGAGGGGGAGAGAGAACGGGAGAGAGATGATGAGACCGACGGGGAAAGGGGGAGAGACAGGGAGAGACAGTGGTAAGGAGAGAAAGGGGGCGAGGAAGGTGGAGAGAGGGGGACAGAAAGAGGGTGAGAGTGGGGTGAGAGATAGAGGACAGTGAGAGGGTGAGGGAGGTAGAGAGTGAGAGACGGAGAGAGAGAGAGAGGCGAGAGATTTAGGCGATAGAGTTAGTGAAGAGCGAGGGGGGAGAGAGAGTTTGAGGGGTAGAGAGAGAGGGTGAGCAGGGTAAAGAGAGATGGAGGTAGAGAGAGTGGGTAGAGAGAGATGGGAGAGGGTGGGGGAGAGAAGGGGTGAGGAGAAAGGGGTTACAGGCGGGAGAGTAGGAGACAGAGAGGGGAGATTCGGGGGGAGAGAGAGAAGAGAGCGAGGGGGAGAGAGTGAGGTGGACAGAGGGAGGGAGACAGAGAGAGGGGACAGAGAATGGAGGGAGAGAGAGGGGAGAGAGAGAGGAGAGAGTATGTGGGGAGAGAGAGTGGGGGAGAGAGAGTGGGGGGAGAGAGTGGAGGGTGGGAGAGTGTGGTGGAGTGAGTGGGAAGAGGAAGTGGGGAGAGAGTGGGGGGAGAGAGAGTGGGGTGGAGGGAGAGGGTTAGGGAGGGAGGGAGTGAGAGAGAGTGGGAGAGAGTTAGGTGACAGAGTGGGGGTGAGATTTAGTGAAGAGATAGAGGGGAGATAGAGAGAGAGGGATAGAGAGAGGGGGTGCGAGAGAGAGGTGCTGAGAGAGGCGCTGAAAGTGACGTTAGAGAGAAGGGGAGAGAGAAGGAGAGAGAGGAGAGGGAGAGTGGGCAGAGAGAGGGAAGAGAGGCAGGCGGTAGAGAGAGATCAAGAGGGGGAAGAGAAACAGGGAGGGGAGAGAGGGGGAGAGAGAGTGGGAGAGAGAAGGGGGAGAGAGGGGGTGAGAGAGGGAGGGAGTGAGAGAGGGAGGGTGAGTGATGTGACAGAGTGAGGGGAGAGAGTGGAGCAGAGAGAGGGGCAGAGAGATAGGGGCGAGAGAAGGAGGGCGAAAGGGGGAAGGAGAGGAGGCAAGGGAGAAGGGGCAAGGCAGTAGGGGAGAGAGAAGGAGAGGGAAGGAGAGAGACGGGGGAGAGAGGGAGGTGGGAGAGAGGGGAGAGAGGGTGGAAGAGAGCGAGCAGAGAGCGGGGGGAGAAAGTGGGGGAAGAGAGATGGGGAGAGCGTGGGGTTGTGTGAGGGGCATGAGAGAGAGGGAGAAAGAGGGGAGGGAGTGAATGGGAGCGACAGAGGGAGAGAGAGGGAGGGGGGGCGAGGGGAAAAAGAGTGGAGAGAGGGCAGGAGAGAGGGGGCAGAGAGCGGGGAGAGAAAGTGGGGAAGCGAGATGGGGAGATTGTGGAGATGAGTGAGGGGGGTGAGAGAGGGGAGGGAGTGGTGGGGAGAGCGGGGAGGGGAGAGGGGGCAGAGCGCTGGGGGAGAAAGTGGGGGAAGAGAGATGGGGAGAGTGTGTAGGTGATTGAGGGTGGTGAGCGAGAGGGGGATAGAGTGGGGCGAGAGATTGGGGCTAGAGAGGGGGAAAGAGAGAGGGGGAGAGGGAGTGGAGAGAGAGGGGGGAGAGAGAGTGGGTGGGGAGAGAGGGGGAGGGGGAAGAGAGAAGGGCGAGGGGGGAGAGAGGGGGAAGAGGTGGCGAGAGAAGGGTGTGAGAGAGGTTGGAGAGAGGGGAAAGTCAGAGAGCGGGGAGAGAGTGGGCAGCGAGAGGGGGAGATGGAGAGAGGGGAGTCGAAGCGAGGGGAGTCGAAGCGAGGGGAGAGAGAAGATGGAGAGGGGAGAGATAGAGGGGAGAGAGATGAGAGAGAGAGAGAGAAAGGGTAGAGAGACAGGGGTAGATAAGTGCAGTAATGAAAAGGATGAAAACGAGAGGGGGGAGAAGTGGGGTGCGAGAGACGGCGAGAGAGGGGGACAGAGGGACTGGGAGAGAGAGAAGGGGAGAGAGGGAGGGGGAGAGAAGGAGGGCGGAGAGAGTGGGGGAGAGTGAGTAAGGGAGAGTGAGTGGGTCGAGAGAGAGAGAGACAGAGGGGGAGAGAGAGAGCGGGAGAGAGAGGGGGAGAAAGAGAGAGTGTGGTGCGGGGAGAGAGGGGAGAGGTGGAGAGAGAGGGGGGAGAATGAGAGCGGACGAGAGAGTGGTGGCGAGAGCAGGGGGGCTAGATTGGTGGGTGAGAGTGGGGGACGCGACAGAGTGGGGGAGAGAGAAGGGGCGAGAGAGAGAGGGGGAGAGAGAGGGGGAGAGATAGAGGGTGAAAGAGAGAGTGTGGTGTGGGAAGAGAGGGGAGAGGTGGAGAGAGAGGGGGGAGAATGAGAGCGGACGAGAGAGTGGTGGCGAGAGTGGGGGGGGCTAGATTGGTGGGTGAGAGTGGGGGGCGCGACAGAGTGGGGGAGAGAGAAGGGGCGAGAGAGAGAGGGGGAGAGAGAGGGAGAAAGAGAGAGTGTGGTGTGGGAAGAGAGGGGAGAGGTGGAGAGAGAGGGGGGAGAATGAGAGCGGATGAGAGAGTGGTGGCGAGAGTGGGGGGGGCTAGATTCGTGGGTGAGAGTGGGGGGCGCGACAGAGTGGGGGAGAGAGAAGGGGCGAGAGAGAGAGGGGGAGAGAGGGGGAGAGATGGGGGAGAGTGGGGGAGAGACTGGAGGAGAGAATGGGGGAGTGAATGGTGGGAGAGAGTCGGGAAGGGGGGGCAGAGAGAGAGGGAGGAGGGGGAGAGAGAGAGGGTGGCGATTGGGGGGAGTGAGTGGAGGAAATGAGTGTGGGGAGAGAGTGTGGGAGAGGGGGTAGAGAGTGAGTGAGAGAGTGGGGGATAGATTGGGGGAGAGTGAGAGGGTGAGAGTTGGAGGGAGTGAGAGAGGGAGAGAGAGGGGAGAAGGTTCGGTGACAGAGTGGGGAGAGAGTTAGTGAAGAGAGAGGGGGCAGAGAGAGTGAGGGGTAGAGAGACGGGATAGAGAGAGAGGGTGAGAGCGCATGGAGAGCGAGGGAGTGCGAGGGAATGAGAGGTGGAGGGAGAGTGAGGTGACAGTGAGGGGAGAGAGGGAAGGGCAGAGAGAGAGAGGGGGTCGAGACAGCAGTGCGAGAGAGGGAGAGAGGGGGGGAGAGAAGGGAGTGGAGAGAACGAGGGGAAGTGAGGGACGGCAGAGAGAGTGGGTTGAGAGAGGGGGAGAGAGGGGGAGAGAGACAGAGGAGAAAGAGAGGGAGAGAGAGGAAGTGGGGAGGGAGAGGGGGTGAGAGAGAGGGGAAGAGAGAGGGGGAGAGAGGCGGGAGTGAGAGGTGAGAGAGAGATGGAAGAGAGGGGACAGAGAGAGGGAGAGAGAGGGGGATAGAGAGGGTACGAGGGAAGGGACCGAGAGCGGGGAGAGAGAGGGATGGGAGAGAGAGAAGCAGAGGAGAGACAATGGTGGTGGAGCGAGAGATGTAGGCGAGAGAGAGAGGTGGTGGAGAGAGAGGTGAGTGAGAGAGAGGTGGGGGTGAGAGAGATGGGGAAAGAGAGAGAGGGAAGAGAGAGAGGGGAAGAGAGAGAAGGGTAAAGAGAGAGAGAGGGAAGAGAGAAAAGGGCAGAGAGAGGGAGGGCGAAAGAGGGGAGGTGGACAAGGGAAAGGGTCAAGGCAGAGGGTGGAGAGAGGAGGGGGAAAGAGGGGGAGGGGGGGTGAGAGAGCGGGGAGAGAGAGGGGGAGATAGAGTGGGGAGAGAGACGGGGAGAGAGACGGGGAGAGTGACTTGGATGGGGGAGAGACGGGGAGAGAGAGGGCGCGGGAGACGAAGTGGGTGAGGGAGGTGGTTCGAGAGGGGAACAGAATTGGGGTGAGAACGGGGGGAGAGAACGCGGGAAGAGAAAGGGGAGAGAGGTTGGGAGAGTGAGATTGAGGGGGAGAGAGGGAGAGGAGAGAGAGGGGAGAGTGGGGGCGCGAGAGGGGGCAAGAGAGGCGGGTGAGGGGGGCATGAGGGGGTGAGAGAGAGGGAGAGAGAGAAGGTGCGAGAGAGAGGGGTAGAGAGAGAGTGGGAGAGAGAGGGGGGAAAGAGAGGGGGGAGAGAGAGGGTGAGAGAGAGGGGGAGTGAGAGGGGAGAGAAGGGAGAGAGAGGGGACGGGGACGAGAGCGGGGAGAGAGAGAGGTGGGAGAGAGAGAGAAGCGGGGGAGAGACAATTCTGGAGGAGAGATGTAGGCGAGAGAGAGGTGGGGGAGAGAGAGCAGTGAGTGAGAGAGAGGTGGGGGTGAGAGAGGTGGGGAAAGAGAGAGAGGGGAAGAGAGAGGAGGAAAGAGATAGAGGGGAAGAGAGAGAAGGGCAGTGAGAAGGAGTTCAAGAGAGGGGAGTAGGACCAACGGAGAGGGGTCAAGGGCGAGGGCGGAGAGAGGAGGGGGAGAGTGGGGGAGAGAGGGGGGGAGACAGCGGGGATAGAGAGAGGGGAGAGAGGGGGAGGGGGAGAGAGAGATGGGGAGAGAGAGGGGGCAAGGTAGGGGGAGAGAGAGAGGTGAGTGAAACGGGCAGAGAGAGGGGAGAAAGAGAGGGGAAGGGAGAGGGGGGAGAGCAAGTGGGAAAGCGAGGTGCGAGAGAGGGGGATGAGTGAAAGAGGGAGACAGAGAGGGTGTGAGAGAGAGGGGAGGGAGAGGGGGAGAGAGAGGGTGGGGAGATAGAGTGGGGGAGTGAGTGGGGGATTGAGTGCGGGGAGAGAGTGATGTAGAGAATGTGGGGAGAGGTGGGAGAGAGGGGGTAAAGAATGGGGGAGAGAGAGAGGGAGGGAGTGAGAGGGGGAGGGAGAGTGAGGTGACAGAGTGAGGGGGTCGAAAGAGGGTGCGAGAGAGGGGGAGAGAGGAAGGGGAGAGAGGGAGGGGGAGAGAGGGAGGGGAGCGGGAGGGGGTGAGACAGGGGGCAGAGAGAGAGTGGGGACAGTGAGGGGGAGAGAAAGGGGAAGAGAGAGGGGGAGAAAGAGAAAGTTGAGAGAGTGAGGCAAGAGAGGCGGCAAGAGATGGGGAAAGAGAGAGAGGGAGAAAGCGAGGGAGACAGCGAGGGGGGAGCGAGAGAGGGTGGGGAGAGAAGGGTGGGAGAAAGGGGGAGGCGGAAGACAGAGGGGAAGACAGAAAGCGGGGAAAGAGCAGGGAAGAGAGGGGGAGATGGAGATAGAAGAGACGGAGAGAGGTAAGAGGGAAGATGGAGAGGGGAGAGAGTGGAGAGGGAGAGAGGAGAGAGAGAGAGGAGAGAGAGAGAGAGACGGGGGTAGAGAGACAGGGGTAGAGAGACGGGAGTATTGAGAAGGATAAAGAGAGAGGGTGTAGAGAGAAGGGGGCGAGGGGGGCGAGAGAGGGGGACAGAGGGAGTGGGAGAAAGTGAGGGGAGAGAGAGTGGGAGAGAGAGAGGAGAGAGAGGTGGTGAGAGAGAGAAGTGGGGGAGATTGAGAGGTAAGTGAGAGAGGTGGGGGACAGAGAGGTGGGGGAAAGAGAGAAGGGGGAAGAAAGAGCGAGGGAAGAGCGAGGGGAAGAGAGAGGGGGAAAGATAAGGGGAGAGATAAGGGGGAGAGATAAGGGGGAGAGATAAGGGGAGAGATTGGGGGAGAGATTGGGAGAGATTGGGGAGACGTACCTGGAGAGATAGGGAAGAGAGAAGGGGAAAGAGAAGGAGAAAGAGAACGGAAAAGAGAAGGGGAAAAATAGGGGAGAGAGAGGGGTTAGAGAGAGATGGATTAGAGAGAGCGAACGGGAGAGAAAGGGGTCGAGTGCAGGGGTCGAGAGAGGGGGTCGAGAGGGGGTCGTTAGAAGAGGGCTGAGAGAGGGGTGTCGAGAGAGTGGGTCGAGAGGGGGAGAGTGAGGGGAGGGGGAGAGAGGGGTGAGAGCGCGGGGGAGAGAGAGTGGGGAGAGAGAGTGGGGAGAGAGAGAGTGGGGGAGAGAGGGGGCAGAGATGGGGGAGAAAATGAGAGAGTGGAGAGAGAGATTGAAGGGTGAGAGATGGGGAGAGCAATGTGTGAGCAAGAGAGACGGGCGAGAGGATGGCGAACGAGAGACAGAGAGAGGTGCCAGTGTGAGTGAGTGAGTGAGGGGACAGAAATGAGAGAGAGTCAGAGATCGAGAGAGAGAGTGCGATAAGGGGACAAGAGGGAGAAAGAGAGAGAGAAAGTTAGAAAGAGGGGGAGAGCGAGATAGGGAGAGATACAAGGTGAGCTAGAGAGAGAGGGACGTGAATGAGAGGCACGCGAGGGGGGAGAGAGAGAGTCAGGTGAGAGAGAGGGATGAGGTGGAGAGTGAATGAGTGGGTGAGAGAGAGAGTGAGTGAGGGGAAAAGAGATAGAAAGAGAAGTTGAGAGAGGGACTGAGAGAGAGAATGAGAGTGAGAGTGTGAGAGATAGAGAGTGAGGGAGTGAGAGAGGGGATCGAGAAAAATCAACAGAGAGTCTGAGAGAGAGTCAGAGAGAGATGTCTCAGTGAGGACCAGGCCAGCAGAGGTGAAAGCAGGTCCCTCACAAGATGATGTGAATGAAGCCTAGAATGTTGCTGTTCCTTATCTAGCTCTGTGTCCATGTCCTGTCTTCCAGATCTGAATACAGAAGGTCACTAACTCCTCCCTGAGCTGTTTACTGTGAGTGATCTTACCGGCTGCAGGATTTACTGAAGGCTCCAGACCTCCCTCTCCATCTCTGTCTGGCTAACCAAGCGTCTTTGATGTGGTTATGGACGAGACAGGAGTTAGGAATTTGGCTGAGACAGGAACAGCCTGATGAACTACAGGAGACAGGGAAACAGACAGAATGGGAAGTTAGACTGATGCAGTGAGGGATCTGGAAAATCCCTGTCTCCATCCCTGGCCTGTTCTGCTGTGTCTCTCTGGAAAGGGGAATTCCATTGGCTCAGGATCTGCAGTAGCTGCAAGTGTGAGAGACACTGACAGAGGCAGCAATTAGTCCCACACAGTGAGGGATACCACATGGAGAGAGACTGAGTGATATCACCAGAGTGCAGGAAGGTATCAGGATCACACAATGGTCATGATGAAAGGGTTGGGATTCATGGTGCACGGGGATCAGTACTCAGAGAAAGGTGATGGCCTCGTGCTATTCTCACCCGACTGTTCATCCAAACCTTAATGCCGGTGTCCAGTATAACCCATCTAACTGCTGAATATCCTTTTAGGAAGGAAATCTATTAAAGGCAGCGGGTCTGGCCTACACATGATCCAGACCCAGAGCGATGGGGTTGACTCTAAACTGCTCTCTGTAATCATCCAGCAAGGCATTCAGCTCAAGGGCAGCTCAGGGTGGGCATGCGATGCTGGCCAGCCAGAGACAGCAACATCCCATGAGTGAATTAAACACAACACTGCTGGGAACAGTGTCCTGGCCAACCATGTCGGTAGGCTTATGGACAGGACTTTAAACTGACAGAGAGGATGCAGGGCCAGGGTTCAGGTGAAAGGAGCTTTCCAAATCCAAACAGAAATGGCAATGTAGATGAAGACAAGCAGAAAGGAACAGGAAGAGACAGAGTTTAACTGAAACTGTACATCAGTGAATTGGACTGTGACAAGAAATTGTGGAAAGAGTCAATCGTAATGTTCTTTTTTGGACTGGATAAAGTTTCTGCAATAAGGTGGATGGACTGGGGCACAGAGATAAATGAGATTTAGTGGTGACAGGGTGAACAAAAGGTGGAACATGAATATTTTATTGGACACCTCCTTGAGGGGTCTCAGGGAGTGCAGGATGGGTAACCCTGACAGTAATGGGTAACAAAGGCATTACAGAAAAGCATTTGGCATCAGATGACGAAGCTGAATCAGTCTGAATGCAGATTCTGGGTAACACGTGTCAAAAACACAAGCAAGAGAACAGTTTTTAGGTAACTTAACAGCATTTCATTGCTCAAACCTGTTCCACATTCCAATGTATTCCTGTGTACTGCAAAGGCACTGTGATAATTCTGGGAGACTTCAGTCTTTGTATAATCTGGGACAGTCACATCAGCAAAAGTGATGTTCTCCGAACTCCTCTTTGAATGTTTGTGTCAGTGTTTCTTTGAATAACACGTTGTGCAAACGGCCAGGGAGGTGACTATCTCAGATCGACCGTTGGGTGATGACGCTGAGGGAAGGAGAAATGTCCCACTGAGATATCCTCTGGGAAATTGTAGTGTAGTGGAATTCAGCAAGATGATGGATTGTTAAATTGACTATAAAGCACACCCTACAATCACAACCAAAGCCATTGACATGTTTTTGAGAGGGGAACTGACCAAGGTAAACAGGGGAAACAGTGAAGTGTATGGCTGGTAATGGACAGTACAAAACACTTACAGTCAGAGAGATGTACAGCACAGAAACAGGGCCTTCGGTCCAACTCATCCAGACTACCCACATATCCTAACATAATCTCATCACATTTGCCAGCCCTTGGCCCTAGTCCCTCTCAACCCTTCCTGTTCGTATACCCATCCAGATGCCTTTTAAATGCAGTAATTGTTCCAGCCTCCACCTCTTCATCTGGCAGGTCATTCCATACACGCAACACCCTCCACATCAAAATGTTGTCCCTTACGTTCCTTTTATATCTTTCCCCTCTCATCCTGAACCTAGGCCCTCCAGTTCTGGACTACCCCACCCCAGGGAAACGACGTTGTCTGTTAAACCTAACCATGCCTCTCATGGCTTTATAAACCTCCATATGGATTACCCCTCGGCCTCAGACATTCCAGGGTAAACATGCCCAGCCCATTTAACCTCTCGCTTTAGCTCAAATCCTCCAATCCTGTCAGCGTCTTTGCAAATCTTTTCTGAACCCTTTCAATTTACACAACATCATTCCGATAGGGAGGAGACTAGAATTGCACGCAATATGCCAAAACTGGCTTATCCAATATCCTGTACAGCCACAACATGACCTCCCAACTCCTCCACTCAATGCACTGATCAGTAAACACAAGCATACCAAACTCCTTATTCACTATCCTATCAACCTACAATTCTCCTTTCAAGGAACAATGAACCGACACTCCAAGGTCTCTTTGTTCAGAAACACTCCCTGGGACGTTAAAGTCCTGCGAAGAGTTGCTTTCCCAAAATGCAGCACCTCCCATTTATCTAAATGAAGCTCCATCTCCCACTCCTCAGCCCATTGGCCCATCAGTTCACCATCCCATTGTTATGTGAAGTAACATTCTTCACTGTCCACTACCCCTCCAATTTTGGTATCATCTGCAAACTTACTAATTATACCTGCTATGTTCACATTCAAATCATTTATATAATTAATGGAAAGTAGTGGACGCAGCACCGATCCTTGTAGCACTCCACTGGTCACAGGTCTCCAGTTTGAAAAGCAAACCCTCCACAACCACCCTCTGTCTTCTACCTTCGTGCCAGTTCTATATCTAAATAACTGGTTTTCCCTGTATTCGTTGAGATCTATCCTTGCTCTCCAATCTCCCATGTGGAAACATTTCGAATACCTTACTGAAGTCCATGTCGCTCACATCCACCGCGCTGCCCTCATCAATCCTTTTGTTACTTCTTCAAAAAACTCAATATCTTGAGCCATGATTTCCCACGTACAAAGCAATGCTGACTATCCCCAATTAGACATTGCCTTTGTAAACACATGTAATTCCTGTCCCTCATGTATCCGTCTCTCAACGTGCCCACGACTGACGACAGGCGAACCAGTCTGTAGTTCCCTGGCTTGTCCATACCAGCCTTCCTAAACAGTGATACCATGTTAGCCCAACCTCCAGTCTTCTGGCACCTCACCTGTGAATATCGATGATACAAATATCTCAGTAAGAGGCCCAGCAATCACTTCTCTAGCTTCCCACAGAGATCAAGATTACACCTGATAAGGTCCTGCGGATTTATCCACCTTTAACCATTTCAAGACATCCAGCACCTCCTCCTCTGTAATGTGGACATTTTGCAAGATGATATCATCTATTTCCCAATGCTACTTCTCAAACCATCATTCTATTCGATATCTTCCATGTCCTTCTCTACAGGAAATACTTGTTCAGTATCTCCCCCATCTCCTGCAGCTACACGTGCAGGCTGTCTTGATCATTGAGGGGCCCTATTCTCGCCCTAGTAACCCTTTTGTCCTTTATGGATTTATAAAAACATTTTGGATTCTCCTTAAATCTATTTGCCAAAACAATCTCATGTCCCCTTTTTGCCCTCCTGATTTCCCTCTATCCCTACACAACACTGCAATATCCCCCCTGACTGATCCTTACCCAGCACTGCAATCACCCCCTCCCAAGGAAAAAAAAAATAACTAGAGAGAAAATAGGACCCTTCAAGGACCAAAGTGGACATGTGTGTGCAGAATCACAGGAGTTATTTCCCCTCTATTTAACCTTGGAGAAGGACATGAAGGCTTGGGAACTTGGGCAAGTTAGTGATCATCTCTTGGGGACAGTCCCTATCACAGGAGAGGATGTGTTGAATGCATTAGAATGTATGAAGGTGGATAAATCTCCTGGACCTGACCAAACATATCCAACAGCACCTCAAGAGGCGAGGGAAGTCCTTGTGGAGTCCCTGCTGATCTTTTTGCCTCACCGTTAGCCACGGGTGAGGTCCCGGAAGACTGGAGGACAGCATATGCTGCACCCTTATTCAAGAATGGCTGCAAAGATAAACCTGGGAACTATAGATCAGTAAACCTAACATCCGTGGTAAGTAAGTGACTGAGAGATTAGATAGACATGCATTTGGAAATACAACATTTGATTGGGAGTAGTCAGCAAAGCCTTGTGCATGGGAGACCATGCCTCACAAATTAGTCAGCGTTCTTTATTGAAGTGATCAGGAAGTTTGACGAGGGCAGGCCAGTACATCTAGACTCTACAGATTTCAGGAAGGCCTTTGATAAGGTTCCACATGGTACCTTGCTCTGGAAGGTTAGATCGCATGGAATCCAGGGGGCGTTGGCAAGATGGGTACACAATTGGCTTGATGGTAGAAAGTAGAGGGTAACAGTCAGACTGGAGGCCTGTGACTCGTGGTGTGCCTCAGCGGTCATAGAATCATAGAATCCCTCCTCTGGAAACAGGCCCTTCGGCCCAACAAGTCCACTGGCCCTCTGAAGATTATTTCACTCAAACCCATTCACCTACTTTATTACTCTGCATTTACCCCTGACTAATGCAACTTACTTACACATCCATGAACATTCTCGGCAATTGAGCATTGCCAATTTACTTGACCTGCAGATCTTTGGATTGTGGGAAGAAACCGGTGCACCCAGAGGAAATCCACGCAGACATGGGGAGAACGTACAAACTCAGTTGGTGTGGCATGGTGGCTCAGTGGTTGGCACTGCTGCCTCACAGCGCCAGGTACCCAGGTTCAACTCCAGCCTCGGGTGACTGTGTGGAGTTTGCACATTCTCCCTGTGTCTGTGTGGGTTTCCTTTGGGTGCTCCGGTTTTCTCCCCATTCCAAAGATGCGCAGGTCAGATGTATTGGCCAGGCTAAATTGCCCATATTGCTAGGTGCATTCGTCAAGGGTAAATGTTGGGTAGGGAGAATGGCTCTGGGTGGGTTACTCTTCAGCAGGTCGGTGTGGTTTGTTGGGCCAAATGGCCTGTTTCCATACTGTAGGACATCTAACCCTAACAGAATCTAACCCACACAGACCATCCTGTGAGGTTGGAATTGAACCCAGATCCACGGTGCTGTGAGGCAGCAGTGCTAACCACTGAGCCATTGTCCCGCTGAGCTGGTCAGTGCTAGGCCCATTGCTGTTTGTCATCTGTATCAATGATTTGGATGAGGATGATTAAGGCATGATTAGAAAGTTTTCAGATTACACTAAAATAAGTGAGGAAGGTTCTCAGCAATTGCAACAGGGCCTTGATCAGCTGGGGAATTGGGCTGAGAAATGGCAAATGGAGTTTAATATAGACAAGTGCGAGATCTTGCACTTTGGAAAGTCACATCAAGACAGGGGTTTCATGGTGAATGGTAGGGCCTGAAGGAGTGTAGTGGAACAGAGGGACCTTGGATTCCAGGAGCTCGGCTCTCTGAACTCAGGGAGACAGGGCAGTGAAGAAGGCATTTGGCACACTGGGCCCTTCACCAGTCAGGGCATGGAATATCGAAGTTGGGAAGTTCTGTTGTAGTTGTACCGGATGTTGGTGAGGCGGCACTTCGAATATTGTGTCAGTTTTACCCACCTTGCTATACAAAGGATGTTATTAAACTGGAAAGAGTACAGAAGATACTTACAAGGATGTTGCCAGAACTCAACTAGACAAATATAGATAGAGGTTGGACAAGCAAGGACATTTCTTTAGTGTGTAGGAATCTGAGGGGTGTTCTTATAGAGGTGTATAAGATCATGGGAGGCATAGATAGGGTGAATGCACTCAGTCTTTATCCAAGGCTTGGGGAATCAAGGACGAAACGGCATCATTTTAAGGTGAAAGGGGAAGCTTAAAAGGGAAACTGAGGGACAATGCTGTTACCCAGAGGGTGGTACACTTACGGAATGAACTACCAGTGCAAGTGGTGGAGGAGGATACATTTAATAACATTTAAAATGCACTTGGACAAATACATGGAGAGGAACGTATTGGAAGGATATGGGCCAAGTGCTGGGAAACGGGGTTAGTGTGGATGGACCAGTTTGGACCAAAAAGCCTGTGCCCATGCTGAAGAACTCTATGACTCTATGAATATACCCAGGTGTCCCATAATAGAGAAGCGACCAAAGCAATAGGAACACGAGCCGGTACAAATGTGAAACAGTCCTGCAGAATTTGACAGGAAGCCAGCCTGGCCGTGCAGTGAAGGATTCCTGGTACAGGAGCTGTGGTGAGAAGCCCATAGAGAACTGGGGAAGGAAGCTGGAAAACTCACTCCACTGCCGATAGCCTGGAGGACCCCCAGCTGGGATAGGGCAGCTGGGATCCGGTCACCCCAGGGAAACCTACAGTCTGTGATCGAGCTAGGTCTCCGACAAATAAGCAGGACAGAAGGTTGCAGGAAAATCTAAAGCACATGGGACTACTCCAGTTACAATTGGGAAGAGTCCAATCCAGTGAAAGGAGGGTCTCTGGGAATGGGGAGACTGCCTCAGGTTACATTGACAATCTGGAAGGACAGTGTATGAGCTCCAAGCAGCTGCATGGGTCCTGTACACCTGCAACATGGAACAACACACATCAGTCCCTAGTAGGAGGTGCCAGGAGCAAATACAATCCCTAGGGAACTAGGACCCCTCCCAGAATGGGATAATGTGTGGCTTTGAGGTTCTACCTCCCCAGGGAGATAATGACAGGCCCCACACTGACACATCCACACCCGCTCACAGATGGGGTCTCCCACTGCCTGTCTCCCAGGTAACTGCACCTTTTGCCCCCAGCCCTGAGCCACAGCCGAACTCAGATTCCATGAATCATGTGATTACCTAGTGTAAAGCAGCTTATGGTCTCACTCCATACACAACAGCCATTCCAGGCACCAGGCTGGTGGGCAGCACCAAAAAGATCCCGTCTCTGGCCCAGATACATGTTTGGATGAGATTGACTGACAGTCTGTCATACACAGAGTGGACACTGAGGAGCAAACCAAATGAATCGCCATGTGCCTTAGTCCAGCAGGCCATTCAGCCCGCCCTGAGGGCCAACAGCTAGGGAGGGGTATCCTTGATAAGATGAAGGCAGCGATCCTCACTGCTCGAGGGCAGGATAAGGCAGATCCTGCAGAGGCGCTACATAACTGCAGAACAACAACCAGGGGAATGCCCCTCCCCTCCCCCCGTCAGCTTCACCCGGAGACTCTGGGTCCAATTTGTCTGGATTTTGGGGGATATGACCTGCACCTCTCTTAGCGATGAGAAACTGGGCCTGACCTTTTGTCTCCCATGTCTCAGAAAGGAGGAGGGACACCTGGGATTCGACCCCTCAATCGCCCCCGTAATGAGGCTTGGGCTCTCTGCTAATTAATTGCTGAATACGAAATAGACTTTAGGGATTTCCACATTGTGTTACAGGAGCACAGGGATCAGAAGCGATTGGTAGGGTTTCCCCGAGAATGGGTGCATGGTAGTAGGATATCAAGCACCCTGCCTGGACTAGGGGTCATTTTCGGACAGCGATATCCCAGGAAGCCCACCAGGGAGAATTCCTCAGAAACAAAATTAAAAACGGGCTGTGACCAGGAGGGAAGGCTCCATCCCTAGCTTGTCCCACACATACCAGGCTCTCACAATGAACGAGTCATGAAACTCACAGGGAATTCCTTGTTCACGAACATTTATCACAAACTGACACTAGTCATAATGAATATATCAGGGATACAGTCATTAGAGTGGTGTCCTTCCCCATTAAAATAATCATGTTCCCACCAGACCCACAGGATAATGGGACAAAGGACAGGGAAATTTGAGGGAAAACACAGAACCCAGAAAAGTAATTTACAGACAAAAGAAAAGGGATCTCCTTAATGATTTAGCCACAGTATACTAGTCCATTCCCAGGGTAGGAGTGTTACCAGTCAGTACGTTGACTTGGCTAATTTGGAGAATAAACTCAAGATCCTGACCCAACAACTCTATAATGAGCCTGAGAAAGACTGAACACAGAAAACCCAGGGGAGACCATGGCACAACTCGTGGAGAATCAGGCTAACCATCACTTCGTGAGCAAACTGGAGGCTCACGCCAACACGATTAACCAGATCATCCAGGGCCCAATTAGAGATTATGGTGAGCAGTAAAACCACACCCTGTGCAGTAACGGGATGATGGAACAGCTGAGGGAGGAGCTCAGGCAGGCCAGCCAAGGGAAAGTCCCATCCTGGGTTAGTGACAAACAGCATAAATATTTGTTCCAGAAGAACACCCACACCAACGTCTCTCACTGTCAGTGACAGCAGCTCACCATGGGCTGGGTTAATAACAGCTGTAAGGACACTCTAGGTGGGACACCTGGGCTTGGTATGAGGGATTCCACTTAACCCAAGTGACCAAAGTTAGGGTGAAGTCCAAATTATCGGAGTTGTGTCAAAAAAGGTATTTGGATGGGCAACCATGATTACCTCCCACTTACTGTGGAGATAGAGGGAGTATTCACAGTGACCATACTTAAGCAAATGGGAAGGGAAAGGGCGTACCATGACATTCCCTTAGCCTGTTATCCAAGAATTCAGCTCCTCTCACATCGGCTGTGGTCCTAACCGCATTCACCTTGATATATCTCGGGATACCGGTGGTTAGGATTGCAGGCTGCAACAGATGGTTACAAGCATGGTGAATAATGCCTGGACACACCCCCCAGGGGCTGGAAGGTAGATGGAATTCCCCGGGTGATCACCTTAGTTTCATTCATTTGCAGTGTTTGAGTGTTCCTGGCTGGGCCAGTACTGAATTCCTGCCCATAGTTGCCATTACGACACATTGGCAACATTAAATTGCCCATTGTTTCAAGAGATATTCGGGCCAGCTGGAATAGCCATAGGAAATGTAGGGTTTCAGGGATATCATTGGGGGAGTGGGTCTGAGCTGGATTCTCTTCAGAGGGTCATTGTGGACTCAATGGGCCGAACGGTCTGATTCCGTTCTGTGAATATTTTATGATATCACTTATCAGCTATAAGATTTAGGGTGTAGGTTTGCTCGCTGATAGGTTTGATATCCAGACGTTTCGTTACCTGGCAGGGTAGCATCATCAGTGACGACCTCCAAGTAAAGCTATAAGACCATCGGTTTGGAAAACGTACACAACGGCTTTTGCACAGACAGCTGGCTACTCTGACAACAAGCATAACCAGCTTTTAAAATTAGGTTTGTAATTTATTGCATAAGCTTCTTTTCTTTCCATTCAAGTGTATGAGTTGGGGGAAATGTCATAACTTCCTGGCTAAAATACAGATAGACAGCCAAGGTTTATTGGCCAAGGAAATCTCCCAAATCACAAAACCTGCACACCAGGCACAGCACAAACACAGCATAATGTAAAAGGCAACAGTTATTCTGGACGGACGTATCCACCAAACAAATGAGGGCCCAGACAGGAAAGCACCGGGTCCTGCTACACAAAGAAACTAACAGTAACAAACCATCCAAATGATTGGCAATGCTTCAAACTATTAACGGATTCTTCTCATTGGCCAGAACGATAGAAAGTTCCTGAAAACCATCCAGAAATGTACAAAAACAAGGTTCATCTGCAGACTGATTGCCTGAATCTCTGGAGGCCTTCTGAGGAGACCAGCATGGCAAGAGACAGAGACCATCTGACCATCCAGAGAGAGAGAGGGCGAGAGAAAACCGTTTCGCAGACCCAGAAGCAGAACCAGAGAGACAGAGAGAGAGAGAGAGAGAGGCTGAAGCAAAACCCGGGCGCATGGGAGAGAGGGAATGTGAAAATCAATTGAGAGAGAGAGTTGGAACCAACTGGAATAACAAGTGTCACCCCTTCAGTCTGTCCATGTTTTAACTCCTCAGTCTTAGTCTGACTTCCCCTTCTCTCCCTCTGTCTGTCCTCCCTCTCTCTGTCCTTCTGTCTGTCTCTCTCTCACATACACACTCTTGCTCTCACTCTCTCCCTCTCCCTGTCTCTCTCTGCCCAACTTTCTCCCATTCCCCTTCCCCATCCCCACTCCCTCCATCTCTCTGTCTCTTTTTCTCACCCTCCCTTTCTGTTTTTCGCTATTGCAGACCTGAAAGATCTCACCCAATTTTGTACCCCCTCAAAAATACTAAGCCCTTCATTTTCACTGTCCTCCCAAATTTATCCCCTTTCCCAAATATCTTCCCTCCCAAATAATTGCCTCACCAAATTAGCTCCCTTCAAATATTTTGCTGTCCCCCCAACATTGCTGTGAGCCCCCCTCCCTGGGGCAGAGGGAAATGAGTGGAAAAGTGTGGAGCTGGAAAAGCCCAGCAGGTCAGGCCTGAACCGTCGACTCTCCTGGCTGACCCGCTGTGCTTCCCCAGCTCCACACTTTGTAACACTGACTTTCCAGTATCTGCAGTCCTCACTTTCTCACGCAGGTAAATGGGTCTGGGTTGACTGACTGGCCTGTGGCTGTTTTAATGCACAGGAAGATCCCAGTCCCAGAATTATAGAAGGCTTGTATCACAGGTGGAGTCCTTTCTGCCCATTACCCCCCTCCCCCATTAAATGATCTTGGTCCTGTTCAGGATCCTCAGGATTGTCCCCTGAATGGCCTCACTGACTATCCTTTCTGTGGAGACCACTTCTCTGTGTTGTGGTTCTGTTCGCTGAGCTGGGAATTTGTGTTACAGACGTTTCGTCCCCTGTCTAGGTGACATCCTCAGTGTTTGGGAGCCTCCTGTGAAGCGTTTCTGTGATGTTTCCTCTAACATTTATAGTGGTTTATCTCTGCTGCTTCCGGTTGTCAGTTCCAGCTGTCCGCTGCAGTGGCCGGTATATTGAGTCCGGGTCGATGTGACAGGGGACGAAACGTCTGCAACACAAATTCCCAGCTCGGCGAACTGAACCACAACAACGAGCATCCGAGCTACAAATCTTCTCACAAACTTTGAACACCTCTTCTCCATCCTGTCTCAGACTTTGTGTCTCATGCTGTCCCTCCCTCAATCTCTCTGTCTCTCACAGCAGGCTCTGCTTTCTCCACCAACCCCAAAACCCCATTAAACAGCCCCTCCATCTCTGGCTGTCCCACTCCCCCCTTGTCTCACAATCTCCCCCTTCCCATGTAGACCCACAGCTCCTGGGCTGGAGGATATGGTGCAGAGACTAACACACCTTTTGACTGACTGCTGTCATGCACAGAAAGATACCACTCTGCAACCATTCCCCAGCCACACACACTGTCCTTCTCCCTCCATATGTGTCCTTCTTCCTCTCCCTGTTTGTCACTGCCCATCTCTCTCCCTCCTCAATTTCTCCATCCCCACTGTCTCCATGTCTCTCTTTCTCTTTTTGTCACCCTCCCCTTCTCTTTTTCTTCATGTTAGACTCAATGAGAAAAGTACTTTTATGTCCCTTACACTAACCCCCTCCCCATAGTAAGGGTAACATTCGGGAGAGACCAGGAAAAGGTTGATCACCGCATTAACTGTACAGCATCCAGTGACACAGAGACAAACTCTTCCCATGTCCCTTCCCCAGTTACTGGGACAGGGGTCTAGGGAGACAGAGGGAGAGAAACTACAAGGGAGAAAGAGAGATGGGTAGACAGACAGTGAGAGGGTGGGAGAGAATAAGAGAAAGACGGGCAGGGAGAGGGTGGGAGAGAAAGTGAGAAGAACTGAAAAAGAGCAGGAGAGAGGCAGACAGAGAAAGGGAGAGAGAGAGAGTAAAACCCCAGGAAGAGAAATACAATGTCAGACAGATACAAGGGGGAAAAGGGGAGGCAAAGACAGGGAAAGAAGGTCAGATAGACAGCAAGAGAGAAAACCCAGGGAGAGATATAGGACAGAGAGAGAGAGAGAGAGAGAGAGGAGTGGCAACAGCAGAGAGATAGAGCTGAGAGAGTGGAGTGGGGGGGGGGGGGGGCTGTTGTGATGCAACGAGAATGATTTACTGAAAAGAAAGGCAAGATCCCACAGAGCTGAGAGAAAGGTGCAGAGAGAGATGAGCAAGGTGTTGGTTTTGTGGAAGATTGAATGATGAAACATTCCTGAAAAACATGATGGGGTATGAAAGGGGCAGAGTGTTGGAGGGAGGGAATCTGCAGGGAAATGTCCACAGGGCAGAGATATGAAGGATATTGTGAGATAGGGATTGAAGGAAAAACGTGGGAGAGACAGCTGGGAACACAGAAATATACATAAGAGCTCTCATGGGAGTGGGAAGCAGTGAGATCAGTGGGATCAGACTGTGCAGCTGCACTCTCTAGCATTTTGCGCCTTTGTCTCTCCTCAGTGTAAAGCTCACATTGTGGTAAAATTCCCACAGGCAGCCTGAATCCCACTGTGTGTGTGTGTGTGTGTGTGTGTGTGTGTGTGTGTGTGTGTTTGTGTGTGTTCACTCTCTCTAGTTCCAGCTCCTGTCTGATGATTACTCGTAGCAGAATAATTTGATTCTCTGTCTCTGTACTGTCCTGGTTTCAGCTCCCAAATCAAATGCTAAATCATTCACGATCCTATTGATTACCAGAGCATGCTCGAGGGGCTGAATGGTCTCCTCCTGTTCCTATTTCGGTTGGTCTTATGTTCTTAACACTATCTCCCAGCTCTTGGCCCCCACACTGGAGGTTATGACTCCACAAGGTCCTGATCTGTAGAGGGCTGCACTCTTCCGTGAGTCTCGGAGGGAACCAGCCTGATTTGGATTGGAGTTGCAGTCTCTCAGTGAGAAGTGAAATCTCCTTGAGGTTCCCCTCAGTCTCTCACTGTAAGGTGGAGCAGGCCAGTCTCAGGGAAGCAAACAACAGGCCAGGTTTGCCATGTCCTCCAGCTCCATTTCAGAAGGCCACATGGGAGGGGCTTGTTTCCTTCATCAGCTTCTCGTGCTCTCCCTTCTGGGTTAGGGTGGGGGCCGAATGGCCTTGCTCCTGGCTCCTATTGAGGTGCAGGATGGCAAGGATTAGGTTATACAGGGCATGCCCCTGGAGTGAATTCAGTTAGCTCAGTTGGCTGGACAGTTGGTTTATAATGCAGAGTAAAACCAATAGCGTGTGTTCAATTCCCACACCAGCTGGGGTTACCCTGAAGGACTCTCCCTTCCAACCCCTCCCCTCAGCTGGGGCAGAGTGACCCTCTGATTAAATTCCCACCAGACACCGCTCTCTAATGCGGAGCTGTCCCAAACTCTGGGAAGACTACGGTGACATTACATTGGTTTGTACCTGGGGCACTGTGTGCAGGACTAGTCACTGCATTGCCAGAGGGATGTTAGTGTGTGGGGAAGGTTTACTGGATGAATCCCCACTGGAATGAACAGCACTCACTTTCTCCCAGTTAAGACACTCTTGCAGATTTTGTGTCTTTGGAAACACAAGGACCAATTCACCTTGAACAGCAGCTGGATTTTATATCCATGGGCACCCAATAAGATTGGCTATTTTATACAAGCTGTCACACAAACACATACACACACAGACACAGGCACACTCTCACACATGCATACACACAGGCAGAACACTCTCTCACACACACATACACACACAGACACACGCTCCCTCAAACACACATACACACACAGACACACTCTCCCTCAAACACACACAGACACACTCTCACAAACACATACACACACACACACACACACACACACACACACACAGGCATACTCTCACATACATACACACAGGCACAACTCTCTCTCACACACATACACACACAGACACACGCTCCCTCAAACACACATACGCACACAGACACATGCTCCCTCAAACACACACACAGACACACTCTCACAAACACATACACACACACAAAGGCATGCTCTCACAAACATACACACAGACACAACTCTCTCTCACACACATACACACACAGACACACGCTCCCTCAAACACACGAACACAGACAGACACATGCTCCCTCAAACTCACACAGGCACACTCTCACATACACACACACAGGCACAACTCTCTCTCTCACACACATACACACACAGACACACTCTCCCTCAAACACACACACACAGACACACGCTCCCTCACATACACATAAGCACAATACTCTCACACACACATATACACACACAGGCACACACTCTCTCTCTCACATACACTGATGCACTCTCTCGCACACATAAACATAGACACACACACAGACACAATCTCTGTCTCTCTCACACACATACAGACACACACTGTCTCTCACACATACACACAGACACACTTTCTCACACACAGATGCACTCTCTCTTTCAGACACACACAGCCACACTCACACACACACACACACACACACACAAGCACAATCTCTCTCACACGCACATACACAGACACACTCTCTCTCACACACACACATGGACACACAGGCTCTCACACACACACTCTCCCACACAGACACTCTCTCTCACACACACTCTCACTCACACACACACAGTCTCTTACACACAGACACGCACACTCTCTCTCACCCATTCTCTCTCACACACTCTCTCACACACTGTCTCTTACACACAGACATACTCATTCTCTCACACACATGCACACATATACACTCTCTCACACACACATACACCCTCACTCTCACACACACATACACACTCCTTCTCACATACAGACACATTGTCACACACACACATAGACACACAGACACACTCTCTCACACACACATACACACAGATACACTCTCTCACACAAAAACATACTCTCTCACACACACACTTATACATTCTCTCTCACACACACCCTCACTCTCACACACATGCACACACAGACACATACTCCCTCATAAACACACACTTTTTCTCTCACGCACATACACACAGATACACAGAGATACACATGCATCCACTCTGTCACACACACAAACACGGGCAGTGCCTCTCTCTCTCTCTCTCTCTCTCTCTCTCTCTCTCTCTCTCTCTCTCTCTCTCTCTCTCTCTCTCTCTCTCACACACACACACACACACAGCTGTCATGGTTGAGGTATTGCTGGAGAAATGATTTCTTTGAGGACTGAGCCCTGATCTCACATGATGACTGCTCCAGGGAGAGAGACAGCAGCTACAGATGGACTTGTTGGATCTTCCTGTGCACAACCTCTTGCATCGACAGCGTTAGTCTGTTTGGGTGCCTGCTTTTCTAAAACGTCTTCAAGCAACAAGTGACAATAGATTGAGGAAAGTTTTCCTCCAAACCATGTTTCAGACACATTCTGCTGTTATTTTTCACTGATTGTTTAAAATGATCTGACTATTCTGAAATGGGGAGTGGCTTCCATTTCAAATTACAACACCAGAGTGCCTCGGGGAATTGCATCTGTTCCTTTCTACACTCTGCACTCTTTACCGCCAGATAGTTCTCCCTCAGTACCTCAGAAAGTGCTCCCTCAATACCTCAGATAATTCTCCCTCAGTACCTAAGAAAGTGCTCCCTCAATACCTAAGAAAGCACCTCTTTGTTGTGTTTAAGATCCAAAACCCATCAGTCAGTAGCTCCACAAAACATTCACATCCTCAACATTTCAGAATGCAGCCCAGCTCCCCCCTCAGATTGTGTTCAAATCCCTTCAGACTGGAAGGACCCACATCCACCCCTGTCCAAGATTGGAGCCCAGGTCCCCAGAACATTACTTGTCTCTCTGGATTAATTTTAGAATTCCTACAGTGTAGAAGCAAGCCATTCCATCCATTGGCTCCACACTGATTGTCTGAACAGCATCCCACCCAGACTCACATCCTCTACTCTATCCCTGTAATGCTGCATTTCCCATGGCATCTTTGGGCGGTGGGAGGAAACTGGATCACCTGGAGGGAACCCGCACAGATACAGAGAGAATGTGTAAACTCCACACGGACAGTCACCGGGAGTTAGAATCAAACCACTGAGGCACCGTGCTGTCCTCTCTCCTTTGATGCCATCTCATCTAACCTTTTACTAAGCAGTCTCCCATGTGAAACCTTCTCATCTGTCTCATTGGTCATCCCTTCAAAAGCTCTATCAAGTTGGACACATCATTTCCAAACAAAGCCAAGCTGGCTATCCCTAGTCAATTCTTGCTTTTCCAAATGCATGTAAGTTGTCTCTCAGAATGCCCTCCAACAGCTTACCCACCACTGCCATCAGGCTCACAGCTCCATAGTTCAATGGCTGTTCCTTGTAGCCTTACTTCAATAATGGCCCATCATTAATCACCGTCCAGTCTTCAGGCACCTCACCCGTTGCCACTGATCGGTCCATCTGACAAGGCCATCTCCATCCTTCTGTAATCTAAGGCTATCATCTTCAGTATTTATCACCCAACCAATCTTCATATCATTCATGAACCCACTGATTAACCCACCACCATTTAAATCTAAATCATTTCTTTCAACCACATCAGTAAGACCCCAATAGTGAGACATGAACTGACAGAGATTTCTAATTGGGCCATCACTGTCTGCTTCCTGCCACTCAGAATTCTGCTCCAAATTCCTTGGATCTTGAGTTTTTATGTTCACTATCAGTTTCCAACATGGATCCTGATAAAAGCCTTTCTGACCTCCAAGCAGATGACAGGAAAGCATTGCCCTTATTTACACACCTGGTCACCTCCTTAAAAAGTGCAATCCCATTGGTCAGACCTGACCCCTCCTTAACACCACCATTCTGACTGTTCTTCATGAACTCCAGTCTCTTTAAATGCTGATTAATTCTATCTCCCAAAATTTATTCCAACAGACGTCCCACCCACGATATTAGCCTGACTGGCCTGTAGCTGCCTGGTACATCTCATGCTCCTTCTTGAATAACAGTACCACATGGTCAGTCCGATGACACCTCTCCTGTGGACAGAGGGGCTTTGAAAATGTTTGCAAGTGTACCTGCTACATCCTCCATCACCTCATTCGGTAAACTGAGATACATTTCCACCATCCTTGGAGGTTTATCGGGTTTTAAGAAGGCCAGACCACTCAGAACCATCTCTCTCTATATATGCTAATTCATTTAATTGTATCACAGAGCATCTCCACGATTTCAGATCAAACCTGTCCCAATGAGCACTGACAAAATGCATTCATTCACTGTAGCCTCTGGGTCCATGCACAAATTCTCAATGTGTTTCTCTCACTAGCAATTCACCCTTAATGTCACTGTAAGGTACATTCAGAATTCTATTCCCCCTCTTAGCACTCCGCTCTCCCAGGTAATTAGCCTGTGATACGATTCGGAGGAGTGTGGGCTGTCATTCTGGATTTGGATTGCATTCTGGATGTGCATTGGGAAGCTCAGAAATAAGGAACACACCCTTGCTGAGTGCTACATGTGGGGCAGTGGGATTCATTTGGGATGAGCACATGGAAGCTGAGGGATAAAACAAAAATTCGATCCCTGGGAAAAGAGTGTGGTGCCTCTTCAGATTCAATAACCAATTAAAGATGGTCTGTTTGAACATAGTCTCTGGAATCTGGACGTGGGAATCATTGCTGAGCAGGGTATGTAGGAAGCAGGGGCAGACATATACTGAACAATTTCAGATATTCCTCTTAGACCACAAGACATAGAAGCAGAAACTAGGTCTTTCAGCCTATCTGATAGTGTGACACTCACTTAGTACTGACTCTCTTACAATGCAGGCATCCCCCAGACTGATGCGCTGACAGTGCAGCACTCCCTCAGTACTGACCCTCTGACAGTGTGGCACTCCCTCAGTACTGACCCCCTGACAGCGCAGCACTCCCTCAGTACTGACCCCCTGACAGCGCAGAACTCCCTCAGTACTGACCCCCTGACAGCGCAGCACTCCCTCTGTACTGACCCTCTGACATTGCAGCGCTCCCACAGTAATGACCCACTGACATTGCAGCACTCCCTCAGTACTGAACCCTCTTACAGTGTGCCACTCCCTCAGTACTGACCCCTCTGACGGTGTGGCACTCCCTCAGTACTGACTCTCTGACATTACAACACTCCCTCAGTACTGACCATCTGACATTGCAGTGCTTCCTCCGTCCTGACCCTCAGACAATGCTGCACTCCTTGCATACTGACCCACTGACAGTGCAGCACTCCCTCAGTACTGACCCCTGACAGCGCAGCACTCCCTCAGTACTGACCCCCTGACAGCGCAGCACTCCCTCTGTACTGACCCTCTGACAGTGCAGCTCTCCCTCAGTAGTGACCCCCTGACAGTGCAGCCCTCCCTCAGTAATGACCATTTGACAGTGCAGCACTCCCTCAGTAATGACCCTCTGACAGTGCAGCCCTCCCTCAGATTGACCACCTGACAGGGCATCACTCCCTCAGTAGTGACCCCCTGACAGTCCAGCACTCCCTCAGTCATGACCCTCTGACATTGCAGCGCTCCCACAGTAATGACCCACTGACATTGCAGCACTCCCTCAGTACTGAACCCTCTGACAGTGTGCCACTCCCTCAGTACTGACCCCTCTGACGGTGTGGCACTCCCTCAGTACTGACTCTCTGACATTACAACACTCCCTCAGTACTGACCATCTGACATTGCAGTGCTTCCTCCGTCCTGACCCTCAGACAATGCTGCACTCCTTGCATACTGACCCACTGACAGTGCAGCACTCCCTCAGTACTGACCCCTGACAGCGCAGCACTCCCTCAGTACTGACCCCCTGACAGCGCAGCACTCCCTCTGTACTGACCCTCTGACAGTGCAGCTCTCCCTCAGTAGTGACCCCCTGACAGTCCAGCACTCCCTCAGTCATGACCCTCTGACAGTGCAGCACTCCCTCAGTAATGACCCTCTGACAGTGCTGCACTCCCTCAGTAATAACCCCCTGACAGTGCTGCACTCCCTCAGTTCTGACCCTCTGAAATTGCAGTACTCCCTAAGTACTGACCCTCTGACATTGCAGCGCTCCCACAGTAATGACCCACTGACATTGCAGCACACCCTCAGTACTGACCCCTCTGACAGTGTGCCACTCCCTCAGTACTGACCCCTCTGACGGTGTGGCACTCCCTCAGTACTGACTCTCTGACATTACAACACTCCCTCAGTACTGACCATCTGACATTGCAGTGCTTCCTCCGTCCTGACCCTCAGACAATGCTGCACTCCTTGCATACTGACCCACTGACAGTGCAGCAGTCCCTCAGTACTGACCCCTGACAGCGCAGCACTCCCTCAGTACTGACCCCCTGACAGCGCAGCACTCCCTCTGTACTGACCCTCTGACAGTGCAGCTCTCCCTCAGTAGTGACCCCCTGACAGTGCAGCCCTCCCTCAGTAATGACCATTTGACAGTGCAGCACTCCCTCAGTAATGACCCTCTGACAGTGCAGCCCTCCCTCAGATTGACCACCTGACAGGGCATCACTCCCTCAGTAGTGACCCCCTGACAGTCCAGCACTCCCTCAGTCATGACCCTCTGACATTGCAGCGCTCCCACAGTAATGACCCACTGACATTGCAGCACTCCCTCAGTACTGAACCCTCTGACAGTGTGCCACTCCCTCAGTACTGACCCCTCTGACGGTGTGGCACTCCCTCAGTACTGACTCTCTGACATTACAACACTCCCTCAGTACTGACCATCTGACATTGCAGTGCTTCCTCCGTCCTGACCCTCAGACAATGCTGCACTCCTTGCATACTGACCCACTGACAGTGCAGCACTCCCTCAGTACTGACCCCTGACAGCGCAGCACTCCCTCAGTACTGACCCCCTGACAGCGCAGCACTCCCTCTGTACTGACCCTCTGACAGTGCAGCTCTCCCTCAGTAGTGACCCCCTGACAGTCCAGCACTCCCTCAGTCATGACCCTCTGACAGTGCAGCACTCCCTCAGTAATGACCCTCTGACAGTGCTGCACTCCCTCAGTAATAACCCCCTGACAGTGCTGCACTCCCTCAGTTCTGACCCTCTGAAATTGCAGTACTCCCTAAGTACTGACCCTCTGACATTGCAGCGCTCCCACAGTAATGACCCACTGACATTGCAGCACACCCTCAGTACTGACCCCTCTGACAGTGTGCCACTCCCTCAGTACTGACCCCTCTGACGGTGTGGCACTCCCTCAGTACTGACTCTCTGACATTACAACACTCCCTCAGTACTGACCATCTGACATTGCAGTGCTTCCTCCGTCCTGACCCTCAGACAATGCTGCACTCCTTGCATACTGACCCACTGACAGTGCAGCACTCCCTCAGTACTGACCCCTGACAGCGCAGCACTCCCTCAGTACTGACCCCCTGACAGCGCAGCACTCCCTCTGTACTGACCCTCTGACAGTGCAGCTCTCCCTCAGTAGTGACCCCCTGACAGTGCAGCCCTCCCTCAGTAATGACCATTTGACAGTGCAGCACTCCCTCAGTAATGACCCTCTGACAGTGCAGCCCTCCCTCAGATTGACCACCTGACAGGGCATCACTCCCTCAGTAGTGACCCCCTGACAGTCCAGCACTCCCTCAGTCATGACCCTCTGACATTGCAGCGCTCCCACAGTAATGACCCACTGACATTGCAGCACTCCCTCAGTACTGAACCCTCTGACAGTGTGCCACTCCCTCAGTACTGACCCCTCTGACGGTGTGGCACTCCCTCAGTACTGACTCTCTGACATTACAACACTCCCTCAGTACTGACCATCTGACATTGCAGTGCTTCCTCCGTCCTGACCCTCAGACAATGCTGCACTCCTTGCATACTGACCCACTGACAGTGCAGCACTCCCTCAGTACTGACCCCTGACAGCGCAGCACTCCCTCAGTACTGACCCCCTGACAGCGCAGCACTCCCTCTGTACTGACCCTCTGACAGTGCAGCTCTCCCTCAGTAGTGACCCCCTGACAGTCCAGCACTCCCTCAGTCATGACCCTCTGACAGTGCAGCACTCCCTCAGTAATGACCCTCTGACAGTGCTGCACTCCCTCAGTAATAACCCCCTGACAGTGCTGCACTCCCTCAGTTCTGACCCTCTGAAATTGCAGTACTCCCTAAGTACTGACCCTCTGACATTGCAGCGCTCCCACAGTAATGACCCACTGACATTGCAGCACACCCTCAGTACTGACCCCTCTGACAGTGTGCCACTCCCTCAGTACTGACCCCTCTGACGGTGTGGCACTCCCTCAGTACTGACTCTCTGACATTACAAGACTCCCTCATTACTGACCATCTGACATTGCAGTGCTTCCTCCGTCCTGACCCCCAGACAATGCTGCACTCCTTGCATACTGACTCAGTGACAGTGCAGCACTCCTTCAGTACTGAGCCCTCTGACACTGCAGCATTCCCTCAGTACTGACCCTCTGACATTGCGGAGCACCCTCAGTACTGACCCTCTGATTGTGGAACGCTCCCTCAGTACTGACCCTCTGAAAGCGCAGCACTCCCTCAGTACTGACCTTGTGACAGTGCAGCACTCCCTCAGTACTGACCCTCTGACAGTGCAGCACTCCCTCAGTGCATACCTTCTGACAGTGCAGCACTCCCTTAGTGCTGACCCTCTGGCAGTGTAGCACTCCCTCAGCACTGACCCTCTGAGAGTGTCGCACTCCCTCTGTATTGACCCTTTGGCGGTGTAGCACTTTCTCAGCACTGACCCGCTGACAGTGTGACACTCCGTCAGTGCTGACCCTCTGAGAGTGTGACACTCCCTAAGTACTGACCGTCTGACATTTCAGCACACCCTCACTACTGACCCTCTGACTGTGCAGCACTCCCTCAATGTGACCCTCCGACAGTGCAGCACTCCCTCAGTACTGACCCTCTCACAGTGTGACACTCCCCCAGTGCTGATACTCTGACAGTGTGGCACTCGCTCAGTCATGACCCCTCTGACAGAGCAACACTATCTCAGTACTGACCCTCTGACAGTGTGGCACTGCCACAGTGCTGAACCTGTGACATTGCAGCACTCCCTCAGTACTGACCCTCTGGCAGTGTAGCACTACCTCAGTATTGACCCTCTGACATTGCAGCACTCCCTCAGTGTTGACCCTCTGACATTGCAGCACTCCCTCAGTGCTGACCCGAAGACAGTGCACCAATCCCTCAGTATTGACCCTCTGGCAATGTGACAATCCCGCAGCACTGACCCTCTGACAGGGCAACACTCCATCAGTACAGACACTCTCACAGTGCAGCACTCCCTCAGCACTGTCACTCTGAGAGTGTGGCACTCCATCAGTACTGACCCTCTGACAGTGTGGCACTCCCTCAGTACTGACCCTCTGATAGTGCAGGACTCCCTCAGTACTGACAGTCTGACAGTGCAGAACTCCCTCAGTACTGACTCTCTCACAGTGTGGCACTCCCTCAATACTGTCACTCTGACAGTGCAGCACTCCCTCAATACTGTCACTCTGACAGTGCAGCACTCCCTCAATACTGACCCTCTGACAGTGCAGCACTCCCTCAATTCTGTCAATCTGACAGTGCAGTACTCCCTCAATACTGTCACTCTGACACTGAGGCACTCACACAGTGCTGACACTCTGACAGTGCAGCACTTCCTCAGCACTGACCCTCTGACAGTGTTGCACTCCCTCTGGACTGACCCTTTGGCAGTGTAGCACTCCCTCAGCACTGACCCACTGACAGTGTAACACTCCCACAGTGCTGACCGTCTCAAAGTGTGGCACTCCCTAAGTACTGACCTTCTGACATTGTAGCACTCCGTCTGTACTGACCATCTGACAGTGCAGCACTCCCTCAATACTGACCCTCTGACAGTGCAGCACTCCCTCAATACTGTCACTCTGACACTGAGGTACTCCCACAGTGCTGACACTCTGACAGTGCAGCACTCCCTCAGCACTGACCCTCTGACAGTGTTGCACTCCCTCTCTACTGACCCTTTCGCAGTGTAGCACTCCCTCAGCACTGACCCGCGACAGTGTGACACTCCCTCAGTGCTGACGCTCTGATAGTGTTACACTGCCTAAGTATTGACCCTCTGACATTGCAGCACTCCGTCTGTGCTGACCATCTGACAGTGCAGCACTCCCTCAGTACTGACCCTCTGAGAGTGCAGCACTCCCTCAGTGCTGACCCTCTGACAGTGTGGCACTCCCTCAGTACTGACCCTCTGGCAGTGCAGCACGCCCTCAGCACTGAACCTCCGACAGGGTTGGACTCCCTCAGTGTTGACCCCCTGACAGTGTGACACTCCCTCAGTACTGAACCGCTGACAGTGCCACACTCTCTCTGTACTGACCCTTTTGCACTGTAGCACACACTCAGCACTGACTGTTTGGAAGTGTAGCGCTCCCTCAGTCCTGACCCTCTGACAGTGTGACAATCCCTTAGTACTGATGCTCTGACAGTGTGGCACTCGCTCAGAAATGACCCGTCTGACAGAGCAACACTATCTCAGTACTGACCCTCTGACAGTGTCGCACTCCCTCTGTATTGACCCTTTGGCGGTGTTGAACACCCTCAGTACTGACCCTCTGACAGTGCAGTACTCCCTCAGTACTGACCCTCTGACAGTGTGACGCTTCCAAAGTGTTGATACTCTGACAGGGTGGCACTCGCTCAGTAATGACCCCTCTGAGAGAGCAACACTATCTCACTACTGACTCTCTCAGACAGTGTGGCACTCCCTCAGTGCTGACCCTGTGACATTGCAGCACTCCCTCAGTACAGAGCGTTTAGCGGTGCAGCATTCCTCCAGTGCTTACCCTTTCATGCTGCAGCACTCTCTCAGTACTGACCCTCTGACAGTGTTGCACTCCCTCATTACTGAACCTCCAGCAGTGTAGCACTCCCTCAGTACTGACCCTCTGACATTGCAGAACTCCCTCAGTACTGACTCTCTGACAGTGCAGCACTCGCTCAGTACTGACTCTCTGACAGTGCAGCACTCCCTCAGTACTGACTCTCTGACAGTGCAGTACTCCCTCAGTACTGATTCTCTGACAGTGCAGCACTCCCACAGTACTGACCCTCTGACATTGCAGCACTCCCTCTGTACTGACCCTCTGACATTGCAGCACTCCCTCATTACTGACTCTCTGACAGTGCAACACTCCCTCAATACTGACCCCTCTGACAGTGCAGCTCTCCCTCAGTACTGACAGTGCAGCACTCCCTCAATACTGTCACTCTGACAGTGTGGCACCCCATCAGTATTGACCCTCTGACAGTTCAGCATGCCCTCAATACTGATCTTCAGCCAGTGCAGCACTCCCTCAGTCCTGACTCTCTCACAGTTCAGCTCTCTCTCACTGATTACCCTCTGCATTTCAGCGCTTCCAACGTCCCGACCGTCTGACAATGCTGCACTCCCTCTATACTGACTCTCTGGCAATGCAGGAATCCCTCAGTACTGACCCTCTGACAGTGCATCACTCCCTCCGTACTGACCCTCTGACAGTGCAGCACTCCCTTAGTACTGACTGTCCGACAGTGCAGCACTCCCTCAGTACTGACCCTCTGACAGTGCAGCACACTCTCAGTACTGACCCTCTGACATTTCAGCGTTTCCTCCATCCCGACCCTCTGACAATGCTGCACTCTCTCAATACTGACTCTCTGGCAATGCAGCAGTCCCTCAGTACTGACTGTCCAACAGTGCAGTGATCTCATATGACCGATTCATGACAGTGTGAACCTGATTTCCTACTGACCCTCTTACAGTGCAGCAGTCCCTGAGTACAGCTTTCCTGACAGTGCAGCATCCACTCAGTACTGACCCTCTGACAGTGTGACACTCCCGCAGTACTGACCATCTGACAGTGCAGTACTCCCTCAGTACTGACCCTCTGACAGTGCAGCACTCCCTCAGTACTGACACTCTGACAGTGCAGGAATCCCTCAGTACTGACACTCTGGGAGTGCAACACTCCCTCAGTACTGACACTCTGACAGTGCGGCACTCCCTCAGTACTGACCCTCTGACATTGCAGCACTCCCTCAGTACTGACCCTCTGACATTGCAGCACTCCCTCAGTGCTGATCCTCTGTCATTGCAGCACTCCCCCAGTGCTGACCCTCTGACATTGCAGCACTCCCTCATTACTGACTCTCTGACAGTGCAGCACTCCCTCTGTACTGACAGTGCAGCACCCCCTCAATACTGTCACTCTGACAGTGTGGCACCCCCTCAGTATTGACCCTCTGACAGATCAGCATTCCCTCAATACTGATCCTCAGCCAGTGCAGCACTCCCTCAGTGCTGACTCTCTGACAGTGCAGCACTCCTTCAGTACTAACCCTCTGACAGTGCAGCACTCTCTCAGTACTGACCCTCTGACATTTCAGCGTTTCCTCCATCCCCACCCTCTGACAATGCTGCACTCCCTCAATACTGACTCTCTGGCAATGCAGCAGGCCCTCAGTACTGACTGGCCAACAGTTCAGTGATCTCTCATGACCGATTCATGACAGTGTGAACCTGATTCCCTACTGACCCTCTGACAGTGCAGCAGTCCCTGAGTCCAGCTTTCCTGACAGTGCAGAATCCGCTCAGTACTGACCCTCTGACAGTGTGATACTCCCGCAGTACTGACCATCTGACAGTGCAGTACTCCCTCAGTACTCACCCTCTGACAGTGTGACACTCCCTCAGTACTGACACTCTGACAGTGCAGCAATCCCACAGTACTGATATTCTGATAGTGCAGAACTCCTTCAGTACTAACCTTCTGACTTTGCAGCACTCCCTCTGTACTGACCCTCTGACAGAGTGGCAAAGCCCTAGGTACTGTCTCCCTGAGAGTGCTGCACTCCCTCAGTGCTGACTCACTGACATTGCAGCACTCCATCAGTACCGACCCTCTAACATTGCAGCACACCCTCAGTACTGACCCTCTGACATTACAGCACTCCCTCAGTGCTGACCCTCTGACAGTGCACCACTCCCTCAGTACTGACCCACTGACATTGCAGCACTCCCTTAGTCCTGACTGTCCGACAGTGCAGCACTCCTTCAGTACTGACCCTCTGACAGTGCAGCACTCTCTCAGTACTGACCCTCTGACATATCAGCGTTTCCTCCATCCCGACCCTCTGACAATGCTGCACTCCCTCAATACTGACTCTCTGGCAATGCAGCAGGCCCTCAGTACTGACTGTCCAACAGTGCAGTGATCTCTCATGACCGATTCATGACAGTGTGAACCTGATTTCCTACTGACCCTCTTACAGTGCAGCAGTCCCTGAGTACAGCTTTCCTGACAGTGCAGCATCCACTCAGTACTGACCCTCTGACAGTGTAACACTCCCGCAGTACTGACCATCTGACAGTGCAGTACTCCCTCAGTACTGACCCTCTGACAGTGCAGCACTCCCTCAGTACTGACACTCTGACAGTGTGGCACTCGCTCAGTAATGACCCCTCTGAGTGAGCAACACTATCTCACTACTGACTCTCTCAGACAGTGTGGCACTCCCTCAGTGCTGACCCTGTGACATTGCAGCACTCCCTCAGTACAGAGCGTTTAGCGGTGCAGCATTCCTCCAGTGCTTACCATTTCATACTGCAGCACTCTCTCAGTACTGACCCTCTGACAGTGTTGCACTCCCTCATTACTGAACCTCCAGCAGTGTAGCACTCCCTCAGTACTGACCCTCTGACATTGCAGCACTCCCTCAGTACTGACTCTCTGACAGTGCAGCACTCGCTCAGTACTGACTCTCTGACAGTGCAGCACTCCCTCAGTACTGACTCTCTGACAGTGCAGTACTCCCTCCGTACTGATTCTCTGACAGTGCAGCACTCCCACAGTACTGACCCTCTGACATTGCAGTACTCCCTCTGTACTGACCCTCTGACATTGCAGCACTCCCACAGTACTGACTCTCTGAGAATGCAGCACTCCCTTGGTACTGACACTCTGACGTTGCAGCACTCCTTCAGTGCTGACCCTCTGTCATTGCAGCACTCCCTCAGTGCTGACCGTCTGACAGTGCAGCAATCCCTCAGTCTTGACCCTCTGGCAGTGTGACAATCCCTCAGTACTGACCCTCTGACATTGCAGCACTCCCTCATTACTGACTCTCTGACAGTGCAACACTCCCTCAATACTGACCCCTCTGACAGTGCAGCTCTCCCTCAGTACTGACAGTGCAGCACTCCCTCAATACTGTCACTCTGACAGTGTGGCACCCCATCAGTATTGACCTTCTGACAGTTCAGCATGCCCTCAATACTGATCCTCAGCCAGTGCAGCACTCCCTCAGTCCTGACTCTCTCACAGTTCAGCTCTCTCTCACTGATTACCCTCTGCATTTCAGCGCTTCCAACTTCCCGACCGTCTGACAATGCTGCACTCCCTCTATACTGACTCTCTGGCAATGCAGGAATCCCTCAGTACTGACCCTCTGACAGTGCATCACTCCCTCCGTACTGACCCTCTGACAGTGCAGCACTCCCTCAGTACTGACCCTCTGACAGTGCAGCACACTCTCAGTACTGACCCTCTGACATTTCAGCGTTTCCTCCATCCCGACCCTCTGACAATGCTGCACTCTCTCAATACTGACTCTCTGGCAATGCAGCAGTCCCTCAGTACTGACTGTCCAACAGTGCAGTGATCTCTCATGACCGATTCATGACAGTGTGAACCTGATTTCCTACTGACCCTCTTACAGTGCAGCAGTCCCTGAGTACAGCTTTCCTGACAGTGCAGCATCCACTCAGTACTGACCCTCTGACAGTGTGACACTCCCGCAGTACTGACCATCTGACAGTGCAGTACTCCCTCAGTACTGACCCTCTGACAGTGCAGCACTCCCTCACTACTGACACTCTGACAGTGCAGGAATCCCTCAGTACTGACACTCTGGGAGTGCAACACTCCCTCAGTACTGACACTCTGACAGTCCGGCACTCCCTCAGTACTGACCCTCTGACATTGCAGCACTCCCTCAGTACTGACCCTCTGACATTGCAGCACTCCCTCAGTGCTGATCCTCTGTCATTGCAGCACTCCCCCAGTGCTGACCCTCTGACATTGCAGCACTCCCTCATTACTGACTCTCTGACAGTGCAGCACTCCCTCTGTACTGACAGTGCAGCACCCCCTCAATACTGTCACTCTGACAGTGTGGCACCCCCTCAGTATTGACCCTCTGACAGTTCAGCATTCCCTCAATACTGATCCTCAGCCAGTGCAGCACTCCCTCAGTGCTGACTCTCTGACAGTGCAGCACTCCTTCAGTACTAACCCTCTGACAGTGCAGCACTCTCTCAGTACTGACCCTCTGACATTTCAGCGTTTCCTCCATCCCGACCCTCTGACAATGCTGCACTCCCTCAATACTGACTCTCTGGCAATGCAGCAGGCCCTCAGTACTGACTGTCCAACAGTTCAGTGATCTCTCATGACCGATTTATGACAGTGTGAACCTGATTCCCTACTGACCCTCTGACAGTGCAGCAGTCCCTGAGTCCAGCTTTCCTGACAGTGCATCATCCGCTCAGTACTGACCCTCTGACAGTGTGACACTCCCTCAGTACTGACACTCTGACAGTGCAGCAATCCCACAGTACTGATATTCTGATAGTGCAGAACTCCTTCAGTACTAACCTTCTGACTTTGCAGCACTCCCTCTGTACTGACCCTCTGACAGTGTGGCAAAGCCCTAGGTACTGTCTCCCTGAGAGTGCAGCACTCCCTCAGTGCTGACTCACTGACAGTGCAGCACTCCATCATTACCGACCCTTTAACATTGCAGCACTCCCTCAGTACTGACCCTCTGACATTACAGCACTCCCTCAGTGCTGACCCTCTGACAGTGCACCACTCCCTCAGTACTGACCCACTGACATTGCAGCACTCCCTTAGTACTGACTGTCCGACAGTGCAGCACTCCTTCAGTACTGAACCTCTGACATTGCAGCACTCTCTCAGTACTGACTCTCTGACATATCAGCGATTCCTCCATCCCGACCCTCTGACAATGCTGCACTCCCTCAATACTGACTCTCTGGCAATGCAGCAGGCCCTCAGTCCTGACTGTCCAACAGTGCAGTGATCTCTCATGACCGATTCATGACAGTGTGAACCTGATTTCCTACTGACCCTCTTACAGTGCAGCAGTCCCTGAGTACAGCTTTCCTGACAGTGCAGCATCCACTCAGTACTGACCCTCTGACAGTGTAACACTCCCGCAGTACTGACCATCTGACAGTGCAGCACTCCCTCAGTACTGACACTCTGACAGTGTGGCACTCGCTCAGTAATGACCCCTCTGAGTGAGCAACACTATCTCACTACTGACTCTCTCAGACAGTGTGGCACTCCCTCAGTGCTGACCCTGTGACATTGCAGCACTCCCTCAGTACAGAGCGTTTAGCGGTGCAGCATTCCTCCAGTGCTTACCCTTTCATACTGCAGCACTCTCTCAGTACTGACCCTCTGACAGTGTTGCACTCCCTCATTACTGAACCTCCAGCAGTGTAGCACTCCCTCAGTACTGACCCTCTGACATTGCAGCACTCCCTAAGTACTGACTCTCTGACAGTGCAGCACTCGCTCAGTACTGACTCTCTGACAGTGCAGCACTCCCTCAGTACTGACTCTCTGACAGTGCAGTACTCCCTCAGTACTGATTCTCTGACAGTGCAGCACTCCCACAGTACTGACCCTCTGACATTGCAGTACTCCCTCTGTACTGACCCTCTGACATTGCAGCACTCCCTCAGTACTGACTCTCTGACATATCAGCGTTTCCTCCATCCCGACCCTCTGACAATGCTGCACTCCCTCAATACTGACTCTCTGGCAATGCAGCAGGCCCTCAGTACTGACTGTCCAACAGTGCAGTGATCTCTCATGACCGATTCATGACAGTGTGAACCTGATTTCCTACTGACCCTCTTACAGTGCAGCAGTCCCTGAGTACAGCTTTCCTGACAGTGCAGCATCCACTCAGTACTGACCCTCTGACAGTGTAACACTCCCGCAGTACTGACCATCTGACAGTGCAGTACTCCCTCAGTACTGACCCTCTGACAGTGCAGCATTCCCTCAGTACTGACACTCTGACAGTGTGGCACTCGCTCAGTAATGACCCCTCTGAGTGAGCAACACAATCTCACTGCTGACTCTCTCAGACAGTGTGGCACTCCCTCAGTGCTGACCCTGTGACATTGCAGCACTCCCTCAGTACAGAGCGTTTAGCGGTGCAGCATTCCTCCAGTGCTTACCCTTTCATACTGCAGCACTCTCTCAGTACTGACCCTCTGACAGTGTTGCACTCCCTCATTACTGAACCTCCAGCAGTGTAGCACTCCCTCAGTACTGACCCTCTGACATTGCAGCACTCCCTCAGTACTGACTCTCTGACAGTGCAGCACTCGCTCAGTACTGACTCTCTGACAGTGCAGCACTCCCTCAGTACTGACTCTCTGACAGTGCAGTACTCCCTCAGTACTGATTCTCTGACAGTGCAGCACTCCCACAGTACTGACCCTCTGACATTGCAGTACTCCCTCTGTACTGACCCTCTGACATTGCAGCACTCCCTCAGTACTGACTCTCTGAGAGTGCAGCACTCCCTTGGTACTGACACTCTGACGTTGCAGCACTCCTTCAGTGCTGACCCTCTGTCATTGCAGCACTCCCTCAGTGCTGACCCTCTGACAGTGCAGCAATCCCTCAGTCTTGACCCTCTGGCAGTGTGACAATCCCTCAGTATTGACCCTCTGACATTGCAGCACTCCCTCATTACTGACTCTCTGACAGTGCAACACTCCCTCAATACTGACCCCTCTGACAGTGCAGCTCTCCCTCAGTACTGACAGTGCAGCACTCCCTCAATACTGTCACTCTGACAGTGTGGCACCCCATCAGTATTGACCCTCTGACAGTTCAGCATGCCCTCAATACTGATCCTCAGCCAGTGCAGCACTCCCTCAGTCCTGACTCTCTCACAGTTCAGCTCTCTCTCACTGATTACCCTCTGCATTTCAGCGCTTCCAACGTCCCGACCGTCTGACAATGCTGCACTCCCTCTATACTGACTCTCTGGCAATGCAGGAAACCCTCAGTACTGACCCTCTGACAGTGCATCACTCCCTCCGTACTGACCCTCTGACAGTGCAGCACTCCCTTAGTACTGACTGTCCGACAGTGCAGCACTCCCTCAGTACTGACCCTCTGACAGTGCAGCATGCCCTCAATACTGATCCTCAGCCAGTGCAGCACTCCCTCAGTCCTGACTCTCTCACAGTTCAGCTCTCTCTCACTGATTACCCTCTGCATTTCAGCGCTTCCAACGTCCCGACCGTCTGACAATGCTGCACTCCCTCTATACTGACTCTCTGGCAATGCAGGAATCCGTCAGTACTGACCCTCTGACAGTGCATCACTCCCTCCGTACTGACCCTCTGACAGTGCAGCACTCCCTTAGTACTGACTGTCCGACAGTGCAGCACTCCCTCAGTACTGACCCTCTGACAGTGCAGCACACTCTCAGTACTGACCCTCTGACATTTCAGCGTTTCCTCCATCCCGACCCTCTGACAATGCTGCACTCTCTCAATACTGACTCTCTGGCAATGCAGCAGTCCCTCAGTACTGACTGTCCAACAGTGCAGTGATCTCTCATGACCGATTCATGACAGTGTGAACCTGATTTCCTACTGACCCTCTTACAGTGCAGCAGTCCCTGAGTACAGCTTTCCTGACAGTGCAGCATCCACTCAGTACTGACCCTCTGACAGTGTGACACTCCCGCAGTACTGACCATCTGACAGTGCAGTACTCCCTCAGTACTGACCCTCTGACAGTGCAGCACTCCCTCAGTACTGACACTCTGACAGTGCAGGAATCCCTCAGTACTGACACTCTGGGAGTGCAACACTCCCTCAGTACTGACACTCTGACAGTGCGGCACTCCCTCAGTACTGACCCTCTGACATTGCAGCACTCCCTCAGTACTGACCCTCTGACATTGCAGCACTCCCTCAGTGCTGATCCTCTGTCATTGCAGCACTCCCTCATTACTGACTCTCTGACAGTGCAGCACTCCCTCTGTACTGACAGTGCAGCACCCCCTCAATACTGTCACTCTGACAGTGTGGCACCCCCTCAGTATTGACCCTCTGACAGTTCAGCATTCCCTCAATACTGATCCTCAGCCAGTGCAGCACTCCCTCAGTGCTGACTCTCTGACAGTGCAGCACTCCTTCAGTACTAACCCTCTGACAGTGCAGCACTCTCTCAGTACTGACCCTCTGACATTTCAGCGTTTCCTCCATCCCGACCCTCTGACAATGCTGCACTCCCTCAATACTAACTCTCCGGCAATGCAGCAGGCCCTCAGTACTGACAGTCCAACAGTGCAGTGATCTCTCATGAACGATTTATGACAGTGTGAACCTGATTCCCTACTGACCCTCTGACAGTGCAGCAGTCCCTGAGTCCAGCTTTCCTGACAGTGCAGCATCCGCTCAGTACTGACCCTCTGACAGTGTGACACTCCCGCAGTACTGACCATCTGACAGTGCAGTACTCCCTCAGTACTCACCCTCTGACAGTGTGACACTCCCTCAGTACTGACACTCTGACATTTCAGCGTTTCCTCCATCCCGACCCTCTGACAATGCTGCACTCCCTCAATACTGACTCTCTGGCAATGCAGCAGTCCCTCAGTACTGACTGTCCAACAGTGCAGTGATCTCTCATGACCGATTCATGACAGTGTGAACCTGATTCCCTACTGACCCTCTGACAGTTCAGCAGTCCCTGAGTCCAGCTTTCCTGACAGTGCAGCATCCGCTCAGTACTGACCCTCTGACAGTGTGACACTCCCGCAGTACTGACCATCTGACAGTGCAGTACTCCCTCAGTACTCACCCTCTGACAGTGTGACACTCCCTCAGTACTGACACTCTGACAGTGCAGCAATCCCACAGTACTGATATTCTGATAGTGCAGAACTCCTTCAGTACTAACCTTCTGACTTTGCAGCACTCCCTCTGTACGGACCCTCTGACAATGTGGCAAAGCCCTAGGTACTGACTCCCAGAGAGTGCAGCACTCCCTCAGTGCTGACTCACTGACAGTGCAGCACTCCATCAGTACCGACCCTCTAACATTGCAGCACTCCCTCAGTACTGACCCTCTGACATTACAGCACTCCCTCAGTGCTGACCCTCTGACAGTGCACCACTCCCTCAGTACTGACCCACTGACATTGCAGCACTCCCTTAGTACTGACTGTCCGACAGTGCAGCACTCCTTCAGTGCTGACCCTCTGACAGTGCAGCACTCTCTCAGTACTGACCCTCTGACATATCAGCGTTTCCTCCATCCCGACCCTCTGACAATGCTGCACTCCCTCAATACTGACTCTCTGGCAATGCAGCAGGCCCTCAGTACTGACTGTCCAACAGTGCAGTGATCTCTCATGACCGATTCATGACAGTGTGAACCTGATTTCCTACTGACCCTCTTACAGTGCAGCAGTCCCTGAGTACAGCTTTCCTGACAGTGCAGCATCCACTCAGTACTGACCCTTTGACAGTGTGACACTCCCGCAGTACTGACCATCTGACAGTGCAGTACTCCCTCAGTACTGACCCTCTGACAGTGCAGCACTCCCTCAGTACTGACACTCTGACAGTGTGGCACTCGCTCAGTAATGACCCCTCTGAGAGAGCAACACTATCTCACTACTGACTCTCTCAGACAGTGTGGCACTCCCTCAGTGCTGACCCTGTGACATTGCAGCACTCCCTCAGTACAGAGCGTTTAGCGGTGCAGCATTCCTTCAGTGCTTACCCTTTCATACTGCAGCACTCTCTCAGTACTGACCCTCTGACAGTGTTGCACTTCCTCATTACTGAACCTCCAGCAGTGTAGCACTCCCTCAGTATTGACCCTCTGACATTGCAGCACTCCCTCAGTACTGACTCTCTGACAGTGCAGCACTCGCTCAGTACTGACTCTCTGACAGTGCAGTACTCCCTCAGTACTGATTCTATGACAGTGCAGCACTCCCACAGTACTGACCCTCTGACATTGCATGCACTCCCTCTGTACTGACCCTCTGACATTGCAGCACTCCCTCAGTACTGACTCTCTGAGAGTGCAGCACTCCCTTGGTACTGACACTCTGACGTTGCAGCACTCCTTCAGTGCTGACCCTCTGTCATTGCAGCACTCCCTCAGTGCTGACCCTCTGATAGTGCAGCAATCCCTCAGTCTTGACCCTCTGGCAGTGTGACAATCCCTCAGTACTGACCCTCTGACATTGCAGCACTCCCTCATTACTGACTCTCTAACAGTGCAACACTCCCTCAATACTGACCCCTCTGACAGTGCAGCTCTCCCTCAGTACTGACAGTGCAGCACTCCCTCAATACTGTCACTCTGACAGTGTGGCACCCCATCAGTATTGACCCTCTGACAGTTCAGCATGCCCTCAATACTGATCCTCAGCCAGTGCAGCACTCCCTCAGTCCTGACTCTCTCACAGTTCAGCTCTCTCTCACTGATTACCCTCTGCATTTCAGCGCTTCCAACGTCCCGACCGTCTGACAATGCTGCACTCCCTCTATACTGACTCTCTGGCAATGCAGGAAACCCTCAGTACTGACCCTCTGACAGTGCATCACTCCCTCCGTACTGACCCTCTGACAGTGCAGCACTCCCTTAGTACTGACTGTCCGACAGTGCAGCACTCCCTCAGTACTGACCCTCTGACAGTGCAGCACACTCTCAGTACTGACCCTCTGACATTTCAGCGTTTCCTCCATCCCGACACTCTGACAATGCTGCACTCTCTCAATACTGACTCTCTGGCAATGCAGCAGTCCCTCAGTACTGACTGTCCAACAGTGCAGTGATCTCTCATGACCGATTCATGACAGTGTGAACCTGATTTCCTACTGACCCTCTTACAGTGCAGCAGTCCCTGAGTACAGCTTTCCTGACAGTGCAGCATCCACTCAGTACTGACCCTCTGACAGTGTGACACTCCCGCAGTACTGACCATCTGACAGTGCAGTACTCCCTCAGTACTGACCCTCTGACAGTGCAGCATTCCCTCAGTACTGACACTCTGACAGTGCAGGAATCCCTCAGTACTGACACTCTGGGAGTGCAACACTCCCTCAGTACTGACACTCTGACAGTGCGGCACTCCCTCAGTACTGACCCTCTGACATTGTAGCACTTCCTCAGTGCTGACCCTCTGTCATCGCAGCACTCCCTCAGTGCTGACCGTCTGACAGTGCAGCATTCCCTCAGTACTGACCCTCTGACAGTGCAGCATTCCCTCAGTACTGACACTCTGACAGTGCAGGAATCCCTCAGTACTGACACTCTGGGAGTGCAACACTCCCTCAGTACTGACCTTCTGACATTGCAGCACTCCCTCAGTACTGACCCTCTGACATTGCAGCACTTCCTCAGTGCTGACCCTCTGTCATCGCAGCACTCCCTCAGTGCTGACCGTCTGACAGTGCAGCATTCCCTCAGTACTGATCCTCTAACAGTGGGACACTCCCGCAGTACTGACCATCTGACAGTGCAGTACTCCCTCAGGACTGACCCTCTGACAGTGTGTCACTCCCGCAGTAGTGACCATCTGACAGTGCAGTACTCCCTCATTACTGACCCTCTGACAGTGCAGCACTCCCTCAGTACAGACCCTTTGGCAGTGCAACACTCCCTCAGTGCTGACCCTCTGATAGTGTGACACTCCCTCAGTGCTGAACTTCTGACAGTGCAGCACTCCCTCAGTGCTGATCCTTTGACAGGGTGACACTCCCTCAGTGCTGACCCTCTGACAGTGTGTCACTCCCGCAGTACTGACCATCTGACAGGCCAGTACTCCCTCAGTACTGACCCTCTGACAGTGCAGCACTCCCTCTGTACTGACCCTCTGATCGTGCAGCACTCCCTCAGTGCTGATCCTCTGACAGTGTGACACTCTCTCAGTGCTGAACCTCTAACAGTGCAGTACTCCCTCAGTACTGACCCTCTGACAGTGCAGCACTTCCTCATTATTGACCTTTTGGCAGTGCAGCATTCCCTCAGTCCTGACCCTCTGGTAGTGTGACCCTACCTCAATACTGACAGTCCGACATTGTAGCACTCCCTCAGTACTGACCCATCTGACAGTGGCACTCCCTCAGTACTGACACTGAGAGTGCAGCACTCCCTCAGTACTGACCCTCGAACAATGCAGCACTCCCTCAGTATTGATTCTCTGACATTGCAGCACTCACTCAGAACTGAACCCTCTGACAGTGTGACACTCCCTCAGTGCTGATCCTCTGACAGTGCAGCATTCCCTCAGCGCTGACCCATCTTACAGTGTGGCACTCCCTCAGTACTGACCCTTTGGCAGTGTAACACTCCTTCAGTACTGACACTCCGGCATTGTGGCACTCCCTCAGTGTTGACCCCCTGACAGTGTGACACTCCCTCAGTACTTAACCGCTGACAGTGCAGCACTCTCTCTGTACTGACCCTTTTGCAGTGTAGCACTCACTCAGCACTGACTGTTTGGAAGTGTAGCGCTCCCTCAGTACTGACGCTCTGACAGAGCAACACTTTCCCAGTACTGACCCTCTGACAGTGAGGCACTCCCTCAGAACTGACCCTCTGACAGTGAGGCACTCTCTCAGTAGTGACCCTGTCACAGTTCAACTCTTTCTCAGTAATAATCCTCTGACATTTCAGTGTTTCCTGCGTCCCGACCCTCTGAAAATGCTGCACTCCCTCTATACTGACTCTCTGGCTATGCTGGAATCCCTCAGTACTGACCCTCTGACAGTTCAGCACTCCCTCAGTACGGACCCTCTGACAGCGCAGCACTCCCTCAGTGCTTACTCTCTGACCGTGCCGCACTCCCTCAGTACTGACCCTCTGACAGTGCACACTCTCTCAGTACTGCCCCTCTCACAGTTCAGCTTTCTCTCACTAATTACCCTGTGAATTTCAGTGCTTCCTACGTCCCGACCCTCTGACAATGCAGCACTCCCTCTATACTGACTCTCTGGCTTTGCAGGAATCCCTCAGTACTGACCCACTGACAGTGTGGCACACCATCATGTACTGATCCCTCTGACAGTGCAGCACTCCCTCAGTCCTGACACTCTGACTGTGCAGCACTCCCTCAGGACAGACCGTCTGACCGTGCGGCGCTCCCTCTGTAATGACCCTCTGACAGTGCAGCACTCCCTCAGTACTGACACACTGACAGTGCAGCACTCCCTCAGTACTGACCCTCTGACAGTCTGGCACTCCATCAGTACTGATCCCTCTGATAGTGCAGCACTCCCTCAGTACTGACCCTCTGACAGTGGCACTCCATCAGTACTTTCACTCTGATAGTGCAGCACTCCCTCAGGACGGACCCTCTGACAGTCTGGCACTCCATCACTACTGATCCCTCAGACAGTGCAGCAATCCCTCAGGACTGACCCTCTGACAGTGTGTCATTCCATCAGTACTTTCACTCTGATAGTGCAGCACTCCCTCAGTACTGACCCTCTGACTGTGCAGCACTCCCTCAGTACTGACCATCTGATAGTGTGGCACTCCGTCAGTACTGACACTCTGACAGTGTGGCGCTCCCTCCATACTGACCCCTCTGACAGTGCAGCGCTCACTCAGTAAGGACTTTCTCAGAATGTGGCACTCCCTCAGTACTAACCTTCTAACATTGCAGCACTCCCTCAGTACTGACCATCTGACAGTGCAGCACTCCCTCAGTAATGACCATCTGACAGTGCAGCACTCCATCAGTAATGACACTCTGACAGTGCAGCGCTCCCTCAGTACTGACCCTCTGACTGTGCAGCACTCCCTCAGTACTGCCACACTTACAGTGCAGCACTCCCTCAGTACTGACAACTCTGACAGTGCAGCACTCCCTCAGGACTGACCCTCTAACAGTGTCGCACGACCTCAGTACTGACACTTTGGCAGTGCAGCGCCCTCGTGGTACTGTCCCTCTAACATTGCAGCACTCCCTCAGTACTGACCATCTGACAGAGTGGCACTCCCTCAGTAGTGACACTCTGACAGTGCAGCGCTCCCTCAGTAAGGAGCCTCTGACAGTGCAGCACTCTTTCAGTGCTGACCCCTCTGACAGTGCAGTACTCTCTCAGTACTGACCCTCTGACAGTGCAGTACGCACTCAGTACTGACCCTCTGACAGTGCAGCACTCCCTCAGTAATGACCATCTGACAGTGCAGCACTCCGTCAGTGCTAACCCTCTGATAGTGTGACACTCCCTCAGTGCTGAACCTCTGACAATGTGTCACTCCCGCAGTATTGACCATCTGACAGTGCAGTAGTCCCTCAGTACTGACAACTCTGACAGTGCAGCACTCCCTCAGGACTGACCCTCTAACAGTGTGGCACTACCTCAGTACTGACACTTTGGCAGTGCAGCGCCCTCGTGGTACTGTCCCTCTAATTTTGCAGCACTCCCTCAGTACTGACCATCTGACAGAGTGGCACTCCCTCAGTAGTGACACTCTGACAGTGCAGCGCTCCCTCAGTAAGGAGCCTCTGACATTGCAGCACACTTTCAGTGCTGACCCCTCTGACAGTGCAGTACTCTCTCAGTACTGACCCTCTGACAGTGCAGTACTCACTCAGTACTGACCCTCTGACAGTGCAGCACTCCCTCAGTACAGACCCTTTGGCAGTGCAGCACTCCCTCAGTGCTAACCCTCTGATAGTGTGACACTCCCTCAGTGCTGAACCTCTGACAATGTGTCACTCCCGCAGTACTGACCATCTGACAGTGCAGTACTCCCTCAGTACTGACCCTCTGACAGTGTGACACTCCCTCAGTACTGACAATCTGACAGTGCAACACTCCCTCAGTACACACTCTGACAGTGCGGCACTCCCTCAGTACTGACACTCTGACAGTGCGGCACTCCCTCAGTACTGACCGTTTGGCAGTGCAGCACTCCCGCGGTTCTAACCATTTCGCAGTGCCGCACTCCCTCAGTACTGACCCACTGACATTGCAGCACTCTCTCTGTTGTGACCCTCTGACAGTGCAGCAAACCTCAGTAGTGACCCTCTGACATTGCAGCACTTCCTCAGTGCTGACCCTCTTTCATTGCAGCACTTCCTCAGTGCTGACCCTCTGTCATTGCAGCACTCCCTCAGTGCTGAACCTCTGACAGTGCAGCACTCCCAATGTACTGACCCTCTGACATTGCAGCACTCCCTCAGTACTGACCCTCTGACATTGCAGCACTGCCTCAGTGCTGACCCTCTGTCATTGCAGCACTCCCTCAGTGCTGACCGTCTGACAGTGCAGCATTCCCTCAGTGCTGACCCTCTGACATTGCAGCACTCCCTCAGTACTGACCCTCTGACAGTGCAAGACTCCGTCAGTGCTAATCCTCTGACAGTGCAGTACTCTCTCTGACAGTGCACACTCTCTCAGTACTGACACTCTGACAGTGCAGGAATCACTCAGTACTGACACTCTGACAGTGCAGCACTCTCTCAGTACTGACCTTCTCACAGTTCAGCACAATCTCACTAATTACCCCCTGAATTTCAGCGCTTCCTGCGTCCCGACCCTCTGACAATGCTGCATAACCCTTTAAACTGACTCTCTGGCTATGAAGGAATCCCTCAGTACTGACCATATGGCAGTGCAGCACTCTCTCAGTACTGACACTCTCACACTTCAGCTCTCTCTCAGTAATTACCCTCTGACATTTCAGTACTTCCTGCGTCTCAAACCTCTGACAATGCTGATCTCCCGCTCCTGACTCTCAGGCAATGCAGGAATCCCTCAGTCCTGACACTCTGACAGTGCAGCACTCCCTCAGTAGTGACACTCTGACAGTGCAGCACTCCCTCAGTACTGACACTCTGACAGTGCAGGAATCCCTCAGCACAGACCCTCTGACACTGCAGCGCTCCCTCATTCCTGACCCTCTGACATTTCAGCGCTTCCTCCATCCAGATCCTCTGACAATGCTGCACTCCCTTAATGTTGACTCTCTGGCAATGAAGCAGGCCCTCAGTACTGACTGTCCAACAGTGCGGTGATCTCTCATGACCGATTCATGACAGTGTGAACCTGACTCCGTACTGACCCTCTGATAGTGCAGCAGTCCCTCAGTGCAGCATTCCTGACAGTGCAGCATCCACTCAGTACTGACCCTCTGACAGTGTGTCACTCCCGCAGTACTGACCATCTGACAGTGCAGTACTCCCTCAGTACTGACCCTCTGACAGTGCAGCACTCCCTCAGTACAGACCCTTTGGCAGTGCAGCACTCCCTCAGTGCTGACCCTCTGAGAGTGTGACACTCCCTCAGTGCTGAACCTCTGAGAGTGCAGCACTCCCTCAGTGCTGATCCTTTGACGGGGTGACACTCCCTCAGTGCTGACCCTCTGACAGTGTGTCACTCCCGCAGTACTGACCATCTGACAGGCCAGTACTCCCTCAGTACTGACCCTCTGACAGTGCAGCACCCCCTCTGTACTGACCCTCTGATAGTGCAGCACTCCCTTAGTGCTGATCCTCTGACAGTGTGACACTCTCTCAGTGCTGAACATCTGACAGTGCAGTACTCCCTCAGTACTGACCCTCTGACAGTGCAGCACTTCCTCATTATTGACCTTTTGGCAGTGCAGCACCGTCAGAGGGTCAGTACTGAGGGAGTGCTGCACCGTCAGAGGGTCAGTACTGAGGGAGTGCTGCACCGTCAGAGGGTCAGTACTGAGGGAGTGCTGCACCGTCAGAGGGTCAGTACTGAGGGAGTGCTGCAATGTCAGAGGGTCAGTATTGAGGGAGTACTGCACCGTCAGAGGGTCAGTACTGAGTGAGTGCTGCGCTGTCAGAGGGTCTGTACGGAGAGAGTGCTGCACTATCAGAGGGTCTTTACTGTGGGAGAGCTGCATTGTCAGAGGGTCTGTACGGAGGGAGCACTGCACTGTCAGAGGGTCAGTACGGAGGCAGTGCTGCACTGTAGAAATGTCAGTACAGAGAGATTGCTGAAGAGTCAGAGGGTCAGTATTGAGGGAATGCTGTGGCGTTAGCAGCTCACTTCTGAGGGAGTGCTGCAGTGTGAAAGGATCAGTGCTGAGGGAGTGCTGCACTGTTGGAGTGTCAGTACGGAGAGATCGCTGCACTATCAGGGGCGCAGGACCAAGGGAGTGCTGCACTGCCACATTGTCAGCATGGAGGGAGATCTTCACCGTCAGAGGGTCAGTACTGAGGGAGTGCTGCACTGTCAGAGGATCAGTACTGAGGGAGTGCTGCACTGTCAGAGGGTCAGTACTGAAGGATTGCTGCACGATCAGAAGGTTAGTTCTGAGGGAGTGCTGGACTGTCAGAGGGTCAGTTTGAGGGAGGGCTGCACTGTCAGAGAGTCAGCACTGCAGATGTGCCGCACTGTCGGAGAGTCAGTACTGTGGAAATGCTGCACTGTCAGAGGGTCATTACTGAGGGAGCGCAGCACTGTCGGAGGGTGACTACTGAGGGAGTGCTGCGCTATCAGGGGGTCAGTAATGGGGAATTGCCGCAATGTCAAAGGGACAATCTGGGGGCAGTGCTGCACTTTCAGAAGGTCAGTACTGAGGGAGCGCTGCACTGTCAGAGGATCAATACTGAGGGAGCGCTGCATTGTCAGAGGGTCAGTACTGATGGAGTGCCACACTGTCAGAGGGTCATTACTGAGGGAACGCTGTACTGTCAGAGGTTCAGTACTGAGGGAGCGCTACACTGTCAGCGCATCGGTCTGGGGGATACCTGCATTGGAAGAGAGTCATCTGAGTGCCACACTATCAGATGGGCTGAATGGCCGAGTTTCTGCTCCCATGTTTTCTGGCCTAAGAGGAATATCTGAAATTGTTCAGTATATTTCTGCCTCTGCATCCTACATACCCTGCTCAGTAATGATTCCCACCCCCAGATTCCAGAGACTGTGTTCAAACAGACCATCTTTAATTGGATATTGAACCTGAAGAGGTGACAACCGCTTTTCCCAGTGTTGGAGTTTTTGTTTCGTGTGACTGACCTGCCAGCTCAAAGGGATATTTTCATGCTGCAGGCCTGAGGTTTATTCCTCAGCTTCCATGTGGTCATTCCAAATGAATCCCATTGCCCCACACTCAGCACAGTCGTGTGTTCCTTATTTCTGAGCTTCCCAATGCTAATCCACATCCAGAATGACATCCCACACTCCTCCAAATCGTATCGCAGGCTAATTGCCTGGGAGAGAGGAATGCTAAGAGGGGAAATAGAATTCTGAATGTACCTTACAGTGACATTAAGGGTGAATTGCCAATGAGAGAAACACAATGAGAATTTGTGCATGGACCCAGAGGCTACCGTGAATGGATGCATTTTGCCAGCGCTCATTGGGACAGGTTTGATGTGAAATCGTGGAGATGCTCTGTGATACAATTAAATGAATGAGCATGCATAGAGAGAGAGATGGTTCTGAGTGGTCTGGCCTTCTTAAAACCCAATAAATCTCCAAAGACAGTGGAAATGTATCTCAGTTTACCGAATGAGGTGATGGAGGATGTAGCAGGTACACTTGCAAACATTTTCAAATCCTCTCTGGCCATAGGAGAGGTGTCGTCGGACTGACCATGTGGTACTGTTATTCAAGAAGGAACATTAGATATATCAGGCAGCTACAGGCCAGTCAGGCTAATATCGTGGGTGGGACGTCTGTTGGAAGTAATTTTTGGAGAGAGAATTAATCAGCATTTAAAGAGACTGGAGTTCATAAAGAACAGTCAGAATGGTTGTGTTAAGGGGAGCTCGGGTCTGACCAATGGGATTGCACTTTTTAAGTAGGTGGCCAGGTGTGTAAATAAGGGCAATGCTTTCCTGTCGTCTGCTTGGAGGTTAGTAAGGCTTTTATCAGGACTCATATTGGAAACTGATAGTGAACATAAAAACTCAAGATCCAAGGAATTTGGAGCAGAATGCTGAATGGCAGGAAGCAGACAGTGATGGCCCAGTTAGAAATCTCTGTCTGTTCATGTCTCACTGTTGGGGTCTTGCTGGTGTGGTTGATAGAAAAGATTTAGATTTGAATGGTGGATGGTTAATCATTGGGTTCATGAATGATATGAAGATTGGTTGGGTGATAAATACTGAGGATGATAGCCTTAGATTACAGAAGGATGTAGATGGCCTTGTCAGATGGACCGATCAGTGGCAACGGGTGAGGTGCCTGAAGACTGGAGTGTGATTAATGATGTGCCATTATTGAAGTAAGGCTGCAAGGATCAGCCATTGAAGTATGGAGCTGTGAGCCTGATGGCAGTGGTGGATAAGCTGTTGGAGGGCATTCTGAGAGACAATTTACATGCATTTGGAAAAGCAAGAATTGATTAGTGATGGTCAGCATGGCTTGTGGAAATGGTTTATCCAACTTGATAGAGGTTTTGAAGGGTTGACTGAGAAGATAGATGAGAAGGTTTCACATGGGAGACTGGTTAGTAAAAGGTTAGACGACATGACATCCAGGAAGACAGGACAGCACAGTGCCTCAGTGGTTAACACTGCTTCCTCACAGCACCAAGGATGCAACTTTGATTATGGCTCCCAGCCACTGTCTGAGTGGAGTTTACACATTCTCCCTGTATCTGTGGGTTTCCTCTGGGTGTTCCGGTTTCTACCCACAATCCAAATATGTGCTGGTTACGTGGGGTGGCCATGGGAAATGCAACATTACAGGGATAGAAAAGAGAGTGTGAGTGTTGGTGGGATGCTTTTTAGACGGCCGATGTGGACCTGATGGGCTGAATGGCCTGATTTTACACTGTAGGAATTCAATGATTAATCAAGAGACCCAATAATGTTCTGAGGACTAGGGCTCCAACTTGGACTGCGGTGGATGTGGGTCCTTACAGTCTGAAGGGGTTTGCGGATGAATGCAGTCTGAGAGTTGGGCAGGGCTGTGTTCTGAGGTGTTAAGTGTGTGAATATTTTGTGGAGGTACTGTCTGAGGGGCATTGTGGGTAAACACAATAGAGTGGTGCTTTCTGAGGTATGATGGAGTACTATCTGGTGGTACAAGGTGCAGAATGTAGGAAGGTACAGATATACTTCACTGATCATTCCCCCAGGGTCCGCAAGGCACACTGGTGTCGTAATTTGGGATGGAGGGCACGTCCATTTTAGAAGATTCATATCTTTTTAAACAATCAGTGAAAAATAACATCACCATGTGTCTTAAACATGGATTGGAGGAAAACTGTTGTCAATCTATGGTCACTTGTTGCTTGGAGACTCTCCGGAAAAGCACCCAAACAGACAAACGTTAAAGATGCAAGACGTGGTGCACAGGAAGATCCAACAAGTCATTTGCAGTTGCTGTCTGTCGCCCTAGAGCAGTCATCATGCGAGATCAGGGTTGGGTCCTAGGAGAAGTAATCTCTCCATTGAACTTTCCTCCATGTTTGTATAGTAATCGTGGTTGTGTGTGTGTATCTCAGTGTGAGAGAGAGAGACAGAGAGCGAGTGTCTGTCTTTGTGTGTGAGAGAGAGCGCATGTGTGTGTATCTCTGTGTGTCTGTGTGTGTGAGAGAGGGAATGTGTGTTTATGTATGTGTCTGTCTGAGTATGTGCTTGTGTGCGTGTGTATGAGAGAGAGAGGAATGCATGTGTGTTTGAGGGAGAGAGAGTGTGTGTTTGAAAGAGAGTGTGTGTTCGTGTGTGTGTGAGAGAGATTGTGTGTGTATATGTTTGAGGGATTGAGAGTGTGTGTGTGTTTGGGAGAGTGAGTGACTGTGAGAGTGTGTGTGTGTGCGTGTGTGTAAGTGTGTGTGTGTAAACTAGCCAGTCTTATTGTGTGCCCAGCTTCTGTTTTAAGTGAATTGGTCCTTGTATCTCCAAAGACTCAAAATCTGTCAGGGAGGCTTAAATGGAGGAAAGAGAGTGCTGTTCATTCCGGTGGGGATTCATCCAGTAAACCTTCCCCACACACTAACATCCCTCTGGCAATGCAGTGACGAGTCCTGCTCACAGTGCTCCAGGTACAAACCAATGTAATGTTACCGTAGTCTTACCAGAGCATGGGACAGCTCCTCATTACAGAGCGGTGTCTGGTGGGGATTTAATCAGAGGGTCAGCATGGCCCAGCTGGGGGGAGAGGTTGGGAAGGAGAGTCCTTCAGAGTAACTCTAGGTGGTGTGGAAGCTAACTGCCCAGCCAACTGAGCTAACTGACCTCACTCCAGGGGCATGTCCTGTATAACCCAACCATAGCCAGCCTGCACCTCAATAGGAGCCAGAAGCAAGGCCATTCTGCCGCCACCCTAACCCAGAAGGGAGAGCACGGGAAGCTGATGAAGGAAACAAGCCCCTCCCATGTGGCCTTCTGAAATGGAGCTGGAGGACATGGCAGACGTGGCCTGCTGTTTGCTTCCCCGTGACTGGCCTGCTCCACCTTACAGTGAGAGACTGCGGGGAATCTCGAGGAGATTTCACTTCTGACTGAGAGGCTGCAACTCCAATCCAAATCAGGCAGGTTCCCTCCGAGACTCACGGAAGAGTGCAGCCCTCTACAGATCAGGACCTTGTGGAGTCATAACCTCCAGTGTAGGGGCCAAGAGCTGGGAGATAGTGTTAAGAACATAAGACCATCCGAAATAGGAACAGGAGGAGACCATTCAGCCCACCGAACCTGCTCTACTATTCAATAGGATCGTGAATGATTCAACATTTGATTTAGGAGCAGAAACCCGGACAGTACAGAGACAGAGAATCAAATTATTCTGCCAAGAGGAATCATCAGACGAAAGCGCGCGCACGCGCGCGCGCGCACACACACACACACACACACACACACACACACACACACACACACACACACACACACACACACACACACACACACATTGTGGGATTCAGGCCGTCTGTGGGAACGGGGAGAGACAAAGGAGCAAAATGCTAGAGAGGGATCTCCTCCCGCAGATTTCACTCCTTCCCTCTCTCTCTGCAGCTCTCATGTCTATTTCTGTGTTCCCAGTTCTCTCTCCCACATCTTTCCTTTAATCCCTATCTCTCAACATCCTTCACATCTCTGTCCTGTTCACCTTTCCAAGTAGATTCCCTTCCCCATTTTTCACCTCATCAGGTTTTTCAGGAATGCTTGATCATTCAGTCTTTCACAAAACTAACACCTTGGTCATCTCTCGCAGCATGTCTGTCAGCTTTGTGGGATCTTGCTATTGCTGTCTGTACATATTTCTAGCTACATCACGGCCCCCACCACCACACCACTCTCTCAGTTCTATCTCTCTGCTGTTGTACCTCCTCTCTCTCTCTGTCCTATATCTCTCCCTGGGATTTCTGTCTTGCTGTCTGCCTGAACTCTCCCTGTCTTTCTCTCCCCATTTTCACCTTGTATCTGTCAGACATTGTATTTCTCTTCCTGGAGTTTCACTCTCTCTCTCTGTCTGTCTCTGTCCTGCTCTCTCCCAGTTCTTCTCACTTCCTCTCCCCCCCCACCCCCTCCACCTGCCTGTCTTACTCTTGTTATCTCCCTCGCTCTCACTGTCTATCCGTCCATCTCTCTTTCTCTCTTGTAGTTTCTCTCCCTCTTTCTCCCTGCACACCTCTGCTCTGTCCCAGTGACTGGGGGAAGGGGTATTGGGAAGACCTTGCCTCAGTGCCTGCTCTCTCCCAGGTTTTACCCCCACTGTGGGCGGGAGATGAATGGAAGGATCATGAAGTACTTTTCTGAGTGAGCCTGAAATCGAGAAAAAGAGAAAGAGAAAGGGAGAGTGACAAAAAGAGAAAGAGACATGGAGAGAGTGGAGATGGAGAAAGTGGAGAGAGAGAGAGAGATGGGCAGTGAGAGTCAGGGAGGTGGCGTGAGAAAAGGACAGAGTGAGAGAGACAGGGAGAGAGAGAGTGAGAAGGACATATGTGGAGGGAGAAGGAGAGTGTATGTACTTGGCGATGGTTTTAGAGTGGGATCTTGCTGTGCATTGCAGCAGTCAGTCAAGAATCGAGTTTGTCTCTGCACTATGTCCTCCAGCCCAGGGGCTGTGAGTCTGCATGGGAAGGGGGAGAGTGGGAGACACGGAGGAAGTGGGACAGCCAGAGACACGGGGAGGGTTTGATGGGGCTTTGGGGTTGGTGGAGAAAGGAGGTGCTGTTGTCAGAGAGAGATGGAGAGAGGGATAGCATGTGATGCAAAATCTGAGACAGGGTGGAGAAGAGGTATCCACAGGAAGGATAATCAATGAGGCCATTCAGGGGCCAATCCTGAGGATCCTGAACCGGACCAGGATCATTTAATGGGAGAGAGGGAATGATGGGCAGAAAGGACTCCATCTGTGATGCAAACCTTCTGTAAGTCTGGGACTGGGATCTTGCTGTGCATTAAAACAGTCAGAGGCCAGTCAGTCAACCCAGCCTCATTTTCCGATGTGAGAAAGTGAGGACTGCAGATGCTGGAAAGTCAGAGTTACAAAGTGAGGAGCTGGGGAAGCACAGCAGGTCAGCCAGGAGAGTCGATGGTTCAGGCCTGACCTGCTGGGCTTTTCCAGATCCACACTTTTCCACTCATTTCCCTCTACCCCGGGGACTGGGGCTCACAGCATGTTGGGGGGACAGCAAATATTTGAGGGGGGCACAGTTGGTGAGGTAGTTATTTGGGAGGGGAGGCATTTGGGAAAGGGGATAAAATTGGGAGGAGAATGAAAATGAGGGGCAAATGTTTTTAGGGGTTTCAAAATTGGGTGAGCACTTTCATGTCTGAAATAAAGAAAACAAGAAAGGGAGGGTGAGAAAAAGAGAGAGAGGTAGAGCGAGTGGGGATGGAGAAGGGGGATGAGAGAAAGAAGGGGCAGAGACAGGCAGTGAGAGGGAGGGTGTGAGAGAAAGGCAGACTGAGAGAAAGTGACAGACAGGGAGAGAGAAGGACAAAGAGAGAAGGCGAAGTCAGACTGAGACAAACAGGCGTTGAAGCATGGACAGACTGAAGGGGTCACACTCAGTATTCCAGTTGGTTCCAGCTCTCTCTCTCTCTCTCAATGGTTTTTCACACTCCCTCTCTCCCATGCTCCTGAGGTTTCCTTCAGCTTGTCTCTCTCCCTCTCTCTCTCGCCCTCTCTCTGGATGGTGAGCTGGTCTCTGTCCCTTGCCATGTTGGTCTCTTCAGAAAGCCTCCAGAAAATTCAAGAGATCAGTCTGCAGGTGATCCCTGGTTTTGTTCATTTCAGGATGGTTTCCCAGAACTTTCTATACTTCTGCCCAATTCGGAGAATCAGTTAATAGTTTGAAGCGTTGCTAATCATTTGGATGGCTTGTTCCTGTTAGTTTCTTTGTGTAGCAGGACCCGGTACCTTCCTGTTTGGGTCCTCCTTTGTTTGGTGGAGACGTTATTAGGGATATGTCTGCCCAGGGGAACAGTTGCCTTTGACATTATGCTGATGGTATAACCATCTGGCTGCTGTCTGGCTTTTCTGATTTGTCAGTATAACATGTCCAATATACCCAGCATCTCTTGGCTGTCTATCTGTGTTTTAGCAAGGATGCCGCAACATTTCACCCATTCCCCCTCCCCCACCCAGTCTTTTGAATAGAAAGAAGCTTATACAATGAATTACAAACCTAATTTTAAAATCTGGTTATGTTTGTTGTCAGAGTAGCCTGCTCTTTGAGCAAAAACCATTTTGTACTTTGGTCAAACCGATTGTCATATGGCTCATAAGTGATATCATAGAATCCCTACAGAACAGAAACAGTCCCTTCAGCCCATCGATCCCACAATGACCCTCTGAAGAGAATCCAACTCAGATCTATCCCCTGATGATATCTGTGAAACCCTGCATTTCCCATGGCTGTTCCAGCTTACCGGAATATCCCTCGACACTACGGGCAATCTGTCAAAAATGCCCACCATTGAACAGTGGGATAAAACCCATACAGATGCAGGGAGAATGTACAAACTCCACACAGACAGTCGCTCAGGAGTGGAATCAAACCCAGGTCTCTGGTGATGTGAGGTAACAGTGCTAACCACGGAGTGACTGTGGCTCTCCTAACTGTTTCGACAAAACATATTCCGTTCTGAGAATCCATACAGAATTGTGATGCATAGCCTACATCCGGTGAGCAGAATAAATGCAAGTGAATGAGACCTGCTGGTTCAAACTCCAGGAATTCCTTCCCTAAGGACATTGTGGGTCCACCACCTGCAACAGTTCAAGGAGGCAGCTCACCGCCAAAACCAGCTCCCGAACAGCTACGGACAGGCAATCAATACTGGGCCCAGCCAGGAACACTCAAACACTGCAAATGGATGAAACTAAGGTGATCACCCGGGGAGTTCCATCTACCTTCCAGTCCCTGGGGGTGTGTCCAGGCATTATTCACCATGATCATACCCATCTGTTACAGCCTGCAATCCTAACCACCGGGATCCCGAGATATATCAAGGTGAGTGCAGTTAGGACCACAGCTTGATGTGAGAGGAGCCGAATTCGTTAATGACAGGCGATGGGAATGCCATGGTCTGGCCTGTTCCTTCACATTTACGTAAGGGTGGTCCCTGTCAATGTCCCCTCTATCTCCACAGCATGTGGGAGGGAATCATGATAACCCATCCAAATACCTTTGTTAATATACCTTTGTCTCCTGGAACAAATATTTACGCTGTTTGTCACTAATCTGGGATGGGACTATTCTCGAGCAGTGAGGACCGCTGCCTTCATTTCATCATGGATGCCCCCCCCTCACTGTTGTCCCTCAGCGAGGGCTGAATGGCCTGGTGGACAAAGTCACATGATGATTAATTTAATTTGTTTGTCAGCATCCAGTCTGTGTATGACAGACTGTTGGTCTATCTCTTCCAAAAAGGTATCTGGGTTTGAGACAGGATCAAACAGAGTGGCCTTTTTGGTGCTGCCCACCAGCTGGGTGGCTGGAACGGATGTTGTGTATGGAGTGAGACCATCGGCTGTCTGACACTGGGTAATCACAGGATTCATGGAATCTGAGTCCGGCTGTGGGCCAGAACTGTGGGCAAAAGGTGCAGTTACCAGGGAGACTAGCAGTGGGAGTCCCCATCCGTGGGAGGGTGTGGATGTGTCAGTGTGGGGTCTGTCATTATCTCCCTGGGGAGGTAGAACCCCAAAGGCACACACTATCCCATTCTGGAAGGACCCCGGGTTCCCTAGGGATTGTATTTGCTCCGGACACCTCCTACTAGGGCCTGATGTGTGTTGTTCCATGATGCAGGTGTACAGGACCCATGCAGCTTCTTGGAGCTCATACACTGTCCTTCCAGATTGTCAATGTAACCTGAGGCTGCCTCCCCATCCCCAGAGACCCTCCTTTCACTGGATTGGGCTCTTCCCAATTGTTACTGGAGTAGTCCCATGTGGGTGAGATTTTCCTGCAACGTTCTGTCCTGCTCATTGTGTCGGAGACCTAGCTCGGTCACAGCCTGTAGGTTTCCCTGGGGTGACCGGATCCCAGCTGCCTTATCCCAGCTGGGGGTCCTCCAGGCTATCGGCAGTGGAGTGAGCTTTCCAGCTTCCTTCCCCAGTTCTCTATGGGCATCTCACCACAGCTCCTGTACCAGGACTCCTTCACTGCAAGGCCAGGCTGGTTTCCTCCCGAATTCTGCAGGACTGTTTCACACTTGTGCCAGCTCGTGTTCCTATTGCTTTGGCTGCTTCGGTATTATGGGACACCTGGGTATGTTCATAGAGTCATAGAGTTCTACAGCATGGAGACAGGCTCTTTGTCTCAAACTGGTCCATCCACACGAACCCCGTTTCCCTGCACTTGGCCCATATCCTTCCAATACGTTCCTCTCCATGTATTTGTCCAAGTGCCTTTTAAATGTTATTAAATGTATCCGCTGGTAGTTCATTCCGTATGTGTACCACCCTCTGGGTAAAAGCGTTGTCCCCCAGGTTCCCTTTTAATCTTTCCCCTTTCACCTTAAACTGATGCCTTTTCGTCCTCGATTCTCCAAGCCTTGGATAAAGACTGAGTGCATTCACCCTATCCATGCCTCCCATGATCTTATACACCTCTATAAGGACACCCCTCAGTCTCCTACACACTAAAGAAAATGTCCTTGCTTGTCCAACCTCTCTCTATAACTGTCTAGTTGAGTTCTGGCAATATCCTTGTAAATTTCTTCTGGACTCTTCCAGTCCAATAACATCCTTTGTATAGCAAGGTGGGCAAAACTGAAAACAATATTCCAAGTGCGGCCTCACCAACATCCTGTACAACTCCAACAGACCTTCCCAACTTCGATATTCCATGCCCTGACTGGTGAAGGGCACAGTGTGCCAAAAGCCTTCTTCACTCCCCTGTCTCCCTGAGTTCAGAGAGCCGTGCTCCTGGAATCCAAGGTCCCTCTGTTCCACTACACTCCTTCAGGCCCTACCATTCACCATGAAACCCCTGTATTGATGTGACTTTCCAAAATGCACGATCTCGCCATCGTCTGTATTAAACTCCATTTGCCATTTCTCAGCCCAATTCCCCAGCTGATCAAGGCCCTGTTGTAATTGCTGAGAACCTTCCTCTTTTTAGTGTAATCTGAAAACTTTCTCATCATGCCTTAAACATCCTCATCCAAATCATTGATATAGATAACCATGTAATGAGCCTAGCACTGACCAGCTCAGTGGCACAGTGGCTCAGTGGTTAGCACTGCTACCTTACAGCACTGTGGATTTGGGTTCAATTCCAACCTCACAGGATGGTCTGTGTGGGTTAGATCCTGTTAGTGTTAGATTTCCTACAGTATGGAAACAGGCCATTTGGCCCAACAAGTCCACACCGACCTGCTGAAGAGTAACCCACCCAGATCCATTCTCCCTGCCCAACATTTATCCTTGACGAATGCACCGAGAACTATGGACAATTTAGCACTGCCAATTCATCTGACCTGTACATTTTTGGATTGTGGGAGAAAACCGGAGCACCCAAAGGAAACCCATGCAGACACAGGAAGAATGTGTAAACTCCACACAAACAATCATCCGAGGCTGGGGTCAAACCCGGGTCGCTGGCGCTGTGAGGCAGCAGTGCCAACCACTGAGCCACTATGCCACCCCAACTGAGTTTGTATGTTCTCCCCATGTCTGCGTGGGTTTCCTCTGGGTGCTCCGGTTTCCTCCCACAATCCAAAGATGTGCAGGTCAGGTAAATTGGCAATGCTCAATTGCCGAGAATGTTCATGGATGTTTAAGTAAGTTGCATTAGTCAGGGATTAATGTAGAGTAATAAAGTAGGGGAATGGGTTTGGGTGGAACAATCTTCAGAGGGCCAGGAGACCTGTTGAGCTGAAGGGCCTGTTCCCACAGAGGAGGGATTCTATGATTCTATGACTGCTGAGGCACACCACTTGTCACAGGCCTCCAGTCTGACTGTTACCCTCTGCTTCCTACCATCAAGCCAATTGTGTACTCAGTTTGCCAACGCCTCCTGGATTCCATGCCATCTAACCTTCTGGGGGGAGGGGGAGTGGTGAGTGCAGAGTTGTGTAGGTATCACTCAGGAAGGGGGAGATTGCAGTGTTGGGTGGGGATCAGTGAAGGAGGGAGAGATGAGTGTTGGGTAGGGATTAGTCGGGGGGGGGGAGGTTGCAGTGTTGTGTCGGGATCAGTCAGGGAGGGGGAGATTGCAGTGTTGTGTAGGGATCAGTCAGGGAGGGGGTGATTGCAGTGTTGGGTAGGGATCAGTCAGGGAGGGGGAGATTGCTATCTATCTTTCTCTCTCTCTCTCTCACTCTCTCTCTTGTCCCCTTCTTGTGCGCTCTCTCGCTCTCTGTCTCTGTCTCATTTCCGTCCCCTCCCTCCCGCTCATTTGCACCTCTCTCTCTCTCTTGCCCCCCCTCTCTCTCTCTCTCGCCCCCTCTCTCGCTCGCTCGCGCCTCTCTCTCACCCTTCTCTCTCACCCCCTCTCACTCTCAACCCATCTCTCTCACCGCCTCTCACTCTCTTCCCCTCTCTCTCTGCCCCTCTTGTGCTCTCTTCCCCCTCTCTCACTCCACCACTCTCACTCACCCCTCCCTCCCTTTCTCTCCCCATCCCCTCTCTCCCCTCTTCCCTTCTCTCCCCCTCTCTCACCCCCTTTCTCTCACCTCCTCGCTCTCAACCCCCTTCCTCTCTCTCTCCCCTCTCTCTCTCTCCCTCTCTCCCCCTCTCTCACCCCGCTCCATCCCCTTCCCTCCCCTTTCTCTCTCCCCGCTCTCTCTCCCGCCTTTCTCTCACTCCATTTCTCTCCCACTTTCTCTCCCCCTCTCTCCCCCCCTCTCTCTCCCTCTCTCTCTCATACCTCTCTCATACCCCACTCTCCCCCTCTCTCATTCCCTTCCCCACCCCTCTCTTCCCACTCTCTCTGACCTCTCTCACCCCTTTCTCTCCCCCTCTCTCTCCCCCCTCTCTCTCATCCCTCTCTCACCCCTTTCTCTCCCCCTCTCTCTCCCCCTCTCTCTCCCCCCTCTCTCTCATCCCTCTCTCACCCCCCTCTCTCCCCCTCTCACTCCCCCCTCCCCTCTCTCCCCCTCTCCCCTCTCTCTGCCCCATTCTCTCACCCACTCTCACTCCCCGACTCTCTCTCACCCCCTTCTCTTCTTTCTCACCCACTCTTTCTCCCACCCTGATCTCTCTCATCCCCCTTCTCGCTATCACCCTCTCACCCCTCACTCTCTTTCCACTCACTCTCTCTCACCCCCTCTCTCACCCCCTCTCTCACCCCCTCTCTCACGCCTCTCTCTCACCTTCTCTCTCACCCTGTCTCTCTCAGCCTGTCTCTCTCTCACCCCTCTCTCTTTCTCACCCGCACTCTCTTCCACTCCGATCTCTCTCACACCCCCCTCTCTCTCTCACCCCTCTCTCTCTCATCATTCTCTCTCTCTTACCCCTCTCTCTCACACCTCTCTCTCTCACCCCTTCTCTCATACCCCTCTCACTCACCTATTCTCTCTCAGTCCTCTCTCTCTCTCAGCCCGCCTCTCCCCAGTCTCTCCCATACTGATCTCTCTCACACACATTCTCTCTCACCCCTATCCCTCTCTCACCCCTCTCTCTCTTACCTCTCTCTCTCACACCTCTCTCACACTTACCCTCTCTCTCTCACATTTTCTTTCTGAGCCCCTCTCTCTCACCCCATCTCTCTCAGGCCCTCTCTCACCCCTCTCTCTCTCTTTCACCCCTCTGTCTCTCTTACATGTCTCTCACCCCCTCTCTCTCTCACCCCTCTCTCTTACCCCTCTCTCTCACACCTCTCTGTCAGCCTGTCTCTCTGTCATCCCCTGTCTCTTTCTCACCCGCTCTCTCTTCCACCCCGATCTCTCTCACACCCCTCTCTCTCTCACCCTCTCTCTTTCACCCTCTCTCTCTCTCTCTCTCTCAGCCTGTCTCTCTCTCACCCCCAGTCTCTTTCACACCCGCTCTCTCTTCCACCTCGATCTCTCTCACATAGGCTCTCTCCCTCACCCTCTCTCTCTCCCCCTCTCTCTCTCTCTCACCGCTCTCTCTCACCGCTCTCTCTCTCACCCTTCTCTCTCTTACCCGTTTCTCTCTCACACTTCTCTTTCTCATCCCTTTCTTTTGCAGCCCCTCTCTCTCAGCCCCTCTCTCTCCCCCAAGTCTCTCCCACCCTGATCTCTCTCTCAGCCCCTCTCACTCTCACCCTCTCTCTCGCATACCTCTCTCTCTGATCCCCCTCTCTCCCACCCCCCTCTCTCCCCCACCCCCTCTCTCTCTCACACCTCTCTCTCTCTCACCCTTCTCTCTCTTATCCGTCTCCGTCTTTCACCCCCCCCTTACATCACTGTCTCACTCCTCTCTCTCACCCCCTGTCTCTCACCCTCTCTCTCTCTCTCAGCCTCTTTCCCTGTCATCCCCTGTTTTTTTCTCAACCGCTCACTCTTCCACCCCGATCTCTCTCGCACCCCCTCTCTCTCTCAACCCTCTCTCTCCCTCACCCCTCTCTTTCCCTCACCCCTCTCCCTCCCTCACCCCTCTCTCTCCCTCATCCCGCTCTCTCTCTCACCCCTCTCTCTCTCTCTTACCGGTCTCTCTCTCACACCCTCTCTCTCACCCCCTCTCTCTCAACACCTCTCTCTCACCCCCTCTCCTTCACCCTCTCTCTCTCTCTCAGCCTGTCTCTCTCTCTCACCCCCTGTCTCTTTCACACCCACTCTCTCTTCCACCCCAATCTCTCTCACACCCCTCTCTACTTCACCCCTCTCTCACACACACACTTCTCTCTCTTACACCCCTCTCTCTAACACCTCTCTCTCTCACCCCCTCTCTCACACCTCTCACTTTCGCCCTCTCTCTCACCCCTCTCTCTCACCCTCACTTTCTCACCCCTCTCTCTCTTAACCCTCTCTCTCTCACACATCTCTCTCACCCTCTCTCTCACCCCCTCTCTCTTTCTCTCTCTCTCACACCCTTCTCTCCCTCATCCTCTCTCTCTCATCCCTCTCTCTTACCCCTCTCTCTCTTACCTGTCTCTCTCACACCCTTCTCTCTCTCACCCTCTCTCTCTCATCCCTCTCTCTCTTACCCCTCTCTCTTACCTGTCTCTCTCACACCGCTTCTCTCTCACACATACACCTCTCGCTCACCCTCTCTCTCTCACCCCCCTCTCTCTCTCACACACCCTCTCTCTCACTCTCTCACCCCTCTCTCTCTTACCTTCTCTCTCTCTTACCTCTCTCTCCTCTCTCTCTCACCCCTTCTCTCTCAACCCATCTCTCACCCCCTCTCTCTCAGCCGTTTCTCTCTCTCAGCCCCCATACTCACTCCCCAGTCTTTCACACCCTGATTTCTCTCACACACCCTCTCTCACACACCCTCTCTCTCTCACCCCTCTCTCTCTTACCCCTCTCTCTCACACCTCTCTCTCAACCTGTCTCTCTGTCACTCCCTGTCTCTTTCTCACCCACTCTCTCATCCACCCCGATCTCTTTCACACCCCCTCTCTACCTCAGCCCTCTTTCTCTCACCCTCTCTCTCTCACCCCTCTCTCTCAACACTCTCACTCTCTCACCCTTCTCTCTCTTACCCGTCTCTCTCTCTTTCACCCCTCTCTCTTACATCTCTCTCTCACCCCTCTCTCTCACACCCCTCTCTCTCACAAACCTCTCTCTCTCTCAACTCCCTCTCACTCTCACATCCCTCTATCTCTCACCCTTCTCTCTCACTCCCCTCTCTCACCCCATCTTTTTCACACCCTCTCTCACCCCCTCTCTCTCAGGCCCTCTTTCATCTGCTCTCTATCTCACCGCCTCTCTCTCTCACCCCCCTCTCTCTCACCCACTCTCTCTCACCCCTCTCTCACCCTTTCTCTCTCACCCTCTCTCTCTCACACTTCTCTGTCTCACTCCTCTCTCTCACATACCTCTCTCTCTCTCACCCTCTCTCTCAACCACTCTCTATCTCAACCCCCTCTCTCTCACCCCCCTCTCTCTCACACCTCTCTCTCACCCCCCTCTCTCTCACACCTCTCTCTCACACACCTCTCTCTCTCACCCACTTTCTCTCACCCCTCTCTCACCCTCTCTCTCTCAGCCTGTCTCTCTCCTACCCGTCTCTCCCTCTGTCACACCTCTCTCTCTCAGCCTCTCTGTCTCACGCCTTCTCTCTCACCCTCTCTTTCTCAAACCTCTCTCTCTTAGACCCTCTCTCTCTCCCCAGCCTCTCCCACCCTGAGCTCCCTTAAGCCCCTCTCTCTCATCCCTCTCTCTCTCTCTCATCCCTCTCTCTCTGATCCCACCCTCTCTCTCACCCCTCTCGCTCTCACCCGCTCTCACCCTCAGTCTCTCAGGCCCTCTCTCTCTCACCCCTCTCTCTCTTACCCCTCTCTTTCTCACCCCTCTCTCTCTCTTAACCGTCTCTCTCTCTCACACCGCTTCTCTCTCTCTCACCCCTCTCTCTCTCTACCTCTCTCTTACCCCTCTCTCTCTCACACACATCTCTCACTCTCACCCTCTCTCACACCCCCCTCTCTCTCACACCCCCCCTCTCTCTCACACCCCCCTCTCTCTCACACCCCCCTCTCTCTCACACCCCCCTCTCTCTCACACCCTTCTCTCACACCCCCCTCTCTCTCACACCCCCCTCTCTCTCACACCCCTCTCTCACTCTCTCACCCTCTCTCTCTCACCCATCTCTCTCATACCCCTCTCTCTCTCACACAACTCTCTCACCCTCTCTCTCACCCCTCTCTCTCTCACACACACCTCTCACTCTCACCCTCTCTCTCTCACCCTCTCTCTCTTACCCCTCTCTCTCACACCGCTTCTTTCTCTCATCCTCTCCCTCTCTCACTCTCTCTCTCTCTTACCTGTCTCTCTCACACCGCTTCTCTCTCACACACACCTCTCGCTCATCCTCTCTCTCTCTCACCCCCCTCTCTCTCTCATCCATCCTCTCTCTCAAACATCCTCTCTCTCACTCTCTGACGCCTCTCTCTCTTCCCTTCTCTCTCTCTTCACTCTCTCTCTCACCCTTTCTCTCACCCCTTCTCTCTCAACCCATCTCTCACCCCTCCTCTCTCAGCCCTTTCTCTCTCTCAGCCCCCCTACTGACTCCCCACTCTCTCACTCCCTGATTTCTCTCACACATCCTCTCTCTCACCTCTCTATCTCTTCCCCCTCTCTCTCACACACCTCTCTCTCTCTCTAAGCCTATCTCTCTGTCAACCCCTGTCTCTTTCTCATCCACTCTCTCTTCCACCCCGATCTCTCTCACACCCCCTCTCTCCCTAACCCCTCTCTCCCTCACCCTTCTCTCTCGATCACCCGTCTCTCTTACCCGTCTCTCTCTCTCTCTCACCCGTCTCTCTCCTCTCACCCTCTCTCTTACCCCTCTCTCTCACCCCCTCTCTCTCACCCACTCTCTTTCATCCTCTCTCTCTCTCAGCCTGTCTCTCTCTCACCCCCTGTCTCTTTCACACCCACTCTCTCTTCCACCCCGATCTCTCTCACACCCCTCTCTCTCACACCCCTCTCTCTCACACCCTCTCTCTCACACCCCTCTCTCTCACACCCCTCTCTCTCTCTCACCCTCTCTCTTACCCCTCTCTCTCACCCTCTCTCTCTCACCCCCTCTCTTTCACCCTCTCTCTCTCTCAGCCTGTCTCTCTTTCACCCCCTGTCCCTTTCACACCCACTCTTTCTTCCACCCCGATCTCTCTCACCCCTCTCTCCCTCACCCCTCTCTCCCTCACCCCTCTCTCCCTCACCCCTCTCTCTCTCACCTCTCTCTCTCTAACCCCCCTCTCTCTCTCTCACGCTTCTCTCTCTTACCCGTCTCTCTCACACCTCTCTCTCTCAGCCTTTCTCTCTCACGCCTTCTCTCTCACCCCTTCTGTCGCAGCCCCACGCTCTCTCTCAGCCCCTCTCTCTCCCCAGTCTCTCCCACCCTGATCTCTCTAACAGCCCCTCTCTCCCTCACCCTGCTCGCTCTCACACACTCTCCCTCATCCTCTCTCTCTCTCACCCCTTCTCTCACACCCCCTCTTTCTCACCCTCACTCTCTTAGGCCCTCTCTCTCTCACTCCTCTCTCTATCTCACTCCCCTCTCTCTCCCTCAGCGCTTCTCTCTCACACTGCTTCTCTCACTCTCAGCCCTCTCTCACTGTCACCCCTCTCTCTCTCACCCTCTCTCACACCGCTTCTCTCTCTCTCACCCCTCTCTCACTCTCACCCCTCTCTCACTCACATACCCCCCTCTCTCTCATACCCCTCTCTCTCTCTCACCTCTCTCTCTCACCCTCTCTCTCACCCCATCTCTCTCGCACCCTCTCTCACCCCCCCTCTCTCAGGCCCTCGCTTTCAGTCCCTCTCTCTCTCACCCTCTCTCTCACCACCCTCTCTCTCTCACCCCTCTCTCTCACACACCTCTCTCTCTCTCACCCTCTATCTCACCACCCTCTCTCTCTCGCCCCTCTCTCTCTCACCCCTCTCTCTCTCACCCCCTCTCTCTCACCCCGCTCTGTCATCCCTCTCTCCCAGATCTCTCTCTCTCATCCCTCTCTCTCTCATCCCTCTCTCTCTCATCCCCTCTCTCACTGCCCCCTCTCTCTAACCCCTTCTCTCTCAACCCCTCTCTCTCTCAGCCCCCCTAGTAACTCCACAGTCTTTCCCACCCGATCTCTCTCACACACACTCTCTCACCCTCTCTCTCTCACCCCTTCACTCTCTCAGCCTGTCTCTCTGTCACCCCTGTCTCTTTCTCACCCACTCTCTCTCCCACCACACTCTCTCCCTCATCCCCTCTCTCTCACCACTCTCTCTCTCTCAACCCTCTCTCTCTTACACCTCTCTCTCACACTTCTCTCTCTCTCTCTCAACCCTCTCTCTCTTACACCTCTCTCTCACACTTCTCTCTCTCTCTCTCTCTCTCACCCCTACTCTGTCATCCCCTCTCTCGCATCCCTTCTCTCTCAGGCCCTCTCTCTCTCACCCCCTCTCTCTCACCCCCTCTCTCTAAGCCTGTCTCTCTGTCACCCCCTGTCTCTTTCTCACCCGTTCTCTCTTTTACCCCTCTCTCTCTCACCCTTTTCTCTTTCACCCCTGTCTCTCTCACCCTCTCGCTCTTACCCGTCTCTCTCACACACACCTCTCTCTCTCTCACCCATTCTCTCTCACCCTCCCTTTCGCTGCCCCCTTCTCTCTCTCAGCTCCTCTCTCTCATCCCTTTCTCTCTCATCCCGCTCTCTCTCACACCTCTCTCTCATCACCTCTCTCGCACCCTCTCTCTCTCATGCATTCTCTCTCTCACCAACCTCTCTCTCTCAATCCCCTCTCTTTCACACACCGCTTCTCTCTCTCTCACCCGTCTCTCACTCTCACCCCTTTCTCTGTCTCTCATCCCACTCTTTCTCACCCTCTCTCTCTCTCACCCGTTCTCTCTCACCCCCTCTCTCACCCCCTTGCTCTCTCAGACACCCCTCAGTCTCACACACCTCTCTCTAAACCCCCTGTCTCTCTCACACTTCTCTCTCTCTCACCCTCTCTCTCTCTCAACCCTCTATCTCAACCCCCCCGCTCTCTCTCACACCCTTCTCTCTCTCCACTCTCTCACACCACTCTCTCTCTCTCAGGCTCCTCTCCCTCTCCCCAGTTTCTCCCACCCTGATCTCTCTCACACACTTTCTCTCTCACGCCTCTCTCTCTCACACACGCTCTCTCTCACCCCTCTCTCTCTTACCCCTCTCTCTATCTCACCCCCTCTGTCTCAGGCCCTCTCTCTCTCACCCCCTGTCTCTCTTTCACCCCCTATCTCTCTCTTACCTCTCCCTCTCACCCCCACTCTCTCACCCCTCTCTCTCTTCCCCTTCTGTCTCTCACCCCCTCTCTCTCTCTCTCACCCCTCTCTCTTACCCCTCTGTCTCACACACACACACACCTCTCTCTCTCACCCTCCCTCACATTCTCGCTCTCAAACCTCTCTCTCTCACCCCTTCTCTCTCACTGCATCTCTCATTCCCCCCTCTCTCAGGCCCTCTCTTCCACCCCTCTCACTCTCTCACTCACCCTCTCTCTCTCACCCCCTCTCTCTCACCCTCTCTCTCACTGCCCCTCTTTCACTCCCTCTCTCCCATCCCCTCTCTGTCACACCCCCCTCTCTTTCACCCCTCTTTCTCACACATCCTCTCTCTCACCCCCCTCACACTCACACCTGTCTCTTTCTCACCCCTCTCTCTCTCTCACCCCCCTCTCCCTCACCCCGCTCTATCTGTCATCCCCTCCCTCTCTCCCCCTCTCTCACTCTCTCATACCCTCTCTTTCTTAGCCCTCTCACTCTCTTATCCCCTCCCACTCTCACCACTCTCATTCTCTCTCACCCCTCTCTCTCTCAGTCCCCTGACTCTCATTCACCCTCACCCCCTCTCTCTCACCCACTCTCTCTCTCACCCCCTTTCTCTCTTACCCCTCTCTCTCTTATACCCCTCTCTCTCCCCCTCTCTCACACCCTCTCTCTCTTACCCCTCTCTCTCTTCCCCCTCTCTCTCTCCCCCACTCTCACTTACCCCCTTTCTCTTTCTCACCCCAATCTTTCTCATCCTCCCTCTCTCTCTCACCCTCTCACCCTTCTCTCTCGTTCCCCTCTCTCTCTCTTACCCCCTCTCTCTCACCTTCTCTCTCACCCTCTCTTTCTCAGCCTGTCTTCCTCTCTCACCCCCTCTCTCTTTCTGACCCGCTCTCTCTTTCACCCCGATCTCTCTCACACTCCCTTTCTCTCTCACCCCTCTCTCTCTCACCCCTTTCTCTCTCAACCCTCTCTCTTTACCCTCTCTCTCTCACACCTCTCTCTCACACCCTTATCTCTCTCTCTCACCCTCTCTTTCTCTCCTACCCCTATCTCTTACCCCTCCCTCTGTCTCGCACCTCTCTCTCTCACACACCTCTCTCTCTCTCTCTCACCCCTTCTCTCTCACCCTCTCTCTCTCAGCTCCTCTCTCTCTCAGCTCCTCTCTCTCTCATCCCTTTCTCTCTCATCACACTCTCTCTCACACCTCTCTCTCACCCCCTCTCTCGCACCCTCTCTCTCTCATGCATTCTCTCTTTCACCCCCCTCTCTCTCTTACCCCTCTCTTTCACACACCGCTTCTCTATCACCCGTCTCTCACTCTCACCCCTTTCTCTGTCTCTCATCCCACTCTCTCTCACCCCCTCTGTCTCACCCTCTCCATCTCACCCCTTCTCTCTCACCCCCTCTCTCTCCCCTTGCACTCTCACACCCCTCTTTCTCACACACCTCTCCCTCACACACCTCTCTCTCAACCCAGTGTCTCTCTCACACTCCTCTCTCTCTCACCCTCTCTCTCTCTCTCTCAACCCTCTCTCTCTCCCCCCTCTCTCTCACCCCCCTTCTCTCTCTCTCACCTCTCTCTCACCCTCTCTCTCTCTCACCCCTCTCTCTCTTACCCCTATCTCTCACAAACCTCTCTCTCACACACTCTCTCTCACCCCCTTCTCTCTCACCCCTCTCTTTCAGCCCCTCTCACTCTCTCACCCCACTCTCTCTCACCCATTTTCTCTCACCCTCTCTTTCAGGCCCTCTCTCTCTCACACCTCTCTCTCACACACCCCTCTCTCTTACACCCCTCTCTCTTACACCCCCTCTCTCTCTTACATCCTCTCTCTCTCTCACACCCCTCTCTCTCACCCCGCTCTGTCACCCCTCTCTCCCAGATCTCTCTCTCTCATCCCTCTCTCTCTCATCCCTCTCTCTCTCATCCCCTCTCTCACTGCCCCCTCTCTCAACCCTCTCTCTCTCAACCCTCTCTTTCTCAACCCCTCTCTGTCACACACCCCTCTCTTTCACCCCTCTGTCTCACACCCCCTCTCTATCACCCCCTCACTCTCGCACCCCTCTCTCTCTCACCCCTCTCTCTCTCTCACCCCCGCTCTCCCTCACCCTGCTCTCTCTGTCATCCCCTCACTCTCTCCTCACTCTCTTACCCACGTCTCTCATGCCTCTCTCTCACCTTCCCTCTCACCTACTCTTTCTCTGCCTGTCTCTCTCTCACCCACTCTCCTTTCTCAATCGCTCTCTCTTCTACTCCGATCTCTCTCTCACCCCCTCTCTAACACCCCTCTCTCTCTCTCTCTCTCTCTCACCCCTCTCTCTATTACCCCTCTCTCTGCCTCACACCACTCTCTCTCTCTCAGGCCCCTCTCCCTCTCCCCAGTCTCTCCCACCCTGATCTCTCTCACACACCTTCTCGCTCATGCCTCTCTCTCTCACCCTCTCTCTCACCCCTCTCCCTTACCCCTCTCTCTATCTCATCCCCTCTCTCTCAGGCCCTCTCTCTCTCTCACCCCCCTCTCTCTCACCCCCTCTCTCTCACCCCCTTTCTCTCACTGCCCCTCTTTCACCCTCTCTCTCCCATCCCCTCTCTGTCACACCCCTCTCTCTTTCACCCCTCTTTCTCACACATCCTCTCTCTCACCCCCTCACTCTCACACCCCTCTCTTTCTCACCCCTCTCTCTCTCTCACCCCCTCTCTCCCTCACTCCGCTCTATCTGTCATCCCCTCCCTCTCTCCCCCTCTCTCACTCTCTCACACCCTCTCTTTCTTAGCCCTCTCACTCTCTTATCACCTCCCACTCTCACCACTCTCATTCTCTCTCACCCCTCTCTCTCTCAGTCCCCTGTCTCTCATTCACCCTCACCCCCTCTCTCTAACACCCCCTCTCTCTAACACCCTTCTCTCTCTTACCCCTCTCTCTCTTACACCTCTCTCTCTTTCACCCCCTTTCTCTCTTACCCCTCTCTCTCTCTTACCCCTCTCTATCTCTTACCCCTCTCTCTATCTCACCTCCTCTCTCTCAGTCTCTCTCTCTCTTACCCCTCTCTCTCTCATACACACCTCTCTCTCTCACCCCCCTCTCTCTCACATATTCTCTCTCTCATACCTCTCTCTCTCACCCCTTCTCTCTCACTGCCTCTCGCATCCCCCCTCTCTCAGGCCCTCTCTTCCAGCCACTCTCACTCTCTCACCCCTGTCTTTCACTCACCCTCGCTCTCTCACCCATTCTCTATCACATCGTCTCTCTCAGGCCCTCTCTCTCTCTCTCACCCCTCTCTCTCTCACCTTCTCTCTCTCACCCCTCTCTCACTGCCCCTCTTTCACCCCCACTCTCTCATCCCCTCTCTGTCACACTCCCCCTCTCTTTCACCCCTCTTTCTCACACATCCTCTCTCTCACCCCCCTCACTCTCACACCCCTCTCTTTCTCACCCCTCTCTCTCTCTCACCCCCTCTCTCCCTCACCCCGCTCTATCTGTCATCCCCTCTCTTTCTCCCCTCTCTCACCCTCTCACACTCTCTCATTCTCTCTCACCCTTCTCTCTCTCAGTCCCCTGTCTCTCATTCAGCCTCACCCCCTCTCTCTAACACCCCCTCTCTCTCTTACCCCTCTCTCTCTTACCCCTCTCTCTCACCCCTCTCTCTCACCCCTCTCTCTCACCCCTCTCTCTCTTACCCCTCTCTCTGTTACCCCTCTCTCTCTTCCCCTCTCTCTCTTACCCCTCTCTCTTACCCCTCTCTCTCTTACCCCTCTCTCTTACCCCTCTCTCTCTTACCCCTCTCTCGCACCCTCTCTCTCCCCCACTCTCTCCTCCCTCTCTCTCCCCCACTCTCACTTACCCCCTTTCTCTTTCTCACCCCGATCTTTCTCATCTTCCCTCTCTCTCTCACCCTCTCACCCTTCTCTCTCTTTCCCCTCTGTCTTACCCTCTCTCTCTCTCCATCCTCTCTGTCACCTTCTCTCTCATCCACTCTTTCTCTGCCTGTCTCTCTCTCTCTCATCCCCTCTCTCTTTCTCACCCGCTCTCTCTTCCGCCCCGATCTTTCTCACACTCCCTCTCTCTCTAACCCCTCTCTCTCTCTCTCTCACCCTTTCTCTCTCAACCCTCTCTCATTACCCTCTCTCTCTCTCTCTCACACACACACCTCTCTCTCACACCCTTATCTCTCTCTCACCCTTTCTCTCTCTCCTACACCTCTCTCTTACCCCTATCTCTGTCTTGCACCTCTCTCTCTCTCACCCCTTTTCTCTCACCCTCTCTCTCTGGCCCTCTCTTTCAGCCCCTCTCTCTCTCACACCCCCCTCTCCTCTCACACACCTCTCTCTCAACCCACTGTCTCTCTCACACCCCTCTCTCTCTCTCTCATCCTTCTCTCTCTCACCCCTCTCTCCCTTACCCTCTCTCTCGCACACCTCTCTCTCTCTCACCCTGTCTCCCACCTCCCTCTCTCACACCCTTCTCTCTCTATCACCCTTTCTCTCTCAACCCTCTCTCTCATTACCCCTCTCTCTCTCACACACACCTCTCTCACCCCCTTATCTCTCTCTCACCCCCTCTCTCACGCCTCTCACTCACCTTCTCTCACTCACCCTCTCTTTCTCAACCTGTCTCTCTCTCACCCCCTCTCTATTTCTCACCCACTCTCTCTTCCACTCCGATCTCTCTCTCACACCCCCTCGCTCTCTCACCCCTCTGTCTCAGCCCTCTCTCTCTCTCTCAGCCCCCCTCTCGCTCTCTCCTCAGTCTCTCACGCCTCTCTCTCACCCTCGCTCTCTTACCCCTCTCTCTGTCTTGCACCTCTCTCTATCTCACCCCTTTTCTCTCACCCTCTCTCTGGCCCTCTCTTTCAGCCACTCTCTCTCTCACACCCTCCTCTCTCTCACACACCTCTCTCTCAACCCACTGTCTCTCTCACACCCCTCTCTCTCTCTCATCCCTCTCTCTCTCACCCCTCTCTCCCTTACACTCTCTCTCACACACCTCTCTCTCACCCTGTCTCTCACCCCCCTCACTCTCACACCATTCTCTCTCTCTCACCCTTTCTCTCTCAACCCTCTCTCATTACCCTCTCTCTCTCTCACACACACCTCTCTCTCACACCCTTATCTCTCTCTCACCCTCTCTCTCCTGCCCCTCTCTCTTACCCCTCTCTATGTCTCTCACCTCTCTCTCTCACCCCTTCTCTCTCACCCTCTCTCTCTGGCCCTCTCTTTCAGCCCCTCTCTCTCTCACACCCTCCTCTCTCTCTCACACACCTCTTTCTCAACCCACTGTCTCTCTCACAGCTCCTCTCTCTCTCTCTCTCTCTCTCTCTCACCCCCTCTCTCTCGCCCCTCTCTCTTACCCCTCTCTCTCAGACACCTCTCTCTCTCTCACACACCCTGTCTCTCACCCCCTCTCTCTCTCACATCCTTCTCTCTCTCTCTCACCCTCTCTCACCCCTGTCTCTCTTACCCTCTCTCACACAGACCTCTCTCTCACACACCCTTCTCTCTCTCACCCGCGCTCTCTCACGCCTCTCACTCACCTTCTCTCACTCTCCCTCTCTTTCTCAGCCTGTCTCTCTCTCACCCCCTCTCTATTTCTCACCCACTCTCTCTTCCACTCCGATCTCTCTCTCACACCCCCTCGCGCTCTCACCCCCTCTCACCGCTCTCTCTCTCTCTCTCTCTCACACCCCTCTGTCTCAGCCCTCTCTCTCTCAGCCCCCCTCTCGCTCTCTCCTCAGTCTCTCCCACCCTGATCTCTCTCACACCCTTCTCTCTCTCACGCCTTTCTCTCACCCTCTCTCTCTCACCCCTCTCTCCCTCACCCCTCTCTCTCTCTTACACCGCTTCTCTCTCTCTCACCCCTCTCTCTCTCACCCTCTCTCACCCTCTCTATTCTGACACCCCTCTCTCTCACTTCGCCCTCTCTCTCTCGCCTTCACTCTCTCCTACCCCTCTCTCTATCTCTCACCTCTCTCTGTCACCCTCTGTCTCACCCCCTCTCTCTCAGGGACTCTCTTTCAGCCCCTCGCTCTCCCACACCCATCTCTCTCTCACCCTCTCTCTCAACCCTCTCTCTCTCTCAACCCTCTCTATCTTACCCCTCTCTCTCTTACCCCTCTCACTCACACACCTCTCTCTCACTCTCTCTCTCACCCCCTCTCTCACACCCTCTCTCACCCTCTCTCTCTCCTACCCCTCCATTTCTTACCCCCCCTCTCTCACCTCTCTTTCTATCACCCTCTCTCTCTCACCCCTTCTATCTCACCCCCTCTCTCACCTCCTCACTCTCAGGCCCTCTCTTTCAGCCCCTCTCTCTGTCACACACCCTCTCTCTCACACACCTCTCTCTCAACCCCGTCTCTCTCACACCCCTCTCTCCCTCATCCTCTCTCGCACTTACCCCTCTCTCACACACCTCTCCCTCTCACCCTCTCTCTCACGCCCCTCTCTCTCTCTCACACCGCTTCTCTCTCTCACCCTCTCTCTTTCGCCCCTCTCTCTTACCCCTCTCTCTCTCACACATCTCTTTCTCACCCACCTCTCTCTCACCCTCTCTCTCTCTCCCTCTCTCTCTCACCCCTTCTCTATCACCCCCTCTCTCACCCCCTCTCTCTCAGCCCTCTCTTTCTCTCAGCCCCCCCCTCTCTCTCCAGTCTCTCCCACCCTGATCTCTCTCACACACCTTCTCTATCACGCCTCTCTCCCTCATCCTCTCTCTCACCTTCCCCTCTCCCTCACACCTCTCCCTCACACCCTCTCCCTCACCCCTCTCTCTCCCTCACACCCTCTCTCCTTCACCCCTCTCTCTCCCTCACCCCCTCTATCGCACCCCTCTCTGTCTCTCACCCCTCTCTCGCTCTTGCCCGTCTCTCTCTCACCCCCTCTCTCTCAGCCTGTCTCTCTGTCACCCCCCTGTCTCTTTCTCACCAGCTCTCTTCCACCCTGATCTCTCTCACACCCACTCTCTCCCTCAACCCTCTCTCTCCTTCACCCCTCTCTCTCCCTCACCCCTCGCTCTCTCTTACCCGTCTCTCTCTCACCCTCTCTCTCTCAGACTGTCCCTCTCTCTCACCCCCGTCTCTTTCACACCCACTCTCTCTTCCACCCCGATCTCTCTCACACCCGCTCTCTAACTCACCCCTCTCTCTCTCTCTCTCAACCCTCTCTCGCACCTCTCTCTCTGTCTCACCCCTCTCTCTCTTTCCCATCTCTCTCTCTCTCACACCCTTCTCTCTCAACCTCTCTCTCTCACCCCTTCTCTCTCACCTTCTCTTTCGCAGCCCCTCTCTCTTTCTCACATCCCCTCCCTCACCCCAATCTCTCCCACCCTGATCTCTCTTAGAGCCCCTCTCTCTCACCTCTCCCTCACTCTCTCATCCCTCTCTCTCTCATCCTCTCTCTCTTACTACCCTCTCTCTTACCCCTCTCTTTCTCTTACACTGCTTCTCTCACTATCATGCCGCTCTCACTCTCACCCCTCTCTCTCTCTCTCACCCTCTCTCTCTCACCCCTTCTCTGTCACCCCCTCTCTCACCTCCTCACTCTCAGGCCCACTCTTTCAGCCCCTCTCTCTGTCACACACCCCTCTCTCTCACCCTCTCTCTCTCACCCCTTCTCTGTCACCCCCTCTCTCACCTCCTCACTCTCAGGCCCACTCTTTCAGCCCCTCTCTCTGTCACACACCCTCTCTCTCACACACATCTCTCTCAACCCCGTCTCTCTCACACCCCTCTCTCCCTCATCGTCTCTCTCACTTTCCCCTCTCTCACAAACCTCTCCCTCTCACCCTTTCTCTCTCTTACCCCTATCTCACACCGCTTCTCTCTCTCATCCTCTCTCTCTCTCGCCCATCTCTCTTACCCTCTCTCTTTCACACACCTCTTTCTCACCCGCCTCTCTCTCACCCTCTCTCTCTCTCACCCCTTCTCTCTCACCCCCTCTCTCACCCCTCTCTCTCAGCCCTCTCTCTCTCTCAGCCCCCCTCTCTCTCCCCAGTCTCTCCCACCCTGATCACTCACACACCTTCTCTATCACACCTCTCTCCCTCATCCTCTCTCTCACTTGCCCTCTCTCACACACCTCTCCCTCACACCCTCTCCATCACCCCTCTCTCCCTCACCCCTCTAACTTCCTTACCCCTCTCTCTGTCACCCCTCTCTGTCTCTCACCCCTCTCTCTCTCTCTTGCCCATCTCTCTCACCCCCTCTCTCTCTCAGCCTGTCTCTCTGTCATCCCGTCTCTTTATCACCAGCTCTCTCTTCCACCCTGATCTCTCTCACACCCACACTCTCCCTCACCCCTCTCTCTCCCTCACCCCCCTCTCTCTCTCTCACCCCTCGCTCTCTCTTACCCATCTCTCTCTGTCTCACTCCTCTCCCTCTTACCCCTCTCTTTCTCTTACTCCGCTTCTCTCACTATCACGCCTCTCTCACTCTCACCCCTCTCTCTCTCTCACCCTCTCTCTCTCTCTTCTCTCTTTCTCTCACCCTGATCTCTCTCACCCCTTCTCTGTCACCCCCTCTCTCACCCCCTCTCTCTGAGTCCCTCTCTTTCAGCCCCTCTCTCTCACACACCTCTCTCTCAGCCCCGTCTCTCTCACACCCCTCTCTCCCTCATCCTCTCTCTCACTTTCCCCTCTCTCACACACCTCTCCCTCTCACCCTTTCTCTCACCCCCCTCTCTCTCCCACCCCTCTCTCTCTTACCCCTCTCACACACCACTTCTCTCTCTCTCCCTCTCTCTCTCACCCCTTCTCTCTTACCCCCTCTCCTTCACCCTCTCTCTCTCAGCCTGTCTCTCTCTTTCACCCCTGTGTCTTTCACACCCGCTCTCTCTTCCACCCCAATCTCTCTCACACCCGCTCTCTAACTCACCCCTCTCTCTCTCTCAGAACCCTCTCTCTCACCCCTCTCTCTGTCTCACCCCTCTCTCTCTTTCCCATCTCTCTCTCTCTCATACCCTTCTCTCTCAACCTCTCTCTCTCACCCATTCTCTCTCACCTTCTCTTTCGCAGCCCCTCTCTCTTTCTCACATCCCCTCCCTCACCCCAGTCTCTCCCACCCTGATCTCTCTCAGAGCCCCTCTCTCTCTCACCCCTCCCTCACTCTCTCATCCCTCTCTCTCTCACTCCTCTCTCTCTTACCCCTCTCTTTCTCTTACACCGCTTCTCTCACTATCACGCCTCTCACTCTCGCCCCTCTCTCTCTCTCACCCTCTCTCTCTCACCTCTCTTTCTCTCATCCTCTCTCTCACACCCCTTCTCTGTCACCCCCTCTCTCACCCCCTCTCTCTGAGGCCCTCTCTTTCAGCCCCTCTGTCTCACACACCCCTCTCTCTCACACACCTCTCTCTCAACCCAGTCTCTCTCGCACCCCTCTCCTCTCTATCTCACCCTTTCTCTCACCCCCCTCTCTCTCTCACACCTCTCTCTCTTACCCCTCTCTCTCTCACACTGCTTGTCTCTTTCACCCTCTCTCTCTCACCCCTCTCTCTTACCGCTCTCTCTCTCACACGCACACACCTCTCTCTCACCCACCTCTCTCTCACCCTCTCTTTCTCACCCCCTCTCTCTCACACCCTCTCTCTCTCACAGCTCTCTCTCTCACCCCTTCTCTCTCACAGCTCTCTCTCTCACCCCTTCTCTCTCACTGCCTCTCTCACACCCCCTCTCAGGCCCTATCTTTCCACACCTCGCACTCTCTCCCCCCCTCTCTCTCTCACCCCTCTCTCTCTCACCCCCCTCTCTCTCACACCTCTCTCGCTCACCCCTCTCTCTCACTTGCCTGTCTCTCTCTCTCTCTCACCCTCTCTCTCTTACCCCTCTCTCACCCCCTCTCTCTCTCAGCCTGTCTCTCTGTTACCCGCTGTCTCTTTCTCACCCTCTCTCTCTTCCACCTCCATCTCGCTCACACCCCCTCTCTCCCTCACCCCTCTCTCCCTCACCCCTCGTGCTCTCTTACCCGCCTCTATTTCTCATCCTCTCTCTCTTACCCCTCTCTCTCCTCCCCTCTCTTTCAACCTCTCTCTCTCAGCCTGTCTCTCTCTCACCCAGAGGGATCACATTCTGATGTATTGAGAGAGCAGTTTCTGAGGTATAGAGGGAGCACTTTCTGAGGTATTGAGGAAGCACTATCTGAGGTACTGAGGGAGCACTTTCTGAGGTATTGAGCAAGCACTATCTGAGGTATTGAGGGAGCAATATCTGAGGTAATGAGGACGGACTATCTGAGGTACTGAGGGAGCACTTTCTGAGGTATTGTGTGTGCACCATCTGAGAGACTGTGGAAGCACTCTGTGAGGTATTGAGGGAGCACTTTCTGAAGAATTGAGGAAGCACTATCTGAACTACTGAGGGAGTATTTTCTGAGGTATTGAGGGTGCACTATCTGTGGTACTGAGGGACCACTCTCTGAGGTATTGAGGGTGCACTATCTGAGGTATTGAAGGTGCACTATCGGAGGTATTGAGTGTGCACTATCTGAGGTATTGAAGGTGGACATTATGAGGTAGTGAGGGAGAACTTTCTGAGGTACTGAGGGTGCACTATCTGAGGTATTGAGGGAGCATTTTCTGAGGTACAGAAGGTGCACAACCTGAGATATTGAGTGAGTACTTTTGGAGATATTGAGGGAGCACTTTCTGAGGTATTGAGGAACACTGTCTGAGGTACTGCGGAAGCACTTCCTGAGGTATTGGGGAAGCACTATGTGATGTATTGAGGGAGCAGTTTCTGAGGTACTGAAAGAGAACTTTGTGAGTTACTGAGACAGCACTTCGTGAGGTATTGGGGAAGCACGATGTGATGTATTGAGGAGCAGTTTCTGAGGTACTGCAAGAGAACTTTCTGAGTTATTAAGGGAACACTTTCTGAGGTATAGAGGGAGCTCTTTATCAGGTATTGAGAGAGTACTTTCTGAGGTATTGAGGGTGCACTATCTGTGGTACTGAGGAAGCACTATCGGAGGTACTGAGGGAGCACTATCTGAGGTATTGAGGAAGCACTAACTGAGGTATTGAGGGAGCATTTTCTAAGGTAGTGAGGGACTTCTATCTGTGGCATTGAGTGACCACTTTCTGAGGTATTGAGGGAGTACTCTCTGAGGAATTGAGGGACCACTTCGTGTGGTATTGAGCGAGCTCTTTGTGTGGCATTGAGGAAGCACTTTCTGAGGTAATGAGGGAGCACTATCTGAGGTATTGAGCGAGCACTGTCTGAGGTACTGAGGAAGCACTTCCTGAGGTATTGGGGAAGCACTATGTGAGGTATTGATGGAGCACTGACTGACGTAGTGAGACAGCACTTCCTGAGGTATCGGGGAAGCCCAATGTGAGGTATTGAGGGAGCAGTTTCTGAGGTACTGAGAGAGAACTTTCTGAATTATTGAGGGAACACTTTCTGAGGTATTGAGGGAGCTCCTTATCAGGTATTGAGAGAGTACTTTCTGAGGTATTGAGCGTGCACGATCTGTGGTACTGAGGGAGCACTATCTGAGGGACTGAGGAAGCACATTCAGAGGTTTTGAGCAAGCACTATCTGACGTATTGAGGGAGTACTATCTCAGGCACAGAGGGAGCACTTTCTGACGTATTGAGGGTGCACTGAGGTATTCAGGGCGCACTTTTTGAGGTATTGAGGATACACTATCTGATGTACTGATGAAGCACTATCTGAGGTACTGAGGGAGCATTATCTGAGGTATTGAGGATACACTATCTGAGGTATTGAGGGAGCAGTTTCTGAGGTACTGAGAGAGCCCTTTCTGAGATACTGAGGGAGCACTTTCTCAGGCATTGAGGTAGCAAATCTGAGGTACTGTGGAAGCACTATCTGAGGTATTGAGGAAACACTATCTGATGTACTGATGAAGCACTATTTGAGGTACTGAGGGAGCACTATCTGAGGTATTGAGGAAGCAATTTCTGAGTGTTGAGGAAGCATTATCTGAGGTATTGAGTGAGCATTTTCTGAGGAATTGTGGGTGCACTATCTGAGATTTTGAGGGACCACTTTCTGAGGTACTGAGGGTGCACTATCTGAGGTATTGAAGGAGCACTTCCTGAGGTATTGAGGAAGCACTGTCTGAGGTACTGAGGAAGCACTATCTGGGGTATTGAGGGATTACGTCTGAGGTATTGAGGAAGCACTATCTGATTTACTTAGGGAGCACTATGTGAGTTATGGAGGGAGATCTATCTGCGGTATTGAAGAAGCACTTTCTGAGGTCCTGAGGAAGCACTACCTGATGTATTGAGGGAGCACTTTCTGAGTTACTGAGGGACACTTTCTGAGGTATTGTGGTAGCATATCTGAGGTATTGAGGAAGCATTATTTGTGTTATTGTGGGAGCATTTTATGAGGTACTGAGAGCAATTTCTGAGGAATTGAGAGAGCACTTTCTGAGGTATTGAGGAAGCACTATCTGATGTACTGAGGAAGCACTTTCTGAATTACTGAGGCAGCACATTCTGAAGTATTGAGGGAACACTTTTTGAGGTATTGAGGGAAGGACTATCTGAGGTATTGAGGGAGTAATTTCTGACTTATAGAGTGTGCACTTTCTAAGGTATTGAGGGAGCACTATCTGAGATATTGTGCGAGCATTATCTAAAGTATTGAGGGAGCCCTTTCTGAGGTATTGAGGGAACACTTTTTGAGGTATTGAGGGAAGGACTATCTGAGGTATTGAGTGAGCACTTTCTGAGGTATAGAGGGTGCATTTTCTGAGGTCTCTCTCTTGCCCCTGGTCTCTTTCGCACCTGGTCTATCTCGCCCCCAGTCTCTCTCTCACCCCCGGTCTCCCTCGCCCCCGTTCTCTCTCTCGCCCCCATTCTCTCTCTCACCCCCATTCTCTCTCTCGCCCCGAGTCTCTCTCTCGCCCCCATTCTCTCTCTCGCCCCCATTCTCTATCTCGCCCCCAGTCTCTCTCTCACCCCCATTCTCTCTCTCGCCCCCGTTCTCTCTCTCGCCCTCAGTCTCTCTCTCGCCCTCAGTCTCCCCTCTCTCGCCCCCGTTCTCTCTCTCGCCCCCAGTTTCTCTCTCGCCCTCAGTCTCTCTCTCGCCCCATTCTCTCTCTCGCCCCCAGTCTCTCTCTCTCGCCCCCATTCTCTCTCTCGCCCCCATTCTCTCTCTCGCCCCCAGTCTCTCTCTCGCCCCCAGTTTCTCTCTCTCGCCCCCAGTCTCTCTCTCTTGCCCCCAGTCTCTCTCTCTCGCCCCCGTTCTCTCTCTCGCCCCCAATCTCTCTCTCGCCCTCAGTCTCTCTCTCTTGCCCCCAGTCTCTCTCTCTCCCCCCCGGTCTCTCTCTCCCCCCAGTCTCTCTCTCTTGCCCCCAGTCTCTCTCTCGCCCCCGTTCTCTCTCTCCCCCCAGTCTCTCTCTCTCGCCCCCAGTTTCTCTCTCCCCCCCGGTCTCTCTCTCCCCCCAGTCTCTCTCTCCCCCCCAGTCTCTCTCTCGCCCCCAGTCTCTCTCTCCCCCCCAGTCTCTCTCTCGCCCTCAGTCTCTCTCTCTTGCCCCCAGTCTCTCTCTCGCCCCCATTCTCTCTCTCGCCCCCGTTCTCTCTCTTGCCCCCAGTCTCTCTCTTGCCCCCATTCTCTCTCTCGCCCCCAGTCTCTCTCTCTCGCCCCCGTTCTCTCTCTCACCCTCAGTCTCTTTCTCGCCCCCAGTTTCTCTCTCTTGCCCCCAGTCTCTCTCTCTCGCCCCCAGTCTCTCTCTCTTGCCCCCAGTCACTCTCTTGCCCCCAGTCTCTCTCTCGCCCCCAGTTTCTCTCTCTTGCCCCCAGTCTCTCTCTCTTGCCCCCAGTCTCTCTCTCTCGCCCCCAGTCTCTCTCTCTTGCCCCCAGTCACTCTCTTGCCCCCAGTCTCTCTCTCGCCCCCAGTTTCTCTCTCTTGCTCCCAGTCTCTCTCTCTCGCCCCCAGTCTCTCTCTCTTGCCCCCAGTCTCTCTCTCTTGCCCCCAGTCACTCTCTTGCCCCCAGTCTCTCTCTCGCCCCCAGTTTCTCTCTCTTGCCCCCAGTCTCTCTCTCTCGCCCCCAGTTTCTCTCTCGTGCCCCCAGTCTCTCTCTCTTGCCCCCAGTCTCTCTCTCTCGCCCCCAGTCTCTCTCTCTTGCCCCCAGTCTCTCTCTCGCCCCCAGTCTCTCTCTCTCGCCCCCAGTCTCTCTCTCGCCCCCAGTCTCTCTCTCTCGCCCCCAGTCTCTCTCTCTTGCCCCCAGTCTCTCTCTCTCGCCCCCAGTCTCTCTCTCTTGCCCCCAGTCTCTCTCTCTTGCCCCCAGTCTCTCTCTCTCGCCCCCAGTCTCTCTCTCTCGCCCCCATTCTCTCTCTCGCCCCCAGTCTCTCTCTCTCGCCCCTAGTTTCTCTCTCGCCCACAGTCTGTCTCTCGCCCCCCCTTCTCTCTCTTGCCCCCAGTCTCTCTTGCCCCCAGTCACTCTCTTGCCCCCAGTCTCTCTCTCGCCCCCAGTTTCTCTCTCTTGCCCCCAGTCTCTCTCTCGCCCCCCGTGTGTTTCGTCACTCCTGGTCTATCGTCACCCCCGATCTCTCATCAACCCCGGTCTCCCTCGCTCCCGGTCTCCCTCGGACTCAGTCTCTATCGTCCCTCGGTCTCTCTCTTCATCATTGGTCTCACTCACCCCCGGTCTCTCTTGTCGTCCCCGGTCTCTCTCGCCCCTGGTCACTCGTCAAACCCGGTCTCTCTCGCTCCCAGTTTCTCTTGCCTCCAGTCTCTCTCGTCACCCACAGTCTCTCATCACCCCCAGTCTCTCTCTTCCCCCAGTCTCTCTCACCCCCGGTCCCTTGTCATCCCCCGGTCTCTCTCGTCACTTCCTCTCTCTCTCACCCCCAGTCTCCCTCATCTCTCCCAGTCTCTCTCTCACACCCTGGTCTCTCTTGACCACGGTTTCTCTCATCACCCCCTCTCTCTTGCCCCTGGTCTCTCTCTCGCGCCCGGGCTCTCTTGCCCCTGGTCTCTCTCGCCCCCAATTTCTTTCTCGCCCCCGGTCACTCTCACTGCCAGTCCTTCTCACTCCCAGTTTCTCGTCACCCCCGGTGTCTCGCCCACGGTCTCTCTCGCCCACAGTCTCTTTCACCCCCAGTCTCTCTCTAGCCCCTAGTCTCTCTCGCCACCCCCGGTCTCTCTCTCTTGCCCACGGTCTCTCTCTTTACCCCCTCTCTCTCGCCCCAGGACTCTCTCTCACCCCCGGTCCCTCTCACCCTCGGTCGTTCTCGCCCACAGTCTCTCTTGTCGCCCCCAGTCTCTCATTACCCCTGGTGTCTCGCGCCCGGTCTCTCTCGCCCACAGTCTCTCTCGCCCCCGGTCTGTCTAGTTTCTCCCTGCCTCTCTCGCACCCGGCCTCTCTTGCTCCCGGTCTCTCTTGGTCCCGGTCTCTCTCTCTCGTCCCCAGTCACTCTCAGACCCGGTCTCTCTTGACCCCACTTTCTCTCTCGCCCCCAATCTCTCTCGTCGGCCCCAATCTCTCTAGTCGCCCCCGGTCTCTCTCGTCTCCCCTGTCTCTCGCCCCTGGTCTCTCTCACCGCAGGTCTCTTTTGCGTCCCGGTCTCTCTTGCCCCTGGTCTCTCTTGCCCCACCGGTCTATCTCGCCGCCCATCCCCGGTCTCTCTCCACCCCCGGTCTCTCTCTCTCACCCCTGGTCTCTCTCGCCCCCGGTCTCTCTCGCCCCGGTCACTCTCACCCCCGTCTCTCTCGTCACCCCGTCTCACTTCACCCCCAATCTCTCTTTCTTGCCCCCGGTCTCTCTCACCCCAGGTCTCTTTCTTGCCCCCCTCCGTCTTTCTCACCCCCGGTCTCTCTCACTCCCGGTCTGTCTCGTTGCCCCCCATCCCTCTAGCCCCCCAGTCTCTCTCGCAAACCCCTCCCTCTCACCCCCCGGTCTCTCTTCAGCCCCGGTCTCTCTCTCTCTTGCTTCCAGTCTCTCTCATCTCCGGTCTATCTTGTCACCCCCTCTCTCTCGCCCCCGGGCTCTCTCGCCCACAGTCTCTTTCACTCCCGGTCTGTCTCGTTGCCCCCCCCCGTCCCTCTAGCCCCCCGGTCTTTCTCGCAAACCCCTCCCTCTCACCCCCTGGTTTCTCTTCACCCCCGGTCTCTCTCTCTCTTGCCTCCAGTCTCTCTCATCCCCGGTCTCTCTTGTCACCCTGTCTCTCTCACCCCCGGTCTTTCTCACCCCCTGTCTCTCTCGCCCCTGGTCTCTATTGTCGCCCTCGGTCACTTGTCATCCCTGGGTCTCTCTCGCCCCCAGTCTCTCTCTCGTCGTCCCTGGTCTCTCGTCACCCCCGGGGTCTCTCTCCACCCCAATCTCTCTTGCCCCCGGGTCTCTCTTGTCACTCCCTCTCTCTCGTTCCCAGTCTTTCTTGCCCCCGCCCACCCTCTCACACCCCGGCCTGTCTCACACCCAGTCTCTCTCACAGCCCCCATCTCTCTCGCCCCCGGTCTCTCTTGTTGCCCCCAGTCTCTCGTCACCCCCAGCGTCTCGCCCTCGATCTCATTCGCACCTGGCCTCTCTCGCTCCCCACTCTCTCTCGGCTCCAGTCTCTCTCTCGCCCCCGCTCCCCCTTGCCCTCCCAGTCCCTGTCGTCACTCCAGGTCACTCTCGTCACCCCCAGTCTCTCTCTTCACCCCATGTCTCTCTTGACCCCGGTCTCTCTTTTCCCCCTGGTATCTCTCTTGACCCCGGTCTCTCTTGCCCCCAGTCTCTCTCTCTCACCCCCCGGTCTCTTGTCACTCCCTGTGTCTCACCCTGGTCTCTCTCGCACCTGGCCTCTCTTGCTCCCAATTTGTCTCATCGCACCCAGTCTCTCTTGTCAACCCCTCTCTCTCTCTCCCACCTGGTCTCTCTCTCCCACCCGGTCTCTCTCTACCCCCCCAGTCTCTCTTGCCCCGTCTCTTTTGCCCCTGGTCTCTCTCTCCCCGGTCTCTCTCTCCCCCCCGGTCACTCTTGCCCCTGGTCTCTCTCCCCCCCGGTCTCTCTCCCCCCCCGGTCTCTCTTGCCCCTGGTCTCACTCCCCCCCCCCCGGTCTCTCTCTCCCCCCGGTCTCTCTCTCCCCCCAGTCTCTCTTGCCTGTGGTCTCTCTCTCCCTCAGTCTCTCTCTCTCCCCCAGTCTCTCTCTCCCCACCGGTCTCTCTCTCTCCCCCCAGGTCTCTCTCTCCCCACCGGTCTCTCTCTCTGCCCCCAGGTCTCTCTCTCCCCCCCGATCTCTCTCTCCCCCCCAGTCTCTCTTGCCCGTGGTCTCTCTCCCCCCGGTCTCTCTCTCCCCCCCGGTCTTTAACCCCCCCGGTCTCTCTCCCCCAGTCTCTCTCCCCCCCCAGTCTCTCTCCCCCCTGGTTTCTCTCTCCCCCCCGGTCTCTCTCTCCCCCCCAGTCTCTCTCTCCCCCCCAGTCTCTCTCTCCCCCCCCGGTCTCTCTCTCCCCCCCAGTCTCTCTCTCCCCCCCCAGTCTCTCTCTCCCCCCGGTCTCTCTCTCCCCCCGGTCTCTCTCTCCCCCCCAGTCTCTCTCTCCCCCCCGGTCTCTCTCTCCCCCCCCAGTCTCTCTCTCCCCCCCAGTCTCTCTCTCCTCCCGGTCTCTCTCTCCCCCCCCATTCTCTCTCTCCCCCCCCAGTCTCTCTCTCCCCCCGGTCTCTCTCTCCCCCCCAGTCTCTCTCTCCCCCCCCCAGTCTCTCTCTCCCCCCCAGTCTCTCTCTGCCCCCCAGTCTCTCTCTCCCCCCGAGTCTCTCTCTCCCCCCCAGTCTCTCTCTCCCCCCTAGTCTCTCTCTCCCCCCCGGTCTCTCTCTCCCCTCCGGTCTCTCTTGTCACCCCCAGTGTCTCGCCCCCAGTCTCTCTCGCACCTGGTCTCTCTTGCCTCCGGTCTCCCTCACCCTCCTGTTCTCTGTCATCACACCCAGCCACTCTCGTCACCCCCAGTCTCTCTCGCCCCGGTCTCTCTCGCCCCGGTCTCTCTCGCCCCCGGTCTCTCTCTTTGCCCCCCCCCGGTCTCTCTCGTCCCCTGGCTGACTCGCCCCAGGTCTCTCGCCCACTCCCGGTCTCTCTCTCCCATGGTCTCTTTCGCCCCCTTGTCTCTGTCACCCCCGGTTTCTCTCGTCACCCCCAGTCTCTCTCGCCCCGGTCTCTCTTCCCCCCAGTCTCTCTCTCCCCCCAGTCTCTCTCTCCCCCAGGTCTCTGTCTCCCCCCCAGTCTCTCTCTCCCCCCCGGTCTCTCTTGTCACCCCCAGTGTCTCGCCCCCAGTCTCTCTCGCACCTGGTCTCTCTTGCCTCCGGTCTCCCTCACCCTCCTGGTCTCTGTCATCACACCCAGCCACTCTCGTCACCCCCAGTCTCTCTCGCCCCGGTCTCTCTCGCCCCAGTCTCTCTCGCCCCGGTCTCTCTCTCCCCCCCTGTCTCTCGTCACCCCCCGGTGTCTCGCTCCCCCCTCCACCCCGTCTCTCTTGGCCCAGATCTCTCTCTCTCACACCCCGGTCTGTCTCGCCCCGATCTCTCTCGCGTCACTCCCTCTCTCTCCCCCCCGGTCTCTCTCTCGCCCCCGGTCTCTCTCTCGCCCCCGGTCTCTCATCACCCCCGGTGTCTCGCCCCCGGTCTCTCTCGCCCACAGTCTCTCTCGCCTCCGTTCTGTCTCATCGCTCCCTGTCTCTCTTGCACCCAGCCACTCTCACTTCCCGGCCTCTCACCCCTGGTCACTCACCCCCGGTCTCTCTCTCGCCCCTGGTCACTCACCCCCGGTCTCTCTCTCGCCCCTGGTCACTCACCCCCGGTCTCTCTCTCACCCCTGGTCACTCACCCCCGGTCTCTCTCTCACCCCTGGTCACTCACCCCCGGTCTTTCTTACCCCTGTTTCTCATCATACCCAGTGTCTCACCCCTGGTCTCTCCTGCCCACAGTCTCTCTTGCCCCTGGTGTGTCTCATCGCTCCCTGTCTCTTTAGCACCTGGCCTCTCACTTCCCGGCCTCTCTTGCTCCCGGTCTCTCTCTTGCCCCCGGTCTTTCTAGCCCCCCAGTCTCTCTCGCAAACCCGTTTCTCTCGCCCCCCCTGCTCTCTCTCTCTCGCCCCTCACTCTCTCTCACCTCCCAGTCTCTCTCTCTCGCCCCCCTGGTCTCTCTCTCTCGCCCCCCTGGTCTCTCTCTCTCGCCCCCCTGGTCTCTCTCTCTCGCCCCCCTGGTCTCTCTCTCTCACCTCACGGTCTCTCTCGCACCAGGTCTCTTTCATTACCCCCGGTCTCTCTCACACCCCCCCCCCCCCGTCTCTCTTGCCATGGTCTCTCACCCCCGGTCTCTCTCGTCACCCCCATTTCTATCGCCCCCACTCACCTCTCGCCCCCGGTCTCTCGCCCCCGGTCTATCTCGCCCATGCTCTCCTGTTGCCCCCTGCTACCTCTCGTTGACCACGGTCTCTCTCGTCACTGCCGGTCTCTTGTCACCCACTATCTCTCACCCCCAGTCTCTCTCACCCTCGACCTCTTTCGCCAACTGGTCTCTCTCGCCCCTGGTCTCTTGACCCCCATGTCTCTCTCGACCCCCCCCCTCCCCGGTATCTCTCGACCCCGTTCTCTCTCATCCCTGATCTCTCTCGTCACCCTGTTTCTCTTGCCCCTGCTCTCTCACGCACCCAGTCTCTCTCTCCCCCGGTCTCTCTCGCCCACAATCTCTCTCATCGCCCCAGTCTCTCTTGGCCCCCCACTCCGTGTCTTTCTTCATCCCCGGTCTCTCTCGCCTCCCGCTCTTTCGCCCCCGGTCTCTTGTCAATTCCCCGGTCTCACTCATCCCCGGTATCATTCGCCCCCCCGGTCTCTAATCGGCCCCGGTCTCTCGCCTCTGGTCAGTCTTGCCCCCAGTCTCTCTCGCTGCCCCCCGACTTTCTCGTCCCGGTCTCTCTCGCCCCCGGTCAGTCTTGCCCCAGTCTCTCTCGCTGCCCCCCGACTTTCTCGCCCCGGTCTCTCTCGCCCCCGGTCTGTCTTGCCCCCAGTCTCTCTTGCTGCCCCCCGACTCTCTCGCCCCCGCTCTCTTTCCCCCGTCTCTCTTGTTACGCACAGTTTCTCGTCCCACCCAGTGTCTTGCCCCCAGCCTCTCTTCGCCCCCCCAAGTCTCTCTTCGCCCCCCTGCCTCTGTCTTGCCCACAGTCTCTCTTGTCACCCCCTCTCTCTCGACCCCGTCTCTTTCACCCCCCGTTCTCTGCCGCCGCTCCCCGTGTCTTGCCCCCCGTCTCTCTTCGCGCCCCCCACCCGCTACCCATCTCTCTCACCCCCGGTCTCTCTCGCCCCCGGTCTCTCTCGCCCCCGGTCTCTCTCGCCCCCGGTCTCTCTTGTTGCCCCCATTGTCTCGTCACCCCTGGTGTCTTGCCCCCGGTCTCTCTTCGCCCTCAGTCTCTCTCTCGCCCCCAGTCTCTCTCTCTCGTCCCCGGTCTCTCTCCCCCCCCGGTCTCTCTCTCCCCCCCGGTCTCTCTCTCCCCCCCGGGTCTCTCTCTCCCCCCCGGTCTCTCTCTCCCCCCCAGTCTCTCTCCCCCCCCGGTCTCTCTCTCGCCCCCAGTCTCTCTCTCTCGTCCCCGGTCTCTCTCTCCCGTCCCCGGTCTCTCTCTCCCATTCCCGGTCTCTCTCTCCCCGGGTGTCTCTCGTCCCCCGTCTCTCTTGTCACCCCCCTCTCTTGCCCCTGGTCTCTCTCGCCCCCGGTCTCTCGCCCCCGGTCTCTCTCTCGCCCCCGGTTCTTCTTGTCACCCCCGTTCTCTCTCTCGAGAAACCCTCTCTCTCACCCCCACTCTCTCTCTCGCCCCTGGTCTGTCTTGCCCCAGGTCTGTCTTGCTGCCCCGGGACTCTCTCTCGTGCCCCCAGACTCTCTCTGGCACCCCCTGGTCTCTCTCGCCCCCAGTCTCTCTCGCCCCCGGTCTCTCTCACACCCCGGTCTCTCTCACACCCCGATCTCTCTCACACCCCGGTCTCTCTCACACCCCGGTCTCTCTCACACCCCTGTCTCTCTCTCGCCCCCGGTCTCTCTTGCCCCCGGTCTCTCTCGCCCCCGGTCTCTTTAGTCCTGGTCTCTCTCGCCCCCGGTCTCTCTCACACCCCGGTCTCCCTTGCCCCCGGTCTCTTTAGCCCCCGGTCTCTCTCTCTCCCCCCGGACTCTCTTGCCCCCGGTCTCTATTGCCCCCGGTCTCTCTCGCCCCCAGTCTCTCTCGCCCCCGGTCTCTCTCTCTCCCCCGGTCTCTCTCTCCCCCGGTCTCTCTCTCTCTCCCCCGGACTCGCCCGACCCCGGTCTCTCTCTCCCCCGGTTTCTCTCTCTCCCCCAGACTCTCCCGACCCGGGTCTCTCTCTCCCCCGGACTCTGCCGACCCCGGTCTCTCTCACCCCCCCGGTCTCTCTCGCCCCTGGTCTCTCTCACCCCCGGACTCTCTCTCCCCCGGACTCTCCCAACCCCGGTCTCTCTCTCCCCCGGTCTCTCTCACCCCCGGTCTCTCTCTCCCCCGGACTCAATCGTCCCCGGTCTCTCTCTCCCCCGGACTCTCTCGTCCCCGGTCTCTCTCTCCCCCGGTCTCTCTCTCCCCCGGTCTCTCTCGTCCCCGGTCTCTCTCTCCCCCGGTCTCTCTCACCCCCCGGTCTCTCTCTCCCCCGGTCTCTCTCGACCCCGGTCTCTCCCGACCCCGGTCTCTCTCTCCCCCGGACTCTCCCGACCCCGGTCTCTCTCTCCCCCGGTCTCTCTCTCCACCGGTCTCTCTCTCCCCGGTCTCTCTCACCCCCGGTCTCTCTCTCCCCCGGTCTCTCTCACCCCCGGTCTCTCTCTCCCCCGGACTCTCTCACCCCCGGTCTCTCTCTCCCCCGGTCTCTCTCACCCCCGGTCTCTCTCTCCACCGGACTCTGCCGACCCCGGTCTCTCTCACCCCCCGGTCTCTCTCGCCCCCGGTCTCTCTCACCCCCGGACTCTCTCGCCCCCGGACTCTCCCGACCCCGGTCTCTCTCTCCCCCGGACTCTCTCGTCCCCGGTCTCTCTCTCCCCCGGACTCTCTCGTCCCCGGTCTCTCTCTCCCCCGGTCTCTCTCTCCCCCGGTCTCTCTCGTCCCCGGCCTCTCTCTCCCCCGGTCTCTCTCACCCCCGGTCTCTCTCTCCCCCAGTCTCTCTCGCCCCCGGTCTCTCTCTCTCCCCCGGTCTCTCTCTCCCCCGGTCTCTCTCTCCCCCGGACTCTCCCGACCCCGATCTCTCTCTCCCCCGGTCTCTCTCTCACCCAGTCTCTCTCTCCCCCGGTCTCTCTCTCCCCCAGTCTCTCTCACCCCCCCGGTCTCTCTCACCCCCCGGTCTCTCTCGCCTCCGGTCTCTCTCTCCCCCGGTCTCTCTCTCCCCCGGTCTCTCTCTCCCCCGGTCTCTCTCTCTCTCCCCCGGACTCGCCCGACCCCGGTCTCTCTCTCCCCCGGTTTCTCTCTCTCCCCCAGGCTCTCCCGACCCCGGTCTCTCTCTCCCCCGGACTCTGCCGACCCCGGTCTCTCTCACCCCCCGGTCTCTCTCGCCCCCGGTCTCCCTCATCCCGGACTCTCTCTCCCCCGGACTCTCTCTCCCCCGGACTCTCCCGACCCCGGTCTCTCTCTCCCCGGACTCTCCCGACCCCGGTCTCTCTCTCCCCCGGTCTCTCTCTCCCCCGGTCTCTCTCTCCCCGGTCTCTCTCGCCCCCGGTCTCTCTCTCCCCCAGACTCTCTCACCCCCGGTCTCTCTCTCCCCCGGTCTCTCTCACTCCCGGTCTCTCTCTCCCCCGGTCTCTCTCTCCCCCGGACTCTGCCGACCCCGGTCTCTCTCACCCCCCGGTCTCTCTCGCCCCCGGTCTCTCTCACCCCCGGACTCTCTCTCCCCCGGACTCTCCCGACCCCGGTCTCTCTCTCCCCCCGGTCTCTCTCACCCCCGGTCTCTCTCTCCCCCGGACTATCTCGTCCCCCGGTCTCTCTCTCCCCCGGACTCTCTCGTCCCCGGTCTCTCTCACCCCCGGTCTCTCTCTCCCCCGGTCTCTCTCTCCCCCGGTCTCTCCCGGCCCCGGTCTCTCTCTCCCCCGGTCTCTCTCTCCCCCGGTCTCTCTCTCCCCAGTCTCTCTCACCCCCGGTCTCTCTCTCCCCCGGTCTCTCTCACCCCCGGTCTCTCTCTCCCCCGGACTCTCTCACCCCCGGTCTCTCTCACCCCCGGTCTCTCACTCCCCCGGTCTCTCTCACCCCCGGTCTCTCTCTCCCCCGGTCTCTCTCACCCCCGGTCTCTCTCACCCCCGGTCTCTCTCTCCCCCAGTCTCTCTCACCCCCGGTCTCTCTCTCCCCCGGACTCTCCCGACCCCGGTCTCTCTCTCCCCCGGTCTCTCTCTCCCCCGGACTCTCCTGACCCCGGTCTCTCTCTCCCCCGGTCTCTCTCACCCCCGGTCTCTCTCACCCCCGGATCTCCCGACCCCGGTCTCTCTCTCCCCCGGTCTCTCTCACCCCCGGTCTCTCTCACCCCCGGTCTCTCTCTCCCCCAGTCTCTCTCTCCCCCGGTCTCTCTCACCCCCGGTCTCTCTCTCCCCCGGACTCTCTCGACCCCGGTCTCTCTCCCCCCCGGTCTCTCTCTCCCCCAGTCTCTCTCTCCCCCGTTCTCTCTCACCCCCGGTCTCTCTCCCCCCCGGTCTCTCTCTCCCCCACTGGTCTCTCGTCGGCCCCAGTCTCTCGTCACCCCTGGGCTCTCTCGCCCGTGGTCTCTCTCGCCCCCGGGCTCTCATCACTCCTCGTCTCTCGCGCCCCAGTCTCTCTTGGCACTCCCGGGTCTTTCGTCACCCCTGGGCTCTCTCGCCTCTGGTCTCTCTCATCCCCTGGTCTCTCTCGCCCCCTGGTCTCTCTCGCTCCAGTCTCTCTCTCAGGCGCCCCTGGTGTCTCTCGCCCCCCGCTCTCTCTCACCCCCGGTCTCTTATCAACCCCCCCCCTCGGTCTCTCTCACCCCTAGTCTCTCTCTCCCCCCACCCCCAGGTCTCTAATCGGCCCCTGTATCTCATCATCCCCAGTCTCTTGCTCCAGGTCTCTCTCGCCTATGGTATCTCTCGTCGCACCCGGTCTCCCTCATTGACCCCGTCTCTCGTTGCCCCCGGTCTCTCTCGACCCCATTCTCTCTCGTTGCCTCCAATCTCTTGTTACCCCCTGTTTCTTTTCCACTGGTCTCCCTCATCGCCCCCGGTCTCTCTCGCCCTAGTTCTCTCTCTTTGCCTATGGTCTCTTGTCGCTCCGGTCTCTCTCACACCCCCATCCCCCTACCTCGGTCTCTCTCACTCCCGGTCTCTCTTGCCCCCGGTCTCTCTTTTTGTCCCCGGTCTCTCTTTTTGCCCCCGGTCTCTTGTCACCCCCGATGTCTTTCCCCCTGTCTCCCTTCTCCCTTGGTCTCTCTCGTCCCCTGTCTCTCTTGTCACCCTCTCTCTCTCACTCCCGCTCTCTGTCCCCCTCAGTCTCTCTCGCCGCCTGTCTCTCTCATCCTTGGTCTCTGTCACCTCTCACCCCCTGGTGTCTCATCGCCCTCAGTCTCTCATCGACCCGGTCTCTCGTCACACACAGACTCTCAACCCGGTCTTTCTCGCCCCCAGTCTGTCTCGCCGCCCCTGGTCTTTCTCTTACCCCCGGTCTCTCTCTTGCCCCTCTGTCTCTCTCTCGCACCTCCCCCCGTCTCTCTCTCTCGCCCCCTGCCCCCGTCTCTCACTCTCTCGCTCCCGGTCTCTCTTGTCAACCCCTCTCTCTCGCCCCCAGTCTCTAGCATCACCCCCGGTCTCTCTAATCTCCCCCGGTCCCTCTCTTGCACCCCCTCCCCGTCTCTCTCTCTCTCTCGCCCCCCCCCCGTCTCTCTCTCTCTCACCCCCCCTCCGTCTCTCTCTCTCTCCCCCGGTGTCTCTTGTCAACCCCTCTCTCTCACCCCCAGTCTCTCGCATCACCCCCTGTCTCTCTTATCTCCCCCAGTCTCTCTCTCGCACCCCCCCCCCACCGCCGGTCTCTCTCTTTCCACTGGTCTCTATCGCCCCCTGGTCTCACTCTCTCGCCACGGTCTCTCCCTTGTCCCCTGTCTGTCTTGTTGCCCCGGTCTCTTTTGTGGACACCTCTCTCTTGCCCCCGCTTTCTCTCACCCCCGGTCTCTATCATCCCTGGTCTTTATCGCCCCGGTCTCTCTCTCTTGCCACGGTCTCTCTCTCGCTCCCGGTCTGTCTTGTCCCCAACAGTCTCTCTTGTCAACCCCTCTCTCTCATGCCCCCGGTCTCTCTTCGTCCCCGGTCTCTCTTCACCCCCGGTCTCTCTCTTGCCCCATTCTCTCTCGCCCCCGATCTCTTGTTGCCCCCTGTGTCTCGTCACCCCTGGTGTCTCGCCCCCGGACTCTCTCACTCTCAGTCTCTCTTGCCCCCCGTTCTGTCTTGTCGCCCTCGGTCTCTCTCGCCCCCGGTCTCTCTCTCACCCCGGTCTCTCATTGCCCCCGGTTTCTCTCTTGACCCGGTCTCTCTTGTACCCCCCCCACCCCGTTCTCTCTCATCGCACCCGGTTTCACGTTGCCCCAGGTCTCTCTCGTCCCCGGTCTCTCTCGCTTCTGGTCTGTCTCATCGGCTCCTGTCTCGTTCACCCCCGGTCTCTCTTGTCGCCTCCAGTCTCTCGTCACCCCCTCCGTCTTGCCCCCGGTTGCTCTCACCCCCCTGTACTCTCATGTTCCTGGTTTCTCTCGTCACCCCCGGTCTCTCTCGCCCCCGATTTCTGTCGTCACCCCCAGTCTCTCTCTCATCCCCCTTTGTCTCGCCCCCCCCTCAGTCGGCCCCCTCTCTCTCTCACACCCCCTCCCTCTCTTGTCCCCCTCTCTCGGCCCCTTTTCTCTCGCACCCCCCCTTGCCCCCCTCTCTCTCTCACTCACCGCCTCTCTCTCTCTCGTCACCCCCTCTCTCTCGCCCCCGGTCTCTTTTGCCCCCCCCCTCTCGGTCTCTCACGGCCCTGGTGTCTCTCGTCACCTCCGGTCTCTCTCTTGTCCCCAGTCTCTTTCATCGCCCCCAGTCTCTCGTCGCCCACCTCTCTCTCTCACCCCTCTGTCTCTCTTGCCTACTCTCTCTCGCCCCCTCTCTCTCGCACCCCCCGTTTCTCCCACCCCTTTTGTCTGTCCTCCTTCTCTCTCGCCTGTCTCCTCTCTCACTCTTGCCCCTCTCTCTCACCCCCCTGTCTCACGTCACCCCCACCCTGTCTCTCCCTGTTCTTTCACACTCTCTCGAATCACTGTCGCCTCATCTCCCTTTCTCTCCTCCCTCTCTCTCTCCTTCTCGCCCCTGTCTCTCTCTCTTTCTCTTGCTGCCATCTCCCTCTATCTCTTGCCCCCTCTGTTTGCCCCTCTCTCATTCCCTCTCTCAACTCCATCCCTGTCTCTTCTCTCTCTCTCTCTCTCTCTCTCAGGGAGGGAGAGAGGGAAGGGTGGAGGCAGATGGAGAAACCGGGATTGGGGTGTGTGTGATAGAGACGGGGGAATGAGTGAGAGTGAAAAGGAGAGGCGTTGAGAAGAAAAGAGTATGCAGAGATAGAGAGGGAGAGCAATGAGGAGAAAGGGTAGGGGAGAGGAAATAGGGAGTCCAGGTGGGAGTGGTGGGTCAGAGGGAGTTAAACCCAGCTCCTGAGCTCAGGTCGCAGTGCCCTCCCCTTCCCTGAGGACCAGGACTTGGGGCTGAGTCTGTCTCTCTCCAGCTCAGCTTCTCCAACACAAAGACACACAACAACATCGGTCACTCTGCTGCTCGGCACGCTTTAATCACCATTTTTATTGGTTACAAATGGAAGTGATGGATACAGTCAGTGGGATGGTGCCTTTTCTCACTGGCCCCTGAGTTGTGAGAAACATTGAAATGTTTCCCTGTAACCCCCCTGTGGGATAAGGATGGACAAACCAGCGCTACCCTCAGTCTGTTACCATAGCGACAGGCTGCTCCATCGCTGAAACACTGAACTGAAATGAGAAAATCCCGGATGGATTGATTAAAGAGGGAATTTGATGGATGGATGGATTTGGGTGAAGGGATATTTCAGCACATTCTTCAGCTGCTGCCTGAACTTAGTCTGTGTCACGGCATAAATCGCGGTGTTTGTGCAGCAACTGAGGAGCTGCAGCATGAAGCCCAATTCCTGCACAAACCAATCGAGATACACAGACCGATACCCAATATACAACATCCGTCTCCATATAGAAAACAGCATTAACGTTGACCATAACAGGATGAAATTGGCCGAGATCACAAACAGTAAAATGATGGATTTTTTTCGGTTTCTCATTTCAGTGTCAGACTGAGCGTCCCCATTGGTGTGAGCGCGGAGTCTCCTGCGGGCTCTGCTGGTCACTAAAATGTGTCTGACGGTGAGAACATTGAGCAGCAGAATCAGGAGAAATGGGACACACGGGGTTAGAATGTGGTGGAGGAACTCGATTGTGACCCAGACAATGGACAATAGAACAGCGTCTGTTACATCACAAAACCAGGGCTCGTTCCCCAGCCGATACCGAGCCTCGAGCATAAAATACCAGGAAATGTTCTTTAAACAGCTCAGCACAGTCACTGCTCCCAGAACCACAGCCGCCGTTTTCTCACTGCAATATTTACTTTTCAGCTTCTGGCAACAAATGGCCACAAACCGATCAAAGGTGAAAGTGACGGTGAACCAGACAGAGCAGTCAGTGGCTGCATAAAGCAGGACGGCGTGGATATTACACACGGGGACGGAGTCCCTCAGGAAATAAAACTGTTCCCAATAAACAATGGGAATGTGTCTCAGGATTAGGTCGAGGATACTGACCAGGAGATCCGCCGCTGCCATGGCCCCCAGGTAACTTCTGACACATGGAGACAATCCACAATCTTTATAAAGCAGGACGTAGATGGTCACTACGTTAACTGTGAGGAAGGAAAACAAACCCATTATCCATCAGCCTGGAGGCAAAGGGACCCGTTTGATCGGGGACCCAGTGAGATTTCCAAATGTGTTCCTATATTCAGGGATTTATTAAAATAATTGGAGCTGGAATAACAAATGGGAAGGTCGGAATTCCCGAGGAAAATGTGACATAAACCACAAGAAACCCTCCCTCCTCAAACACACAGAGACACATCCATAAGGACAGATGGTTTCTAGAACATTCTCGATCTCTCGAGAGCAGACACAGGTCACTCCTTCCCAGTTCCTAATACGGAGGGTGGGAACGTTACTGTCGTGAAGGATTCTCTCCCAGTTTCCTGAAGACAAACGGAGTTTGGGAATTCCTGTATTTTGGTCTAAATTGTGGTCGATCCTGTGTCGTGGAGAAATGTAAACGCAGGGAAAATGTATTCCCCCCTTTAACTGCCTGAGGGGCCTTCGGAGTAGTGTCTCCTTCTCCCTGGAACGGGATCTCTTCCCTCGGGATCTTATCGTTTGTTCAATTCACTGACGTCCGGCCGTTCACAAACAATGTCAGGGACAGAACATTCTGGGGAATGTCAGTTATGGAATGTCGGGGACAGAACGTTCTGGGGAACCCCTTGACCTGTCCATCACCTTTCCCCCCTCCCCACCCCACCAACATGATGAACTGTGCACAGGCCACATATCCATCCAACACGGGGAGCTGCACTGACCACATCATTGCATTCTCTATAAACCTCAACCACAGTGACCTGGGCAGTAATCACGTGTGAATTGATCTGTAACCCAGGAGCAGTTACCCTCCCAGCATGTAGGACTGTGTACACCACCCTAGTGTAATGATCTGTAACCCAGGAGCAGTTACCATCCCAGCATGTAGGACTGTGTACACCACCCCAGTGCATTGATCTGTAACCCAGGAGCAGTTACCCTCCCAGCATGTAGGACTGTGTACCCCACCCCAGTACATTGATCTGTAACCCAGGAGCAGTTACCCTCCCAGCATGTAAGAATGTGTACACCACCCCAGTGCATTGATCTGTAAGCCAGGAGCAGTTCCCCTCCCAGCATGTAGAGCTCTGTACACCACCCCAGTGCATTGCTCAGTAACACTGTGTGAGATCCCTGCCCAGTGTGGGGAAACTTGCAGCCCGGGCTGGAAGTGACAGGATGTGCAGCTCCCACCCATTTACAGCTCCATCTCTCCATTGTGCCCTGACAAGGGGGTGCTGTGGGTGTGAGCATCACATGCCAGAGAGAGATGGCGGGGAATCAGTTTAAATATCACCACATGGGAGTTGTTTGGGGTATAGACAGAGAGGGGGAGACTGAGAGACAGTGTCAGGGAAGGATGTGTTCCCAGGTTGCAGAATGCTGAAATGGAGACACTTCGATAACATCCTGTAACATGACCCAGTCTTCCCAGGAAAGATGGGAAAAAGGGATATTGGTGTGAGGTCAGATGATGGAGAGTTTTGGATGAGCACTTGTTCTCCAGCTTCATAAATGGAGTCCTTCATGGCTGGAGGTACACCCCATCACCCAGATGCTCCTGGATATTCCGTCATCCCTGACACTGGGGCCATCTTTAAAAGCCCAATGGGCACACGATTGAGCTTTCTCCGTTAGGAGCTGCCCTTCACAGTTTACCCCGAGCCTGGCAGATAAGGGACAATTCCACCACGGTTTGTCGACAGGGGCACAGAGGTCCTGGTGGATGGGCTAGTACAGAGGGGGACCATTCTCTTCCCAGAGGAGGCCAAACAACCAGACCCATCGCGCATGGTCTGAGCTCCCCACCCAGCTCAGTGCTCTATCTGGGGTCTGAAGAAATGTCCAGCAAAACAGGACAAGCATCAATAACCTTCCCCGCTCTGTCAGTATAAGGGTCACTGTATTCTCTCTGCTCCTTCACACTCACTGTATATCTGTTATAGCACCGACCCCCGAACAAGGCTCATGGTCAACCACACTCACTGCCTCATGCTGCATCTTCTCTCTCTGTCTCTGTCTCTCTGTCTTTCTCTTTCTCCGTCTCTCTTGCCCCCACCTCCCTCCACTTCACCATCCCCTCCCCCCCGACACTAACAAAATTGCATTAATTCCACACTGTGGACTGACTCCCTCCTGACACATCACCATGACCCCCTCCCCACCTACACTAACACTAACAGCAGGACCACCCACTCCCATCCACTCCCTCCCTCACCTTCTCCCATTCCAGGTGAAACAGCCTGGAATAGGACAGGAAGGGCCTATCCGGGTGGTGGAGTGCCCGATATCCGTTCCCTCACCCCTCCCTCCCTCCCCCCCCACCATGTGGGGAGGACCCTGGTAGGAGCCGGAGAGGACGGGGACGCCTCGTGTGGAGATTCTGAAACATCCACGTCACACCGACCGAGTAAGGAGCAATGTTCAGTGAAGGACAATTCTCACTTTAAACCCACTGGCAGCTCCGTTTCCCCCCGGCACAACTTAGAAGCCGTGGCCCTGATGCCATCTCCCTTTTGTGTCGAGCTGGTACAAATGGAATCCCCACGGTCTCGGTGGGCAGGAGGGTGGGCTCACAACACATCGTCACCACCACCTCCCAGGAAGGGAGCACCGAGACTCCCTCCTACACCTCCCCCTATAAACAGTTCAGATACTGAAACTAATCTGTGATAGTTACTGCTCTCCCCACTTGTCCTGATATCTTCAACAATCTGTGCTCATATACACCCAGAGCCCGCTGCTCCTGCAGCCCCTTTATAATGGCACAGCCTGTTTTAAACTGTCTTTCATTGTTTTTCCTACCGAAGTGTATCACCTCACACAGCTCTGCATTGATCCCCATCTGCCTTACACTTGAACACTACACCAACGTGTGTTTGTCCTGTTAGAGTTCCACACTCTCTTCCATAGACTTCAGAGTTCTGCCAGGTTCGGTGCCACCTACAAACATTGAGATTGTTATAGCGTCACAGTCCCCATGAAACAACTGAAATCTTGCCCCATACTCACGAGTGTGAGCAAGTGAAATACTGATATATTCCTAGGGAAAAAGTCGAATAATGACATGCTGTCAATGGAGCAACAAAAGTCCTGACACATACCAGACGGAGCGAATGAAATATTGACAAACCACAGAGCAAGAGAAATCCGGATAGGTCCCACTTATCGATATTCATCAGGATATAATGTGATGAAGTTGAAAGGGTGTACTGTACCTTCAAGAGAGAGGGAATGCTGTTCTGAACAGAGAATTTACAAGCACCTGTGATACGAGAGGATGGCAGACCCAGAAACAGTATATTGCTATAGAGCTGGAGTCGGGTAATAAGCAGTTAAGAGAAAGAGGGTCACAGAGTGGTGCACAGTTGATGTAAAATGTTCACTTTCAGAGTGAAAAAAATAAATTGATGTTTTTATTTAAGCAGTGGAATTTGGGAGTTCTCTGTCACTCATGTTTTAATAGTTTACGAGGCGAATTGAGCATGTTTTTATGTTTCATTTAAGTTGCCAGATGAGCTTCACGCCGTGTCCTAACCATTCCCGTGTGTGTATCTGTGTGTCTGTGTGTGGGGCAGGTCTGGCAGTCTCTGTGGTGCTTAAAGTGATACAATACCACCCTCTGCTGGCCTCCACACTCCACTGCACAGGCATTGGCAGAGGGTGAAAACCAACAGGGATTCATTCAGAGATGGGGAGGGAGAGGGAAGCTGCTCACAGCACCATCCAATGTGATGTCTTATCCATGGACTGATCTAAATGTCCTTTAAATGTTGTAACTGTCCCCGCTTTCACCACTTCCTCTGGAAGTTCATTCCACACACAAGCCAGCTTCTGTCGAACAGAATTACCTCTCATGACTTTCGTAAATCTTTTTCCTCGCACCTTAAAAATCCCTCAGTTTTGAATCCTCAACTCTAGAGAAAAGACATCAGTCCTTCAGCTTCCCTGTGTCCCCCATTATTTTATAAACCTCTGTAAAGTTACCCCTTAATCTCATATTCTTCAGTGAAAAAAGTCCCAGCCGATCCAGCCTCTCCTTATAGCTCACTCCCTCCTTTCCCAGCAAGATCCAGGTTAATCTCTTCTCAATCTTCTCCATCTTAATAATATTCACGTCAGCAATATCAAAGTGGATAGTCAAGGTATTTTCTAAGGGTATGGGGAGTCCAAAACGAGAGGACATAGGTTTAAGGTGAGAGGGGAAACATTTAAAAGTGACCTGAGGGGCAGCACTTTCACCCAGAGGGTGGTGTGCCTATGGAGTGAGTGGGCAGGATGACCAGACTGGACACAGTATTCCAGTAGAGGTCTCACCAATGTCCTGTACAACCACATCATGATATCCCAATTCCGATACTCAAAGGTCTGTCCTATGAAGACATGTGTGTTAAACACCTTCTTAACCACACTATCTATATGAGATGCAAATTTTAAAGAATTAAACCTGACGGCCGAGGTTTCTGTACTACAGCACTGCCAAAGGCTCTTCTTTTGATTGTATAGATCCTGCTGTTGTTTGATTTACCAAACCCAATACCTCGCATTAATCCAAACTAAACTCCATTCGCCACCCCTCAGCCCAGTGAGTGATATTACTGCCACCTCACCCTCCCCCTTCAATTTTAAAATGCCCATCCCTCTCCAGGAAGCCTGCACACTCCGGCCTTGATTTTCACAAAGACCCTGAGCTTGGGTTGCCTTGTGTGGTTAGAGGGAGGAGGGACAGATTGCAGACACAGTCAGTGGGGAGGAGAGGCTGGACAGTAATCAGCGGCCTGGTATCATTTCATGGTTTTAGGAAAAGGGGAGTCACACGAGAGAGTTGGGAAGAGTGATCGGTGTTTTGGGGCCAGAAATTAAGCTCTTCCTTCGTCTCTGGTGTTCAGTAATAAATATCAATTTGAGACACTTCATTGGGCAGAGTGTGTCTGCAGGATTTCTTTGCTTAATATTGCAGACTACAGATAAGAGCAATTAAAGATATTAAAAGTTAATTTCGATGGCACAGCACGTACACTCAATATCCTACAGTTGAGACAAATATCTTGCATTTATTTAACAATACAAAGTGTTTTGTGTAGTTCAGTAATGGGAACCTGATTATAATAAATCCATTCCGAGCTGAAAGTGGGCACTAAACTATGACCCAAGTCTGGATATGGTAGTGTGGTGGGTAGGGTCCCTGTCTCTGAGCTAGAGCTCTGGATTTGATTCCAATTCCTGATCTTGTGTGGTAGTGTTCCTAGCTCTGGGCTAGAAGGCCTGGATTCAAGTCCTGCCTGTTGCAGAGGTATGTACCAGCATGTAGGACAGTCTGATTAACAAACACACAGGAGAATACTGTTACAGCTTTATGGGTATTGCTGAGTGATGCTAGTGTCCCTACCTCCTGGCACAAAGGTCTAGGTGTAAAGCTCACAGAAGTGTCTCAGGATACATCTGAACAAATTGATTACAATATATTTAGAATTGGGACTTGATGGAGAAGGAAGAGGTGTCAGTATTGCATTTCAGAATTTAGGCCCAGGATGACTGAAAGTACAGCCATTCGTGTTGATTGGGGTCACATTTTGCAGCAGGAAAGGTTTATAAAATCAGAATGGTCATGGATAGGGTGAGTAGTCAGGGGTTATTCCCCAGGTTAGGGGCGTCCAAAACTAGAGGGCATTGGTGGAAAGTGAGAGGGGCAAGGTTTTGAGGAGGCCTAAAGGGCAACATTTCACACAGAGGGTGGTGTGCGTATGGAATGAGCTGCCAGAGGAAGTGGTGGAGGCTGGTACAATACAGCGTCTGGGTACTGAGAGACCTGGCGAGCATTTCCAGCAATTTCTGTATTTCTTTTCAAAAATGCATTCAGTTTAACACAGGTATTCTGAATACATTAAACATTTTTATTTTTTCATGACGCAGGGACATATAAACATATCTTCAAATTGACCAAGACCATTTTCTGCGAAGGGTATGGCTCTCTGTATGACAGCAGCAATGATGCACCGACATGGAACAGGGAATGTGATGGAGACATAGTTTGGACAATGTACAAGGAGACCTCACATGGTCCAGTTTGGGAGAGGATGACATTACTGTGTGATTCAACTCAGAGAGGGAGAAAATGTAATCTGCCTGAGAAGGAAAGACCTGTTGCACTCTCTCTCCTTCATTGTTCCTCATCACAGCAATGTGTGTGAGCTAAAAAAAAACTATACAAGTCATCGTTACCATTCTTATTTTTATGGAATCCCTGCAGTGTGGAAACAGGCCCTTCGACCCAACAAGTCCAGACCAACCTTCCCAACCCATTTCCCTATATTTACCCCTGACTATTGCACATAACCTAGAAATCCCTGAACACTACGGACAATTTAGCATGACCAATCCACCGAACCTACACAGTTTGTGGTAGGAAACTGGATCACCCATTAGAAACTCACACAGACAAGGGGAGAATGTGTAAACTCCCCACAGACAGTCACCCAAGGCTGGAACCGACCCCAAGTCCCTGGTGCTGTGAGGTAGCAGTGCTAACCACCGTGCTACCCTTTGGGTGATCTCTAACCAGAATTCACTGGAATCTACTCACTGGCTAAAGCAAAGCGAATTCAGCCAAATCCAAACTCTCTCAGGATGAAATCCCATTGCTAGCAGCTTGTGTGAGTACAATATCTTCAGAAGCAGAATAACGTTTTGGACAATCTCACAATTGTTCCTTTTGCCATGACTTACGATAATATCTGGACCAAGTTCTTTCAAGTTAAAATTGCAGAGATTTTGTGTGTGTTTGTGTGTGTCAGCATTTTTAGAAAGGGATATATTGATTATATAATTGCAATACCCAAACAGTTTGCCATTCATCTTTCCATCATCGTTTGAGTAACATTGCTATGGATCATAAACGTGTTGTTTTAACAGATTAAAGAAACTAGCCTGACTTATTCCGAACACTGACCGTGACCCAGTCTGAGACCGATATGATCGGCCATATCACCAACCTGGTTACATTCAACATTTGTTGTGAGTGGGACTAGAAAAGGAAACAGTGACCCAAAAAGCCGGGGAACTATAGACCCGTGAGCCTGATGTCAGTGGTGGGTAAGTTGTTGGAGGGGATTCTGAGTGACACGATTTACATACATTTGGGAAGGCAAGGGCTGATCGGAGTAGACAACGTATCTTTCTGCATGGGAAATCATGGCTCATTAATTTGGTTGAGTTTTTTGAAGAGGTGAGAAAGAAGATTGATGAAGGCAATTTGGTGGACATTGTCGATATGGACTTCAGCAAGGTGTTCATTTAAACAACAAAGAACAAAGAAAATTTACAGTCAAGGAACAGGTCCTTCGCCTTCCAAGCCTGAGCCAATCCAAATGATCAGTCGCCCAATTCCTAAGCATCTGTATCCCTCTGCTCCCCACCTACTCATACATCTGTCCAGACGCATCTTAAATGAATCGACCGTGCCTGCCTCTACCACCTCTGCTAGCAATGTGTTCCAAATGCCCACCACTCTCTGTGTGAAGTACTTACCGCGTGTATCCCCCTTAAACTTTCCACCTCTCACTTTGAAAGCACGACCTCTCGTTATTGAATCCTTCACCCTGGGAAAAAGCTTGTCTCTGTCCACCCTGTCTATACTCTTCATGATTTTGCAAACCTTAATCAGGTCCCCCCCAATCTCCTTTTTTCTAGTGAAAATAAACCTAACCTACTCAGCCTGTCTTCATAGCTAGTATTTCATTCTGATTGGTAGACAGATTAGTAAGTTTCAGTCACATAAGATTCAGAAGAAGCTAGTCACAAATGGCTTGAAGGAAGAAGGATATTTTTCAGCCTGGAGGCTTGTGAGCAGCAGTGTGCTGTAAGAATCAGTACTGAGTTCACTGCATTTCATCATTTATGTAAAGGATTTAGATGTGAATATTGGGGCAATAGTTAGTTAAGGTTACAGATGACATCAGAAAGGTGGTGTAGTAGATTATCTCAGAGAACAACAAGACCACAATTAGATGGGTCAAAGGGTCAAGGAGTAACAGATGAAGTTTAATTTAGATAAATATGAAGCTTTGCACTTTGGGAAGGCAAATCAGGGCAGACATTATATACGTCATGGTCAGGTCCTGGGGCATGTTGTGAAACAAAGGGACATAGGACTGCAGGTACATTGTTCCTTGAAAGTGGAGTCGCAGGTCGACAGAGTGGTGCTGAACACATTTGGCACATTTGCCTTAATCAGTCAGAGCATTGAGTACAGGAGTTGTGGTGGTATGTTGTATCTGTACAGGATGTTGGTGAGGCCACTTTCAGAATACTGCGTACAACTCGGTTTTCTGCAGAAATGACTTACACGGATGTCCCAGGACTGGAGGTTTGAGCTGTCGGGAGAGGTTGATTAGGTTGAGGTGTTTCCCCCTGGAGTGTCAGAGGCTGAGGGGTGACATTACAGAGGTTTATAAAACCATCAGGGGCATGGATATTCTGAACAGCCACGTTCTGCTCCCCAGGGTAGGGGAGTCCAGAACAAGAGGGCATAGGTTGAAGGCGAGATGGCAAATGATTTAGAAGGGACCTGAAGGTAAATGTTTCACACAGGGAGTGGTGTGTGCACAGAAAGTGCTGTCATAAGAAGTGGTCAAGGTGGGTACAATCACACATTTAAAAAGTATCTGAAAGGGGAGGGATATTGGCCAAATACTGGCAAATGGGACGAGATCAGGATTTGATATCTGATCGGAGTGAACAGATTGGACTAACGGGTCTGGTTTCGTTCTGCATGACTCTCTGATTATATAAGAGGGATGATGAAAAATTCTGTAAGGTCCTTTCAAGTCGGACTTCTCTTCTCTGGAAGTTTATCATGTTTACATTGATTGAAAGCTGCATTAGTTAAATATTTGACAAAGAATTGAGTCACGGATAATGGGATACAAACAGAAAAGAGACCCCAACCTGATCAGCCACAATCTTACTGCCATGTTCCTGTGTTCCATTCAGCCCCTCATACCTGCTAGACAAGGACGGTTGGAGGCCACTTACTCCTATAATCTGGTGCACAGAAACAGAGGAGACCATTCAGTCTCTCAAGACTGTCCCACACGCTTTGAGGTGATTTGGGAAATGTAATTGGAAAACCCAGGCTGGGTACGAAAGAGGCCCCTACCTCTCTTTAGAAAGCTTCCCCTATCTGCAGCTTGTGCTCCATTTGTTGGTCATGTTGCTTCACTGTGAATACAGCCCACATACCTCAACCAGAGATGGCTCACAAAATCATCTGGTCTCCCTGACTGCAATATGCAATACCAGAACAATCATAAAAATAACACCCACTAATTTTCAATAACAGAATGTGAGAACATCTGAAACAGGGGCATGTTATTCACTCCCCAAACCTGCCTTGCCCTTCACTAAGATCATGGTTGATCTGCTCCTGGCCTCAAATCCTCTTTCATACCCAATTCTTCATAGCCCTCAACTCTCTGACAGGTCAATGTCCATACACCTCCTCTTCAAATACGTTCAGTCATCTAGCTCCCCAAACACCCTTGAGGAGAGAAATCCTGACATTCAATCCCACCTGTTTGAAGAAAACACTTGCTGCTCCTATATCATGGTCTATTGATGTGAACAAAAGAGGTTGAGACAAGGGTTCAGGTAAAAATAACTGGCCCCGATATCAAGGCAGTGGTTGACGTCTGTTGACATCAAGGAGCTTAACAAAACTGGACTTAATGGGAATCAGAGTAACCTCTCCAGTGTTTGGGGTCAAACATGGCACAAAGGAAGATGTTCATCATCTCAGTCCTGGGTCAGCTCTGTGCGAGATCTTCAGTGTGGCTTCCCCTTCACAAGCATCTTCAGCTGCTTCATCAATGTCTCCGCGCCCCCACCCTCCCCACCATAAGATCAGAAGTGGGGATGGTCACTGAAGATCAATAGACAATAGACAATAGACAATAGATGCAGGAGTAGGCCATTCAGCCCTTCGAGCCTGCATCGCCATTCAATATGATCATGGCTGATCATTCCCAATCAGTATCCTGTTCCAGCCTTATCTCCATAACCCTTGACTCCACTATCTTTAAGAGCTCTATCCAATTCTTTCTTAAATGAATCCAGAGACTGGGCCTCCACTGCCCTCTGGGGCAGAGCATTCCACACAGCCACCACTCTCTGGGTGAAGTAGTTTCTCCTCATCTCTGTCCTAAATGGTCTACCCCGTATTTTTAAGTTGTGTCCTCTGGTTCAGCACTCCCCCATCAGCGGAAATATGTTTCCTCCTGCCAGAGTGTCCAATCCTTTCATGATCCTACACGTTTCAATCAGATCCCCTCTCAGTCTTCTAAACTCAAGGGTAGACAAGCCCAGTCGCTTCAGTCTTTCCGTGTAAGGCAATCCTGCCATTCCAGGAATTGACCTCGTGAACCTACGCTGCACACCCTCAATAGCCAGAATGTTCAGAATGTTCAGAATCCCACAATGTTCAGAACGTATTGTCCCCCGTCAGCTCCTGAACTGGTCTGTGTCCATGTGCAGCAAGTCCCAGACTCCATTGAGACTTGTGCTGTTAAAGTGTCGGTAACATTCATGTAACAGCACTGGTGGGCACTGCACATTGCCCCAGTTAAACAAGAGTTCATTCAGCAGCTCACGCTTGTTTCACAGGAATATGGGGAAGTCATTCAGCCCATTGACACTATTGGAGAAGAACAGTGACAGCCCATTCAGTGCCTCCAGCCTATTACTCAGGAAGAGAAGGTGTCTAGTGTGATGGACCACACCAGAGCGCCTCGAAAATATTTTAAGGCGGTAGCGTAGATTCTAATGTTTTCTTATTTTAAAGGAAATGTAAAGTGTCTGTTCCAGATGCAATGAGATTGATCAAACTACTCGGTGTGAAGCAAAACACCATCTACTTAAACACGAAAGAGAAAATGAAACCAAAGAAAGAGGAATTTAGAATAACGTAATTCTATTGGACAGCTTAACAGAATAATAGATCTAGGAACTATTACAAATAAACTGTTCCAATATAGGAAACTCCCATAAACACAGCCCCTGGCAAAAAGGAATATTCAGACACAGCTTGTCACAAACATTTCTCCAATCCAGGAATTAATAACAGCAGCAAGAGAAATTTCAGCGAGAGTTGCAACCAGGAGACATTCCCTGAAGCTTCCAACTCTGTGGAGACCCCAATAGTTTCTGATGTTACTGAGAAACCAAAACCCAGAGATCCTAATCTGTGAGAGCTGGCCACACCCATTCAGGCTGCACTAAAATAAACACAAGGCCTCGCTAGCTGTTTACTCAAGTGGTCTTAACTAACCAGCTTGGTCACGATCGTTCATTCTCTCTCTTAAAAGAAACCAGGACAAAATAACCTCTTAAAGCTACAGCATTGTCACACTAGTCAGTACAATGAGCTGTCAAACAGGAACCAGAGGTAACCCTTGGCCCTTTCCAAACGGACGAGGTTGAAGCCAATCACTCCCTTGAGTGACTTACACAGGAACAGCAGGAGGCCATTCCCACCTCAATGCACTTACACGGGGGAAGAATGAGGTAATTTTTACTGATTCCTGATGAATGTCTGACGCCCAAAACATCGATTATCCTGCTCCTGGGATGCTGGCTGACCCGCTGTGCTTTTCCAGCAATTGATGCTCTACTCTGATCTCCAGCATCGGCAGTCTTAATTGTCTCCTAATTGATGCTCCAACATGATGACCATGTGGGGCAGAAGCTGCACAGACAGACTGTTCCACGTTGTTCCTCTTGGCTCTGTTGCTTATGATACACATGTGGGACTTTAACGTGGTTTTCTAGAGGTGGGCAGGGAAGCCATATGTCTTGTGTGAAGTCTCAAGAAGGCACCTGCCATCTCCGAGAAGACAGCCTGTTATTCTCTATGTAGGGCGGAAGCTGGTGGGAATGGCTACCTGTTTCAGATGGAAGGGATTGTGGCGGCTGTTGGGGATTGTGAATAACCTGATGTTCGGTACAAGGTTCACACGCTGACTACACAATAACGTGGGGAGAGTTAATTTAGGCATATAAACTATTAGGAAAGTCACGTTATACTGATGAATGGACTCTCTAACTTCAAATAATGGTGATCTTGTTCATGTTGAAATTGTCTTGTGCATGTTCTGTTCAGCGTAACCTGTATGCCTTACTCTGTCCAAGTCTATTTCCACCCTATGATCTCTCTGGCCATGCTTACTATGATCTTCCTCCACTGCTCATAAACAAAGTGTTTCCCTGTACTGAGGTACACGTGACAATAAATCAAACCAATCAATCCTGGGTAAAGTAAGGAATTTCTCTCCCTGTCAATGTCGGTTTTAGAAATAAGTGATCGCTGCCACTCCTCGTGTTTCAGCATCACCATTTCTTCGTCTCTCACAGCTCTACAGATTAAACACTCAGCTTATTCACTCTATCCTCATGTTACCATCATCCGTGTCTGTGGTAAGGAGATCATTCCTTACAAAGGAGATCAAATCTGTACAGAGTGCCCCAAATGCTCTCTCAGCAAGGCTCTACAACAGCAGGAAGATGGCTTTACTTATGTACTCGAATCATCTTATAATAAAGGGCAGCATACCATTGACTGCACCCATTACTTACACAGGGTTTGATTCAGAGCAGTCAGCATAGACTTGTGAGTGGGAGATCATGCTTCCCAAATTTCTTACAGTCCTTTGATGAAGTGACCAAGAATGTTGATGAGGGCAGAGCGGTAAACATAGTCTCTGTGGATTTCAGTAAAGCCTTTGGTAAGGTTCGACATGGCAGGCTGCTCTGGAAGGTTCCATCACGTAGAATACTGGGGGACTGGCCAATTGGATACACAGTTTGCTTGTTGATAGGAAGCAGAGGATTTAGTGGAGGGTTGTTTATCAGAGCGGAGGCTTGGTCCATTGCTATTTGTTATCGATGATTTGGTTGAGAATGTACAAGGTATGATTTGTAAGTTTGCAGATGTCACTAAAGTAATTGGTAGCATGATCAGTGAGGAAGTTTATCAGAAATTGCAGCAGGACCTTAATCAGGTGGGAAATGGACCGAGAAATGGCAAATGGAATTTAATACAGATGTGTGAGGTCTTGCATTTTGGAATCTAAAATCAAGGTAGGAGTTTCACGGTGAATGGGCGGGCCTTAAGGTGTGTCGTGGGCAGAGAGACCTTGAAATTCAGGTGCACGGTTCCCTGAGCAAGGAGTCACAGGTAGGCAGGGCAGGGAAGAAGGTATTTGGCACACTGGCCTTTGTCAGGCTGGACATCGATTATAGAAGTTGGGAATTTATGTTGCAGTTACACAGGACTTTGGTAAGGCCACACTTGGAGTATTGTGTTCAGTTTTGTCAACTTGTTATAGGGAGGATATAATGAAATGAGAAAGAGTGGAGAAGAAATTTACAAGGACGTTGCCAGCACCCAATGGTCTGAGTTATAGGGAGAGGTTGGACAAGCTAGGACCTTTTCTTTAGAGTGTAGGAGTCTGAGGGGGGACCTTTTAGAGCTGTATAAGATCATGAGGGATATGGATAGGGTGAATGCTCTCAGTCTCTTCCAATGTTTAGAGAATCAAGGACGAGAGGGGACCAGTTTAAGGTTAAAGGGGAATGAATAAAAGGGAACCTGAGGGACGACTTATTTACATAAATGGCTGGTACGTGGATGAGCTGCCAGAAGATGTAGCTGAGGGGAGTACATTAACAACCTTTCAAAAGCATTTGGATAAATATGTGGATAGGAAAGGAGTAGAAGGATATGGGCCAACTGCAGGGAAATGGGGTTAGTGTGCATGGACATTTACAATGTGGAGTCGAACTACTTTGTTAATTAAAACCAAACACCCAGAAAAGCTCGCCTCACCTCGTGATCTGTTAACATATGAGTGACACAGATCTCCTACGTTCCACTATTTGAACAAAAATTAGCAAGTTCGTTTCTTAACTTTAATAGTGAACACTTAACAAAAACTATTCGCAAATATAAGCCTCTCTTTTCTTCGCTACTTACTATCTGACACCAACTCTGTAAAACATTTGCTGTTACAACAACCCACATATTAAATGTTATAATCTCAAGACCACACAGTCTCCATCTTCCCTGCTGTGTTCACTCTTTCAGCAGTTAATCTGTTGTTGGATGGCATGGCTCTCCCTCAATTTTCAAAATTCTGGGATTATATACTTCCCATGAAACAATAATTCTCATAATTTGATTGCTTTCCAGGTGTACAAACAATAATATTCAAATTCCATTGGCTTCGGATATTCTGAGCACTATTTAAAGTCTTTGATTGCATTTGAATTGCTGTCAAAACAGCAACCAAAACTCAGGCTTCCATTTCCCAACTAATTGTTACATTTGTAACAGTCTGACCTTTAGCTGGCATCTGTGGCTGTACTTTCGATTCAGCAAAACCCATCCTATCTTAAAGTGAACAGAAATTGATTAGATTCCAGGCAGTAACACACCCCGGGCTATCTGTTATTCTGCATACTAACCTCCTTGAACCCCTCGATTAGATTCTAGGCCGCAACTCACTCTGGACTATCTGTTATTCTGTACATAACCCACCTTGAACATGTCAATTCGATTCCAGGCTGTAACTCACTCAGGGGTATCCGTTATTCTGTATATAATCAACCCTAACCCCCTCGATTACATTCCAGGCTGTAACGCAGTCCGGGGTATCTGTTATACTGCATATAAACCACCCTGAACCCCTCAATTAGATTCCACGCTGTAACTCACTCCGGGCTATCTGTTATTCTGTATATAAACCACCCTGAACACCTCGATTCGATTCCAGGCTGTAACTCACTTTGGGCTATCTGTTATACTGTATATAAACCACCCTGAACCCCTCAATTAGATTCCACGCTGTAACTCACTCCGGGCTATCTGTTATTCTGTATATAACCCACCCTGAAAACTTCGATTCGATTCCAGGCTGTAAGTCACTGCGGGCTATCTGTTATACTGTATATAAACCACCGGAACCCCTCAATTATATTCCACGCTCTAACTCACTCCGGGCTATCTGTTATTCTGTTAATAAACCACCCTGAACACCTCGATTCGATTCCAGGCTGTAACTCACTCCGGACTATCTGTTATTCTGTATATAACACACCCTGAACACCTCGATTTGATTCCAGGCTGTAACTCACTCCGGGCTATCTGTTATTCCGTATGTAAACCACCCTGAACCCCGTGATTAGATTCCAGGCAGTAACTTCCTGTCAGGGTTGAAAGGGAAGGCTGGTAGTTATAGGGAATGCTGGCTGACTAAAGAAATTGAGGGTTTCGTTCAGAAAAAGACGGAAGCATATGTCAGGTATAGACAGGACAGATCGAGTGAATCCTTAGAAGAATATAAAGGAAGTTGGTGTATACTTAAGAGGGAAATCAGGAAGACAAAATGCGGACATGAGATAGCTTTGGCAAATAGAATTAAGGAGAATCCAAAGTGTTTTTACAAATATATTAAGGCCAAAGGGTAACTAGGGAGAGAATAGGGCCCCTCTAAGATCAGTAAGGCGGCCTTTGTGTGGAGCCACAGTAAATGGGGGAGATATTAAAATAATATTTTGCATCAGTATTTTCTGTGGAAAAGGATATGGATGATATAGACTGCAGGGAAATCGATTGTGACATCTTGCAAAATGTTGCAGATATACAGAGGAGGAAGTACTGGATGTCTTGAAACGGTTAAAGGTGGATAAATCCCCAGGACCTGATCAGGTGTACCTGAGAACTGTGTGGGAAGCTAGAGAAGTGATTGCTGGGCCTCTTGCTGAGATATTTGTATCATCGATATCACAGGTGAGATGCTGAAGACTGGAGGTTGGCAAACGTGGTGCCAATGTTTAAGAAGGGCGGTAAAGACAAGCCAGGGAAATATAGACCGGTCAGCCTGACCTCGGCGGTGGGCAAGTTGTTGGAGGGAATCCTGAGGGACAGGATGTACATGAATTTGGAAAGGCAAGGACTGATTCGGGATAGTCAACATTGCTTTGTGCGTGGGAAATCATGTATCACAAACTTGATTGAGTTTTTGGAAGAATTAACAAAGAAGATTGATGAGGGCAGAGTAGTGGATGTGATCCATATGAACTTCAGTGAGGCGTTCGACAAAGTTCCCCATGGGAGACTGATTAGCAGGTTAGATCTCATGTAATACAGGGAGGAGTAGCCATTTACATACAGAACTGGCTCAAAGGTAGAAGACAGAGGGTGGTGGTGGAGGGTTGTTTTTCAGACGGGAGGACTGTGACCAGTGGAGTGCCACAAGGATCAGTGTTGGGACCTCTACTTTTTGTCATTTATATAAATGATTTGGATGCGAGCATAAGAGGTACAGTTAGTAAGTTTGCAGATGACACAAAAATTGCAGGTGTAGTGGACGCGAAGAGGGTTTCCTCAGATTACACCAGGATCTGGACCAGATGGGCCAATGGGCTGAGAAGTTGCAGATGGAGTTTAATTCAGATAAATGCGAGGTGCTGCATTTTGGGAAAGCAAATCTTAGCAGGACTTCGACATTTAATGGTGAGGTCCTAGGGTGTGTTGCTGAACAAAGAGAACTTGGAGCGCAGGTTCGTAGTTCCTTGAAAGTGGAGTCAAGGGTCGATAGGATAGTGAAGAAGGCGGTTGGTATGCTTTCTTTATTGGTCAGAGTACCGAGTACAGGAGTTGGGAGGTCATGTTGCGGCTGTACAGGACATTGGTTAGGTCACTCTTGGAATATTGCGTGCAATTCTGGTCTCCTTCCTATAGGAAAGATGTTGTGAAACGTGAAAAGGTTCAGAAAAGATTTACAAGGGTGTTGCCAGGGTTGGAGGATTTGAGCAATGGGGAGAGGCTGAACAATCTGGGGCTGTTTTCCTTGGAGTGTCGGAGGCTGAGGGGTGAACTTATCGAGGTTTACCCTGGGGTAAGGGAGTCCAGAACTAGAGGGCATAGGTTTAGTTTGAGAGGGGAAAGATATGAAAGAGACCTAAGGGACAACTTTTTCACGCAGAAGATGGTACGTATATGGAGTGAGCTGCCAGAGGAAGTGGTGGAGGCTGGTACAATTGCAATATTTAAGAGGAATTTGGATTGGGAACTAGATTGGGTTGGGATACCTGGTCGGCATTGGCAGGTTGGACCGAAGGGTCTGTTTCCATGTTGTACATCTCTCTGATTCTATGACTCTATAACTCACTCCGGGCTACCTGTTATTCTGCATCTAAACCACCCTGAAACCCTCGATTAGATTCCAGTCTGTAACTCACTCTGGGGTATCTGTTATTGTACACATAATCATCCCGAATCCCCTTGATAAAATTCCAATGTGTAACTGACTTCCAATTTTAAGAGACTCTGTACATTAGCCACTTCAATCCTTTGATTAGATTTCAGTCTGTATCACACTCCTGGGTATCTGTTAGTCTGTATATTAACCATCCAATCCAAACCCTGTTAAAATTGCCAATGGTATTCAGGGATGCGTAGGTGAGTTGCATTAGTCAGGGGTAAATGTGGGGAAATGGATCTGGATGGGTTATTCTTCTGTGGGTCATTGTGGTCTTGTTGGGCTGAAGGGCTTGTTTCCTCACTGTCGGGATTATATGAATCACCCGGAACCCTCTCGATTAGATTCCAACGTGTAACTCACTTCCATGTATGTGTGACTGGCATGTTTCAAAAACACCCCAAAACCTTCAATTCTATTCCACTTCGATACATACGAGGAGCTGCATTTTGGGAAAGCATATTTGAGCAGGATTTATACACTTAATGGTCAAGTCTGAGGGAGAGTTGCTGAACAAAGAGACTTTGAAGTGCAGGTTCGTAGCTCCGTGAGAGTAGAGTGGCAGGTGGATAAGTTAATGAAGGCAGCGTTTGGTTTGCTTTCCTTTATTGGTCAGAGTTTTGAGTATAGGCATTGAGAGGTCATATTGTGGCTGGACTGGACATGGGTTAGGCCACTGTTGGAATATGGCATGCAATTCTGGTCTCCTTCCTATCGGAAGGATGTTGTGAAACTTGGAAGGGTTCAGAAAAGATTTTCAAGGAGGTTGTCAGGGTTAGAGGATTTGAGCTACAGGGAGAGGCTGAATAGGCTGGGGTTGTTTTCCCTGGAGCATCAGAGGCTGAGGGCTGACTTTATTGAGGTTTATAAAATCATGACGGGCATGGATCGGATAAATAGACAAAGTCTTTTCTTTGGGGTAGGGAGTCCAGAACTAGAGGGCAGAGGTTTAGTGTGAGAGGCAATATCAAAGACACCTAAGGGGCAACTTGTTCAGTCAGAGTGTGGTACATGAATGGAATGAACTGTCAGAGGAAGTGGTGGAGGCTGGTGCAATTGCAACATTTAAAATGCAGCTCAATGGGTATATGAATAGGATGGTTTGGAGGGAAATGGGCCAAGTGCTTGAAAAAGAGACTAGACCAGATTAGGATATCTGGTCGGCATGGACGGGATGGATCAAAGGGTCTGTTTCCATGCTGTACATCTCTATGACTGTATGACTCCGCGATTTTGTGACTCACTACTTGTTATCTGTTATTCTGTATGTAAACCACCTCAAACCTCTCGGTTAGATTCCACTCTGTCATTCACTCCTGGGTCTCTCTTATGCTGTATGTAAACCCTAAACCCCTCATTTAGATTCCAGTCACTCACTCCTGGGGATCTGTTATTGGATCTGTGAAGTGATCCTTGTTGGATGTTAGACCGAAGACAAGATAAACTAAATGGTTAAATGTTACGTTGGGAGCAGGAACACAGAAAGCTGCTGGTTCATTTCTGTCATGTTACATATCTCCAAGTTGCAGATTGGGGCCGAATTTCTGTCACAATGGGGAAAGTCTCAAAAGCTGTTTACTGTCCTGCATGAATGCATCATCATAATATGAATTCCCTTGCAAGATAGGAAATGGAGACAGCTCTGGAAGGTGTCTGTATCTCTGGGTGTGTGATTCTGTGTGTCTGTGCATGCACGTTTATGTGTGATTCTGTGTGCGTGTTCAATGTTTCATATATTTTCGAACTGTATTGAGGTTGCCAGTCTCTCTTGCTTTTCCTTATTTATCAACTAAATGTCATTGTTTTGCTGATATAAAATGTTGGCTGTGGACAAATCTAAAATGTCTGCCTGACTGATTTGTGTCAGGAATACTTTCAGCAAGGGAGAGGGGGCAATGTGTCAAAAGCCATTTCCATTCATTGATGCTAGCAGAGATAGGAAATGGAGACAGCTCTTTGAAGGTGGTTAAAATGTAAATCCCAGAACCTGTTTACAGTGAATGCGGAGAGACAATGTGACATTCCAGTAAGGTCTGCCTTACTTTCCAAGCTCCTAATATATGAGAGAAACATAATATACAAAACCTGATAAGAGCTCAGCCACTGAATTGTAGATTTGCAGAGTTGGATCAGAATCCTGCCTGGCTAGGTCTATCCCAAATTGAAGGATTTCTCAAATCCCACACTGACCTTCTGAGGGTTCAACTTGTGTGTTGTCTACAAATAAAAGAAAATACTGCACCTGCAATTGAACAAAACTCTTTCTGGAACTTTGTGCATCTGTTGGTTTAAGTATCGTTCAACAGGATTGAAGATAAACGAGACAGTGAGAGATAGGCAGCACTGTAACCAGAATGGCAGTGCAGTATTAAAGGTATATTATTACTTTCAGTGAAAGGGGAATACAAGAGAATAGTCCTCAAACTAGGAAAGTTGGGAGTCAGTAAAGTTGTGTAGTTTGTGACTGCATTGTGTTTATGTGAGTCAAGATTTGAAACCACTTGGCCAATAGGACACTTTGTGACTCACTCCCAGTTACAAGTTATTTCACATAAAAAGGTTAACATATCCCTCGATTAGATTCCAGGCTGTAACTCACTCCGGGCTGTCTGTTATTCTATATATAAACCACCCTGAACCCCTCGATTAGATACCAGGCTGTAACTCACTCCGGGGTATCTGTTATTCTGTATATAAACCACCCTGAACCCCTCGATTAGATTCCAGGCTGTAACTCACTCCGGGGTATCAGTTATTCGGTACATAAACTATGCTAAACCCCTCGATTAGTTTCCAACCTTTAACACATTCCAGGCTATCTGTTATTCTGTAAATAAACCACCCTGAACCCCTCGATTATATTCCAGGCTGTAACTCACTCTGGATTATCTGTTATTCTGTGTATAAACCACTCTGAACCCGTCAATTAGATTCCAGGCTGGAACTCAATCCGGGCTATCTGTTATTCTGTATATAAACCACCCTGAACCCTGCAATTAGATTCCAGGCTGTAACTCACTGTGGACTACCTGTTATTCTGTATATAAACCACCCTGAAACCCTCGTTTAGATTCTAGGCTGTAACTCACTCCGGGGTATCTGTTATTCGTATATAAACCACCCCGAGCCCATTGATTAGATTCCAGATTGTAACTCACTCCAGGGTATCTGGTATTCTATAAATTAACCACCCGAACCCCTCGATTAGATTCCAGGCTGTAACTCACTCCGGGCTATCTGTTATTCTGTATATTAACTACCCTGAACCCATTGATTTGATTTCACTTCCTGTCATGTTAAGCTCATGTTCCCAACACAATCTAATCTCAATGATGATAAATGTATCACTGGTCCTCCTATCTGCTGGCACGACCATCATGTTAACTTTGATGTTTACGTACATGATTACCTGGAGCAGTGAGTCGCCGGTAGACAGAGTGGTGCTGAACACATTTGGCACATTTGCCTTAATCATTGAGAATAGGACTTGCGATGGCATGTTGTATCTGTACAGGATGTTGGTGAGGCCACTTAAAGAATACTGCGTACAACACGGTTTTCTGCAGAAATGACTGACGCGTATGTTCCAAGACTCGAGGCTTGAGCTATCGGGAGAGGCTGATTACGTTGAGGTGTTTCCCCCTGGAGTGTCAGAGGTTGAGAGGCAACATTATAGAGGTTTATAAAATCAACAGGGGCATGGATATTCTGAACAGCCATGTTCTGCTCCCAAGGATAGGGGAGTCCAGAACAAAACAGCATAGGTTGAAGGGGAGAGGGCGAATGAGTTAGAAGGGACCTGAAGGTAAATATTTCACACAGAGAGTAGTGTGTGTACAGAAAGTGCAGTCAGAGGAAGTGGTCAAGGTGGGTACAATCACAGGAGGATTATTGGCCAAATGCTGGCAAATGGGACTAAATCAGGTTTGATATCTGATCGGAGTGAACAGATTGGAGTAACGGGTCTGTTTCCATTCTGCATGACTGTCCGATACTATAAGAGGGATGATGAATAATTCTGAAAGGACTTTTCAAGTCGGAATTCTCTTCAGTAGAAGGTTATCGTGTCTCTATGTTCACATTGATTGAAAGCTGCGTTAGTTAAATATTTGACAGAGAAGTGAGTCATGCACAATGGGACGCAGACAGGAAAGTGGGGCTGAGACCACAACCTGATCAGCTACAATTTTAGTGACTGGTGGAGAAGGCTCATAGTATCTAATGACCCACTCCTGCTCCTCAGTCCCATGTTCCTGTGTTCCATTCAGCCCCTCAAACCTGCTAGATAGGAGAAGTTGGAGGCAACTTATTCCTACAACCTGTTGCACAGAAACCGGGGAGACCATTCAGCCCCTCAGTACTGTCCCACACGGTTTGAAGTGAATTGGGAATGCAATTGGAAAACCCAGGCTGAGTAGGAAAGAGGCCCCTCATCTCTCTTCACAGAGCTTCCCCTCTCTGCAACTTGTGCTTCATTTGTTGGTCATGTTGTACACCCAGATTCAGTGTGAATACAGCTCCCATACCTCACTCAGGGATTGCTCACAAAATCCTCTGGTCTCCTTGTCAACAACATTCAATAACAGAACATTGATGAAAATAACACCCACTAACTTTCCAATAACAGAATGGGAGAACATCAGAAACAGGGGCAGGTTGTTCACTCCCCAAGCCTGCCTTGACCTTCACTAAGATCATGACTGATCTGCTCTTCGTCTCAAATCCTCTTTCATATCCAATTCTTCATAGCCCTGACCTCTTTGACAGTCAATTTCCATCTACCTCCTCTTCAAATACGTTCAGTCATGTAGCTCCCCAAACACCCTTGAGGAGAGAAATCCTGACATTCAATCCCACCTGTTTGAAGAAAACACTTGCTGCTCCTATATCATGGCCTATTGATGTGAACAAAAGAGGTTGAGACAAGTGTTCAGGTTAAAATGACTGGCCCCGATATCAAGGCAGTGGTCGACGTCTGTTGACATCAAGGACCTTAACAAAACTGGACTTAATGGGAATCAGAGTAACCTCTCCAGTGTTTGGGGTCAAACATGGCACAAAGGAAGATGTTCACCATCTCAGTCCTGGGTCACCTCTGTGGGAGATCTTCAGTGTGGCTTCCTCTTCACAAACAACTTCAGCTGCTTCATCAATGTCTCCCCGCCCCCACCCTCCCCACCATAAGATCAGAAGTGGGGATGGTCACTGAAGATTCCACAATGTTCAGAACATTTTGTCCCCCGTCAGCTCCTGAACTGCTCTTTGTCCATGTGTAGCAGGATCCAGACTCCATTTAGACTTGTGCTGTTAAAATGTCCATAACATTCATGTAACAGCACTGGTGGGCACTGCACATTGCCACAGTAAAACAAGAGTTCATTCAGCAGCTCACGCTGGTTTCACAGGAATATGGGGAAGTCATTCAGCCCATTGACACTATTGGAGAAGAACAGGGACAGCCCATTCAGTGCCTCCAGCCTATTACTCAGGAAGAGAAGGAGTCAAGCATGATGGACCACAGTAGAGCCCCTCGAAAATATTTGAAGGAGGTAGCCTTGACTCTAATGTTTTCATATTTTAAAGGAAATGTAAACTGTTTGTTCCAGATGCAATGTGATTGATCAAACTACTCGGTGTGAAGCAAAACACCACCGACTTAAACACGAAAGAGAAAATGAAACCAAAGAAAGAGGAATTTAGAATAACATAATTCTATTGGACAGCTTAACAGAATAATAGATCTAGGAACTCTGACTAATGAACTGTTCCAATATAGGAAAATCCCATAAACACAGCCCCTCACAAAAATAAATAGTAAGACACAGATTGTCACAAACATTTCTCCAATCCAGGAATTAAAAACAACATCAAGAGAAACTTCAGAGAGGGTAGCAATCGGGAAACATTCACTGATGCTTCCAACTCTGTGGAGACCCCAATAGTTTCTGATGTTACTGAGAAACCAAAACCCAGAGATCCTAATCTGTGAGAGCTGGCCACACCCATTCAGGCTGCACTAAAATAAACACAAGGCCTCGCTAGCTGTTTACTCAAGTGGTCTTAACTAACCAGCTTGGTCACGATCGTTCAATCTCTCTCTTAAAAGAAATCAGGACAAAATAACCTCTTAAAGCTACAGCATTGTCACACTAGTCAGTACAATGAGCTGTCAAACAGGAACCAGAGGTAACCCTTGGCCCTTTCCAAACGGACGAGGTTGAAGCCAATCACTCCCTTGAGTCACTTACACAGGAACAGCAGGAGGCCATTCACACCTCAATGCACTTACACGGGGGAAGAATGAGGTAATTTTTACTAATTCCTGATGAATGTCTGACGCCCAAAACATCGATTATCCTGCTCCTGGGATGCTGGCTGACCCACTGTGCTTTTCCAGCAATTGATGCTCTACTCTGATCTCCAGCATCGGCAGTCTTAATTGTCTCCTAATTGATGCTCTAACATGATGAACAAGTGGGGCAGAATCTGCACAGACAGACTGTTCCACGTTGTTCCTCTTGGCTCCGTTGCTTATGATACACATGTGGGACTTTAACGTGGTTTTCTAGTGGTGAGCAGGGAAGGCATATGTCTTGTGTGAAATCTCAAGAAGGCACCTTCCATCACTGAGGTGACAGCCTGGTTTCTCTATGTAGGGCGGAAGCTGGTGGGAATGGCTACCTGTTTCAGATGGAAGGCATTGTGGCTGCTGTTGGGGATTGTGAATAACTTGACGTTCAGTACAGGGTTCACACGCTGACTACACAATAACGTGGGGAGAGTTAATTTAGGCATATAAACTATTAGGAAAGTCACGATAGACTGATGAATGGACTCTCTCAGTTCAAATAATGGTGATCTTGTTCATGTTGAAATTGTCTTGTGCATGTTCTGTTCAGTGTAACCTGTATGCCTTACTCTGTCCAATTCTATTTCCACCCTATGATCTCTCTGGCCATGCTTACTATGATCTTCCTCCACTGCTCATAAACAAAGTGTTTCCCTGTACTGAGGTACACGTGACAATAAATCAAACCAATCAATCCTGTGTAAAGTATGGAATTTCTCTCCCTGTCAATGTCTCTTTTGGAAATAAGTGATCGCTGCCACTCATCGTGTTTCAGCATCACCATTTCTTCGTCTCTCACAGCTCTGCAGATTAAACACTCAGCTTCTTCACTCTATCTTCATGTTACCATCACCCGTGTCTGTGGTAAGGAAATCATTCCTTACAAAGGAGATCAAATCTGTACAGAGTGCCCCAAATGCTCTCTCAGCAAGGCTCTACAACAGCAGGAATATGGCTTTACTTATGTACTCGAATCATCTTACAATGAAGGACAGCATACCATTGACTGCACCCATTACTTACACAGGGTTTGATTCAGAGCAGTCAGCATAGACTTGTGAGTGGGAGATCATGCTTCCCAAATTTCTTAGATTCCTTTGATGAAGTTACCAGGAGGTTTGATGAGGGCAGAGTGATAGATGTAGTCTCGATGGATTTCAGTAAGGCCTTTGGTAAGGTTCCACATAGCAGGCTGCTCAGGAAGGTTACATCTCGTAGAATGCGGGGGGAACTGGCCAATTGGATGCACAGGTGGGTTGATGGTTGGAAGCAGAGGGTTGAGTGGAAGGATGTTTGTCAGACCGGAGGCTTGGTCCATTGCTGTTTGTTATCTATGATTTGGTTGAGAATGTACAAGGTATGATTAGTAAGTTTGCAGATGACACTAAAGTAATTGGGAGCATGATCAGTGAGGAAGTTTATCAGAAATTGCAGCAGGACCTTAATCAGGTGGGAAATTGACAGAGAAATGGCAAATGGAATTTAATATAGAAGCGTGAGGACTTGCATTTTGGAAACTCAAATCAAGGTAGGAGTTTCATGGTGAATGGGAGGGTCTTAAGGGGTGCGGTTGGCAGAGGGACCTTGGTGTTCAGGTGCACGGTTCTCTAAGAGTGGAGACACAGGTAGACAGGGCAGTGAAGAAGGCTTTTGGCACATTGGCCTTCATCAGGCAGGATATTGAGTATAGAAGTTTGGACCTTATGTTGCAGTTACACAGGACTTTGGTAAGGCCGCACTTGGAGTATTGTGTTCAGTTTTGTCACCTTGTTATGGGGAGGATGTTATTAAATGAGAAAGAGTGCAGAAGAAATTTACAAATATGTTGCCAGGACCCAATGGTCTGAGTTATAGGAAGTGGTTGGACAAGCTAGGACCTTTTCTTTAGCGTGTAAGAGACTGAGGGAGTCCTTATAGAGCTGTATAAAATCACGAGGGGTATGATAGGGTTAATGTTCTCAGTGTTTTTCCAAGGTATAGATAGTCGCAGATTAGAGGGGATCAGTTTAAGCTTAAAGGGGAAGGAATAAAAGGGAACCTGAGGGGCCACCTCTTTACACAGAGGGCTGGTACATGGATGAGCTGCCAGCAGATGTCGTTGAGGGGGGTACATTAACAACATTTCAAAAACATTTGGATAAATATGTGGATAGGAAAGGACTGGAAGCATATGGGCCAACTGCAGGGAAATAGGGTTAGTGTGGATGGACAGTTAAAAGGTGGACTCGAACCCCTCTGTTAATTAAACCCAAACACCCAGAAAAGCTCGCCTCACCTCGTAAACCGTTAAAATATGAACCACACAGATCTCTTACATTCCACTATTTAAGCAAAAATTAGCAAGTTAGTTTCTTAACTTTAATAGTGAAGACTAAACAACAACTATTCACAAATACAAGCTCCTCTTTTCTTAGCTACTTACTATCTGACTCCAACTCTGTAAAAATATGCTATTCCAACAACCCACGTATGAAAATTAAAATCTCAAGACCACACAGTCTCCATCTTCCCCGCTGTGTTCACTCTTTCAGCTACTGATCTCCCTGGGTCATTTTTTTATTGCAAGTAGGTTTACATGAACATGTATCTTTGATAGAGAGTGTTTGGGATGGTCAGTTAGCACTCCTGCTCGACAGCAGTTACCCTGCTGTTGGATGGCAGCAGCTCTCCCTCCAGTGTTCAAAATGCTGGGTTTATATACTCCCCATGATATAATAATTCTCATAATTTGATTGCTGTCCAGGTGTCCAAACAATAATATTCAAATTCTGTTGGTTTCTGGTATCCTGAACATTATTTAAACTTTTTGGTTGCATTTGAACGTCTGTCAAAACAGCAACCAAAACTCAGGTATCCATTTCTCAGCTAATGGTGACATGTGGAACAGTGTGACCTTCAGCTGGCATCTGTGGTTTTAATTTCTATTCAACAAAACCCGATCTGTCTTAAAGTGCCCATACATGTTTTTGGCTTCATAACATCTTCCCACTTCAGAAAATAAAATGCACCAGCAGAATGAAAAGATGGCTACATTTCTTTTCCTCTAATTCTTAATCGCAATTATATGAAATACAAAAGTATTAATCTCAGTTATATCATTCATATTAATTCTGCACACCAATACAACACTGGAATAAGTCAAATCTTATCTACACTGCTTTCCTTTAAATCCGCGAAAACCCATCTGCTATCACATTGTAGGAGACACAGCCTGTACATTTTGTGAGTTTAAAGTCAGTAAGGTAAGACTCCAATTAAATAGTCTCATATTCTGGTCTTTAAATATTCCAAAATCTCTGACAATTTGTTTGTCATATATACATTAAAATATTGTCAGGCCAGTGTGAAACTTAATCATTCTTGTTCAATAATGGAGATTTTGTATTTTTTTTCTGGTGGATATTGAGTTTTTTTGAAGTAGCCAATTAGCCATTCAGTTCCATCATCCTCTTTCTGTATCAATACATCTCCGACCCCGATATCCCGAGCATCAAACACAATTTTCAAAGGGTTTCAGAATATTTGGTGTAGCTAAAGCTGGTGTGGTGATTAATCCTGCTTTAAAATTCTCAAATGCCTCCTGGCATTGTTCTGTCCACCACAATTCTGTTTCCTTCTTTAATAAATCCATCAGTGGTGCCCATACGCTGCTGAAGTTTGGAACAAACTTCCGATAGAATCCACTCAGTTCCAAAAATCGAAGCATCTCTTTCTTCGAGCATGTTCGTGGAAATTCCTCAAAGCCCTTCATCTTTGTGTTCCATGGGGTCCACCTTCCATGTCCAATGTAATGTCCCAAGAACGTCACCTCTGCCTTCGCAAATTATGTTTTCTTTAAGTTTATTACCAAGTTTGCTTCTTGTAATCGTTCAACATGCTCTGCCAACTGAAACATGTGAGCTTTCAATCACTTGCTAAAGATCACTACATCATGCAGATAAAATGCACCATTTGTTCATATGGCCACAACTCTGTTTCTGAGTCTTAAATTGTGTGGTGCATTATTCATTCATATGGATAATGGATGAAAAACTCGATAAAGTTTTTTGTCATCTTTGGTAGCTTTACTAGATAGTTTAACTGACTCCACATTTTTTTTAATTTGAAAGGGGCCACTAAACCTGGCTTTGAAGAGATTTCTTACCACTGGTGGCAATACTAATACGTCATCCCCACGGGAAATCTTGTGCTCTTCAGATACTGTTTAGCAAACTCACCTACTCCATCTACTCTCTCCTTCACCTCATACACATAATCCAGGTGTGAGATTTCCAACTTCGGTTTTGTCAATTCATATGCAATTAATTTCAAAGAACCTCTCACTTCATGTACGAATATTAACTCGAAGGAAGTAAAGTGAGTAGATTTATTTGGGGCATCTCTAATGGCAAACAATTTAATGTGTCCCCTTTGTCCCAATCATTTGGCCAACCCTGACAGTACGCTGTTAACATAGTCTTCAGCATCTGATGCTAACTTTCCAAGGCTCCCTGGGATTCAGGATGGGTCACCCTTGATTTGAAGTGCTGTATACCTATGCCATCCATGACTTCCTTAAACAGCTGAGCAGTACAATGAGACCCTTGGTCTGACTGAATCTCTCTGGGTAGCCCACAGCGAGTCAAGAAAGCTACCAACTCCTCCACCTCCCTTTTTGCCTTAACACTCCAATAATGGAATTGCCTCTGGAAATCTGGTAGACACATCCAATATGGTCAGCAAATATTGGTTTCCGCTTTTACTTTAGAAAGGGGAGCTACACAATTAATCATAACCTACGTGCAATGTTCTTCGAATGCAGGAATTGCCAAGAAAGGTGCTGGTTTTATTACTGCCTGTTACTTACCTACCATTTGGGATGTATGTCACGTAAAACAAAGATTAACAGCGTCCTTGTGCATTCCAGGCCAGTGGAAATGTTTCTGTAGCTTAGCCTGAGTCTTCTGTACACCTAAGTGACAGCCTGCAGTTAGTTTATGAGCTACCTGTAACACTGTACGTTACTGCTAACACAATCTGGTGCACTTCGGACCATTACCCTTCTGCAGTAACCTATCAGGGTCTCCATTTTAATCTTATGATTCTATCTTTAAGTTAATAACGTTCGACAATATATTCTGATTCCTTTTCTGTGTGTGTGCATGTGTATGTGTGTGTGAATGTGTGTGTATATATCTGTTGTAAGTCCATTAGCCTTTCAGGACTAAACACCTTTGCCTGATCCTCTGCCTGTTCAGCTTTTTTCCTGCACCGTTACATCAAACAGGGTGTCAGTTCACCGAGCATCAACCCATTTGTCTTTTTCGTTCTTTTTTCCTTCCTGCTGTAACTTATGACAGTGGAATCTTGTTACTACACAGTCTGGAAAATTTCCTGGGTAATTTTCTTTTAACTCACCAATTCCCGAGTCTTCCTTTGGCTTCTCCACCACAAGGGGTGCCTATCCCACCTCACCTCCTGCTAAATCGTTCCCAAGAACAAACTGTATTCCTGGAACTGACACTCTGTTAGTCACTGTCACTGTTACTTCCCTAATCTTGATTTGGCATTCCGTCCTGCTGTTACACAAGGGAATGCTTAATTTCTGTCCCCATTCGACAAATTTACACGCTCTTGATTAACATGCCAGAAAGTGTGTAAAAATCTTTCATCTCTTCCTATTAGAGGCCGAGAGTAAGTGACGGCTGCAGATGCTGGAGATTAGAGTTGAAAAGTGTGGGGCTGGAAAAGCACAGCATGTCGGCAGCATCCGAGGGGCAGGAGCGTTGACGTTTCAGGCATAAATCCTTCATCAGGAAAGTGGGAGGTAAGGGAGGGGGAAGGAGGTTGAGAAATAAATGGGAGGGTGGGGGTGGAGCTGGGGTGGAAGGGAACTTGGAAGGCGATAGGTAGATTCAAGTGGGGTGTGATGGTGATAGGTCGGACAGGAGGGTGATAGGACTCCTATCGGTGGTAGGACAGCTGAAACCCTCAAACTGTATAGCATCAACGTTGACTTCACCAAATTCCAAATCTCCCCTCCACCAACCTCTCCCAGATACAACCATTCAACCTAGCACTGCCCTCTTGGACTGCCCTAACTAACCATCTTCCTTCCCACCTATCGACTCCACCCTACCCGATGACATATCACTATCACTCCCACCTACATCTTCTTATTGCCTTCCTAGTGACCCTCCCACCAGCTCAGCTACTACCCTCATATTTATCTTTCAGCCCCCTTGTCCCCCCACCATATCCCTGACGATGGGTTTCTGCCTGATATTCGATTGTCCTGCTGTTTGGATGCTGCCTGATCTGTTGTGCTTTTCGGGCGCCTCACTCCTCAACTATTAGAGACTGAGCAGATCCCATATCTCACAAAATTATAACTTCTTGTCCTTCTCCCCCTGTTCTTTCTGAGTAAACTTTATCTACAGAGGTGAATTCTTTCAGAGATCAGGCACTGCCTCCATACCCAGCCCTTGCCTCGGCTGTGCAATTTCCTGCAGCTCCTCGGTTCCACTTGGGGGTCTCCTTTACCAGTTTCACTAATATCACTGGGCTTAGCCTCTTCTACCACATCTTTCCCCAAAGTGTCTTCCTTTAACAACCAGCACGGCGTGTCCCAGCTTACTGCAGTGAAAACAACTTTTTCCCAGTGCCCTTCTTAAACCACCAGCACTGTAATTTTATGTGTTCCACTCCCTTATTGTGAGAGCACCTGAGGCCTTTCACCACCTTTCAACCCCCTTGGGCTTCTTGCTTCACTTGTGGTAAACTATTGTGAGATACTGTTCGCTTTGTAATGTGTGATTGTCCCTTCTCCCAATTTCTATCCCTCACAGGATGAAATTCCTGCCAGAAGCTAAATTTCATCACATGCCACAATGCATATTTATCTGCCATTTCTGCCGCGCTTCTCACTTCTTGAACTGTCTATTCATTCACATGAATTCTTACTATCTCTGGAAGTGAGTCTGTTAACTTCTCCAGCAGATTAATCTCCCTTCGAGCCTCACAGGTCTTATCCATTTTTACGGCCAGCACCCATCTATCAAAATGACTGTGGTCAATTCTTTCAAACTCAATGTAAGTCTGACCTGGTTCCGTCTCTATTTTTCTGAACTTCTGTCTATATGCTTCTAGTACCAATTCATAACCAATCAAAATAGCCAATTTAACATCTTGATAATCTCTTGATCCCTCATCTGACAGCGCTGCACATACCTCACCAGCTGTGCCCACCAGCTTAGTCTGAACTAGCATTACCCACAAGTTCAATAGACACGTCATCTGCCTAGCCATTGATTCAAATGAAACAAAAAAGGTTTTGACAATTTTCTCACCAAAATATTGCAAGATACTAACCTCGTTGTATACATCCCTACATTCTCCCTTCATCCCCATCCTGTTAATTTAAATTTCTTGTCTAATTCCCAACTTCTGAATTTCAAATCCCCTCTCTCTTTCTTTTTCCTCTCTTTCTCTTTCGTGTATCTCTGTTTCCGTCCCTTTATTTATCATCTAACTCCAGTTGCCACGTTTGCAATTTAAGTTTTTTATAACTCTACTGCAGTTGCCTATTTCTCTGATATATCAAAGTGCTTAACTAACTCCATAACAATTTCAGCTGCTCTTTTCTCCCTGGTTAAACCCAATTCCAACCTATTTGCTAATTCTAAAAAATGTCCTCCTTCTGTCTTTCTAAACTTCCTTGGAAAATTTGGGAACCTCTTTAGTAATGTTAAAAGCCATTTCCCTCACTTTTCATTTAACCAATCACAAGTAACAAAATTAAACGAATTTTCCCACTGGTTTTATTTGAAGATCAAAGTCACTAATTGCAAAGAGTTGGAATTTGCTGCGACCTGTCGTATCTCAGTTCTGCTCAAGTCGGTCCAAGTGCCACATTGATGTTATGACATCAATGTCGAACCCCTCTGTTAATTAAAACCACACACCCAGAAAAGCTCACCTCACATCATAATCTGTCAAAACATGAGCGACAGAGAACTCCTAAATTCCACAAATAAACAAAAAATAACAATTTATATGAGTGCAAGTTAGGTCACTGAGCTTGAAGGTATGTTTTCAGAAGTTTCGTCACCATGACTAGGTGACATCATCAGTGAGAGTATCTGCTGAAGCTCTGGTGGTATGTCCCTCCTCTCTATTTATAGGTCTTGGTTTCTTAAAGTGGGTGATGTCATTTCTGGTTATTTTAACAAGAGAATTTAGACAGAATCTAAATTGATGCGTTTATTGATGGACTTCTGGTTAGAATACCATTCCTCTAAGAAGGTCCTTGCGTGTCTTAGTATGTGTGTATGCTTTGTCCCAGTCAAAGTGGTGCTCTTCTTTGTCTGTATGTATGGAACATAGTGATAGTGCGTCATGCCTTTTGGTGGCTAGCTGGTGTTCATATATCCTTGTAACACAACAACAGGACAGTTTCAATGGTGGAACAATAATTTCTCTACACTGTTTAATCAATGTGTGTGTGCAGATAAGTCACATTTTTCACATGTGCACAACACATTGTAAATGAACAACAGAGACACAGTTAACGAAAAATAATGCATATGATGTATAAAATTGTTAAAACATTAAAACATGATTTGATCCTCTCAATGTTCCCTCCTTTTCTGGGATTCCCAACTCTAATCTCTCATTCTTAACAGGATGTGTGCTCCAAACTCTTGATTCTGGTATCCCAACTTACTTCAGTTAATCCCCTTTCTACTGGGACTTCAATATTTTGGCCTGCTGGGTTCTTTCCAAAGCTAGTGTCAGTCATATTATTGGAGATAAATATTCTGGCATCAGACTCAGCATTTGAACATATTACTCTGTTGTACATGCACTGTACAAAGTACCACAGCACACAGACATTGCTAAAATATTGGGGGATGTTCATCTACTTCTTTTGATAATGTAGTTTTCTCATTTTCCACATCTCCATATCTATATCCTGTCTCTCGTTCTCCCTTTGTATCAAATTAAGAAATCCACCAATTATTCTTCGTGTCCCATCTCCCAAAACTCCTTCTTTCTGTTTATATCTCACGCTCTCTTCAAGATGTAATGTGGTTATAATTGAGCAATGGAACTACAAAGACATGCGGGAGGAGCTGGCCAGAGTTCATTGGAAGGGGAGCTGAGCAGGAAAGACCATGGAGCAGCAATGGGAGGAGGTTCTGGAGATAATTCGGAAGATAATCCCAGAAATGCAACCCCAAGAACTTGAAACATAATTCATGGGAGAACAAGGCAGCCATGAGTGATAAGGCATTCAACCAAAAGAGAAAACATACAATGTGGTGAAAATGAATGGGAATCCAGACAATTCATTGGCTCTGCAACTACATCAGGCTGGCATCACTGACACTACAGAGCTCTTAATCGTGGTCATGGAGAGAAACAGAGGAAACACATTCACTTTAAACACAGAAGATGGTATTTCTCAAGGAAAAAGATTCAGGTGAATTAAATATTTGAATTAAGATCAGTTAAATGCTTTTGCGGAATGTGTCAGATTGGAAGCAAGACCCGGGGAGACAGACTCTCAGGAGAATGAGAGTTTGAAAATTGAAGTATTTCCACATCAGAAACCAGGTTAGGTCACTGAGTGCAGGGCTGATGGGTGAATGGGTCTCAGTGAGAATTGGGGAACAAACAGCAGAATTGCATTGCAGATATTGCAGCTCGAAACTGCGTATTTGTGTAGTGCTGTCGACCACAGCAGCAGGAGAAGCAGACATTCATTCAACCACAACCTGTAACTTTTTGCCAGGATAACACCTCAGTCTGTCATTGCCATCAACACCATCTATGGCTCAGTGACGAGTGTGGGTGAACATGTCAGAGTCAGAATCACATGAACTTTAACCTGATGCTAACTCATTAAAGCTACCGGACTTGACCAACAGATCTGATCGAAGCACTGCAGTCCTGTCACATTCAGTCATATATGATAATGGACGATTAAACAAATGACTGGAGGACAGGGCTCCACAAACATCCCCATCCTAAATAATGGAACAGACCTGCACATCAGTGTAAAAGAGAAGGATGCTTTATCTGCACCATCTTCTGCCAGGAGTGGTGAGTTGATGATACACCTCACCCTCACCATGATGCCCACAAAATCACAGATGCCAGTCTTCAACCAATTTGATTCGCTGTACGTGACATGGAGAAACAGGTGAACACAGTAGATACGACACAGACAATGGGTCTTGTCTATATTCCTGCAATAGGACTGAAGACTTGTGCTGCACAACAAGCCGTGTCCCTGGAGAAGCTTTTTCATTCCAGCTTCAAATCTCACATCTCCCTGGCAATGTGGAAAATTACTCAGCTATGTCCCTTCGCTAAAACGGGAATAATTACAGTCTGACCATTTACCACCCCCTCAGTCCCATCACGACAGTCAAATTGGTGGGAGTTCTTTTTGACAGAGCTATCAAGCAGCACAGAAATAACCAGCTCAGTGTGGATTCCGATAGGTCCCCATGTGGAGATGGTACTGTTGTGGAAATATTACTGGATTACGAATTCAGACCAGGCTAATGATCTGGCACCGGGTGGAAGTTAAAGACAATTAATAAAATATCGAGATCTAAAATCTGGGGTCAGTAACAGTGACCTTGAAGCCAATATCGATTGTAAACAGAACTTCCTTCTACAATGTACTTTCAGGAAGTGAATCCCCCATGATTTCCTGGGCTGGACTAAAAGTGACTCCAAAGACCCTGACATGTGATAAACATTTCAATGGTCGCTGAAATTGATAAGCAAGGGCACTCATTTGTATCAAACTACTCCGAGGTCTGAAAGGAAGAAAATGGACAGAACTCCCGGCCTCAGCATCAGCGTCAGAAAAGGGAATGGGAACACAGTCCTGTCGACCCTGCAGAAACCTCCTTCCGAATATCTGAGAGCTTGTGGCAGCAATTACAGAGCTTTCCCACAGACTGCACAGAAACATTGGAAATGGAAAACACATTTAGCCTCCTCATTCTAGTTCATAGAAAAAATCTCCTCAATGCACTTACCCCACACGATATACATATCCGTTAATGTGAGTAACCTTGCGAAGCTATAAAATAGGCGGTGCAGTAATACATTTGATCCATCGAGTTTGCTAACCAATTCAATATAATGTTGGTTGGCCCTTCATGTCCACACCATACTCCTGCTCTCCCACCATCCCTTTACTGTCTCTAAATCCTTATTTATAATCAGTGTCTCGGTTTCCAGTTACAAGCAAATTCCCCAGGTTCCCCAGTCTGTGAGCAGACATTTATTATCATCTCATTGCAGAGTGACTGCCTGTACCTAATAATGTGGCCCCTTGTTTTAGAAGTCCCAGCCAGGGAAATTATCATCCCTGCTTCCAATCTGACTCACCCTGTCAGAGTTTTGTATATTTCACTGAAATCTCAACTCATTTTCCTAAACCCCATGGAATACTGGCCCAGTCACCCCAAACTCTGCTCCCATAACAAGCCCGTCATCCCAGAGATCAGTCTGGTCATCCTTCACTGCTCTCCATCAATGTCAGGTTTGTCCTTTATTAGGTAAGGAGATCAAAACTGAACACAATACTGCACAGTGTTCAAGATGATATCTCACCAATACCCTGTACAGCTGCAGTAAGACATCTTTTCCCCTTGGCTCACATCCCCCTGAAATGAAGGTCCACATACCATTTATCTTCCTCACTGCTTTCTGTTTCTGCAATATTCCTTTTCGCGACTGGTGTACAGGGAGATGCAGATCCTTTTCAGTGTTACAGCTCCCCACTTGGTGGGTCTGTGTACACTGGGCAGCGTGCCAATGCCATGCCCATTATTGACTTCTGGTTACAGAACTCACTGTGCTGCAGGGGCCTCAGAGGTTTATGCAGAAGGTTGATGTAGATCAACATGTTTCAACCAATCCCTTTCAAATGGTAGGCTGCCAGTTTATCATTTCCACCAAAGGGCACACCGTCACCTCTATCCACAGTGTTCTCCATCTGTCACGTATTTACCCATTCTCTCCACTTGTCTGAGACTTCTCGGTGCTTTTTTACATCCTCCTCACCCACTCACAATCCTACATCCGTTAGTGCTGTCAGCAGGCTGGGATATATTGTATCTGATTCCAGCAACCAAATTTTTGAAGGGCATTGTGAACAGCTGGGCCCCAAGCACTGATCCCTGTGACAACTCAGCAACCTTCCTCTGTTAATTTCTATTTATTTATTTCGTGAATCTTGGAGTCACTAGCTGGGCCAGCATTTATTGCCTGTCCCTAGTTGCCCTTGAGAAGGTGGTGGGGAGCTGCCTTGTTGAACGCTGCAGTCCACCTGCTGTGGTTGACCTCCAATGCCATTAGGGAGGGAATCCCAGGATTCTGACCCAGTGACTGTGAAGGAGCGGTGATAAATTTCCAAGTCAGGATGGTGAATGGCTTGGAGGGGAACCTGAAGATGATAGTGTTCCCATCCATCTGCAGCCCTTGTCCTTCTAGATAGACATGGGAGTTGGGAATATGGTCTCTGAGGATCTTTGGTGAATCATTTCATTGCAGCATGTAGATAGTAAAACACTGCTGCTGCTGCTGAGCGTTGATGGTGGAGCATTGTGGATGAAGGGACAGTCAGACTGGCAGATTTGTCCTGGATGGTACAAAGCTTCTTGAGGGTTGTTGGGGATGCACTCAACCAGACAAATTGGGAGACTTCGATCACTCTTCTGACTTATGCATTGTAGACGATGGACAGACTTTTGGAAGTCAGGATGTGAGTTACTCGCCGCAGTATTCCTAGCTTCGGACCTGCTCTTATAGTTACTGTGTTCATGTGGCGAGACCAGTGAGTTTCTGAGCAATGATTACCCACCAGGAATTTGACACTGGGGGATTCAGTGACAGTAACACCATTGAATGCCAAGGGGCAGGTTAGATTGTATTTTATTGGTGATGGTCACGGTCTTGCATTCGTGTGGGCTGAATATTACTCGCCACTTGTCAGCCTGGATACTGTCAAGACCTTGTCGCATTTGAACATGGACTGCTTCAGTATCTGAGGAGCCACAAATGTTGCAGAACATTGTACAATCATTGGCGAACATCCCCACTGCTGACCTTCAAATGGAGGGTAGGTCATTGATTAAGTAGCCCTGAAGAAGTTTTCGGCCACTGCTCGAGGGACTCCGACAGACTTGGAGCTGAGTTGACTGACCTTTATCAACCATGACCATCTTCCTACGTGTCAGGTATGATTCTAACCAGCAGGGTGTTTGCCCCTGATACCCATTGATTCCAGTGTTGCTAAGGCCCCTTGATACCACACAGGGTCGAATGCAGCCTTGACTTAAAGGGCTGTAACTCTCACTATACCTCTGGAATTCAGCTCTGTTGTCCATGTTTGAACCACGGTAATGACGTCAGGAGCTGAGTGGCCCTGGTGGAGCCCAAACTGGGCGTCATTGACCAGGGTATTGCTGAGCAGGTGCTGCTTTAAAACACTGAGACCTTCCACCACTTTCCTGATGATCGAGAGGAGACTGATGCGGTGGTAATTGGCCGGATTGGATTTGTTCTGCTTTTTATATACAGGAGATACTTGGGGTAATTTTCCGCATAATCAGGAAAAGCCATTGTTGTAACTGTATTGAAATAGTTTGGCTAGGGGAGTGGCAAGTTATGGAGCACAAGTTTTCAGTACTATTGCCATAATGGTGTCAGATTATGCACCTTTTGGAGTATCCAGTATCTCCAATCGTTTCTGGATATCGCGTGGACTGAACCAAATTGGCTGATGACTGGTAACTGAATTGCTGAGGACCACTGGAGGAGGCTGAAATGGATCATCCACTCAACATTTCTGACTGAAGATTGTTGCGAATGCATCAGCCTTATCTTATACACTGAAGTGCTGGGCTCTTCCATCATGGAGGAAGGGGTTATTTGTGGAATCTCTTCCTCCAGTGAATTGTTTAATTGTCCCCAACGTTTCTCGGATAGATGTGGAAGTACTGCAGAGCTTAGATCTGTTCCTTTGCTTCTGGGATCACTTAGCTGTGTCTATCACTTACTGCTTATGCTGTTTGGCGCGCAAGTAGTCCTGATTGGTGGCTTCACCAGGCTGACACCTCATTATCAGGTATGCCTGGTGCTACTCCTGCCATCCTGCACACTCCACTGAACCAATGTTGATCCTCTAGATTGATGGCAGTTGTTGCAAGGGGGATATGCAGGAGGCCATGAGGTTATGCAGGAGTACAACGTAGCTGCTATTGATGACCCACAACACCTTATGGACATCCAGATTTGAGCTGCGAGATCTGTTCGAAGTCTGCCCTGTTTAGCAACGTGATAGTACCACCCAAAATGGTGGAGGTTATTCTCAATGTGCAGGTGTGATTTTTGTCTCCACAATGGTCTCTCTTACCAATAATGTCATGGGCAGATACCTCTGTAACTGGCAGATTAGTAAGGCTGTGTTCAAGTATGTATTTTCCTCTTGTTGGTTCTTTCCCCACCTGCTGCAGAACCAGTCGAGCAGTTACATCCTTTGGGGCCTGGCCAGCTCGATCAGTAATGCTGTCGCTGAGATACTCTTGGCGGTGAACATTGAAATCCCCCACCCAGAGTAGATCTTGCGTCTGTGCTACCCTCAGTGCTTCCTCCAAGTGTTGGTCAGCATGGAGGAGTACTGATTCATCGGTTCAGAGAGGCTGGTAAATGGTAATCAGCAGGAGGTTTCCTTTCCCATGTGCAAACTAATGCCATGAGACTTCATGGGATATGGAGTCACAGTTGAGGACTCCAAGAGCAATTCCCTTCCAACTGTGTCCCACTGTGCCACCACCTCTGCTGTGTCCGTCCTGCTGATAAGACAGGAGATATTCGGGGTAGGTAATGGGTTGTCTGCGATATAGTCATACTCACAGAATCATACCTTACAGACAATGTCAGGCTGTTGCTTGACTAGTCTGTTTATTTCTATTCACCGTTTCCCGCCAGCTGTCCCATTCTGGAAACATAGCCATATATTAGCCCCAATCCACTCAGATTTGATTTTTCAAATTGGGCTTGGAGCTTTACCAAAATCTTTCTAAAAATCCACATGTTTTACATCCATTACTTCTCTTTCATTTGTCTCCCATTCTGTTTCTCAAACATAATTCCCATTTCATAAATCTATGTTAGTGTTGCCTATGACCAATACTTTCAGCCACAATAATTTCTCCTAAACCATTTACTTACCATGTTCTATGTTCAATGTACTCTATCATTTTTCTACACCAGACTTGGTTTTCATAGTATTGTTTGAAAGTTCTGTGAAGACAGAACCGAAGTAGTGGTTTCATAGTTCTACCATTTCCCTATTGTCCATTCTCTATTCTCTGGTTTCAAACTGTCAGGAAACTGCAATTGTTTTCTCATATTTCTCACATTGACATAATTGAACAAGCTATCACAGTTCACTCTTTTAAACCTTGTGAATATACTCTTCAGAAAGCCATCAATTCCTGCCTTAAACTGTTCAATAATTGACCTTCCACACCATACACTCACAGGAGCATAGTCTCTGTGCCAACAGAAATGCAGAACAATCTATATTAGTCCCACTTTCCTACACCAGGCCCATAGCCTGGAATGTTATGACACTTCCAAGTGCTCGTCCAAGTACTTTTTAATGATTGTGAGGTTACCCGTGATAATTCCCCTCTCAGGAAGTAATCCCAGAACCCCACATCCTCGAGGTGAAAAAAAATTTAAATCCTCTCTGAACCTCAAACTTTTCACTTTAAAAGTGTGCTCATTTGTTCTTGACCCTCTGACTAAAAGGAACAGCTGCTGTCTATCCACCCTGTCCATGTCCCTCATAATCTTATCCTTCTGAATCACGGACCCCTCAGCTTACTCTGCTCCAAAGTAAATAACCCGAGCTGATCCAGCCTCTCTCCATCGCTGATATGCTCCATTCCAGGGAACATCCTGGTGAATCACCTCTGCACCCTCTCCAGTACAATCACATCCTTCTTGGAATGTGGTTCCCGGAGCTACATACAGTATTTCATTTTGGCCTAACCAAAGCCCTGTATTGCTCTTATAATCTACACCCTGATTAGGAAACACTTCACCCAAGGTCCAATTCTTAACTCGTCCATTAACCTGTCCAGTCACATTCAGGGATGTATGGAGAAGCACCCTCTGACCTTCCCAGTGTGCTACCTTTCATTGAGTCCTCCCCTGTCTGGATCATTCTCCCAAAGTGCATCACATCATATTTATCAGGGTTACATTCCATCTGCCATTGATCGGCCCATCTGACGAATCATCTGCATCTTCCTGTAACTTAAGGCCTTCCTCCTCACTGCGAACCAACCGGTCAATCTTTATGTCAAACATACACTTACTTATCACACCTCCCCCACTCTCAACCTAGCCCCCTCCACATTCACATCTGTTTTTTTTTAATGAATATCACAAACAATAAGGGACACAGCACTGATCCCTGTGGTACACCAGGGGACACTGGTCTCCAGTCACACAAACAGCCTTCTCCCACCACCCTCTGCCTCCTGCCACTAAGACAATTCTCCTTGTAACCTGTCAAGGTATCCTTCATATTGTGAGATTTTACATTATTTCTCAGGATCCCAGCTGGAATTTTGTCAAAGGCCTTCCTGCAAAACTAAACAATTGACCTCCTCAAACTAATTCAATCAAATCAATTAGATGAGACTCCCTTCTGATAAATTCATGATGATTATCCCTGATCAAACCTTGTGACTCTGATTGGAGTTCGATTTTCTCCTTCCCTATTTTCTCCAGTAGTTTCCTTAACAATGATCTGATATTCGCTCGTCTATAGTTCCTTGGCCTATCTCTCCCACCCTTTCTGTGAAGTGGAATCATATTAACAGTTCTCCAGTTCTCTGGCACCTCCCCTATGTTCAGATTCTAATTAAAATATTCAATTAGGGTCATTCCTCCATTGACCCCAACAACTCAGTCAGACATGGAGATTGGTCCAAATTTGTACAGAACAAAGCCTCAAATCCCTGCTCGTATTTTACTTCAATCTGTTCAAGAGCTGTCCAGAACATCTTCTTGAATTCTGTACCTGCATCCTCCTTCTCCCAAGTAAAATAGATGTGAAGGTCACATGTTACAATCCATCAATGTTCTCCAGATTGACACACAGATTGCCCCTTTGGTTTCTAATGGACACTAACTGTTTGCTGACTATTCTGTTCTACTTGTCCGTGTAGAATATCGTGAGATTCTCCCAGATCTCGCCTACTTGTACTTCCTCATGTCCCTCTGTTATTCAGTCCTTTCGATGTTTCTAAGATTCACCACAATAACCTCTCATGTTTCGAAACTCGAGATTACAGGCTGAGTTACCCCGTCAGACAAACTTGCCAACTTAGGGGTTAATTTGAAGAATACCTTTTGCAGTTCCTCTGGCGTCAGTATATTCTTTCTTAGATTGGGACTCCGAAAGATACACAATAGTCTAAGTTTAGTCTCACCAAAGCTCGATGCAACTGGTGCACGACATCCTCTATCTTCCAATTACATTCACATGAATGTAAGCCTAATTTTTAGTTTCCCATTTGCATATGTTCTTCCTAATACCTCTCGGTTTAACTTTTCTTATGAGCGCAGTGTGTGAGTTATTTAAAAAAGCTTATGAATATCCAACTATACGTTATCCAATGGTTCATCATTGCCTATGTCCACAAGAATCATCTTCAAACCATTCCAAACAAATGTTTACCAGTTCTGGTTTTCCTTTCATCGGTACATTCTCACACTCCCCAGTTAGGTTTTACCTTCTAAATATCTAGTAGCATGTTCTTTGTAATCGAGTCCAACAGATACCTGACTGCGGATGACAGGTTAACTGGTCTGTAGTTTAACATTCTCCAAATTCATTCTTTCTTAAACTGTTGGATAATATTTATAACCTTTTCCTTATCCAGATTGGCTAAATGCCTTTCGGGAATGTGTTGGAAAATAAAGTGAAAATCCGCGATGCAATCAACATGTCTATTGCTGCTTCCTCTGCAATTCTTGTATGAAGTACATCTAGTCTGTCAGATTTATAAATACGTAATTCAGCTTTCTTTTCAAAGATGACCCCAACACTGATAAGAATGGTCTTAGATGTTACTTACACAAGTCCCATGGTCACTTGGTATTTCTGGAAGAATTTCTGGACATTCTTCCATGAAGATAGACACGAAGAAACTTTTCTTTTCCCTGCGATTTCTCTGTTCTCTGCAATAAATTATCCGGAACGCGCACCAACTATTCCTCATTTGACCTTGTTTTTATTTTTTTTCATACATATTTAGATGCCTTTTAGCAGTCTTTATGTTTTTCTTTCATTTGCACGCTTTTTCTCTTTCTGATTTTCTTCTCAGTTTCTTGGTCATCCTTTGCTGGGTCCTACATCTCTCTGAATCCACTGGCTTACTGCAACACTTTGCATTTTTCTAAGCTGCCTCCTTTCATCTAATAGGTAGATGAAGGTGGGGTTGAAAGTGATAGTCGGAGAGGATGGTGGACCAGATTGATAGGAAGGACTATGGACATATAGGAACATTCAAAAGGGCGGTGCTGACTTGGAAAGTTGGAGTGGGATAAGGTGGGATTAGGGGAAATGGGGAAATCCACTATTATCCCATGTGGTTGGAGGATCCCAAGGCAGATGAGGAGGCTTTCTTCCTCCAGGCTTCTGGTGGTTCTTGTTTGGTGATGGAGCAGTTCTGGGACCCTCATGTCCTTGGAAGAGTGGGAAGGGCAGTTAAAGTGCTCAGTCACAAGGCGATGGAGTTGTTCAATGTGGATGTCCCAGAGATGTTCTCTGAAATGATCCACAGGTTGACCTCCTGCCTTGCCAATGTAGAGAAGACGACATTGGGTTTAATGGATGCAGCAGATGAGGTGTACTGTCTCCCTTCATCACCGAACTCTTTCAACCCCACCTTCATCTACCGACAGCAATCCCAGCTACATTCCCCCTGCCTCACCCGGTTCTCATTCATCCTTCAGCCCCATTTGGCCGATAAGCTTAATTCCTCATGAAGGGCTTATGCCTGAAACATCGATTTATCTACTCTTACTATGCTGTCTGACTGTGCTTTTCCAGCACCACATTCTTCAACTCTGATCTCCAGCATCTGTAGTCCCTACTTTCTCATCACACCTTCATGGCTTGCATGACTCAGATTTATAACGGTTAATTCAAATAAAACAAAAACTATCATGTACTCAAACAGCATAAACGAAAACCAATACATTGTGGTCACTGTTCCCAAAAGGTCCTCTACAGCAAAAGTTTCAATTAGCTCTTCTGATCATTCAACACCAATTCCTAAATAACCTGATCTCGAGCTCAGTGCTCGACATAATGTTCATGTTAACCATCTCACACGTGGTCATGAGATCCATTTTCCCAGCATTAGCATTCAATTGGGTTAACACAGTTTAGATATAATTTAAACAGTACATTATTACTGCAGTACACACAAATGTGAATATCTCATTTCCTGTTTTATAACATGTCCAGCATTTGTATTGCAGCTTTCACTTTGATATATAACTCCCATCAATGTTTGCTCCTCCTTGCTGTTTTTGCACTCCACCTTACTATATTCTGTGGAATCTGAGCGACATGGGCTCTGGGGAGATTAATGGTAGAGATCATCTCGCCACACCATTTATAATGTTCTCAAACTTTAATTTCTCCAGATCTCCCGTGACGCTGATGGAGTAGAGAAGGACAATGATTTTCTAACAATGCTCTGTATTCCCCCAGAGAGCTGAGACAGCTCTAACCTGGGTGGGAACCTTACTGCAGGCTGGTAAAGTGTTGCTGCTGCTGTACAGGGTCTTAGTGAGATCACATCTAGAGTAGTGTGCACAGATTTAGTCTCTTCAATGAAGAAATGATGTTGTTATATTGGAAGCCACTCAGAGATAGCTCCTGCAATGAAGGTGCTAGCTTATAATGAAAGGATAATCAGGTTGACCATTGGAGTTTACATAAATTAAAGAGTGTCCTATTTCAACATAGATGACAGAAGGAGACAACAAGTGAAGCGAATTACACAGATAATGGAGGAATCTATTCCGTTCTCCAGCCTGTTAAACAGGAACAACAGGAGGATATTCAGGCCTTCGACCCTGTTACACCAAAACAGGACGAGGCTATTCAGCTCCTGGAGCCTGATATACATTTACTGAAGTAGGCCAATCAGCCACTCGAGTCTATAACACTGACTCAGAGTAGGCCATGCTGCACCAGTATCCTGTTAAACAGCAACAGGATCAGTCCATTCAGCCTCCTCATGTCTGCAACATAGGAACTGGAAGAGGTTACACAGTGACTGAAGATTGTTACACTGGGATAACAGGAGACCATTCAGACCCACCGAGCCTATTGCAAGGGAATTGGATAAAGATAAAAACTATCTGAGACTTCTTTCATGAGAAAGGAAGAGGTAATTTAGACACGTGTCTGTTGTATGGGAACAAGAGAAGACCAATTACTCCCTCGCTCCCATCTCCGGTGTAAATGAGGAGAGCGTTCAGTGTTTCCACCTGTTATGGAGAAGTATGAGAAGACCCATCAGCCCCTCAAAATGTTACACAGCAACAGGAAGATTCCATAATCTCCCAATCCTCTAACACATCAACAGGAGGAGGTCATTCTGTCCTTGGAGGTGACAACATGGGAACACCAGAAAGACATCAGCCCATCGAGTTTGTACCCCAGCAGGATGGTGAATCCATTCAGCCACACATGCCTCTGACACAGCAATTGGAGAGGATCTCTTTAAACCTTTTGGCCATTAAACAGGAATTCAAAGAAAACGTGAAGGTTTTCGAAAGGGAAGTATTTATAACAAATGTATGCATTAGGGAGTAAGATGTAACGATAAAACTATTGTGACTTAAGACAATTATTAGAATCCATTGTTGAGGACATTTGAAAAGATAAATCACAAGCCATCGGCGTCAACATGGTTTTACAAAGGATAAAATCAGGTTTGAAGTGTTTCCTTGAGTTACTTAAAGATGTGACAAACAAGGTGGACAGTGGGAATCCTGAAGATGGAATATATCTGGTCTTCGTGAAGGCATTGGATATGTCACTTCTCCAAAGAGTAAGTGTTAACATCAGACGACATGGGTTTAGGAGTAATTTATTAGCTCGGATGGAGGATTGGTTAACCAACAAAATGCAGTCAGATGGAATAAATGTCTCATTTTCATTTGGAAAATGCAATTTGTGCGGTGCCATTGATTCCAGTACTCATGCCTCAACCATTTCAATGCATGGTATTACTGTACTCGGTTGACGGGATAGAAAATGCGATACCACATTTTCAGATGACACTAACATCGGTGAGAAATTACTTCGGAATGATTCTGCAAGAGGTTTTAAGGCCATATGGATAGGTTGGGTGAATGGGCCAACATTTGGCAAGGAAAATTAAAGCGAATAAGTATGGGGCTATTCAAGTTGGCCAGTATAATAGAAAGATAAATTATTATCTAAATGGAGAGAAAGTTCAAAGTGCTGAGGTTCAGAGGGATCTGGGTGTCTGCTTGCATATCACAGAAAACCTGCCTGTGGGTACTGCAAGTAATGAGAAACGCAAGCATAATTTCAGTGTTTATTTATAAAAGGATAGAGTAGAAAGGTAGGGAGTGTTGCTATAGCTACGCAAGGCGTTAGTGAGGCTGCAACTGGAGTACAGTTTGGGTGTCCTGCAGAATGAGGCATTTCCATTGGAGACAATTCAGAAGAGCTTCATTAGATTGATTCCATATTTGAAGTGTTTGTCTTATGAAGGGAAATTGAGCAGTTTAAGCCTATACTTTCGAGTTTACAAAAATGAAAGGAGAGCTCATTGAGTCTGTAAAATATTAAAAGTAATTGAAAGTGTCGATGTGGAGTGGATTTTTTTCACGTGGCACAATCTACAACAAGTGACTAGAGTTTTAGGATGGAGAGATGGCAGGAAAGTGGAACAGAGGCCCTGTTGTCATCAGCCTCATCGAGGAGTTAGATTCCTCACAGATGCTCCTTGTTCTTATTCGACCCTTCAACTGTGTCGCACAGGAATGGGGAAGGAGAGGGTATCATACAGGAAGCAGGCACTCAGGATAAATCAGTTAGAGAGAACGTAACGGTAGGGTCTCACAGTGACCAGCGCTGGGTTCTCAACTATTTACAGTCTATATTAATGATCAGGAGGATGGAACAGATATACAGGTGCTGACTTTGGTGATGTTGCTGTGGTAAGCAGGAGATTACTTTATCAAGAGAGGGTGGAGAGTCTGCAAATAGATTCAGAGAGGTAAAGAGAATAGATAATAGTTTGGCAGGTGGAATTTAACATGATATAACCTGTCATTCCATTTACAGGAATAATGGAAGGCAGTATGTTACTGAAATGGAGAGGGATTACAGGACTTCATGATACTGTATACTAGGGGGTTCACTCAGACTCGTTCTGACATGGGAGGTTTTGCTCCATCCCTGATCATCTGCTCCTTGGCGCTCCAAATGCCCCCATTGCTCTCCGTACACATGGAATACTTTGATGTGGTTGATTGGAGGTGGGGATGCTGTTTTAAAATGTGCATCAAGGGGACAGCCTTTGTCCAATATATATTAATTTCTTTCTATGTGGAGACCCGCTGACGATGGAAATGGCTGACTGCTTCCGAATGAAGAGGCCCTGACTGCTGCCAGGACAGTGGGTATTCACCAACACGATGTATTATGCATGAGGATGCTGCAATATTAATAGAGGGAGAACTCTCTCAGTTCCTCTACCACTCCCGATTGTCATGGGGACTCTGCAGAGGCCATGTACACCATCGGAAATCCCACTATACTGAATATACACGACAGGTCCCTGCTGTGGGAGAAACAATGTATTTACCTCATCCATCATATATATCTTCCATCACCGAATGGTGACATTGATGTTGAGACAATGGGAGATGATGGATATGTCACCCAGTCCTGCCTGAAAAGTTCTGGATCATTGAATCTGAATGAAACTGTGACCCTAACAGCCCCTGGCAGCACCATCCTCCCCCTGGTGTGAAGCTGCAGGTCGTGTTGAAGGAGGTGATACCGCTCTTGAACCAGCTCTTTGTTCAGTCAGGGTCCCTCAGACTCTGTTCCTGGGTAAAGTGAAGCTTGGGAAGCTGTTCCTGGAAAACCCGGGGTGGATACAGCAAATCCCTTTCCCCAGACACACTCACTCCATGGTTTCCGAGCTTCTCCTCTCTGTAGTCCCTGCTCCATTTGTTGTTCATTTGGGGATCATGTATTGAAGCTTACAACCCTTCTGGGATCCCCAGCAGCTTCTGAATGCTGCAGCTAAAAGCAAAACGCGGAAACCTGATCTGGGAGAGCTGGCCACTGCCCTTCCATTATACCCACCGTTTTAATAAAACCTAAAGACTTTCTCAGTTATTTACATGGACTGTTTTCAGACAGCAGTTCTGCACCTCCGCCTTTAAAACCTCTCTTCAAAAAACCCAAGAGAAAATAATCTTTTTACAGTGATAGTATCCTCACAACTCCATCTTTAATAAAATAATACAGCAATATACAAAGATGATTCATTTTAGACCTCCTAATCTTCCTCTGTTAGCAGACTGAAATGCATATACTTTACATTGACTGTGAGCATAAAAATGTTTACAACTATTTTCGATTTCAGTCATTTTACTCCTGCCACAGAATACTTTAGTCTTTCCTCATCCAAGTCTCCACAACGTGTCAAACCTTCGATTTTCTCGCCATGTCACCTGTATAATTTCAAACTGAATGGCAGCAATAATAAGCTCAATCGAAACAGACTGGTTTAGAATAGATTACCTACATTGTGGAAACAGACCCTTCGGCCCAACAAGTCCACACCACCCCGCCGAAGCGCAACCCACCCATACCCTGACATTTACCCCTTACCTAACTCTATGGGCAATTTAGCATGGCCAATTCACCTGACCTGCACATCTTTGGACTGTGGGAGGAAACCGGAGCACCCGGAGGAAACCCACGCAGACACGGGGAGAACGTGCAAACTCCACACAGTCAGTCGCCTGAGGTGGGAATTGAACCCGGGTCTCTGGCACCGTGCCGCCCACTGGTATTTTTCTCCCTAAACTTCTCCAAAAACTTTAAGGGGTCATGATCAGTGAAAAGGATTTGGCTCATGGATGTTATTCGCAATTTAAATGCTGAAATGTTGCAACACCAACACCAAGCTCAAGGCCTCCTTCCCCATTGTGGAATAAATCTGTTGATGTTTCCACTGGACGCTCCAACCACACGTTACATAACGGAGCCCTTCTCATCTCTCCAATAGCCCTTCTGAATGACATAGTTCCTCATGTCTCAGCATAAAAGGATTACATGCTCCTGTACCTCTTAATGCTCTAACCTCTTTACCTGCTACTCCTGCCCTTTGCCAGTAATCCTTACTTTTACAGGTATGCGTTTTAAGAAAATCATGCACATTCTTCTCAATCTCTCTCAGAAACCAAACATTGATTTCTGAACCCAATCATCATCATCAGCCATTTCATCTTCTAATCCTGCTGTTTTAATTCTCTAATCTTCCAGACGAATTCTCACAACTGCAGGAAGTGAATTGTTGGATTTCTCCAAAATAAGAATCTCTCTAAGAGTGTTATAGGTTTCCTCTGTTTTTAATATCCTTACCCACCTTTCAAAATGACTTTGTTTGATCCTTTCAAAACCCAATGTGCATTTAACCAGGGCCCCTTTTTTAGATTCCTGAAATGTTCTCTGTCGGTTACTGGCACGAGCTCATATGCACTTCAGATGACTTTCTTCACCACCCCATACTGGCCAGATACCTCCTCCGATAGGGATGCAAATACCCACCAGCTTCGTTTGGATCAACTAAATCCACGTGGTCACTGGCCATTGCATTTGTTTAGCCACTTTCTCAAATAAAGTACAAAATACCTCTCCATCCTTGTCATCAAAGTTAGATAATGCCTGGGTGTATTTAAACAGAACCACATCAGGCCATTGGCGACTATCGGGTTGCTCAACCTCACTATTGTCCTCATCCAGCCTACCGTCTTCCTTCATCTCCGCCTTCTATGTCAACTTTCCTCTCTAACTGCTAACTTTTGAAGTTGAAACTCTCTACTTTTCTTCTCTCTTTCTTCTTTATTTCCTTTTCTTTTATTTCTACTTTTCATCATAATTCAAACTATTTCAATTCCTTCTCATGTTCAAAGTATCTCATTTGAAATTGAATTCTAGCCATTTCCAAAGATTCTGGGGGCGTTTCCACCAAATTTAATTGCCGAGCGATAGCTGTAATTATCTCTCATTTTCTCACAAACGTAACCCCAACTCCAGCTTGTCTGCCAATTCCTACAGCTTTGCCTTCATTACCTTTTGTAAAACCCCCAACTGCACTTCTTTCACATCCAGAGAACTCTCAGTGACTGAAAGAATCTTTATTCCCAAAACACTCTTTAAACCAACCGAATTCAACATCTGGAACAAAAGACACTAACATTTACCATACTCGACCTTTGAACCCAATAGTCTCCAGGTGAATACTCTCTAGTGTCTGCATGAGCTTTTTCTGGATGATCTGGTTTCCTCCCACAATCTGAAGATGTGCATGTGAGGTGAATTGGCCATGCTAAATTGTTTGTAGTTTTCAGAGATGTGTGGGTTAGGAGCCTTTGTCGGGGTAAATGTGTAACAATAGGGTAGAGGAATTGGTCCTCGGAGGGTTGGTGTGGACTTGTTGGGTCGAATGGCCTGTTTGCACACTGAAGGGATTGAAATTCTAAACCCAATTTGGTATTATCGATTTAGGACCAGCCAAGAGTCCCTAGTTTGCTATAGACTAACCAGACTGACTCAAACTATTTTAAGAAGATAGCTCGGATGCCAACATTTCCTTATTTTAAAGGTAGATGTGAAGTGGGAGTTCCAGATGTGATGCTACTAGTCAAACCACTCACCATTAATTAAAATTCAATATATTTAAACACTCTAATGAAAATCCATACACAATGAAGAGGAATTTAGAATAACTTAGCTATTGGAAACCTTAACCGAATAATGGATACAGTACATTCGACTGTACTGCCTTTTCAGCCTCTCGAGCCTGTTACAGACGGGCAGGAAGTGTTTATTTAACTTTCAAGTCTGTTACGCATAAATATTAGTTTTAAATTAGTTGTGGGTTAGGAAAGACCTGATGTAAACATTAAAGTTATAACTTTGTAAAAGGCCAATTTTGAAAGTGTTAGGCGAGCCCTGTGAAAGGCTGATTGGAACACCCTACTCACAGGGAAAGGGATGGTTGGAAAATGCAAGGCCATCAAAACTTGGTTTCAGAGAGTCCAGAGCCAACGTGTTCCCATTAGTGAGACGGGCAAGGCTGATGGGTGCAAGGAGTGCTGGATGGTTAGATATATTGATATATATCTAAGGGCAGTAAGTGTATAGTCAACAGGGAATTCGGGCCAGAAAAATGTGGACATGAGATGGCTTTAGAAATAGGGTTAAAGCGGCATTGAAGAAATCCTACACATCCTTTAGTGGCAAAAGATTAACTAGGCAGAGAATAGGGCACCTTAAAAATCAGTAAGGCTACCTATGTGTGGAACCACAGGAGATGGGAGGGGTACGAAACAAGTATTTCTCCTCAGTATTGAGTGTGGACGAGTTTACATGAACGACAGAATGAAGAAATATATAGTGATATCTTGAAAAGTATCTGTATTACAAGGAGATATTAGACATTTTAAAACATATAAAGGTGAACAAATCCTTGGGACCTGATCAGTTATATCCCAGAAGTTTGTGGGAAGCTAGGAAAGAGACTGCTCAGCCTTTTGCTGATATATCTGTCTCATTGATTTCCACAGGTGAGGTGCCAATAGACTGGAGGGCTGCTAACATAGTGTCATTATTTAAGAAAGGAAAGAAAAACCAGGTAACTATCAACTGGTGAGCCTGACGTCAATGGTGACTAAATGGTTGGAGGTTATTTTGAGTGAAAGGAGTTATAAGCATTTGGAAAAACAAGGACTGAAGAGGGCTTTGCACGTTGGAGATCACATCTCACTGACACGGTGGAATTTTTGAGGAAGTGATTAAGATGATTGATGAAGGCAGGACATTGCATGTTTTCTTTATGGAATACAGTAAGAAAACCATAATGTTCTACATGGTAGACTGTTTAGCAAGGTTAGACTGCCTGGAATCCAGGGAGAGATCTTCATTTAGATCCAACATTTTCACGAATATTGGAGACAGGGCGTCACAGTGGACATTTGTTCATTAAACTTGGAGACCTGTGACCAGTGGTGTGCCCCAAAGATCAAGAGTGTTTCCACTGCCTTTTGTTACTTATACAAATCATTTGCAATTGTGTTTGTGAAGAATGGTCAGTAAGTTTGTATATAATAACAAATTTGGTGGTGAAGTCGATGGTGAAGAATGATCTCTCAGAATATCATGGGACATTAATTAGGTGAGCTGAGGAGTGACAGATGGAGTTTATTTTAGATAAATGTGAGGTTTTGCATTTTGGCAAGAAAAATCAGGGCAAGACATATAGGTAGTATCCTGTCGAAAGTTGCCAATCAAGGAGAACTCCGTCGAACTTATAGAATCCCTACAGAGAGGAAACAGGTTATTCGACCCATCGAGGCCACACCGACCCTCTATACAGTATCCTACTGGACAACACCCCACTCGATCCCTCTGTGCCTGCATTTCTCATGGACAATCCACCACGACTACACATCCCTGGGTACTATGCGCAATTTAGGATGACCTTACCTGTATATCATTATACTGTTGGAGGAAAACAGCGCACGGAGGAAACTCACACAGACACGGGGAGAATGTACAAACTCCACACAGTCAGTCATTCAAGGATGGAATTAAATCCAGATCGCTGCCCTGTGAGGCACCTTGTGGTGCGGGTTCACAGTTCCTTGAAAGTGCCGTCACAGGTAGACAGCGCAATGAAGAAGGCACTTTGTGATCTTCCCTTTATTGGTCCGTGCTTTGAGTCTAAATATTAGCATGACATGTTGCATCTGTACCGGACATTGGTTTGGCCACTTTTGTGATATTGCCTTTAGTTCTGGTTTCCCTGCTGTTGGAAAAATGTTGTCAAACTTGAAAGGGTACAGAAGAGATTTAAACGAATGTTGCAGGTGTTGGAGGCTTAACGTTACAGGGAGGGTTTGAATAGGCTGGGGCTATTTTCAATTGTTGAGGCTGAGGGGGGCCTTAACGAAGTTCATAAAACCATGAGGGGCATAGATAAGGTAAACAGTCAATGTCTTTTCCCCAGGATAGGTGAATCCAAAATTAGAAGACAAAGGTTTCAGGTGAGAGGAGAAAGATTTTAAAAGGGACATGAGGGGCAACATTTTCACAAAGAGTGTGTGTATGGATTGAACAGACAATAGAGGTGGTGGGAGCAGGTACAGTTACACCATTCAAAAAGGCATTTGGATGGATACATGCATGGGAAGTATTTAGTGGGAGATGGGCCAACTGCTGGAAACGAGATTAATTTAGGATATTTGGTTGGTGTGGATGAACAGACTGAAGGATCTTTTCCATGATGTACATCTCTGAGAGTCTATTGAATTTTGAGTGTTTAATATGGGATCAGGAGGAGACTATTCAGCTTCTGAATTCTGCCAGTAGACTTGTTTGCTCAATTACTGAGAGTCAAAAACAAAAATACATCATTCAGATTTTGATGGTGTTTTACAGAACCAGGAGAAAGGTTTTTCGTCAAGCAGAGCCGTAAATAATGTGAAGAGGCCATTCAATCCCTTAATTCCATTCCATAGGAGCAGCAGGGGAGCTCAGAGCTATTGGAGCCTGCTAGTCTGGAGCAGGAGGAGGACATGTATTTTCACAAAACTTTGGATTAGGAGGTAGTCACTCAGCTGCTGAAGACTGGAACACAGGAACAGGAGGCAGTCACTCAACTGCTCAAAACTTGGGCACAGGGAAATCTGGAGGCTAGTGAGGCCCGAGGATCCTGTTACGCAGGAACAGGAGGAGGTGACTCACTCCCCACCAGTATGGGACACTAGGAGAGAAGGGGAGTTTGCTTGGAAGAAACAGAAATAGATGAATAAGTTGCATTAGTGGTCCATTCAATCCTGCCCCACCATTCACTAAGACCACGGCTGATCTGATGGTGATTCCCTCATTCGACTTTACGGAGACTGTCCTCTCTGCAGTCTCTTCTCCATTGTTGGTCATGTTGTACACCCAGATGCTGCAACAACGGTTACCATGATTCATCCAGAGGGTCGGGTCTAACTGGATGAGTCTGGATTTGACGGATCCAAAATGAAGGTATTGCCAGATGTTTCGTTCTCTCATATTCACAATACAACTCACATAACCAGCCCATCCATGATATGTTCAGGACGGAGCACTGTGTAGATCCAGCTATCGTACTGTTGAATGTATCCCAGCAATATCCAGAATGGAACTCTGTGCCAAACCAATGCTTGATCTATAATCCTGGGCTAAATGTCCAGTGTGGCGAACTGTGCAGACCGCACTGATTCGTTCTTATATAAACCCAAGCTGTTGCATTGTTCGGTAACACTGTGTTAGATCACGGCCCAGTGTGGGGAAACTTGCAGCCAATGTTGGAAGTGACAGGATGTGATCTACAATCCATTTACATCTCCATATCTCCACTGTGCCGTGACAAGATGTGCCGTGGATGTGAAAATCACTGCGAGGGAGAGATGTAAGTGAAAACAGTTTAAATACCAATAGTACTGACTAAGGCGAGTATCACACCAGTATTTAAAGATGAAATAACTGAGATAATATCCAGTGAGGTTTTGTGAATGGTGCGAAGAAGTTAGAGGAGATGGTAATATTATAGTGGTTGCACTATAAGCCTCCATATCAACAATGGGAATTAGAGGAACAAATATGCAGGGAGACTGGGGAGACTTGCGGAAACATTAGGGTTGTTATAATAGGTGAATTTAATTTTCCTAACATAGACTGGGACTTCCAGATGTTTAAGAACTTAGACGGAACGTAATTTGTTAAGTATGTCCAGGAAAGTTTCCACAAGCTATACAGCGTGTCCTACACAGGAAGGGGCAGACTCGACCTACTATTGGGAAATAGGGCAGGATAGGTGGAGGTGGTAAAGTGGGGAAGCATTTTGGGAAAAGTGACTAGAGTTGTTTTAGTTTTAAAATAGTTATGGGAGGGACAAAATTGTTCCAGGGATTCAAGTTCTAAATTGGGGCAAGACGAATTTTGCTTTAATTTGACAGGGGATTGCAGGAGATGATCGGAGGAGCTTGGTTCGAGGTAAAAAGATCTAGGGCAAGAGAGAGGGCTTTAAAAGTGAGATAGCTCGAGTTCAAGGTTTCTATTTTCCTGTGAGGGTGAAGTTAAAGTGAGGTTGGAAGAGAGAACCCTGGATGACAAGAGATATTGAGGCTCTGACCAGAAAAAAGGAGGCGTGCCTCAGTTTCATGCAGCTCGGATCAAGGGAATCCCTGGAGGTACAAAGAGGATAGAGGAGCTCACTGAAGAAGGTCATCAGCAAGGTGGAAATGGGGTATGAGATAACCTTGGCTGAGAAGATTAGGGTGAATCCAAATTCTATGGAGTAAAGAAAAAGAACAACTAGAGAGAGAATAGGATGTCTTAAAATCCAAAATCGGCATGCATGTGTAAAGATTCAAGAGATTGGTGAAGTCCTCAATTTCCCCTCTGTGTTTACCATGAAGAAAGACATGAAGACCTGTGACCTTTGGGAGGTTAGTTGTCATATCTTGCTGGTGCCCATATTACAGTAGAGGTGATGTTGGACATATTAGAATGCACAAAGTCAGACAAATCTCTTGGTCATGACCAGATATATATAAGAGCACTGCAAGAGGCGAGAGCAAATGTTTAGGGGCCAAGGTTCCAGAAGACTGGGCTGTAGCAAATGTCGTGCCCTTATTCAAGAATGGCTGCATAGAAAAACCTGGGAAATATAGACCCGTAAGCTTCACACCTGTATTTGCTAAACCACTTGAGAAGGTTCTGAGAGATAAGATGTGCATGCATTTGGAAAGACAGAGTTTGACTTGGAGCAGTCAGCATGGCTTCGTGCGTGGCGGAACATGCCTTATAAATTTTGTTAGAGATTTTTGAGGAAGTGACCAGTAAGGTTGACGAGGGCATGGTGGTGGACATATTCTATATGGATTTTATTAAGGCCTTTGATAAGGTCCACATAGTTGGCCACTCGAGAATGTTAGATCGCATGGAATCCAAGGTGAACTGGCAAATTGGCGACACAATTGGCTTGACATTAGGGAACAAATGACTATGGTGGAGGTATGCGTGTCGGACTGGAGACCTGTGACTAGTGGAGTGCTTCAGGGGTCGGTGCTGGCCCCATTGCTGTTATCTGTATCAATGATTTGGATGAGAGTGCACAACGCAAGGTTAGTAAGTTTACAGATGATACTAAAATAGGAGCCATCGTTTACAGTGAGGAACGTTCAAACGTTATCAGAAATTGCAGCAGTACGTTGATCAGCTGGGGAAGTGGGCTGAGAAATAGCAAATGGAGTTTAATATAGATAAGTGTGATGTCTTGCGTTTTGGAAAGTCAAATCCAGGTAGGAATTTAATGATGAATGAGAGGGTCTTAAGGAGTGTAGTGGAGCAAAAGGACGTTGGAGATCAGGTGCACGGTTGCCCTTCATCAGGAAATTGAGTATCGAAGTTGGGACGTTATGTTGCAGTTGTACAGGATGTGGGTAAGGCTGCAGTTGGAGTATTGTGTTCAGTTTTGTTCACCTTGCTCTAGAAAGGAGATTATTGAACTAGAAAGAATGTAAAACAAATTTACAAAGATGTTTCCTGGGCTAAAGAGTCTGAGTTATAGGGAGAATTTGGACAGGTTAGAACTTATTTCTTTACAGCGTAAGAAACTGAGAGGGTTCTTATGGACGTGTACATCTTATCGAATCATGAGAGGCGTGCATGGGGTGAATACTTCAAAATCTTTTTGCAAGGTTCGGGAATCGAATACGAGCGAACATCCGTTAATGTTGGGAAAGGAAAAAAAATAAAAATGAACCTGAGGGTCAACTTTTTTACACAGAGCGTGGTACGCATATGGACTGAGCTGCCAGTGGAAGTGTTTGAGGTGGGTACAATAACAACATTGTAAAGGCAATTGGACAAATACACAGATAGGAAATGATGAGATGGATACAGAGCAAGGGCAGGGAAATGGCAGATTGGCAGATAAGGGCAATTACACCATGGTGGATATAGTGGATGGACGAGTACAGAGGGGGACCATTCTCTTCCCAGAGGGAGCCACATCACCAGACCCACCGAACATGGTCTGAGCTCACCACCCAGCTCAGTGCAGTATCTGCGGTCTGAAGAAATGCCCAGCAATACAGGACAAGCATCAATAACATTCCCCGCTCTGTCAGGATAAGTATCACTGTCGTCTCTCTGCGCCCTCACACTCACTGTATATCTGTTATGGAACCGATCCCTGAACAAGGCTCATGATCCCCCACTCTCACTACCACATGCAGCATCTTCACTCTCTCTCTATCTCTATCTTTCGCCTTCCACCCCCCCCCCCCCCCCACCCAACACACACACACACACACACACACAGTTATAGAATATTCTGGAGAATGCCAATTCTGGAATGTCCCAGATAATGTTCCAAATAATTCCCAGTTTCTGGAAAATGGCAGTGTCCCAGTGTGGAACACATAAGAGGAAGGAGTAGAGATGTACGCTTTTAAATTCACTCACAATTCAAACAATGCTGAAGCCATTCAGCTCTTCAAACGTGCTCTGGCACTTAATAAGGTCCCCGCTGATCTGATGGTTTTCTCAACTACATGTTACAGGAACTTTCACTCATTCAACACCTGGGTTCCTGTCACTGACCAGATTGCACTCAGGCACCTTTACTCCGGACTTTTTCAAGCGCCTGTTTGAGGGCATTTCCCACAATATATTCCACCATCTTTATACTTTCATACAATGGTCAGCATGCATTACACAGACCAAACAAAAATCTACACTTATTTTATGTTATGGATATCCAATCACACTTAGTAATTCTGGTTATTTCACTTGACTCACCTTAACGATATTTAACCAAAGACATCTTCTAAACACATCTTGTTATAAAATGCAATTGCAAACAGAGAACGGTTTTACCCTCAGGTGTTATCTTAACTGTTATCTGAACTGTACCACTTTCCTTGTTATGAATGTTTCTCTTACCCTTTGTCTGTGACTGTTTCTGTCTGCAACAGTTACACTGTCTCCCAGTCAGTTGCTTGGACGGCACGTTTGTGATGCAGAGGGAGGCCAACAGCGCAGGTTCCGTTCCTCACACTAACAGAGGTTACCATGAAGGGGACGCTCTCTCAACCTCACCCCATCACCCCAGGTGTGGTGACCCTCAATATAAACCACCATAAGTGGTCTCTCTAATGACAGTTTTTGGGATTCTATTCCATCAATGTTAGCATTTCTATTTAAAAATATGTATTTTTATTGAAAAAGAGATTTTTAATATTATAATAAACCAATAACAAGATTACTCAAATAACTGAACAAAAATACATCCAATTGCATGTATATACAAAACAAGTTAAAAACACTACATAGACAAAAGAAAAACAAAAATAAACAATAAATAATGAATAAATATTACAGCTCAGCATAACAAAACGATAGCTTTCGTTCATCAACAAGCATTAACTGATACACATTTTTATGTTCATACTTCTTCCTCTCTGGGTGTTGATTCATTAGACAATATCGTCATGGCAATATCAAAGCCCTTCTGAGAGTGGCAGATAAGCCTGTATTGCGGTAATCTAAAAAGGGCTGTCATGTCTTATGTAAATCTCTGTTTTTTGGTGTACCATACTGGTGCATGAAGAGCTTCCAACGATCCAACAGACCCGGGGGGTTTCAGACATTTAACAAAACCGTAGAACAAAAAATAAGGATTTTTTTCCCATGTGCATCTGTGTAAAGTACCCTGGACAGGCCAAAGAAAAGAGAAACCAGCTCCACCTCCAATTAAGTCCCCAAGACCCACTCTATCACACCTACCACAGTGCTCCAACTTACCTGAAGCCTGCAGCAGGACCACATGCAATGAGTAAGAGTGCCTGTAGTCATTCTGCATTTAGTACATGCTGAAGATATTCCCACTTTGAATTTTGAGAGACAATCTGGGGTCAGATAGATCCTATGAAGAATTTTCAACTGCATGGAATGGGTCCTATTACAGATCAAAATCCTTCGAGCATTTTCACAAATATCCTCCCATGTCTCCGAAGTGTTCTGAACCCCCACTTTCTCTCGCAGACATCAAAAAGCTGCACAGTCTCGTCTGAGGGGACACTCTCCAACTAATGATAAGGGGTACTGACAGAGAGTGTATTCTAAGCAATAGGCATCCTCTTCTCTCTATCGGAACTGTAAGAGTCTGTTAAAAGCGTTTTTAAAAAATCAAATCTCTGCTCTGGAAAATAACACAAGAGGTCTCTACTAGATAGTCCATACGTACAAATTATTTGATCAAATGATATCATTGTCTACCTCTCAAATAACACATGTTGGCTCAGTGGTGAGCATTGCTGCCTCACAGTACCAGGGTCGGGGCTTTGGTTCCAGCCTTGGGTGACTGGCTGTGTGGAGTTAACATATTCTCGCTGTGTCTGTGTGGGTTTCCTCCCACAGTCCAAAGATGTGCAGGTTAGATGAATTGACGATTGATAAATCACCGATAGTGTTCAGGGATGTGTAGGTTTGGGCATTAGTCAGGGTAAATATAGGATGGTCGGGGAATGGGTCTGGGTGGGTTACTCTTCAGAGGGTCGAAGTGGTCTTGCAGGGCCCAAGGGCTTGTATCCACACTAATTCTACTACTAATTCTAAATCACTCAAGCAAGGCATATCCCTGGCTGCCCACAGTTTATACCTGGAATCCATTATCCCCGGATGACAACCCGGTATACCAATTATAGGAGTAAGAAACATGGTTTTGGCTGTATTGCCCTCAATCTGACGCATTGTCATTCACGCTTTAACAGTATTGACAATTATTGGGTTATGGCAATACTCCATAAATGTTGTCAATCTGTCTGAGACCAACAGACTAATAAGGGTTCACTTTGTCTGAGAGGCTTCAATATCTAGCCCTATTGACGCCGACTCCTCAGCAGCCCAGACACTAACATAGGATAATAAAGAGCTTAATTGATAGATTTTATCTGGGAGATCTACTCCCCACAATCTGTGGGGTAGTTGCAATTTGGTTAGCTTGATAAAGAGTCGTTTATGGTGCCAAATAAAAGAGCTAAACCAGCCATAAAGTCTCCTAAATGTCTGCCTAGGAAACATCAAAGGAAGCATTCACATGGGGTATAGTAAATGAGGAAGGACATTCATTTTAAGAACAGCTAGCCGACCTCGCCAGGATGTTGGAAGTGCCTCCCATCTTTGATGGTCTTGTTTAATTTTGTCAAACAAATGGACATAGTTCACGTTAAGTAAATGATCAAAGACGAATGTAATGAATATACCGAAATAGGAAAACCCTCCCCCACCACAGCGACCCCCCCCCCCCCCCACCCCCGCCATGACCATTTAAAAGGATTTGCACTCAACATCAGGTATTTCCCCAATACCTCCCATAGTCATGGCCTCCAACTTTGTAAAGTGAATCTTAAAGCCCGAAAAGGCCACAATCGAATTATTGCATTGCATCACGTGAGCTGCCAAAATTGCGGGATTTGACAAAAACATAAGACCATCTGCATACAACATAATCTTATGTGAATTCTATCCCAACTCTGGGGCAGGTATGTTGGGGTAATATTTCCAATTGTGCAGGAAGCCACCGAATCTAAGATTGTGGCAGGGATGGGGAAGAGATCAACCCTCATGTACCATTTCTGCAGGTTATAGCAGAAAATAAACCCCGACTTGTGAAGCAGATGTGCCTCCAGACTTCCACCAGCTCTAGTTCTGCACACAAATCCACTAACTGCTTACATTATAACGAGGGTATTGGGGGACCTTTGGACATTCTGTCCACCGTGAGGCCATAAGACAGTCGAAATCTCCTTCTACAATAATGTGCAACGATGTAAGATAACTTACTTTGGAAGATGCATCTAACAAGACTTTTTAAGAGGGTGCGCCGGGTGGCAATAAACATTCAAAATACTGTATTATTTCCCATAGTTCAAGGCTTTGAGGATTATGATCCTTCCATGGGTGTTTAATACAATCTAGTAATTTAAATAGAAGATTCTTCCTATGCATTATAACCTTTCTCCTACTCATAGTATTAAAAGACGAGAAATAAACTCGATCAAACCCACCCTGCTGTAACTTCAAATGTTCCTTGTCATCAAGGTGCATCTCCTGCAATAGAGCAACATCCACCCTCTCTTTTTTAAGACGAGAAAGTACATTTTTCCTCTTGACTGGCAGATGGTTCCCCTTAATGTTTCAGGCACACCATTTAAGCACATCATTATCCATAACACACTGTAGCAACATTTGAACTCTCGACAGTTTCACATCAAATTACACATCGCAGAACATTAATGACAAAAGACTCACTGAGCCTAAAAACTGTACAAACTAAAACTACAACAACTAACAAAATCTAAAAACTGTCCAAAGCTAAACACATAAAAAACAAAGAACAAAACAAAATCCAAAGTACCAATGACACTTGATAGGGGAATTTACCACATCCCCCGCCCACTGGGGACGCTTACATATCCCAAAACTTTATCTTCTGCCCGCTACCAATATGGCATCTTGGGCAATTAATAACAAAAATCGGGCTTCAACTGCCCTGAGGTCGGCACTTAGTCATCACAACCACATTTGTAACTCCCTCCAGCTTAATCCACACCCCAGACACAAGCAAAGAAAGAGAAAATGAGTAGTAATACTAATGAAGAAGTTAAAAGACCTCTACCCATCCCTGACTCTAATTTAACACTGGTTAATACCAGAAAAATCCAACAAAATTTCTTTAAAAGAGGAACATGACTATCTAAATATCCAGCTTACTTTAAAATGACTACAAAGTTTTTGCTTTCTCTGGAGAGTCAGAAGAGTGTATGGATCCATTGAAAGCAATATGGAGCATCGCTGGGGTCCGTCAGGAATACTGAATCCCGAGTTCCCTTCCTCTTCTCTTGATATCATCAAAAGATTTTCTTTTCTGAATCACTGCTACTTAAAAGTCCTGAAAGAATTTAATCCTGGAGCTCTCGTGAATTAAAGCCATTGGAAACCACACTGAGCTTCCATTAGTCTTTGTTTATCCCCATAACTATGTAACTGCAAAGGCGTTGGTCTGAGTCTGACCTGCACGCCATAACCCGATGAACTGTCTTAGTCTTCACTCGTCCCTCTTCAGCTTCGAACTGAAGGAATCACAGCAGTCAGATCTAGAAAAATCTCATTGGCTGACCACTTGCTGTCTGGTCCAGCATACCCATGATGTGAACATTCTTCATCCTGTCCCTGTTCTCGAGGTGGTCATCTTGTTCAGCTAAGGTATGGACCTGTATTTCAAGGGGGAGGATCCTCTCCCGAGAGGAATCGACCGCGGTCTCTGTCAATGCAGTTCGGCGCTTGACATTGTCTGTTCTGTTTCCAAGGCTGTCAAGTTGCTGTTTTTGGAGCACGGCTGAGAGCGGCACTAGCCACGGCTGAATCCTTCTTCAATCATGGCTTCAATCATTTCACATACTTGGTGAACTCAGTCACCAAGGCCTGGTGAGTAACTGGGTCTGTGGAACGAGCAGAGTGGGTTGCAGCTACAGCCTCAGGCATGCTCGATGCTTCTGACGGGTGCACCGTGTGTTGGGACTTACTCGATCCTTCACCATGTTTGGCCATTTCCCTTTGACAAAACGGGATTAGTAAAGATTCTATTGCTATTTTTAGTGTTGAATTTTAAGTAAATGGCTGGGATGGGGTGGGTTAGAGATCCACTTGGCCTGTGCTGTGATGCAGAGCCCAGTAAAGCAGACCTTCCGGATCGTCGTCATCTTGGATTCCCCCTTAAAATTATATCGATATTATCATTTTGTTTTAACTTATATTCCTGGATGTTCTGGAGCCATGTCATTTGGTACCTTTGTCTACATTTCCCCCACAACGCACATTCCTGCTAATCCCCGATAATCCTTAACTCCGTTGTTATTTATGAATCTTCTGTCAGTGCCTCAAACATATTCAATATCTCTGCCTCCAATTTAGCATGGCCAATCCACTTTAAGCTGCGGATCTTTGGACTGTGGGAGGAAATTGGAGCATTGTGATGAAACCCACATAGATACCTGCATAGAGAATGCTCAAACTCCACACAGAGCGTCGCCCGAGGTTAGTATTGAGGCCAGCTCCCTGGGGATGTGAAGTAGCAGTGCTAACCACAGATCCACCATGCACATCCATTAGTTCTAGTAGTTACTTGGGGCTGACTAAAGAAATCTGCCTGACTTGTTCCTGTCACTGAACCTGACCCAGTCTGAGACCAGTATGATCGGCCATATCACCAACCTGGTTACATTTAAAATTTGTTGCGAGCAGTGGAGGAGTGTGACTAGAAAAAGAAACGGTGCCACCCTGCAACCTCAGTCAGAGCAATAATTAGGAAAATTCACCAAGTGGGCATTCATTCCAGTGGGAATTCTCTTTCCCAGAAGTTTGGGAGGGCTGAATCTTTATATTATATCGAGGCTGGCTTCATCTGAATTTCCGTAGACAGGTGAATCAGGGATAAGGTTGCATGGAGAGCAAAGTGCAGGTGGGAACACAATGGGATGAGCCGTGACCTTAATTACTGGTGGGGTAGTGTCAAAGGGCCGAATGGCCCCCTCGTGTCCCTCAGCCCTGTATTCTGATGTTTCATTCAGTCCTTCAGACCTGCTACACAGGGGCAGATCGAGGCCACTCCGATGGTTAGGTGCAGTTTTGGAAATGTACTTGGAAAATCCAGCCTGGGTCAGGAATCGACCCCCACCCCCAATCTCTCTTTCCAGGCTTCCCCTCTCTGTAACCTCTTCTCTAGATGTGGGTCATGTTACAGACCTAGATATGCTGGGAATACAGCCCCTATACCCCACTCACGGTTAACTCAAACAAATCACCTGCTGTCCATGAATGCAACATTGTGCAACACGACTCCAGGAAAATAACCAGTTAATTTCCAAAAGCATAACATGTGAAATTAATAAATAGTAACAGATGTAGGTCCTTCGGCTCCTCAGGCTAGCCCCTTCATTTATTAAGAACATCACTGATCTATTCCAGGGTTCAAATCCACCTTTTGCCGATTCCTGTATCCCTCCACATCTCTCTGGGTTAGGGAATTCCAGATATTCACTACAATCTGAGAGAATACATCACTTTGCATCTCAGATTGCAATCGATGTTCCTTTTTCGGTATCTATGTCCTCGAGTTCGACACTCTGCCCAGGAATGGAATCAACTTCTCAACATCTACCTTCTCAAGCCCACTCTGTATCTTGTATATTTCAACAGTATCACTTTTCATTCATTTAAACCCCAACGAATAATCACCTCACCATTATGGAGATTCTGAATAACTCCACCATTTCATCTCTGGAAGCCGGCTAATGATCCAACCTGGTTACTTGCTGCATCAGCATGTTGACTGTATGTTTCATACACTGGAAGACTCTAATCACTTTGTACTGCTCCTTTGTACTGCTCCATTAAATACCAGCCTGTCCTTTGGGTCTCAGCGTCTTCCACAAACTCGGATGTATATTGCATTCAGTTCCCTCCTTCAGGCTATCAGCATAGATTGTAAATAACTGATGCCATCGGACTGATATGTATGGCACTCCAGCAGATACACCTTTATCATAAGGATCCATTAATCCTGACTCTCCGATGTCTATGTGTTAACCAATCATCATCACATGTTAATACGTTATCCGTCATCCTACGATCTTCTGGCTTGAGTAAGATCTTTTATTCTGTCATACCTTGTGGAAAATCACTGAAAAGTCTCTTGTCAACCAGATCCGCTTTATCAAGTCCGCTTGTTACATTCTCAGGCATCTCCAGAAAAACTTTGCATGATTTTACAGGGCAAAGTACAATTTCCCCATTTGAGTTGGAGCAGCGGCCGAGTAAAAGCGAACCCGGGAGATTACAGCTATGGTAAGACAGTTTGTTTTAAAATTACTTACCTGTAGCGGGCAGCGGTGTTTTTTTTCTCTGTCTCTTCACAAAAAGAGCGGGAGCAGCAGAGGAAGTGACGGCAAGCAGAGGGGCAGCCGGGAAGAGAACAGTGAGTATAAATACTCACCCTTTAACACCGCAGAGACTTTTCACCGCAGAGAGTGGCGCGAGCTGGGCGGAAGTGAGGTTGGAGCGTAGAGCTGGTCGGGAAGGTAAGTGATTAGTATTTGAGTGGGGGAGAGGAGGAGAGCGCTAGCTATAGGAGACTCTCTAGTTAGTGGGACGGACAGGCGGTTCTGTGGACATGGGCGAGACTCTCGGATGGTTTGTTGCCTCCCGGGTGCCAGGGTCCGAGATGTCTCGGACCGTGTCTTCAGAATCCTTAAGGGGGGGGTGTGCAGCCAGAAGTCGTGGTACACATTGGCACCAACGACATAGATAGGAAGAGGGGTGGGGAGGTCATTCAAGAGCTCAGGGAGTTAGGCTGGAAGCTAAAAGCTAGGACAGACAGAGTCATCATCTCTGGGTTGTTGCCGGTGCCACGTGACAGCGAGGCAAAGAATAGGGAGAGAGTGCAGTTGAACACGTGGCTGCAAGGATGGTGTAGGAGGGAGGGCTTCAGATATTTGGACAATTGGACTGCATTCTGGGGAAGGTGGGACCTGTACAAACAGGACGGGTTGCACCTGAACCAGAAGGGCACCAATATCCAGGGGGGTAGGTTTGCTAGCACTCTTCCGGGGGGGGGGGGGGTTTAAACTAATTTGGCAGGGGGATGGGATCCGGACTTGTAGTCCAGCAAGTAAGCTAGCTGTGTGTCAGGATGTCCAAGACTGTAGGGAGGCTGTGGAGAAGGTAGCACTGACAGGGAATTCTTGCGGACACAGATGGGCTCAAGTGCGTATACTTCAACGCAAGGAGTATCAGAAAAAAGATGGGTGAACTTAAGGTGTGGATTGGTACCTGGGACTACGATGTTGTGGCCATCACGGAAACGTGGATCGATGAGGGACAGGAATGGCTGTTGGAGGTTCCTGGTTACAGATGTTTCAGTAAAATTAGGGAGGGTGGTAAAGGAGGGGGGGGGGTGGCATGGCTAATTAGAAATGGTATAATGGCTGCAGAAAGGAAGTTTGAGGGGGATCTGCCTTTGGAGGTAGTATGGGCTGAAGTCAGAAATAGGAAAGGTGCAGTCACCTTGTTGGGTGTTTACTATAGGCCTCCCAATAGCAGCAGAGATGTGGAGAAACAGATTGGGAAACAGATTTTGGAAAGGTGCAGAAGCCACAGGGTAGTAGTCATGGGCGACTTCAACTTCCCAAATATTGATTGGAAGCTCTTTAGATCAAGTAGATTGGATGGGGTGGTGTTTTTGCAGTGTGTCCAGGAAGATTTTTTAACTCAGTATGTAGATTGTCCAACCAGAGGGGAGGCCATATTGGATTTGGTACTCGGTAATGAACCAGGACAAGTGGTGGGCTTGTTAGTGAGTGAACATTTTGGTGATGGTGACAACAATTTTGTGACTTTCACCTTGGTTATGGAGAGAGATAGGTGCGCACAACAAGGTAGATTTTACAATTGGGGGAAGGGAAATTACAATGCTGTAAGACAGGATGTGAGGAGCATAAGTTGGGAGCATAGGCTGTCAGGGAAGGATGTGGTGGAAATGTGGAACTTTTTCAAGGAGCAGATACGACGTGTCCTTGATATGTATGTACCTATCAGGCAGGAAAGGAATGGTCATGTGAGGGAGCCTTGGTTGACGAGGGAGGTTGAATGTCTAGTAAAGAGGAAGAAGGAGGCTTACATAAGGTTGAGGAAACAGGGTTCAGACAGAACAGTGGAGGGATACAGGATAGCCAGAAGGGACCTGAAGAAAGGGATTAGGAGAGCTAAGAGAGGGCATGAAAAATCCTTGGCGGATAGGATCAAGGATAACCCCAAGGCATTTTATGCGTATGTGAGAAACCTGAGAATGACAAGAACGAGGGTAGGTCCGATCAAGGACAGTAGTGGGAGATTGTGTATTGAGTCGGAAGAGATACGAGAGGTCTTGAACAAGTACTTCTCTTCAGTATTTACGAACGACAGGGACCGTATTGTTGAAGAGGAGAGTGTGAAACGGACTGGTAAGCTAGAAGAGATACTTGTTAGGAAGGAAGATGTGTTGGACATTTTGAACACCTTGAGGATAGACAAGTCCCCCGGGCCTGACGGGATATATCCTAGGATTATGTGGGAAGCAAGAGAGGAAATTGCAGTACCGTTGGCAATGATCTTCTCGTCTTCACTGTCAACGGGGTGGTGCCAGGGGACTGGAGAGTAGCGAATGTTGTGCCCCTGTTCAAAAAAGGGAATAGTGATAACTCCGGGAATTACAGGCCAGTTAGTCTTACTTCTGTGGTAGGCAAAGTAGTGGAAAGGGTACTGAGGGATAGGATTTATGAGTATCTGGAAAGACACTGCTTGATTAGGGACAGCCAGCACGGATTTGTGAAGGGTAGGTCTTGCCTTACAAGTCTTAATGAATTCTTCGAGGAGGTGACCAAGCATGTGGATGAGGGTAGAGCAGTGGCTGTCGTGTACATGGATTTTAGTAAGGCATTTGATAAGGTTCCCCATGATAGGCTTATGCGGAAAGTAAGAAGGCATGGGATAGAGGGAAATTTGGCCATTTGGATAGAAAACTGGCTAACCGGTCGAAGTCACAGAGTGGTGGTAGATGGTAAATATTCAGCCTGGAGCCCAGTTACAAGTGGAGTTCCACAGGGATCAGTTCTGGGTCCTCTGCTGTTTGTAATTTTTATTAATGATTTGGATGAGGGAGTCGAATGGTGGGTCAGTAAATTTGCAGATGATACGAAGATAGGTGGAGTTGTGGATAGTGAGGAGGGCATTTGTCGTTTGCAAAGGGTTCTTAGATATGATGCAGAGCTGGGCTGAGGAGTGGCAGATGGAGTTCAACCCTGCCAAGTGTGAGGTTTTCCATTTTGGAAGAACAAATAAGAATGCGGAATACAGGGTTAATGGTCGGGTTCTTTGTCAGGTGGAGGAACAGAGGGATCTTGGTGTCTATGTACATAGATCTTTGAAAGTTGCCACTCAGGTGGATTGAGTTTGTAAGAAGGCCTATGGTGTATTATCGTTCATTAGCAGAGGGATTGAATTCAAGAGTCGTGAAGTGATGTTGCAGCTGTACTGGATTTTGGTTAGGCCACATTTGGACTACTGTGTGCAGTTCTGGTCACCTCACTTTAGGCAAGATGTGGAAGCTTTGGAGAGGGTGCAGAGAAGATTTACCAGGATGTTGCCTGGAATGGAGAATCGGTCGTACGAGGATAGGTTGAGAGTTCTCGGCCTTTTCTTGTTGGAATGGCGAAGGATAAGTGGTGACTTGCAAGAGGTTTATAAGATGATCACAGGGATAGATAGAGTAGACAGTCAAACATTTTCCCCGGGTACAACAGAGTGTTACAAGGGGACATAAATTTAAGGTGAAGGGTGGAAGATATAGGGAAGATGTCAGGGGTGGGTTCTTTACCCAGAGAGTGGTGGGGGCATGGAATGCGCTGCCCGTGGGAGTGGTAGAGTCAGAATCATTGCCGACCTTTAACTGGCATTTGGATAGGTACATGGATGGGTGCTTAATCTAGGATAGAAGTTTGGCACAACATCGTGGGCCGAAGGGCCTGTTCTGTGCTGTATTGTTCTGTTCTATGTTCTATGTTCTAAAACCACACTGACTCTGCGTAAAGCTTTCCTCAATGTCCATGCTGGCCAGGTTTTCCAAACTAAACTCGGCCCATCTGTTTTCATTTGGCCCATGTGCCTCTAAATGTTTCCCATTCATATGTTTGTCCAAATGAGTCTTAAATGTTGCAGCTGTACATGGATCTATCACTGTTCCTCTGGCAGCTCATTCCATACCCACACCACCCTCTGTTAAAACATTGCCTCCTCGTCCCTTTTAAATTTTCCCCCTTTGACCTGAAACCTTTGCCTTCTATGGTTGAACTCTCCCATCCTGTGGAAAAACCCTTGGATATTCACCAGATGCATACCCCTCATGATTTCATAAACTTCTTTAATGTCAGCCCAGAACCTTCTACACTCCATCTGATACTGACTTCAAGAACAAGCATTTAAACGTAACTGCTGCAAATTTGAAACTATATTAACATGACAGTAAAACAATACTCAGCCCAACTGTTATTTGTCTTTCCCTATATTACAATACTGAGGCAGCATGAAACGCTTACGAGTGCCAATAAGAAGTCACGCATCTGAATTTATTTGTCTAAAGGGGGTGATGATTTCGACCATGAAAACGTATTCTGTGGCCAGATCTATGTAATACCATATTGTCAACATTCCCCCTCCTGGCCTCCCTATGGCCTTGTGTGCTTGTGTCTTCCTTACCTTTCACTCAATGGAGAGAACCCCTTTCCCCTGTCACATCTTAATTTAAACCCGTTTTACATACTCTTCTTTTATCTTTTGTTGCGCCCTCTTTTCCCTGTCACCCATTCCCTATCTCTGGCAAGGGATTAAAAGCACATTTTCCAATCATTTTCAGTTCTGAAGAAGTGTCACACGAGACTTGAAACACTAATTCTGTTTCTCTGTCTCTGCAGATGCTGACAGACCTGCAGAGTTTATCTAGAAGTGAATTTGGGTACAGAACAAAATTTCAATTCAACAAATAACGATCAATACTGGAAATAAAAATACTAAAAATTGCTGGAGAAAAAGGGAGCTTTGTAGAAGGTTCATGGACCTGAAAGTTTAACTATCCCTTCACTCCAAAAAGTTCTGCAACATCTTTAGCAATTTCTTCAGCAATTTCTGTTTTTGAACAATTTTCAACGACATTTGTCAAAGATGCTCAAACATCCTGTCCAACATGGAGCGTTGTACACTGGGAACTGAACAGAAATGCATGGTGACAAGTTCCTTGACTCTGAAACTGCATTAGTCTGGCATCACTGACACTGCAGAGCTCTGAATCATGGTCAGGGAGAAAAACAGAAGGAAACACATTCACTTCAAATACAGAAGATGGCATTACTGAAAGGAAAAGATTCAGATTAGTACCTTAAATTGATTGAGTTAAAGTAACAAATTGGAGGCGTGACACCAAGGAAAGAATTTCAGCAGAATGAGAATATGAAAATGGAAGGGTTGCCGCATCAGAAACCAGAGTAGATCAGTGAATACAGGGCAGTTGGGTGAATGGGTCTCGGTGTGAACTAGGGGACAGGCAGTAGAATTGAAGCGTAGATATTGCAGCTGAAACTGGGTTATCATCTGATGCGGAAGGTCTTAGCAGCAGCAGAAGCAGAATTGTATTCAATGACAATCTGTATCCTTTCCCTCAGGATAATCTCTCAGTCCACTATTTCCATCAAGCAGATCTATGGTTCAGTGACGAGTGTGGGTGAAGATGCCAGGGTCAGTACCATGTGTATCTTTACCTGATGACAACCCATTAAAGCTACCGCAATTGACTGGTTACATTTGAAACAGCAGAACTAGCATCTGGTACAGAGGCAGAAATGATCCCACGACTAACAAATCAGATCTAAGCTCTGTCATACTGCCAAATCCAAGCATAAATGTCGATGAACCATTACACAACTTACTGGAGGAGAGGACACCACAAATATCCCCATCCTAAATAATGGAACAGTCCTGTAAGTCAGTGTAAAGGTCAAGTATGTGGTGTCTGCACTATCCTCAGTTAGACATGTTGAGTCGATAATCCACCTCACCCTATCATGATGCCCACAGAATCACACATGAAAGTCTTCAACCAATTCGATTCGCTGCAGGTGACATGAAGAAACAGCTGAACACGGTAGATACGACAAAGGCAATGGGCCCTGACACCATTCCTGCAGCAGGGCTGAAGATTTGTGCTGCACAACAAGCCGTGTCCCTGGCGAAGCTGTTTCATTCTAGTTCGAACTCTCACATCTCTCTGGCAATGTGGAAAATTACTCAGCTATGTCCAGTTCCCTAAGAGGGGAATAAATACAATCTAACCAATTACCACCCCATCAGTCCCATCACGACAGTAAATTGGTGGGAGTTCTTTTTTTTTTAACAGAGTTGCCAAGCAGCACAGAAATAACCAACTCAATGTGATTTCCGATAGGTCCCCATGTGGAGATAGTGCTGTTGTGGAATTGTCATTGGATTACTAATACAGACCAGGCTGAAGCTTGGGCAGCTGGTGCAATAATAAAAACAATTATTAGCATATCGAGATCTAAAATCTGGTGTCAGTAACAGTGATCTTGTGTCCAATGGTGATTGTAAACATCGATCTCCTTCCCCAATGTACTTTCAGGAAGTGAATCTCCCGTGCTTTCCTGGTCTGGCCTAAAAGTGTCTCCAGACACAGAGACATGTGATACACTCTTCAATGGTTTTTGAATCGGCCAAGCAAAATACTCAATTGTATCAAATGGTCCGAGGTCTTAAAGGATAAAACCGGAGAGAACACCCGGCCCCAAGCTTGGAGTCAGAAAAGGGAACAGGAAACATAGTCCTGTTGACCTTGCAGAGATCTCCTTCCGAACGTCTGACGGTTTATGACAATATTTACAGCGCTTTCCCAGACTGCACAGAAACATCGGGAAATGAGTCCGTCACACAACACCTTGCGCTTTCCCTGTGCTAGTTAATGGCCGAACATCTCCTTAATGCAGTTTTACGCATACAATATTCGTATGCCTTAATATGTTTAAACATTGTGAAATATAAAGTGAGAACTGCTGTAGTCCCTTCAGCCCATTAATGTTGCTCCTCTATTCAATATACTGGCAGCTCTCAGATAACACGTGTTGATTAAATACAATTTGGCTGCAATGTGATTCGTGAACCTTTTTCCATAAAGTGAATTCTCGTTCATTGTGACGCAATTCCTCACCGGGAACCAACTGAACAGCAAAACCCAGCCTCAGGATCCTCTGTCTGCAAAATGTACAATCAATGTGTTCAGCTAAAACAGGAATACAATCCGCTGTGGAAGCCTTGAAACTGAGCCTGTAACGGGGAATTGTAGTATCCACTTAGAATGAACTTTATTTCAAACTGTGGGGAGAATCTTGAGGGGAACTGGAATTTCCCCATCGGCATCACGTGTTCAGTCAGCCCCACGCACTTTCTGTTGAAGAGTGTGGTGAAAGGTACACTGCTGTAGTCAGTAACTGTAGTTTGAAAGTGTAACATTTAGAGGACAGTTTCATTACAATATGTGATTTAAAGATGTATTTTAGACTGTGCTAGTGAGTGTATTAGACTAAAATTAACTTTTGGTTTTACTGATATTTGGGGGGTTTGTCCCTTACCCTTTTTTCCCCATAGACGCCATTATTAATATTACACGATTTTCTACAACACAGTGTTGCACAGGAATACAGCTACTGCGTTATTGGAGAACAACTGGACTGATAGCTGATCTATCTTCACACGATACGCCTGCTCTCTCCATATCCCTATAATTTCCAGAAATCCTTACTTATATTCAGCGCCTTGGTTTCCACAGCCTGATCTGGGAAAGAGTATCCCTGGTTCGCCAGTCTCTGAATGCAGACAGTTATTCTCATCTCAATGCAAAGTGGCCTGTCTGTACCTAATACTGTGGCCCCTTGTTTTAGACGTCCAAGCCAGGGAATTACCGTCCCTGCTTCCAATCTGTCTCGTCCTGTCAGAGTTTTATATATTTCACTGTGATCACCACTCATTTTCCTAAACGGCATGGAATACAAGCCCAGTTGTCCCAAACTCTGCTCCAACAACAAGTCTGTCATCCCAGAGATCAGTCTGGTCATCCTTCACTGCTCTCCCTCAATGTCAGGTTTGTCCTTTGTTGGGTAAGGAGACCAAAGCTGCACACAATACTGCACAATGTTCGCGATGGGGTCTCACTAAGGCCCTGTACAGCTGCAGTAAGATACTCTTACTCCTGTACTCAATTCCCCTGAAATGAAGGTGAGTACACCATTTATCTGCCTACCTGCTTTCTGTTCCTGCAATATTGCTTTTAGTGACTGATTTCCAGGGAGATCCAAATTCATTTCAATGCTCCAATTCCCCACTTGCAGGTTTCGATGTACACTGGTCAGCGTGCCAATGCCATCCTCAGTATTGACTTCTGGCTTCAGAACTCACTGCCCTCGAGGGCTGCGCAGAAATAAACAAAAATGCAGCTTTAGTTCCTTTATAGAACAACATTTTTCAACCACGCCCTTTTCAAATGAGAGGCTGCCTTTTTATTGTTCCCATCAAAGTGCACAACATCTCATCTCCCCCATTGGTCTCCATCTCCCACGTATTTTCCCAGTAATTTCACTTGTCTCAGTCACTTTGGAGCTTTTTTACATCCCCCTCACCCACTCACATGCTGACATCTTTCAGTGCTGTCAGCAGAGTTGGGAATGTTGCATTTGAGCCCCTCAACCAAATACATGATGTGTATTGGGAATTGCTGGGGCCCAAGCCACGATCCTTGCTATATCCTCCTAGACTTCCATTTAAAAAAAAATAACATTGGTTTATTCCTACTCAGTGTTTCCTGCCAGCTCTCCCATTCTAAAACCATGACCATATATTAGCCTCAGTCCCACAGGATTCTAATTCGCACAATAGGCTTGGGCTTTATCAAAAATCTTTCTGAGATTCCACTCGTATTGCATTGATAGCTTCTCCATAATTTTGCTAAAAGCCACTTTCTCAAATATGATTCCCATTTCATAAATCTCTGTTGATTTTGTCTATGCCCATTAATTTCAGTCCGATACTTTCTCTAAACTGTTTAGTTGATAATTTCATTCTATTCCGTTTTTCTCACCAGACTAAAGTTCCCGAGAATTGCTAGGAAGTTTTCTTTTTTGTTTTGTTTTCCTCTGTGGTGGCATAACTGAAGTATTTGCTCCATCGTTCTGCTATTTCCCGGTCCTCAATTATCTGGTATCAAACTGTAAGAAAACTGCACATTTCTTTCTCTTAATTTTGCCATTAACATATTTTCAGAAAATATTACAAGTTCTGTCTTATAAACTTTGTTAAGATATTCTTCAGAATCCTATCAATTCCTATTTTAAGGTACTCAGTGATTGGCCTTCTACAGCCATACAATCACAGAAGCAAAGATACTGTACCATCAGAAATACAGCACGGTCTAAATGAGGCCCATTTCCCGATACGATACCTGTAGCCGTGAATCTTAAGGCATTTCAAGAGCACAACCGTGTATTTTGTAACGGTTTTGAGTTTACCATGACAACTCGCCTCTCAAGAATTGCATTTCAGACCCCAACAACGTGGGTGTAAAGCAATCCTCAAATCCTCACTAAACCGCAAACCCTTCATTTTATAAGTGTGGCCCTTTGACTAAACGGAACAGCTGTTATCCATCCACTCTGTCCATGCTCCTCGTAACCCTATGCTTCTGAATCACGTTCCCCTCAGCCTCCTCTCCTCCAGTCTAAACAACCAAAGCTTATCCAGCTTCTCTCCATAGCTGATATGCTCCATCCTGGTGAATCTTCTCTGCACACCCTCCTGTGCACTCACATCCTTCCTGTAATGTGGTTTCCAGAACTACACACAGTATTCCATGTTGGCCACACCAAAGTTCCGCATTGCTCTTATAATCTGTGCCTCAATGAATCAAGGTTATATTTACAGTCCCCTATGTTTTCCCAAATTGTGTATTAACCTGTCAATCACATTCAGGGATGTGTGTCGAAGCACCCTCTGAGCTTCCTAGTGTGCCTTCATTGAATCCTCCAAGGTCTGGTTCCTTCTTCCAAAGTGTATCACCTCATATTTATCAGGGTTACATTCCATCTGCCATTGAACTTCCGAGCTGACCATTCCATCTGTATCTTCACGTAAGTTAAGGCCTTCCTCCTCACTGCCAACCAACCGGCCAATCTACGTATCAAACAAAAACTTACTTCTCACACTCCCCACCCCTCGTCCATATTCACAGCGACATCATTTATGATTCCCACAAATATTAAAGTTGAAAATCACACAACATGAGGTTAGAGTCCAACAGGTTTGTTCGGAGGCACTAACTTTCGAAGCGCTACTTCTTCATCAGGTGATGGTGCGCTTTGATGAAGAAGCAGCACTTTGAAAGGTAGTGCCGCCGAATAAACATGTTGGACTATAATCTGTTGTTATACGATATATAGCATTCTCCACCTAGTCCAACTCCAGCACCTCCGAATCACAAATAATAAGGGATACAGCACTGATCCCTGTGGTATACCATTGGACACTGGCCTCCAGTCACACAAGCAGCCGTCTACCAACACCTTCTGTGTCCTACCACTAAACCTCATTTGGATGCAATTTGGCAACTCATTAATGAGTCCTATCTGTTCCCTGTTTCTTCTGATTCCCCTGGGCACACTTGTATATTTTCTGGGAATTCTCCCTAATCTTGCCCTGCCAGCAGGTTTCCATGCCCCTGTGTTAGTTAGTCCCCTACGCGTACAAAATTTCATCCTTATTGCAGCCTTAAATGGTCGTCCTTTATCCTGCCATTATTTCCCTTGATTGTGTATTAGGCAGCCGGAGAAACATCCTTTTAATTTCCAACTTGTCACATGTTTTGTGACTTTTATAAATTTCACAGTGACCCATCTCTCATTCTTTGAAACTCTAGAGAACACATCACGCAATCTCGCCAATTGAGGGATTAATCTGGAGAATGTCCAGTGAACTTCCTCTGTGGTCAGTATAATCTTTCTCAGATTTGATGACCAAAACTGAACTCACTATTCCAGGTACAGTACTCACCAACACGCTGTTAAACTGCTTCAACATGTCTTTACATCTCTATTCTGACTCCCTTAAAGGAAAGGAATCCAAACTTTCACTTACCATTTGCATATATTCCTCCAAATACCCTTCACATTCATTGCATTTACAAACTCATTGTGTGAGTTCTTATAGAAAGCCTTCTGATAATCTAAAATATGCCAATTGTACTGGTTGCCCATTATCTATGCTGTAAGAATCAACTTCAAACAATTCCAAAGCTTGTCAAGTATGATTTCCCTTTCAGAAATACATACTGATTCTCTCCAATGTTGCTGTTAATTTCTAAATAAAGAATATCACATCCTATATGATAGATTCCAACAGTTTCCCCACAAATGTCAAGTTAATTGGTCTGCAGTTCTCCACACTATCTCTTCTTAACTTTGTAGATGCTTGGATCACTACCGTTCATCCATAGTGCTTGGTTCCAGACTATGCAGAATGCACTGGGTAATAGAACACAGTCATTGACAGTGCAACGAATACTTCTATTAGTGGTTTATTTCTGAAGATTTTGGTATGAAGGACATCTGGTTTGTCAAGGTTAGCAATGTTCAATCCAGCTGTACGTTCAAGTAGAGCCTTGTTACTGATATAAATTGACTTTATGTCTTTCGATCCACAAGTCCAATATGATGATGTCGTATTTCTGGGTGATTTTCTGGATCTTCCTCCATGAAGACAGATGCGAGGTAACTGGTTATTTGCTTGGCCATTTCCCTGTTATCGATAATAAGCTCGTCTCTCCTAATTGCAGATTTCCATATTTGACTTTGCTTTTTCTCTTTCCTTTGAAATATAGACCATAGATTTATGCAGTTTTTGTGTTCCTGTTTGTTTGTATGCATGTTCGCTTTTTGATTTCCTTACCCGTTTCATGGCTCCCCTTTTCTGGATCATACATTTCTGAGAATTCTCAGGATTCCACAATGTCTGGAATTCTTTTGAAGTCACTTCCTGTGATTAATATAATCTTTAATTTATTATGCTAATCATTGTTAACTCACTTTCTCACTCTTGGGTGTTTTACCTGAAATAAATAGACATATTTTTCAGACTTTGTAGTATTTCTGTAAATCTCCTGGTCCTGACCATATATATTCAGGAACACTGCAAGAGGACAGGAAAGAAATAGCGGGGGCCCTGATTGGTACTTTTGCATCATCGGGAGCCAATGGGTGACGTCCTGGAGGACTGGAGGGTAGTGAATGCTGTGCCGTTATTCAAGAAGGGCTACAAATAGAAACCGGGGAACTATAGACCAGTAAACCTAAAATCTGTCGCAGAAAAGTTGCTTGAGAAGATTCTGAGGGATCAGATATACATGCATTTGGAAAGACAGGGCCTTGTGAATGGGGGATTATGGCTCACAAATTTGTTAGACTGCTTTGATAAAGTGACCAGTAACTTTGGTAAGGGCATGGTTGTATATATAGTCTATATGGATTTCAGTAAGGCCTTCAATAAGGTTCCCCATGGTACGCTGCTCTGGAAGGTTAGATCACATGGAATTGAGGGGGAGCTGGCAAATTAGGGCCAAAATTGGATTGATGATAGGAAGAAGAGGGTAATCGTGAAAGGATGCTTGTCGGACTGGAGGTCTGTGATAAGTGGAATGCCTCAGGGGTCGGTGCTGGGACCATATATTCATACATTACACATATCTATGATTTAGATGAGAATGTACAGGCATGATTTGTAAGTTTCAAGGTGACACTAAAATAGATGGTATCGTGGACAGCGAGGAAGGTTATCAGAAATCTCAGAAATTACAGCAGTACCTTGGTCAGGTGGGGAAGTGTGTGGAGAAATGATAAATGGAGTTTAATTCAGATGAGTGTAAGTTCTCGCATTTTAGAAAGTCAAATCAAGGCAGGAGTTTCATGGTGAATGGCAGGGTCTTAAGGAGTGCAGGGGAACAGAGTGACCTTGGAATTCAGGTGCACGGTTCTCTGTAAGTGGAGTCCCAGGTAGACAAGGCACTGAAAAAGGCATTTGACTCACTGGCCTTCATCAGTTAGAGCACTGAGTATCGAAATTAGGGAGTTATGTTGCAGTTGTGCAAGATGTTGGCGAGTCCATACTTGTAGCATCATGTTCAGTTTTGTTCACTTTGCTCGAGGAAGGATGTTATTAAACTGGAAAGAGTGCAGAAGAAATTTACAAGGATGTTGCCAAGACTCAATGGTCTGAGTTATAGTGAGAGGTTGAACAAGCTGGGAGATTTTACTTTAGAATGTATGAGGCTGAGGGGGATCTGATAGTAGTGTATAAGATCATGGGAGACATGGATAGAGTCAATGCACTCAATCTTTTTTTTCCCCAGGATTGGGCAATCACGGACTAGAGGGCATCAATTTAAGGTCAGAGGGGAAAGAGTAAAAGGGAACTTGAGGGGCAATTTCTTTTACACACAGGGTGGTATGCATATGGGATGAGCTGCCAGCAGAAGTTGTTGAGGCGTGTACATTCACAAAACTTAAAATGGATTTGGACAAATACACAGGTAGGAAAGGATTAAATTGATGCCCTCTAGGATTAGAAGGATACAGGGAAATGGCGGGGAAATGGGGTTAGTGTGAATGGATGCTTTTTCCGGGATGGACCAGTTTGGGCCGAATGGCCTGTCTCCGTGCAGTAAGAGTATATGGGTCTAACAACCATTGTTCTCCTACTGAATGTTATATTGTATTTTCCCAATTCACTGGAGCGAACTTGACCCTCTAACCTCTGGGCTTCCATGATGTTTGACCAGAATGTTCAAACATTCCACATTGAATACAGACGCCGTGTAAAATACGACATATTAATGTCACTATTCCTCCAAAGCTGCTTCAGAGGAAGGTTAGTAATTAGTTCTTCCAACCACACAATAGACAATAGACAATAGACAATAGGTGCAGGAGTAGGCTATTCTGCCCTTCGAGCCTGCACCACCATTCAATATGATCATGGCTGATCATCCTTAATCAGAATCACACAACACCAAATCCGAAATAATCTGCTCTCTAGTTTGGTTCACAACATCCTCTCCAACCTACCTGATATACACTTATGGAATTTATATTTCACAACATTAGTAGTCACTTAGTTAACTCAGTTTCGATGCAACTTGACACCATCCATTATTACTGCAGAACCCACGAGTATTTGTTACTCATTCACAGGATGAGGGCTTAGCTGGATAACCAGCATTTACTGGCCATGCCAGACGGCATTTAAGAGTCAACAGCCTTGCCTTGGTTCTGGAGTGACATGCAGGCTAGACCAGATAAGAACAGCCGTTTCCTTCCCTAAAGGACATCAGTGAACCAGATGAGTTTTTTCCAACAATCAGGAATGGATTTCTGATCATCATAAACCCTTGATTCCAGATACTTATTGAACTCAAATTCCACAATCTGCTATGTCAGGATTTGAATCCATGTCCCCAGAACGTTACCTGGGTCTCTGGGTTAAGAGCCCAGCGGTAATATCACGATGTCATAGTTTCCCTTTTAGTATAGTTGCATATATAATTTCCAGAGCATATGATGCAAAATATTTGCGCGACAGTTTTGGTTCAGATATATAACACACGTTTGTTTCTCCTTGCTATTTGTAGGACCCACCCAAACTCATTCTGTGGAATCTGAGGGACAGAGCCTGTGTCGTTATTTGTGATAGACTTGGATAAGACATTTGGGGAGGCTCACCTCGATGCTGAGATGATCTGAAGACATGTCCAGCAATATAGGACAAGCATGAAAATCCATTCCGCTCTGTCAGGTTAAGTGTCACCGTATATTCTCACTGCTCCCTCACACTCACTGTATGTCTCTTATAGCACCTCTCCTCGACCAAGACTCACACTCCAATAAGGCTCAAGCACGACCACACTCACTGTTGAATTCAGCAGCTTCGCTCCCCCACATTTTCTGACGCTGATGCAATAGCCCCGCACACTAATAGCACTACAGGGATACAACACTATGGACAGACTCCCTCCAGCCACCTCACCATGTCACACCTCACCTCGTCCAGCACTAACAGCAGGGCCATCCACTCCCACCCTCACTCATTCCCTCCCTTTCTCCCATTCCAGGAGAAACAGCCTGGAATGGGACAGAACGGGCCACGCCGGGTGATGGAGTGCCCGATATCCGTTCCCTCATATCCCTACCCTGATATGTGGGGAGGATCCTGGACAGAGCCGGAGAGGGCCAAGAGGCCTTGTGTGGAGATTCTGAAACATCCACGTCCCACCAACCTAATAAGGAGCAGTGTTTAGTAAAGAGCAATTTTCAATTCAAACCTACTGTTAGTTCCAACCTCATCTCTCTCACTCACAGATGAACAGATACCCCATTGCACAAAGATGCAGGCATTGAAATACACAGACGTATTGGTAAATACCCCAATATACTAACATACACAATGCATACAAGGAGATAAGCATGCACACACGTAGAAGCACACAATGGCATAAACAGTCATACACAAATAGACACAAACACAGACAGAAACACACAGGCTGATACAAAGACAGACAGACTTAGTCACACAAATACAAAAATAACAAGTACATGGACACACACACACTTAAATACACATTAAGACACAGACACGAGTGCCATTAAGACACAAATAAATAATGTTTAGATTTATAAGGAGATCAAGGATTCTGGGAGAAGGTAGGAGAATGATGTTGAGGAACATATTAGAAATGACTGAATGGCATATCAGACTCGATGGACCAAATGGTTTAATTCTGCTCCTTTTTGTAATGCTCGTGTGGTGTTATGCTATCAGGTATTCTCTTCCTGAGACAGCAGCAGCATATTTGTTCGGAAACAGTCAGTGGTAATGTGGGAAAAGATTGGAGGGCAGAATGGTGAATGTCTATTCCTAGTTATTGTACCACTATATCTAAAAAGGGGCAGTGATTTGATATGAGGTTAACACAGTTTTTTTAAAAAGTGTCCCACAATGAAAGAAGATATCCCTTTCCCTTTACTGTTGTGTTATCTGTGGTGTCCTCAAAGGGAATTACTTCACGCTTTTCCAGCTTGAATTCCATCTGCCACTTCTTAGCCCAGCTCTGCATTATGTCAATGTCCTGTTGCAATCTACAAATGTCCTGCAAACACCCATGTACCACTTCACAAACCTACGTGTCATCGGCAAACTTACAAACCCACCCTTCCACTTCCTCATCCAAGTCAGTTATAAAAATCATAAAGAGAAGAGGTCCCGGAACTGATCTCTGTGGGACACCACTGGTCCCTTTCAGTGATCTAGCTCCCCTAACTCTGTGTAAGGGAATTCTTGACATTCACTATCCTCTGTTTGAAGAAAACATTCTCTGCTTCTGCACCATGATCTATTGATATGAACAAAAGAGGAAACTCGAGGGATTAGACAGAGAGACTGGCCCTGAACTCAAGGCAGTATTAGACTGAGGTTGACATCAAGGAGTCTGAGGAAAATCGCACTTATTGAGAATTGATTACGACCTCATCTATTGTTTGAAATCATTCACAGCACAAGAGAAGATGTTTATCATCAGTGGACATCAGTCACCACAGTCTTAGGGCATCACTTCAGGAGAACCTCAGAGTAGCTCCCTCAGCCCAGGCATCCCCAGTTTGTCATCATAGAATCCTTATAATGTGGAAGGAGGCCATGCATGTCATTGAGTCCAAAGTGAGCCAAATTGGGGGTATTCACTGACGTTTACATAGTTTTCAGAACAAGGTGACCCTCCTCAGCTCTTGAAGCAGTCTGTGTCCATGTGTAACAAGAACTGGACACCATTCAAGATCGTGCTGTTAAAGTCTGGGTAACATTCATGTACCAGCACTGCTAGACATTGTACATTTCCACAGTAAAAGGTGCAGCTCATTCGGCACCTCAATCTGTGTTCACAAGAATATGTGGAAGTCATTCAACCCATCAAACTATTGGACAAGATGTGTGATACTTCATTCAGCCCGACCTGCCAAATACACAGTAGGAGAAGAAATCTGTTCACTCCCTCACTTACAAGGGATCAGAAAGAGAGTGTTTTGCACCTGGAGATACTTACTGAGGGACAGAAAGCGGTCATTCAGCTTCTCAAGTCAATAACCGAGGAACAGGAAGGTCTCAGAGATGTTCCAGCTTCACAATCAACTGGAGCAGGGACTAAACAGATAGACTGCACCATCTTGTTCCTCGTGGCTTAATTGCTCATAGTACATATGTGTAACTTTAACATGGTTTTCTGACAGTAGGAATGAAGCCAACTTTTTGAACCATTCATCAAGGTGTCTTGCATCTCCATGATAGTAGACCCATGGTCTCCATATAGGTCAGAAGGTGGTGCGGAATTGTTAACACTTTCAGAATGATGGTATTGTGACTGCTGACAGGATTGTGTCCAAAGTGACATTCAATTCAGTATCACACAGTAACTGTGCATTAAAATGTCAGGGACAATTAAAGTATCAAGCATACTAGCGTCGCACCTTCATCAGTTGGTAGTGGAGGGCTCGATCCTAACACACAGAATTTATAGCAAAAATTTACAGTGTGATGTAACTGAAATTATACATTGAAAAATTGACTGTCTGTTAAGCCTTTAATCTGTGAGAATACCGTGATAGCTTCACTTCTTTCATGTGTAAATCACAAAACTTTTTTTAAAAAAGTTGCATTCTCGGGTTAGTGTTAACAACGGTGAAAGCTAGACAATATGTTGAAGGTGTTGGCCCCCTGCGTTCTCTGTCTATGCCATGATGTTTAGGAGGTCAACATATGTTTGGGTCTCCCTGAATGGACGCAGCAGCTGATAACACAAACCCGAAAAAAGCATCCATAGAACCTCTCTTTACTCTGTAATGACAGGAGCAAGTCAAATCCCCACGCACACGGTGTTGAAAACATTTCGTGTTGAAAACGTTTCTCTTCTTAGCGGAAAAAAACCGTTACATCTCTGCACAGTCCCACACTCACAGTTCCTCTCTCCCAAGAATCAGGCGACAATAACATTATCTTTCTCTGTATCTCAGCAACTATAATGGTAGCACTTGTATTGCAGATGTCGTAGATCACCACACTTAGAGAAGAAGGACAGAGGGAATATAACTCAATTTAAACTGGGACACATCAAAATTAAAATAATATTCAGGAATATGGGAAAAGGGGAAATTTTAGAATTAGCTCCCACTTTGTTTTCCTTCTGGTTCATCATCAGCAGTCCCTTTGTTTGCTTTTCATTTCTCTCTCTCTCTTTCTCTCGCTCTCTCGCTGTCTGTCTGGACATTTCTCCATCCATTCAACTAACCTCCCGATCACTCATCCGCCCATCCCTGATAGAAATAATATTATTTCCCAGTTGCTTTCAGTTGTGATATAGAGTCACTAGATTCAACACTTTATCTGTTTTTCTCCTGACAGAGGCTGCCATACTTGCTGAGATTCTCCAACATGTTCAGACACTGTAGAATTTTATTTCATATCTCCATCAACCACGGTTCCTTGGTTTATTTCATATTTAGTGGTGTAGTTTCACAGCATGTCAGCATCACTGCTAAGGGCAGCATTTGTTATTCGTCACTAATTGCCGTTGACTACGAGACAATTTGTGCAGACAATATGCAGCTGACTTTTTTTGTCACAAATAGTTTTTTTTACTAAATGCTATCAGTGAATTAATAAAAGAAATCCTGATTGTTTATGGCTGCCGGTGTAAAATGAGGTTTCATTCCAATTGTTCCCATTCAAATTTTAGTTCTAACATCGGCTGTTGGAGGATTTGAAACAATTCTTTTAAAGTCATAACTTGTGCCTGTGAATTGCATCTGAGTTACACCGCCAGTGACATTATTACTCTGATATGAGATCCCTATTTTGAAATAACTGGAGAGACAAGAAAAAGTTTGTGGACAAAATTTTTGTAACTGGAAGAGTTGTCAGAAAAGAACTGGAGCCGTAAAATATGAATTATGAAGGAGGCAGATGATGGCTAATTCAGCAACAGCACTGAGGCAGTGTTGGAGACTGGGGATATTATAAAGGTGGGTGTAGGCAGGTTTGATGACAGAGAGAATACAAAGACATAAAACAGTTCAGGGCAAAAGGGAAACTGAAGGGTCTGAACAGTCTTGTTCCCTCTTGGATGTTTATGAGTGAGGAGTCTGATTTTGATGAAGTAAAGGAAGTGGAGTTTGTGATTGAAACTGAAGATAGCAGTTTATGCATTTTTAAAATATAAATAAATGAAATAGCAATACCCTTCACCATCGTTTATAGAATGGGCAGAGATTGGCTTACCAGGAACACCAATAATAGCGAGGATGGGATAATAACCCGCTTGAATAATCATCAGTACGGCTCGTATCCGCAAGTCTAACCATGCCCAATCCTGAGAAAGCCAATAAAGACCATCGGATAAACTCCTGTCCATTGTTGGAACATTCCAGTCTAAAGCATTCAGATTCTGATCCATTGTTGGAACATTCCAGTCTGTTGTTGTAAGAATGTCTTCCTCTCCCTTTCTCTGTAGCAGCTGATCCCAATCATCTTGAGGATGACACTGCCGCTGATGCTATGAGATAACACATTAAAGAAAGTCTCTTATTAATAGAAGAGGAAAGCCTCCAGGGACACACTCAGGATCCATGAAGACTGACATCAATCACAGTCACCGAACAAACAGCTCAATTTAACCCCTTTCACAACAACCATGACAAATCACAATAATACGTGGTCTTCCTGAGATGTTGACATTGCTGGCTATCGGGCTAATGGCAGGTCACGAATTGGAAAGATAGAGGTGAGGCAGAGAGATGATGCTTTCTCTTTACTAGCTCAGTGATTCTCCTCTCTTTTGGCGATGTAGAAATTGCTGGGCTCCTGAGGCTGTGTCTGATTACCAGGCCTGCTGCATCCTTTGGCTTTATTTATGTCTATTTAACTTTGACATTTATCTTACCAACATTTCATGGCTTAGGTGGTTTAGACATTTTGGGAGACCTACTTCCGTTGTATAGACGGTTAGATACAGTCCATTCCTTGTTGTCCTTGCAGCCGCGGCCTGGTCCTGTCGAGTGATGGTCAAACTCTCACTTAACTAGGATTCTTAGTTTGACCTTTCATCAGTTATTGCTGGGGTCTCAGCAGGGGTGGAAGGCAGTAAATCTCTCCTGGCTGCTACACACTCTAGATTTCCCTCAGAATTGGCTTTTGATCTTCATTCCACCTGGATTGGAGAACTGCATGTCAGACAATATATTTCCTGAACTGTTTTTTGGACAAGTGTGTGTTTCTAGGATTTTACCATATTGGAGCAGTTACTGTTTAGTAAGTGAATAACCTAATAATCTATAAAGTTTTCCAATAAATTAAATTATTCCAAATTCCTCTTGTTTTTGTTGTAGTTTGTCTACAGTGTTGGAATAAATTGCGTTTTGCTAAATGTCAAATATTTTGAGCAAACAAATTGCATCTGAAACACAGCACCTCACAATTACGTTAAAATAAGAAAACGTTGGGGTCGAGATGACCTTCTTCATATATTATGAGAGGCGTCTGTTCGGATCCATAACAAGAAGGACAGATATTCATGTTTTAATTGGATAATAAGTTTCAGGAACACGGGGTTTGACAGCGGAATGCGCCGAGCTGGATGAGCGATAACGCTTTAAGAATTATATCAGATACACAATCCACCCCACAGTTCCAGCCCAGATACGTATAAGACCAGATGAGATACCTTCTCAGCACGGAGCATTGTGCAGACCAGGCTCAGTACAACTCAGCAATCTGTCCAGGAAGGAGTACTGTGCAGCTCTCTGTAATCCACTAGCTATCTGTCCAACATGGGGAGCAGTACAGACCACACCAGTGCATTGATTAAGAAGCCTGGACGAAACGGTCTGTCCACCATGGGTGATATGTAGAGTCTTACTCTATCAACGTAGACAAGGTATCATGTTCAGTGTGGGAGCTGTGTTGTGAATAACAGTGAATTCATCTGTTAATCTCCCACCATGCAGAGCTGTGTACACCAACCCCGTGCATTGTTCAGTAATACTGGGTTAGATCAATGCCCAGCGTGGAGAAACTCGCAGCCCATGCTGGAAGTGACAGGATATGCAGCTCCCACCCATTTACAGCTCCATATATCCGTTGTGCAATGACAAGGGGTGCTGTGGGTATGTAAATCACTGCCAGAGAGTAACGACAGGGGAATCAGTAAAAATACCTACAAACAAAAGCATTTTGTGAAAAAGGGAAAGGGAGATTGAGAGACAACTTCGTGGAAGATAACAGGTTTCAGAATGCTTAAATGAAGATATTTCGAGAGCATTCTACAAGATGAGCCATTATTATCAAGAATGATGGATGAATGTGCTATTGGTGTCAGTTCAGATGATGGAGAATTTTGGATGCGGATTTGTTCTGCAGCTTTTTAACTGGGAGTGATGTCAGCAGAGTGTATGACTCATTGGGCTGAATCTAACAATAGTTTGTCTCAGTGCCATTTTCATTGAGTGTGCCAGAGGGATTGTCTGTACGAGACTGAGCTAGTTTCATGGTGCTATCTTTTCGAGCTCGCCTCATTAACTACCCACCCCACCCCACCCTATAGTGTCCCTCTCATTCAATACCAGCCCGATTTTCCCAGCCATCATGGCTGGAAGTACTCACCATCACCCGGTTGTCCCTGGATATTCTGTGATCACTGTCACTGGCGCCATCTTTAAAAGGCCAATGGGCACATGGTTGAGCTTTCTCAGTTTGGAGCTGCCGTGCACAGTTTACCCCGAGCATGGCAGAAAAGGGGCAATTACACCACAGTTTGTCGACAGGGGAACGGAGGTCCTGGTGAATAGGCTAGTACAGAGAGCGGTCATTCTCGACCCAGAGGAGGCCACAGCATCAGACGCACCGAGCATGATCTGAGCTCACCACCCAGCTCAGTGCAATATCTGCAATCTGATGAAATGTGCAGCATTACAGGAAAAAACATCAATGACATTCCCTGCTCTGTCAGGATAAGGGTCACCGTATTCTCTCTGCTCCCTCGCACTTACGGTATATCTGTTATAGCACCTATCCCTGAACAAGGCTCATGCTCCACCACTCCCTCTATTGCATGCAGCACCTTCCCCCCCTCTCTCTCTCTCTCTCTCTCTGTCTCTCTCTCTGTGTCTCTCTCCGCAAACCCCCTCCCCTCACCTTTGCAATACCCCCACACAGCAATGGAATGTCCTGGAGAATGCCAATTATGGAATGTTCCAGACAACGTTTCAAGTAATTCCAATTTACAGCAAAGTGTCAGTGCCCCAGTATGTAATACGTCAGGGGAAGGAGTAGAGATGTATGTTTTTAAAATCACATAGTATTCAAATCCATCATGAGACATTTCAACCATTTAAACGTGCTCTAGTATTAATAAGATCGGGGGTGATCCGATTGTGCACTGAGCTCCATCTTAGAGGAACTTTCAAACATTAAACCCCCTGGCTTTATGCCACTGACAAGACGACACTCAAGCACTTTTACCCCGGTTTTCTTCAAGCACCTGTTTGAGGTCATTTCCCATGGGGGACGGACTCTCCTAACAATATATTTCACCAACTTTATACATCTATGTATTGGTAAGCACATTTTACACAGACCAATCAAAAATATACGCTTATTTTATGGTTATCAATATCAAATTGCAATTAATAATTCTGGTTATTTCACTTGTCTCATCTTATTGTATTCAGCTAAAGACAGCTTCTAAACACTTTTCTCATTATAAAATATAAATTAAAGCAAAGAACATTTTTATCCTCAGCCATTGTCTTGACCGTTCTCTGAATTATATCTTTTTCCTTATTATGAAAATTTCTATTGCCCTTTTTCTGTGACTTTTTCTGAATGTAGCGGTTACACGGTCTCCCACGCAGTTGGCTGGACGGCTGGTTTGTGATGCACAGGGAAGCCAACAGCCTAGGTTCAATTCCCCACCCTGACAGAGGTTACCATGAAGGAGACGCTCTCTCATCCTCACCCCAGCACCTGAGGTGTGGTAACCCTCAGCGTAAACCACCATGAGTGATCTCTCTCTTTCTATTGACAGAGCAGCCCCATGAACCTTTGGAACTCTATTCTATCACTGTTAACATTTTAAAATGTTATCCATGTCATCATTTCGTTTTGCCTTATATTCCTGGATGCTGGATGTTATGGAGCAGTGTCATTTTGTACAACTGTCTGCATTATTCCCACACTGTGCATTCCTGCCCATTCCCCAAAAATCCATGACTCCGTCGTTATTTATGAACCTTGCGGTCTGTGTCTCAAAAAATGTTTAATATCTCTGCCTCCAATGATCTGCAAAAATATTAACAAATAAGCAAAAAAAATTAACCTCGTATCTATGAGTCAGATTTTTATTTGTCACCTTACCTGAGAAAGGATATAATTACATTGGAAGCAGTTCAGAGATGTTTCACTTCACTGCGATGAAGAGCTTATATTATGGAGGCTTTAACAGGTTACTCTTGGAATGAGACATGATTTGATTTAAACACACAAAACCTTGAGGACAGTGGATCAGGTAAATACACACTGGGAGTTTTTAAGTCCAAACTTGTGTCATTTTCAGTGAACTTCGACAATGTTGAAGCACGACATTCTGCCCATCGAGTCCACAGTGACCCACTGAAAAGCATCCCAGACAGCCCAGCCCCTTCCACGTAACCCAGCTTTTCCCATGACTAACCCACCTAAACTACACATCCCTGGGCACGATGGGCAATCTGGCATGGCCGATCCACCCTCAGTTGCACATCTTTAGATTGTGGGTGGAAACTGGAGCACTGGCAGGAAACCCACACAGACACGGAGTGAATGTTCAAACTCCACATCAAGGGTCGCCTAAAGTTGGAATTAAGGTCAGCTGCTTGGTGATGTGAGGCAGCAGTGCTGAAGAAAGATCCACCATGCTCCTCTGTGGCTTAAGAAAGAAAACTGGCTGAATTGTTGCTGTCACTGAGCCTGACCCAGTCTGAGACCTTTATCATCGGCCATATCACCAACCTGGTTACATTTGAAATTTGTTGTAAGTAATGGAGGAGTGGGACTAGAAAGGGAAAGTGTTGACACCCTCCAATCTCAGTCAGGACCAGAGTAAGGAGAAATTCACAAAGTGCGATTTCATTCAAGTGGGAGTTCTCTTTCCCAGAAATTTGATGGCTCAATCTTTATATTATATCGATGCTGGATTCATCTGCTTTTCCATAGACAAGTGAATCAGGGATAATTGTGCATGGAGAGAAAAGTGCAGCTGGGAACACAATGAGCTAAGCAATGTCCTTATTTACTGGTGGAGTAGTGTCAAAGGGCCGAAAGGCCCAAGCATGTCTGTCAGCCCTATGCTCTGATGTTCCATTCAGCCCTTCGGACCTGCTACACAGGGGAAGAATGAGGCCACTCCGATGGTTAGGTGCTGTTTCAGAAATATACTTGGAAATTCCAGGCTGAGTCAGCAAGTGATCCCCACCGCCCAATCCCTCTTTCCAGGCCTCCCCTCTCTGTAACTTCTGTTGCCCACTTGGGTGATGTTACTGACCCAGATTCGTTGTGGATACAACCCCTATCCTCCACCCAGGGTACAAATGCTGTACTCTCCCTGGATGCAACATTGTACAACACGACTTCCAGGAAAATAGCCAGTTACCTTCCAAAAGCATAACATCAGAACGAAAGAAATAGGAACAGGAGCTGGCTATTCGGACCCTCAATACGAACATGGCTGATCTACTCCAAGGCTCACCTCCACTTTACTGCTAACCCGTTGTATCCTGCAACTTGCTGATATGTCAAAAACCATTCCACTCCGTCTGCAAATATATTCTGTGTCCCAGCCTCCACAACTCTCTGCGTTAGGGTATTCCACACATTTATTCTCATCTCAATGCAGAGTGACCTGCCTGTATCTAATACTGTGGTCGCCCTTTTTCCAGTCTGACTCGCCCTGTCAGAGGTGTATATACTTCTCTGAGATCTCCACTCATTTTCCTAAAGCCCATTGAACATTGGCCCAGTCGCCCAAAACTCTGCTCCCACAACATACCCGTCATCCCAGAGACCAGTCTGGTCATCTTTCGCTGCTCTCCCTCAATGTCAGGTTTATCCTCTATTAAGTAAGGAGACCAAAACTACACACAATACTGCACAATGTTCAAGATGGGGTCTCACCAAGAACCTGTACAGCTGCAGTAACACACCCTTACTCCTGGACTCAAATCCCCCTGGAATGAAGGTCAAAACACCATTTATCTTCCTAACTGCTTTCTGTTCCTGCAATAATGCTTTCAGTGAATGGTGTGGAGGGAGATCCAAACCTTTTTCAATGTTACAGCTCCCCTCTATTTATCACTGGTCAGCGTGGCGAAGCCATTCCCAGTATTGACTGCTTGCTTCAGAAGGTACTACCTTGCATAGACCTCGGAGGTCTGCACACAACGAAACAAAAATGCAGCATAAGTTCCTTTATAAATCAATATTTTTCAACCAATCCTTTTTCAAATTGTAGGTTGCTGTCTTGTTTTCCCACCAAAGGGCACGACGTCACATCTACCCCCATTGCTCTCCATTTGCCACGTATTTGTCTATTCACTTCACTTGTCTCAATCTTTGAGTTTTTGTTTACATCCTGCTCAACGACTCATAATCCGACATCAACATTTAGTGCCATCATCAGAATTGGGAATATTGCATTTGATTCCCACAACCAAAAAATTGGTGTTTATTGGGAATAGCTGGGACCCAAGCCCCGATTCCTGCTATACCCCCAAGCTTTCCACTCGAAGACACATTGTTTTATTCCTATTTGCCGTGGAATGTCAGATCTCCCATTCTAAATTATGTTCACATATTAACCCCCGTCCAATAAGATTTGAATTTGTATGGTAGGCTTGGAGCTTTAACATCTATTTTCCTAAAAAATCCAGTCATATTGTATTGACCGCTTCCCCATAATTTTGCTCAGTCAGTTTCTCAAATGTGATTCCCTTTTCATAAATCTCTATTGACTTTGTCTCTGCCCATTACTTCCTCTAAAACTGTTCAGTTGCCCGTTTCATTCTATTTCCTTTCATTCTCACCACATTAAAGTGTCCTAGCATTGCTGGGAAGATTGCTTTTTTGATTTGATTTCTTCAGTGAAGACACAACTGAAATATTTGCTCCATAGTTCTGCCATTACCCTGTCCTCAATTTTCTGGTTTCAGCCTGTCAGGAAACTACCGTTTTTCCCTTAATTTTGCCACGTACATGTTTTTAGAACAAATTATAAATTCACTTTTATAACCCTTGTTAATATACTCTTCAGAAACTCATCAATTCCGGCTTAAGGTGCTGAATGACTGACATTCCACAGCCATACAATCAGAAGAGCATAGACTCTGTACCGTCACGAATACAGCACGGTCGACATTAGTCCCACTTTCTGACCCACGACCCGTAACTGGGAATGTTATGGCATTTCAAGTGGGCAACCTTGAATCATTTTTTCACGGTTGTTAAGTTACCCGTGACAACTCCCCTCTCAGGAAGTACATCCCAGGACCCACCACCAGCTGGATTAAAAAATCCTCAAATTCTCACTAAACCTCAAACCCTCCACTCAAAATGTGCGCTGACCTGTTCTTGACCCTTTGACTAAAAGGAACAACTGCCGTCTATCCACGCTTTCCATGCCCCTCGTAATCTTATCCTTCTGAATCACCTCCCCCTCAGCCTGCTCTGATCAACCCGAGCAACCCGAGCTTATCCAGCATCTCTCCATAGCTGATATGCTACAACCCAGGGAACATCCTGGTGAATCTTTTCTGTACTCCCTCCAGTCCAATCACAATCTTCCTGTAACGTGGATCCCAGAACTACGCAAATTATTCCATCTTGGATTAACTAACATTCTGCATAGCTCTTATAATCTATGCCTCGATGAAAAAAGGCCATTTTTATAGTCGCTATGCTTTATCAACTTGTGTGTTACCCTGTCCATTCCCATTCAGGGATGTGTGGAGAAGCACCCGTTGAGTTTCCTAATGTGCTGCCATTCATTTAGTACTACCCTTAATCATCGCTTTTTTTAGGGTTACGATCCGTCTGTCATTGATCTGCCCATCAGACTGTTCCATTTACATCTTCCTGTAAATTTAGACCTTCCTCCTCATTTGCAACCAACTGGCTAATTGTTTTTAAGGTTACAAAGTCACACCATGTTATAGTACAACAGTTTTATTCAGAGAAACAAGCTTTCGATGCGCTGCTTCTTCATCAGGTGATGATGCCTTTGGAAAGCTGCTACCGAGAAATAAATATGTTGGACTATAATCTTGTTCAAAGTTTGGGAGAAGGTTTATACCTCGGGTGCTCGTTGTTGTGGTTCTGTTCGCCGAGCTGGGAATTTGTGTTGCAGACGTTTCGTCCCCTGTCTAGGTGACATCCTCAGCGCTTGGGAGCCTCCTGTGAAGTGCTTCTGTGATTTTTTCTCCGGCATTTATAGTGGTTTGTCTCTGCCGCTTCTGGTTGTCAGTCCCAGCTGTCCGCTGCAGTCGCTGGTATATTGGGTCCAGGTCAATGTGCTTATTGATTGAATCTGTGGATGAGTGCCATGCCTCTAGGAATTCCCTGGCTGTTCTCTGTTTGGCTTGTCCTATAATAGTAGTGTTGTGAGGCACAGGTCCAGTAGTTTGAGTATGCCATCTTTGTTGATAGGTTCCCCGTCTTGTCTGTTCTGTATGTCCAGCAGGTTGGCTATTGTTTCTCTGGCTAGGGTTTTGTCGATAGAGGTGAACAGTGCCGTGACATCAAATGAGACCATGGTTTCTTCCTTGTCAATGTGTATATTTCTGATAATGTCCAAGAATTCCTGTGTTGAGTGTATAGAGTGTCTAGATCCGCTGATCAGGTGTTTCAGTTTCTGCTGTAGTTCTTTAGCCAATGTTTTGTGATGGTGTCCCTGGTAGTGATACTATTGGTCTGAGTGGGATGTCTGGTTTGTGCACTTTAGGTAGTACATAGAATCTGGGTGCGTTGTTGCTTTCAGGATTTATCTTTTGTTCTATCAACAAAGACGGCATACTCAAACTACTGGACCTGTGCCTCAGAACACACTTCACATTCAACAACCAAATATATGAACAAATCAACGGCACACCCATGGGCTCACCCAACTCTGGACTCATAGATGAAGCGGTAATGCAAAGATTAGAACAAACAGTCTTACCGCAAATTAAACCCAAACTCTGGGTCAGATATGTGGATGACACTTTTGTAATCATGAAAAACACAGACATGGAGAACACACATTCGATCATATACGCCACACTCACAGGAATCCGATTCACTAGAAAGGGAGAAAAGGACAACCAACTCCCATTCCTAGGCGCGATGGTACAGAGAACACCGAACGTAGAATTCACCACAAAGGTTTACAGGAAAGCCACACATGCAGAGCAAGTCCTACACTACGAAAACAACCACCCCAACACATACAAAATGAAGTTGCATCAAGACACTGTTCAAAAGGGCCACAACACACTGCAATACATCAGAACTGCAAAAAGTGGAAGAAGAACACCAAAAAATGTATTCGCCAAAAACGGAAAACCGTGCAATTTCATCAACAGATGCCTAAGGGAAAGACAACGGAACGAGGACATGCCGTATCCCAAAGGACTAGCCACACTACCATACATCAAGAGCATTTCCGAACTGAGAGCCAGACTACTGCGACCACTAGGCCTCATAACAGCACACAAACCAATAGCCACTCTCAGATAACAACTCACCAGAACGAAGGACCCGATACCCAGCATGAGCAAAACCAACATAGTGTACAAAATCCCATGCAAGGACTGCACAAAATACTATATCGGACAAACAGGAAGACAGCTAACGATCCGTATCCATGAACACCAACTAGCCACGAAGCGACACAACCATCCTTAGTAGCCACACACACAGATGACAAGCAACATGAGTTCGACTGGGACAACACTACTATTATAGGACAAGCCAAACAGAGAACAGCCAGGGAATTCCTAGAGGCATGGCACTCATCCACAGATTCAATCAATAAGCACATCGACCTGGACCCAATATACCGACCACTGCAACGGACAGCTGGAACTGACAACCGGAAGTGGCAGTGACATACCACGATAAATGCTGGAGGAAACATCACAGAAGCGCTTCAAAGGAGGCTCCCAAGCACTGAGGATGTCACCTAGACAGGGGACGAAACGTCTGCAACACAAATTCCTAGCTCAGCGAACAGAAACACAACAACTATAATCTAGTGTTATCTGACTTTTAACTTTGTCCACACCAGTCCAACATTGGCACATCCGAATTATCAGTAACAAGGGCACAGCATTGATGCACCTGTGGTGCATTTTTGACATCAATCTACAGTCAAACAGCCTTCTAACACCATGTTCTGTATGCTAACACTAAGTTGTTTTGGATGCAATTTGGCAAGTCACTGATGAGTGCGAATTGTTCCCTTTTTTTATAAGACTAGATTCCCTACAGTGTGGAAACAGACTCTTCGGCTCAACCACTCAACAAAGAGTAGCCCATCCAGACCCATTTCCCTCTGACGATTGCACCTAATGCTATGGGCAATTTAGCATAGCCAATTCACCTGAACTGCGCATTTTTAGACTGTGGGAGGAAACACACGCAGACACAGGGAGAACTGGCAAACTCCACACAGAAAGTTGCCCAAGGTGTGAATTGGACCTGGGACCCTGCCACTCTGCCGCTTGATATACCTGCAGAATACCTGGGGATTCTCCCTAATCTTACCCTGCCAGCAAGATTTGCTTCTTCTTTCTATTTTAAATGGCCTGTCCCTTATACTGCCATTATTGGCCTTAAACGTAGATTAGACAGCCAGAGAAATAGTTTGTTTATTTCCAACTTGTCACTTGGTCAGTGAAGTTTCTAAATTTCACTGTGGTCACCTCTCAATCTTGCCATCTGAGGGATTAATCTGGAGAATGTCCATTGCAGTTCCTCTGCGGTCAGTATATTCTTTCTCAGATTGAGTCAAAAACACTGTACACAATCCTCCAAATACAGTCTCACCAACACGCTGTCAAACTGCTTCAACATGTCCTTCCATCTATATTCTTATTCCCTTAAATGAAAGCGAATATAACTTTAACTTTTCACTTACATATATTCCTCAAAATGCCTTTCACATGTTTTTTTTTACGAACTCATTGTTTGAGTTCTTATCAAAAGCCTTCTGAAAATCCAAATATGCCAATTCTACTGGTTCCCCATTACCTCTGCTGTAAAAAACAATTTCAAATAATTCTGAAGTTTGTCGAGTATGATTTCTCTGTCAGAAACACATGTTGATACTCTCACATGTTGCTGTTAATTTCTAAATATCGAACATCACGTGGTATGTAGTAGATTCCAAATGTTTTCTTACAGATGTCAAGTTAATTGGTCTGCAGTTGTCCACACTTTCTCTTCTTCCGTTGCAGATGCTCGGATCCATTCCATTTACCTACAATTCTTGGAACATGTTTACTTCCTTCCATTTATCTACAATGGCTTCTGGCCTCTGCACAAAGTGCAGGAAAATAAAACACAGTCATCGACAGCACAGTTAATAATTCTGTTGCCGATGTATTGCAAATATTATGATGTGAAGTACATCTGGTTTATCAGACTTAGAAATGCGCAATCCACCTACAGGTTCACGTACGACCATGTTACTGACGTTAATTGACTTTATGTCTTTCGTGTCACAAGTTCCATATGATCACTTGGAAATTCTGGGTGATTTTCTGGCTCTTCCTCCATGAAGACCGATGCAAAGTAACTGATTGATATCTCAGCCATTTCCCTGTTTCCAACAATATATTCTCCTCTCCCGATTACACAATTTCCTATTTGACCTTGCTTTATTTTGTTTTATTTGAAATACAGATTGTAGATTTATTCAGATTTTGTGCTCTAACATTGTGAAAAAGGCCCTTGGGCAGAGCAGTTCCACACTGCCCCTTCGAAGAGTAACCCACACAGACCCATTTCCATACGATTCTACATTTACGCCAGACTAATGCACCTAATGTACACATCCCAGAACACTATGGAGCAATTTAGCATGGCCAATTCACCTAACCTGCAGATCTTTGGATTGTGGGAGAAAAGCGGAGCACCCAGAGGAAAGCAACGGAGACAGGGGGAGCATTGGAAACTCCACACAGACAACTTTCTGAGTATTCTCACGTTTTCACAATGTCTGAAATTCTTCTAAAGTCACTTCCTATGATTAATGTAATTTTTAATTTGTTATGTTAACCACCACTAAGTCACTTCCCCTTTCTTTGGTAATTATACCTTAAAAAAAGACGTATTTTTCAGACTATGCAATATTTCTATAGATCTCCTGGCCCTGGCCAGATATATCCAAGAACACAGCAATCGGGGAGAGAAGAAATTGCGTGAGCCCTGGCTGATAATTTTGCATCATCGTTAACCACGGGTGAAGTCACCGAAGGCTGGTAGGGAGCGAATGTTGTCCCCTTATTCAAGAAGAGCTGCAACGAAGAACATGGGAACTATAAACCAGTTAGCTTCACAACTGTAATGGGTATGTTACTTAAGAAGACTCTGTGATAAGATACACATACATTTGGAAAGACACGGAGCAGTCAGCACGGCTTTGTGCATGGAAGATCACAATTTACTAATTTTTAGCGTTCCTTGATGAACTGACCAGGAATGTCGACGAGGGTAGGGTGACAAACGTGGTCTACATAGTTTTCAGAAAGGCCTTTAGATGAGATTAGATTCCCGACAGTGTGGGAACCCACATGACTCCTCCGAAGTGCAATCGCCCCGACTAATGCACCGAACATTAAAGGCAATTTAGCATGACCAATTCACGTAACCTGCACATCTTTGGACTGTGGGAGGAAACCGGAACACCCGCAGGAAATCCACGCAGACACGGGAGAATGATCAAACTCCAAACAGTCAGTTGCCTGAGGCGGGAATTGAATCCAGCTCCCTGGCGCTGTGAGGCAGCAATGTTAACCACTCAGCCACCATGTAGCCCCAAGGTTCCACATGATAGGCTGCTCTGAAATGTTCGATCACATGGAATTCAGAGGGAGCTGGAAAACTGAACACACAATTGGTTTGATGTGAGATAGCAGAGTGTAATAGTGGAAGGATGCTTGTCGGACTGAGGCCTGTGGCAAGTGGAGTGCCTCAGGGGTCTGTGCTGGGAACATTGCTGTTATCTCTATCAATGATTTTGTTGAGAATGTACTAAGTATGATTCTGTGATATCCACATCCAACCAACTGAATAAGAAACAATGTTCTGTGGAGGGCAATACTCACTTTAACAGCTCTGTCTGTTCTGCTACTTCTTTCCCTCCCAAACCAACAAATATCCCGTTGCAGAAAGATGCAGACACAGAAATACTTTGAGACATATGTAAACACCCCAATATACTAACACTCACAGCACATGCACTGAGATGGACCAGCACACATGTAGAGGCATACAGAGACATACACTGTCACACACAAACAGACTTAAACAGATAAAATGCAGAGGCTAATGCTCGGAAGAACAAATGTACACATACAACTACACAGATACACAAACACATGAACAAACAGACGCGCACGCAGACAGACAAAAAGAAACACAGACACTTGAGTCTATAAGCCAGAGATAGATAGGTTTTTGATGAATAAGGGTACCAAGGGTTACAGAGAGAAGTCAGGAGAATGATGTTGAGAAACCTCTCCGCCATTATTAAATGACATTCAGACTCGATGGGCCGAATGACCTAATTCTGTTCTTTTTTTCATGCTCGTGTGGTGTTATTCTCTTCCTGGGACAGGAGCAGAGAATGGGTTAGTGGTAATGTTGGACACGTTTAGAGGGCTGTATAGTCTGTGTCTATTCCTAATTATTCTGTCGCTCTGTTTCAAAAAAAGTGACAATTTGATGTTAGATTAACGCAGTTTTAATATAGCGGGTCCTGCAATGAAATAAGGACGCTCCTTTCCCTTTAGTGCTGTGCTATCTGTGGTGACCTTTTTCCTCAGAGAGCAGTAAAGACGTGATTATTGACGATATTCAAGGCTGAGCTCGAGTGATCTTTGCTGGACAGGAGCGTCAACGTTTATTGGGAACAGAATGGAGTCGGATGGTCAGACACACTTGGATCAGACATGAGGATTCTGAATGGTGCAGCCGAATGGTCAACTTCTGCTCCGATCCATGAAGTTAGTCTGCAGATGTAGCAAGTGGTTTGAAATGATGTTGTTTCTGGGAAAGGGTATCGGGTTTAGTCGTAGCAATTTTTCTGCACCTGGACAGCGAGACTGTAGATGCTGGAGGTCAGAGTCGAACCGTGTTGCACTGGAAACGCACAGCAGGTCAGGCAGCATCAGAGGAGCAGCAAAGTCAATGTTTCGGACAACAGCCCTTCATCAGGAATGTGCCCGAAACATACCTCTCCTACTCCCTGAACACACATTCCTGGGATGTGAAGAATTATCAGTTTAAGTATTGGATGCGAAATCTTTTTTGAACATTACACGATTTTGAGAAAAATCAGCTGGATACATATTTTCGCTTGTTAGGGTGTTTAAAACTACGAAATACATCTTAAGAATAAAATGTATTGATTATTATGAATACATGGGGTGTACTCTACCTTTTAAAGAGTGTGAAAGTTGGCAAGGACTTAACAAGCACAGAGTGTGCAGAAAAGTTTTTAAAAAGTAACATTTGGCTGAAAAAAATAACTGAGCTGAGTATTATTGAATTTGAATTTGAATGATATAAAACCAATGAGACAATTTGATGTTTTGTGGTATAAAATCGGGCATTTGGAACAGTTAGTCAGAGCAGCAAAGAGCACTAACAAATGCAGACTGCCTGCAGAATCGCTCTCTGAAAGATACCTGTTTCTATGAAATCTGTGCAGCAGAAGACCAAAGAAAAGACCCAGGAAAACATACAGAGGAAGATTCACAGGAAAATCGACATTCTCTTATTTTCTTCGAGTTAAAGAGTAAACTGTTATTGTTTTCTATAAAACGTGGGATTTGGTCGTTCTTTGTCTCACACACGTTTACAGACTATGAGGCGAGGCGATTTTTTTTCTGTGTGTCTGGTTTAAATTAGCAGAAGGGCTTCAAAATTTGCGAGATTTGTAGCTCGGGTGCTCGTTGTTGTGGTTCTGTTCGCCGAGCTGGGAATTTGTGTTGCAGACGTTTCGTCCCCTGTCTAGGTGACATCCTCAGTGCTTGGGAGCCTCCTGTGAAGCGCTTCTGTGCTGTTTCCTCCGGCATTTATAGTGGCCTGTCTCTGCCGCTTCCGGTTGTCAGTTCCAGCTGTCCCTGCAGTGGCTGGTGCATTGGGTCCAGGTCAATGTGCTTATTGATTGAATCTGTGGATGAGTGCCATGCCTCTAGGAATTCCCTGGCTGTTCTCTGTTTGGCTTGTCGTATATTAGTAGTGTTGTCTCAGTTGATCTCATGTTGCTTGTCATCTGCGTGTGTGGCTACTAAGGATAGCTGGTCGTGTCGTTTCGTGGCTAGTTGGTGTTCATGGATGCTGTTTTCCAGCTTGTCCTATGTCGTGTTTTGTGCAGTCCTTGCATGGGAATTGCAAAATCACTATAAATGCCGGAGGAAACATCACAGAAGCGCTTCACAGGAAGCTCCCAAGCACTGAGGATGTCACCTAGACAGGGGACGAAACGTCTGCAATACAAATTCCCTGCTCGGCGAACAGAACCACAACGAAGGGCTTCACACTCTGTCGTAAAATTGATTTTAACGCAGATGTAATGAAAACATCAACCGATTTCTTAAAATAATGCAGACACATGTAAACATGTCATCAAAGTATACAGCTGGGAGTTTGATTTTTTTGTTGTTGTTGCAAAGGAAAGGCACAATGTACAACAGCCGTAATGATGCATTTGCATATCGCACCTTATCATCCATTCCAGAGAATGTTTAAGGAAATCACACATGGTCCTTTTTGGTGTTCAGTTGGCATTATTGCATACTTTTGCACAGGGTGGGAGAAAAATGTTACCTGCCTCAGAAGCAGCAGCCTTTTCTCTCTCTCTCTCATTGTGTTCCGCCTGACAAGAGAAAAAAAAATCCTGCATTATCTTAACCAATCGTCGAGGTTTCCTGAAGAAAGTTTCTTTGGTATTTTTCCACTATCTGATGCAAAGCGAATTGAACCAAATCCAACTGTTCCGGGAAGATATCCCATTACCAGCAGCTTGTGTGAGCGGAAGATCTTCAGAGCACAGAATAACATTTGGGACATTCTGTTATCTTTCCATTTGTTACGAGTTCAGCCATTATGAAACTCTGGAAAGTTTTCATTTTTTTCTGTTTTGTCTTAAAATGTGTGTGTTCGTGTGTGCATGCAGCTGCACGTTTGTGTGTTTGTGACATTTTTCGAGAAGATGAGCCAGGCTGACACTAATATTATTGGCCTTATCACTAAACTTTGAAATTTGTTGTAACCAGTGGAGAAGTGTGACTGCAAAAGGAATCAGTAACCCTGGAACATTGGTTGGAACACGAATGAGAAATTCTGAAAGAGCTGTACAAGTGGGAAGTTTGTGATGTCTAGGTGTTTGCATTGATCAGAGAACTGATGAAGGAAAATGGTGCATCCAGAAAGTGCTTTTAAGACCACAACCAGATCAGCCACGAACTTAGTGCCTGGTACAGCAGTGGCAAAGTGGTTAATGAACCACTCCTGCTCCTCACTCAAATATTCCAATGTTCTATTCAGCCGCGCACAGGAGCAGATGGAGGCCACTTGCTCCAAATACCTGGTCCACAGTAACATAGGATATAATTCAGTCCCTCCAGACTGACACACACAGTATGGTGGGGTGGAAAATGTTATTTGGAAATCGACTCTGGGTTCGAAAGATGCCTCTGGTCTCTTTACAGAGAGCCTCCTCTCTGCAACTTGTGTTTCATTTGTTGGTCATGTAATGGACCCTGATTCACTGTGAATACAGCCCACAGACATCGCTCAGAGATGATACTCAAAATACTTTGCTCTCTCTGACTGCAACATTCAGGAAAATTACAACCATTAACTTTCCAGTTACAGGATATGAGCTCATAAGGAACAGGATGAGGTAATTCGGCCAGTCAATCTTGTTGTGCCATTGTGTATCATCTGATCCACCGTCCGCATCAACTCCATTCAATTCCCAATTCTTCACACCCTTCAACTCAATGATAGTAAGCAAAAACCAATCTACCTACTCTGTAAATACTTTCAATGATCTAGCTCCCTGGACTCCCTAGTTCAGATAGTTCCTGACATTCACTACCCTCTGTGAGAAGAAAACACTCCCCACACAGACACAATAACCTATTGATGAGTTCAAAAAAGGTGAACACAGGAGACCAGCTAAGAGTGACAGACCCTGACATCAAGGCAGGAGTTGGCTCAGGATGATATCAAGGAACGCTGACTAAATTAAATTTAGTGGGTATCAGCCACAATATCTCCTCTGGGTGGGGTTATCCATAGCACAACGGAAGATATGTTTGGTTTGTGGACATCAATCCTTTCAGTCCCAGGACATCACTTCGGGAGATCCTTAGGGGAGCTTCCTTAACACAAACAGTTCCAGCTGCTTCATCATTCCTTTCCTCCACCAAAACATCAGAAGTTGTGATGGTCACTGAAGATCAGGCAATTTTCAGAACATGTTGTCCACTGTCAGCTTCTTAACCAGTTTGTGTCCATATGCAGCACGACCCAGACAATATTCAGGCTTGTGCTGTTAAAGTGTCGGTAACATTCATGTAACAGCACGGCCAGACACTGCACATTTCCGCAGTTAAAAGAGGAGCTCATTCAGCACCTTAAGGTGGTTGCACATGGGTATGTGTGAGTCATTCAGTCCATCAAAACGATTGAACAATAAGAGAGACAAACCATTTTACCCTTCTGCCTGTTCCACAGGAAATGAAGCAGTCTGGTCAGTGCATCAAACTGCTAAACAGGAACGTGCAAAGTCCAATCAGACCATTAAACGTGTTCCATGCGACCAGGACGAGAACATTCATCTCCTCCAGGACGTATTCAGGAATAGGAGGGTGTAATTGATGATCCAACGTGAGAAAGCAATGGAGCAGAGACTGCACTCAGAGATGGATCCATGATGTTCCTCATGGCTCCATTGCATGTGGAACGTGTGCTATTTTAACATGGTATCCTGGTAGTGAAAGGAGAAGCCAAATATTTTGTGCGATGTCTCAAGGAGGCATCTTCCACCTCCAAGAAGACAGACCCATGTTCTCCATCAAGGACAGAAGCTGTTGAGAATAGTTAACTGTTTTAGAGTGAAGGTATTGTGGCTGCTATCGGGATTGTGGACAACATGCCGTTCAGTGCAGAATCACACATACCAAATGCACTGTATTAATGTGGGGACACTACATGCAAAGCCTGAACCTGTCTCTGTCAATCGACATGGAGAGTGGGGCTGAAGTTGGGGAAACGTTCTCAGAGGCATTTAAAATGTTGAGAATTATAATACGAGTAAAAAAAAGCTATGGAATTTATCACATTCATAGTGTCTGTTTAGAACATAATGAGTAATTGTCCATTCCCCTCAAGTTGAAATGCAATCACCTCTTATTCTCTCACTGCGCTACAGATTAATCTTCACTCACTCCTCATGGTACCATGATCCCAGTGATTAGTCTGTTGACACTCTTTCACACTCTCTCTGTGACGAGGAGATCATTCCTTATAAAGGAGAGAAAATCTGTCCACAATACCCTAAATACTGCCTCAACAACACTCTCAGAGATGATCACAATAATTCCCTTCCCTCACTTTGCCGTCTCTGTTTCTTTCCTGCGGTGTGAAAAAGCCATTCCTTCTCTATGCCCTGAGACTGACGTGAAATTTACAAGTTCCTTACGTCTGTACATCAACATCAATAAAGCCAACACCAGAGATGGAGATGAACATCACTCTTGTGAAGAACTTCAAAGATATAGAATACACCTAAAACAAGGAATGGTCACCTACCCCAATGGGAATGAGCTGTCAGAATATGGTAAACAGGCAGAGGAAGGAGCTATCTTTCCTTTGTTCCCTCACGGGATGTGTGCAGCCCTGGTCAGACCAGCATGTTATTCCGATCTGAAACTGGGTGGCTGCTTCAGCTGTTCCACAGGACAGTAAAGAGTAAACTGCATTGCTGTGGGATTGCAGTCACACAGAGACTTGACCAACCAAGGATGACCCATTGCCTTCACAAAAGGACATGAGGCAAGCAGATGGGCTTTTTCTCACAAATGATAATGGTTTCACTTTAATTATATCAACTTCCTTCATGAGATAGCAATGGATTATTATTCAATGGCAGTGGGTTAAGAGTCTATGACTTGAGCACTATACACTGTCTCACATCTGACAGATTCTGTGCAGAGAACAAGTTAAACATCTCAAGTGCAATTATTTTGTAATTGGCACGTGGTTTGAAGAGACTTGATGAAACAGCTGTATTGGATTTAACAAAAGCACAAACGATTCTTCATTCAGGAATTGCACTGAGGCTGAGGAGGCGACTGGGATATCATAATGGTGGTATTGGACAGGATTGGTGGGTGGGAAGGATATGGAAATGCAAATTTGTGCAGGACAGAAAGGGTTATGGAGTTTGAGAACAGTCCGGTTCCTTCTCGCATATCAGTGAGTAATTTGTAAATAGTAATTTGCTTTATATATTTTATAAGGAAAGGAATTTTTGATTGGAACCGAAGACATTGATTTCCATTTTCTAAAATTTACATATCATGAGCAGAAATTCAGTTCAACCCAGTTTAACAGTCAAAGAGAATGACTTGCTAAGATGGGATAGTAACCACCTTGAATAATCCAAAGGATTTCCTGGATCCGCCATGCTAATGATATCCAAGGCTGAGAAAGAAAGTAAAGACCCAAGGAAAAACTCCTGTTCATTGTGGGAACATTCCAGTCTAGTGTTCACAGATTCTGATCCATTGTTGGAACATTCGAGTGTAATGTTCTCAGATTCTGATCCATTGTTGGGACATTCCAGTCTAATGTTCACAGATTCTGATCCATTGTTTGAACATTCGAGTGTAATGTTCTCAGATTCTGATCTCTCCTCCCTTCCTTTTGGAGCTGCTGATCCCTGTTAGTGCTGTCGGTGATACTCCCTCTCACACTATGGGATAATACATTGACAGAGCTCATTTATCGTTTAACGATGGAAACCCTCCACTGGGATAATTAGAAACCACAGAGATTGACAATAATCACAGTCGGTGAACAAATAGCTCCAGTTAAAGCCATTTCAATTCAATTTTAATTTTATTAAAATTCAAAATAATGTTTAAAATTTACGCATTCAGCATGGGATATGTGGGAGTGACTGAGGGAAGGGATGTTGGAGATGGCAGACTGTAATCATTCAATCTGCCTTGGATATGACAGTAATGACAGAGGATTGTTGGAACATAAACCAGTTATAAATTTATAAATGGAAACTTATAGCCTGAAATTAGTGATCAGTGATTATATTGATGAGTGAACTTTAATAGTCCATAATCTGATGGGAAAATGTGCTTAAGAAAACATGGATTATAACAGGTAAACTGCATGGATATGTTAACAGAGAATTGTACGTGACAAATACAATTCAGATTGTTATTCGAGGATCAGAAGGGGCAAGTGAGGGTCATGCTGTTGATGTTATTGATGTCAATGAACTCTGATGAAGTATCATTTATTGGACTTCAATTACTGTGTGATTATGACATTGGTGAGGAGACAGAAATCAGAGAGAATTGGAGGAAATGGCTGCTGCGACTGAGGGAGAGATAATGATATTGCCAGTCATCAGTATTAGAACGTGCCACTTTATAAATCATAAGGTTAGATTCAGGACGCATCTCTAGTGAGGGATGAGGACAGCCAACATTAACCTTCAGACCAGAAAACATAGGAGCAGAAATTTGGCCTTTCAGCCCATTGAGTCTCCACCATTTGATCACAGCTGTTAAGCTTCTCAACATCATTCTCCCGCTTTCTCCCCATAACCCTTGATCCCCTTGACAATCAAGAACCTATCTCAGTCTTAAATATACTTAATGACCTGGTCTCTACAGCTTCCATAGATCCCGACTCTCTGGCTGAAGAAGTTTCTCCTTATCTCTGTTCTAAAAGGTCTTCCCTTTATGCTGAGCTCTCGAGTCCTCGTCCCTCCTATCAATAGAAACATCTTTCGAGCATCCTCTTTGTCCACGTCATTCAGTATTTGGTAAATTTCAATTCGATGCCCCAAATCATTCTAAACTCCATCAAATATTGACCCAGAGTCCTCAAATGTTCCACATATGTTAAGCTTTTCATTCCTGGAACCGTTCCTCTGAATCTTCTCTGAGCATCCTCCAGTGCCAGTGCATCGTTCCTGAGATACGGGGCCCAAAACTGCACAAAATACTCCAAATGTAGTCTGACCAGAGCCTGAAACAGCCTCAGAAGCATATCCCTGTTTTTATATTCAAACCCTTTTGAAATGAATAGCATCATTGTATTTGCCTTCCTTACTACTGACAACCTGCAAGTCTACCTTGAGAGACTTCTGGACGAGAACTCCAAAGTCTCTTTGCACTTCAGACTTCTGATCTTAATCTTAATATTGAAAATAGTCCATGCCTCTTGTCTTTCTGCCAAAGAGCACGACCACACACTTTTGCACACTGTACTCTATCGACCAGTTCTTGACCCAATCTCCCAAACTGCCCATATCTTTCTGCAGGTGAGGGTGAGGACTGCAGATGCAAGAGATCACAGTCCAAAAGAGTGGTTCTAGAAAAGAACAGCCGGTCAGGCAACATCCGAGGAGCAGGAGGTGAAATATTTCAGACATAAGCTCTTTGTCAGGATTGAGGAGGGTGGGCGGCAGGGGGCTGAAAGATAATTACGAGACGGTGAGTCTGGGGGGATGGAAGCGTGGAAGGTGATAGTTCGACCAAGGTGGATTGTGATCGTGAATGTCAGAGAAGATGGGCAGATTGGACAGTTCAAAGGGGCAGTGCGAAGTTGGAGTGTTAGACCTGAGATAAGGTGGGGGAAGGTGAGATGAGGAAACTGGTGAAATTGACATTGACAACATGTGGTTGCACGGTCCCAGGGTGAAAGATGAGATGTCGTTCCTCCAGGTGTTGGGTGACTTGGGTTTGGCAGTGGAGCAGCCCCAGAACTGGCATGTCCTTGACGGATTGGGAGGGAGAGTTGAAGTATTCGGCCATAGGGTGGTGGGGTCGTTGTGTGTGTGTGTGAGTGTGTATGTGTGTGTCCCAGAGATGTTCCCTGAAACGTTCCAAAAGTTGACATCCTGTCTCCTCAATGTACTGGAGACAGGGAACAATGGACACAGTACAATGTCTACGGGGTGTAGAAGGATCCTTTGGGCCTTGGATGGAGGTGAGGGGGGAGGTGTATGCGCGTTTTGCACAACTTGGGATGGGAAGTGGAGGTGCCAGGAGTGGATGATGGCTTGGTGGAGTTGGGGGCGTGGCCCAAATGAGGGTGTGGTGGAGGGAATGGTCTCTGCAGAATGCTGATAGGGGTGGGGAGGGAAATATATCTCTGGTGGTGGGGTCTGACTGGAGGTGACAGAAATAGTGGAGGATGATGACTTGTATCTGGAGGTTGGTGGGATGGAATTTGAAGACCATGGCGGCCTATCCTTGTTGTGGTAGGAAGGGTGTGCTTCAAGTACAGAGGCTTGGGAGGTTGAGGAGGATCGGTGGAGCTCCTTTCTGCAAGCTCTCCATCTTTTCGATGCTTCCTGACCCTCTTCATATCTTTGTTTTGTCTGTACATCAGGCTGAGGGTGGCACGGTGGCTTAGTGGTTAGTACAGTGCCTGCGACCCAGGTTCTATTCCCACTTCGGGTGACTGCCAGTTCGGAATTTGCACCTTCTCTCCATATCAGCATGGGTTCCCTGTGGGTGTTCTGGTTTCCTGCTGCAGCCCAAACATGTGCAGATTAGGTGAAATGGGTATGTTAAATTGCCCAGATATTACGTTATTAGTCAGCAGAAAATGGGTCTGCTTGGATTACTCTTTGGAGGGTTGATGTAGGACTTATTTTGCCAAAAGGCCTGTTTCCACACTCTAGTGATTCTAATACTAAAAATTAGCCAAAGTGCCCTCTGTTCCTTCATCTAGATCGTTAGCTGTATAATGTGAAATTTGGTGCTCGCAACACTGAGCCTTGTAGAACAATGCTTGTCACTGACTGCCATCATGAGATGGCACATTTTACCCTTACTCTCTGCTGGCTTTTATCGATGCTAGCACATTGCCTCTGACACCATGGGTCCCCTTTCTCAATAACCTCAAGTGTAGCAATTTGTCAAAGGACGTCTTGAGGTGCACGTAGATAATATCCATTGGCTCTCCTAATCTGCTCAGTACTTCCTGAAAACATTCTAGTATGTTTATCGGGCATGACCGCCCCTTGATGAAACCAGGCTAACTCTGCCCTATTTTACCATCTACACCCAAGTATTCAGAAATAACATCCTTCATGATGGATTACAGAATCTTACCCACAGCTGAGGTTAGGTTAATCAGTCTGTAATTTTCTGTCTTCTGCCTTACTCCCTTGTTAAACGGGGTGTCACGTTAGGGATTTTCCAGTCCACTTTGCCCTTTCCTGATTCTAGTCATTCCTGAAAGATCACAACTAATGCTTGCACTACACCTTCAGCTATCTCCCTTACAAGGCTTGGGTGTAGTCCATCTGGTTCAGATGATTTATCTGCATTCTGGTTATTCAGTTTTCTATCCCGTTCTCTTTGGTGATGACCACCATACTCTGTTCTTCCCCTCACTCTGTTGATTTGTTTGGGAAAGTAATCGTGTCTTTCACTGTGAAGACTGACGCAAAGTTCTTCAGCCAGTCCTTTGTTCCCCACCACGACCTCTCTGGCATCATTTCCAATATCTACTTTTGCCTCTCTTTTGCACTTTATATATCTAAGTGGCTAGCTTCCCTCCTTAGTAAATTTTCTCCCTCCTGGAACATTTTTGTTGCCCTCTGTTGGTCTTCATAAGCTTCCAAATACTTTGGTTTCACACTATCCCTGACTTCCCTCGTCAGCCATGGTTGCCTCATCCTCCCTGTACCATACCACTTTGTCCTTGCAATGTATCTCTGCTGTGTCTCCTAAATTACTCTTAGAGCCTCCTGCCATTGCTGTTCTACTGTCTTTTCTGCAAGGCTACTCTCCCAGTCAATTCTACCCAAGTTCTCCCTTCTGCCTCTGCAGTTGCCTTTATTCAGCTGAAGTACTGTTGCCTCTGATTCTATATTCTGCCTCTCAAATTGCAGTATAAATTCAACCATGTTATGATCGCTGCTTCCGACGGCTTGCTTCAATTTAAGATCCCTTATCTAGTCTGCCTCTTCGCACAACACTAAATCCATTATTGCCTGTTCCCTCGTGGATTGCACCACAAGCTACTAAAAAGAAATCTTGTAGACATTTCATGAATTTCTTTTCTTACAATCCACTACCAATCTGATTTTCCCATTCCCCCTGAATATTGACATCGCCCATGATCACTGTAACCTTGCTTTTCCTACACATCTTTTCTATCTCCTGATATATCTGATGGCCCACCGCCTCACTACTGTTTGGAGGCCTGTATAAGACACCAACTGTCGTTGCTTCCTCAATTTTACATATGCAGATGCTACACCATCTGACCCTATGTCATTTCTTGCTATTGATTTATTTTCATTTCTTACTGATAAGGCAACCCCACCTCGTCAGCCCACCAGCGTATCTTTTGGATAGGGTGCATATCCTTGAATATTTAGCTCCCAATCCTGATCCCCTTGCAGCCATGTCTCCGTGATGCCCATCACGTCAAGCCTGCCAATTTCGATCTGGATCACGAATTCATTTACCCTATTCCTCATACTGCCTGCATTCAGATATAACACTGTCAATCCTGTATTAACCATCCCTCCTCTCATTGTCATTCGTATTCCAGTGTGCCAGAACTTTGTTTGTTAATCATTTCTAGATATTCTATCCTATTTATGTCTATGATGGAGATTTTAATAATCTATCCTGAATTCTGCACTTTCACCTCCTCTTTTAATTCAGGTTTCTAATTACCCCTATAACTGATTCCCGTTCCCCCACTCCTATTCCATTTACATCTCTGTCTATCGCCCTAGTTCAGCGATTCATTCGGACTCTGGTCCCAACATGGATCTGATACAGGCTGTCCCATCAGAACAGGTCCTTTCTTCCCCAGAAATGATATGCGTTTATTCAACATAAAATACAGCGACAAAATGATTTTCTCGACAAACCAAAATATGAAATGTACAAAGAGATAAGATTGTTAAAATACCCTCATGATACCGAGCTATATGAAGTGAAATGTGGATTACTAAACCATGGAAGTGGGGTGCAAACCTTTTCAGTCATTACTTGACCCACAGCTGAGATGCTGATTTCCCCTCTGACAGTGATTCCCCTCACTGAGGTTCTCTGGCTCAGTCACTCACACAGTGTCTCAGGGGATTATAGGTCCTGCTATTATTGGCACAGTCTATTTAAATTAATCCACCTTCTCTCTGGAGCCAGTCAATTGATCTATTGGATTCTGTTTAGCTGTCAGTCACTCAACTCTGTGATATTATAGGAGATAAATGATCTGGGATCACAACCAGTATCCCCATGGTGCTCACAGGGGATGGCTCCCAAACAAAGAGCTTTTGGTACAGGAGAAATGTTTAAATAGAACTTCCATCTTCTGTCTATTTCTCCTCATGCTGTCTCCTGATCTATCTAATTTCATCCCCATTTCACACCCCTTCATTTCTCACTCACTCTGTTACTCCGTTTTCTCTCCTCTCTGTTTATCTCCCTTCACATTCTTTCTTTCTATTTCATTCTCTCTCTCTCTCTCTCTGTCTGTCTCCAATAACTCTCTCTGCTTTCTGATTGCGTAGTTGGAGAGCTCGTGGATGTACGAAGCATTGAATGGCTTCCGTCTGTGCTCTATTAATTCTGTGGTTCTCTGATCCACAATAAAAATGTTAGGTGCTTGTAGAGACAAACTGATTCAGCTTGTGACACAGGTCACAATCATCCATCATCTCTTTCTGTTCTCTGGTATACAGCTACTTCGAAATATCTGTTCAAATAAAATAGTTTCCCAACTCTACATATTCTATGATTCTAATTTTAACAGTGAACAAATCACTAACAAACTGAACATTCTCTCTGTAACTAATTACGTTTTCCGGAAAAAAAACACAAGATTTTCCTGATATGCGGTTTCACTAACGCGGATTCCACTCATAAATCCATTATTACTAAGAGTAAAATTAAAACTTAGTTTCTCAAAGTTCATCCAGAATAGAATCTCTTGAAATTTCTGTATCTTATTCCCTCGTCTTTCTCTGTCTGAAATGCCTTCTTAGTTGTTTTCTGGTTTCAAGAATATTTGCTCAGCGTGTTGTGTACCTTTATTGATGGATAGGGCTTTTTAGGCAGAGCATAGAGATTTTTTGTGAGACCCCAATATTTCTTTCACAGATGACACTTCCCTGTCATCGTTTTTTCAGCTAGCAGTGGACTCTCCCCCTCTGTCCAATTGCCTCTCTGCCATATATCTCTCCTTGACACAAGAAATTCTAAGTATATGATTGGTTTCATATTGTTAACGCTAAAATGGATCCTTAATCTCCAAGCGTCGTTGTAAGTTAATTGGCAGCATTTGAACTGTTGCCTGTATAAAAATGCAGCTTGGACCTGTTAACTGAACGGGTTTCATCCATTCTGTCAATTGGGAACCTGCAAACTGCTTACCCACAGACATTTGTTCTTCTGTTTAATCACCGAAAAGCACCTTACCTTTTCAAAGGTCATCATGGTATTGCCCAAAATTTGGCAAGTTCGCCGTTTTTACTCACCAATAGATTGATATGCACACTGATACCTCCACCTCTATAATAATAGTCCGATCAAAAAATCCTGATGAAGATTTTTTAAAAACTCTTATTTCAAAACCAGGCAGCTGTCGATTCTCTCCATATTCCTGTCTTCGTTTCTTATTCTTGGGGATTCTGCTTCCCAGGTCTTTGGTTGATAAAGGTCCCTGTCAGAGAGCAGATCTTTCTGCTGTCAGGTTGGACTTGTTAGCGGCTTGCTGCTCTTTGCCGCTCTGACCGACTGTTCAAAATGATTGATATTTATACCCCAAAAGATTGGATTGTTTCATTGGTTTTAATATCGTAAAAACACTAAATACAAACTTGATTAGCATTTGGCATCTTCGCACATTATTTAAACTGCTTGGCTGAAATTGAATTTGAATTTATCTCATAGCAACCCAGATCCTGTTTGACCAAATATTACATTTTTAATTTTTCCAGTACTCTGGCCAGCCTTTCAACTCTCTTGAAGGTATAGTACACTTAAAAATTCATAACACTGTCCACCCTATCTAACCCTCTGATTATCTAATGTAGATCAACTCAGACAGCTCTCATCCTTCTTCTCTCGAATGAAAACAGCGACAACTACCTCAGACCTTCCTTATAAGACGTTCGGTCAACATCAGGCAACATCCTTGTAAATCTCTTTTGAACCCTTTCCAAACGTTCCACGTACTTCCTGTAATGTAGCAAGCAGAAATATACAGTACTCCAAGTGTGGCCACATCGGAGTTTTGTGCACCTGCAGTATGATCATGTGGCTCCAAAATTCTATCCCTCTTCCAATAAAAGCTAACATACTCTACGCCTTCTTAACAAGCCTATTAAACAGATTGGCAACATTGATTGATCTACGTACCTTGACACCGAGATCTCTCTACTCGTGGACACTGCCAAGAATATTACCATTGGACCAGTACTCTTTATTCATTTTGCTACTTCCAAAATGAATCACCTCACACTCTTGCACATTAAACTGAAGTTGCCACCTCTCAGCCCAGCTCTGTAGCTTATCTATGTCCCTCTGTAACCTGCAACATCCTTCACCGCTATCCACACTTCACCAACCTTAGTATCATCATTAAATTTACTAACACATCATTTTATGCCCTCATCTAGGTAATTTATTAAAATGACAAACAGCAGTAATCCCAACAAGGTCCTCTGTAGGAACTACAGTTTTTAGTGTAGTCTGTGAAGACAGAAAACATTGCTTTTGTGCCTTTGCCATTTTGAGTTTTTCATCGTTATCTTGTCAGTTTCATCCTGCAAAGAGCCATCACTTAGTTTCACTCTGCGATTCTTTTTTATGTACTAGTGAAAGCTACTGGTATCAGTATTTATGTTTCCGTTCATTTCTTGTCATAGCTTCTTTTAATGTTATGTGTTAACCCTGTGCTGTTTTTTTTTTGTTTGTTTTCATCAATTCACAGGAAGTGGGCATTGCTGCATCGGCCAGCATTTATTGCCCATCCTTGATTTCCCAGAGGGCAGTTAGGAGTTATCCACATTCATGTGGGTCTGGAGTCACATATCGGTCAGACCAGGTAAAGATGGCAGTTTCCTTCCACATAGGACATTAGTGAAACTGCTGAGCTTCTCCTGACAATCTATTCATGTTCAACATCAGTTTCTTAATCCCAAATTTGAATTCAAATTCCACCATCTGCCATGGCAGGATTCGAACCCAGCTCCCCAGAACATTATCTGGGTCTCTCGATGAGCAGTTTAGCTGTATTGCACTAGGCCCCCGCCTTACCCAATCCCCGGAGCACGACTAACTTGTGCAGTATGATTTGCCCTAGTTTTTGCCCTCATGCTGTCATTGAGTTCCTTACCTAGACATGGATAAATTTTCTCTGTCATGCAATTCCTCTTCTCTCACAAATATACTTTAATTGAGAGGTATTTAGTATCCCCTTAAGTATTTGCCAAATTTCTTCATCTGTCCTGCCTTTGACTGTTCCCCCACCCCCCACCAACACCTTCCTTAGGACACTGTAAGTATCTTTCCCCAACACTAAGGCTCTCGCATATGACTCTGTTCTCACTCTTTCATTCTAAATTTGAAACTACAGTATGTTGTGGTCATTCTTTTCAAGAGGATCCTATCCTGCAAGATCGTTTTTCATTCCATGCTTATATCAAATCTAAAGTCGCCTGCTCTCTGGTTGGCTCAATGACATGTGTTCTTAGAAACAATCCTTCATGTACTCTACGATTTGTACTTGGAGCCTACTCTTTGCCAAGTTGATTAATTGATTCAGTATGCACGTTCATCCCACCGTTGTTACCTTGTCACGAACCCTCATCATTTCCGACCTCAGAAGTACTTTGGGGAGACGGTGGCTGAAAATTACTCTTCCAAAGAGGTTTCTTCAGTTGCTTTTTATTTGCTCCTGGACTGATTTTAATTTTGTTCCCTCATGCCAATATCATTTCTTAACATAGCCTTGATATCATCCTTAACCAATACACCAATTTCACCTCCTTTCCCTTCATGTCTATCCTTTCGGAATACCAAGTACCCATGGACAGTTCCCTGTCCAGTCCCGATCATCCTGTAACCATGTTACAATCATCCTTACCAGGCCATACCCATTTATCTCAGTACCTACTGCCAGCTCATCAATTTTATTCCAAATACTGTGTGCTTTTAGGCCTCAGAATTTTAAATAAGCTTTTTTCGATTTATTTTTCCCCTTTAATAGTTTCTTGAGTACGAGCTTCCTGATCTCACACACCTCACTCCTTCACGAACCCCATACATTCCATCTTCATTTGTTAATCGCTGACATACATCTCTATCATTTATTCCAATCTCCAACTCACATTTTGGACTGATTTGATTCCTTCTCGCAGCATGAGACTGGAAAAGAACTGAAGCTCGCACATTTAGTGAGAAATTAAACTGATCGATTATGTATAAATATGTAAGAACGCAATTTCTACATGACTGTTCAATCGTTTTCTCACTCGAAAAATACAATCATTCAGAAGCCAACGACTTTCCAAATGTTGGAGCAACATACTGACAATGAGTATGTAATTGCAGCGAGTTTTGAGAAGATTTGTAGCTCAGGTTGCAGTTTTGGATGTAGGCTTCTTCGCTGAGCTGGGAGGTTCATTTCGAGATGTTTTACCATCTTCATCTTCAGTGGGCCTCAGGGGAACCAACGCTGAAACTCCCTGCTTTCTATTGAAATGTTTGAGTTTCTTTGGGTTGGTGATGTCATTTCCTGTGGTGATGTTATTTCCTGTGGTGAAGTCACGTCCTGCTCCTTTTCTCAGGGGTGATAGTTGAGGTCTAACTCGGTGTTTTTGTTGACAGAGTTCAGGTTGAAATGCAATGTTTCTAGGAATTCTCGTGCGTGCCTCTATTTGGGTTGTCCTAGGATGGATGTGTTGTCTCAGTTGAAGTGGTGTCCTTCCTCATCCGTATGTGAGAATTCTCGAGAGAGGATGATGTATTTTTTGTGGTTACTTGATGTTCACGTATGCAAAAGCATGTAATTGTGGTCAGCACTATAGTCAGATAACATATTCTTTGTTCGGTATTAAATAAAACATACAATCTTTATTTTTGTATCATAAAATGTTGGCAGGAAAGTATATTTTAGTTCCATAAATATAACATCAACCTAATTGTTTTCAGAGGTGATGCAATTATTGTTTGGTTGAATAATGATATTTCACACTTCTGTGAATCACAATTCACGAACATAGCAAATATGATTTTTTCAGATCAGATTGCAATCATAACCTACATTGAAAAAAGACTTTAAAAGATTTGAATTCAGTCACAGCTGCCTGTGATACTGGGTAAGACCTTTGTCTGCTCTTAAATGAATCCAGAGAGCTTCCACCTGGGTCACGGCAGTCATTTGAACATTATTTCACAACAAATTATTTTGACTCCATCTTCGGTCTGAGCCTTGACTGGGGGCAGATGAATGGACATGGAGTGTCAGAATCACATCGCACAAGTTAATTATGGTGATGATATCTGGCCTGCCTCCCAGACTCCAAGCATCTGCTATCTGGACCAGACACTGGGTAAAGATGTTAACAAGGTGGCTGTATTCTGCAGCACATTGTGTATCTCAAAGAAAGCTCCAAAACCGTGTCCAATAAATGTCACCTTCACATTCACCAGTATACAAATAAAATTGTACATCTCTGTTGATGGACAAAAATTAATACATGGGTCAACCAACAAAATCTATCTGAAGAACACAGCAGCAAATGACAAGTCCAGAATCACCTTAATAACAGAACTTGACGGATTCTGTCTGGTGTAGGTCATCACACACATATTGTACTGGTACTCAGGTGACTGTAAGAATGCACCCCAGAAGTGGACGTCTTGGCCCAAGGCCCCTACAGAGCTTCCTGATCTCACACACATCACTCCCTCACACATTCAACAATTGAAAAGAATCCACATGCTGAGTGAAACATAGAACAGTACAGTGCAGTGCAGACCCTTTGGCCTTGACGTCCTGCCGACCAGTACATTCCAACCATCCACCATTCTCTGTGAAAGGAACCTACCTCTGACATCTCCATTCAACCTTCCTCCACTTACCTTTAGGTTTTTCTCCCTCATGATAGATATTTGCACCATGGGAAAAAGTATCTGGCTATTCACTCTATATTTGCCTCTCGTCATCTTATACACCTCTATCAAGTCATCTCTCATCCTCCTTTGAATTCATCAAATGCAACTTTCCAGAACTAAGTAATGGAGAAAGTGAGAACTGCAGATCCTGATGAACTGCTGATGCCCAAAGCTTTGACTCTCCTGTTCCTCAGATGCTGCCCTAATGGCTGTGCTTTGCCAGCACCACACATTTTGACTCTGATCCCCAGTACCTGCAGTTCTCACTTTCTCCATTACTTAGAGCTCTCTCTCCCCTCTGCACACTGCACAGGGAATTAATCAGCAGAAACCCATTGCATGTGAAGCTGACTGTTTAGTTCTGGAAAGCTGCATTTGATGAATACAGTTATTAAAAGAGAAATTACAATTCAACAAATATTCATTCATTCCCTGAGTTACAGTTTTGGTTCATGAATTGGGCAGCTTCAGAACAAACAATGAATGACGAAATAACTCCCCGTTATAGAGTATTCCAGGTGTTATATTCCAGGCTGGATGTCATTTACCTTAATGCTGGGAATATTATCGGATAAACAGATGTGATAACGGAATGAGGTGAAATGGGGAAGTGTGACATTTTTGCCATCACAGAGATGTGTTTGAGGGAGGTCAGGGCTGACAACTCAATATCCTGTGGTACAAGATCTATAGGCACGACAGGAGAGGTGGTAAAAGAGGAAGTGGGGTTGCATTATTAATTATGGAGTCAGTTACTGCAGTAAGAAGGATCTAATGAGGCTTGGTGGTTAGAGCTCAGGATCAAAACCATGAAGACACACCGCTGGGGATATATTATAGACTCCCAAACAAAAGAAAGTACAGGAGCTGATACAGAACCAATTACTGAGGTGTGCTAATGCAACAATAGGATCATTATATTCAGGCATTTCAATTCCAAACATTCATTCGGGCAGTGATAACATTTTTAAGAGGGGACAGATGCCTTGAAATTTATTCCTGGGAGCTTGTTATATCAATGTGTAGCAGATACAACAATGGGCGGGGCTGTGCTGGGCCTCACTGTGGGGAACGAAGCCAGTCAGATGTTGCAGGCAGGATTGGGGTGAGCATGAAAGGACCAGTGACCGTGACTCCTATGTCTTGAGTTTGCTAAGGAAAAGACCCAGAAATGTTTGAAAAATAAAAGCTTCTTGGATTTGGGAGACCGATTTTATGAAAAAATATGACAGGATCTGGCCAAAGTGCAGATGCTTCTGGGTGCAACTGTAGCAGAACAGCGTGGGGCGCGAGTTAGGGGGTCACTTGAGCAAAATATAATTGATGACAGTGTCGGCCCAGCATGTTACACCGAAGATGAATTTTAGGAATACAAGCCCAGAGAACCTCGGGTATTGACACATTTCCGAACAGAATTAAAAAGGAAAAAGAAGCTGAAAGCAGTCACAAAGTGAGCAGGTCAACGGAGGTCCGAAAAGAATATAGAAAGTGTCGGGCTAAACTTAAAAAGTCAGTAGAAAAGCAGAAGTGGTGGCGTGGAGTTAAAACATTCGAGGGTAGAGATTAGCAAGAATTCAAAGACATTCTTTGGGGTTATTAAGGGGAAGAGGATAACGCGGGAGAGAATGGGGAGTTTTAGGGACCAAGGGGGAAGCCTCTGCACGGAGCCAGAGAATATGTTAAACCCTGACTTTTTTTCGGTCTTCAGTTTGAAGAAGGAGTTCCTGGATTCAATGAGAGTGACCATGTGATCCTTGAGTGAATTGATACAGAAGTTGACAAAGAATTGTAAGTTTTTGCGGGATAGAGAGTAGGCAACTGCACAGACCAGGATGAGCTGTATCTTAGGCTGACATGAGGAGATTACAGTCTCTTAACTTTTCATTTTTGTTTTGCCTCTGGCCACAGAGAACGTGTGATAGGACAGGATAATATCTAATATTGATACAACTTTCAAACATAGTGCTAGAAATACCGCATGGGGTTAAAGACCACCAAGTCTCACATCAGTGAGAGGGAAATCATTTTCGAAAATTCTTCGGGCTTTTGAGGCTGGCTCATTAAATATCTTTAAGATGGAGGCAGACTGATTTTCATACAAGGTTTATGGGGAAAATATAGACAAGTGGAATGGGGGATTATCAAAATCGATCTCACCTAATTGAGTGGAAAAGCAGACTCAGTGAGCGAATCGACATACTGCTGTCCCTATGTCGAATTGTACCATTTTTACAATAGCCTTGTATTCACTGGAACATTAACCTCTCTCGCTGTGGAGTGAGACACAGTTTGGGATGCAGTCGATGGATTCAAGGAATTAATAAATGCAGTACTCTTAGACAGAAAGGACCAAGGGACTGTGACAACGCAGATTGGCTGTCGGGGTGAAGATTAGCAGCAGTGCAGTTAGCATTACCAGAAGGAAAATCTCAGTAAGACATCTTCCAAGGCCAATCAGTGATCTTGGATGGAGAGCAGGTCGTCAGTGGATAGGTGTCAAGGAGTGCTTAATGCCCAAGTGCTACATCACTGCAGTGTCTCCCTCCTTCCCCAACCAAAACTCAACGTGAAGGGGTAGAGAGACATGCGGTTGGTAGCAGAGTCAGTAGTAATGTTTGGCTCAAGAGGTTTTGGACAGCAGCAGCTCAGCGAAAACTACAGGCAAGCTCAAATAAAGTCCTTTCAACTTTAGTCTTGCAGCAATGGAGATGGCAGTTAGGACTGTTGAACGTTCCTCCTACGGGAGGTGAGAGCTCAGGGAAATTCCCACAGTCCCTGGTAACTATACGTGTGGAAAATGCACCCAGCTGCAACTCCTGGGAGACCGTGTTCGGGAGCTGGAGCTGGATGCCCTCAGGATCATCTGAGATATTGAGAACTTCATAGATAAGAGCTTTCGTGTTGTGGTCACACCCAAGACTCACCCCAATCATGTTTCTGTAATGAGTATAATATCCCAGTCCCGCGTTAAGATCCATGCTATGAGTACATCAGGCTTACCTATCTGTCCTGTTGCATTTAAATTAGGGCAATTTAATCCAACAGGAGTCCTTGCTCCCTGATGTGTTCAAGACAGAGAGGAAGTTGGCGACCACCTGGAATGGCGAACGGAGTAGGCAGAGAATGCAGGAATCCCCTGTGGCAATTCCCCGCGAAAACAAGTACACCGCTTTGGACATTGTTCAGGGGAAATACATTCCAGGGGAAAGCAGCAGTAGCCAGGTTGGTGGCACTACCATTGACTCTGGGTCACAGTGGGAAAGGGTAACAGTTAACAGGACCTTAGAGATAGGAGAGTCGATTGTTAGAGGGACAAATCGGAGATTCTCTGGCCTCAAATGGGAATCCAGAATGTTGAGTTACTGCCCAGGTGCCAGGGTCCAGGATGTCTCCGAGCGGCTGCAGAACATTCTCAAGGGGGAGGGGGAGCAGCCAGAAATCATTATGCACGTTGGCACAAATGACACGGGTAGATGTAGGAATGAGGTCGTACAGAGTGATTAGTGAGAGCTGGGAGAAAAGTTAAAAACCAGGACCTTGATGGTGTAATCTCCTGATTACTTCCATTGTAATGAGCTAATGAAAGTAAGAACAGGAGGATATGGCAGATAAATAAGTAACTAAAGAATTGGTGCGGGGGTGGGGGGCAGAGAGATTCAGATTTTTACATTGTTGTCTTTTCAGTGACAGAGTTGACCTGATCAGGAGGGACAGGTGGCGCATGCACTGGGAAGGGGACCAGTATCTTGTTGGCGAATTTTGTTCATGCTACAAGGGAGGATTTAAACTATATTGGTGAGGAGCAATACCCTCATGATCAGGGAGGCAAGAACGAGGCTGGTAGGAGATACAGTAATCAGAAACAATAAAGTGAAGAGACAGGTCAGGCTGGAACATGATAAGGAGTAAGGAATGCCTGTTGGATGAAACTACATTTATTTCGGTGCAAGAGGGTTGGCAGGTAAGACCAATAAACTAATGGCGTGGATAGGAACATGGGATTGGGATAATATAGCCTTTATAGAAACATGGCTCAGCGAGGGTCAGGACTGGCAGCTTCACGCATCAGGGTACAGGTGCTTTAGGCGGGACAGGGATGGTGGAAGGAGGGGAGGAGGAGTTGAATTTCTGATTAAGGGGATTATCACAGCAGTAATCAGAGATTAAATAACTGACCAATCATCCAGTGAGGCTTCGCGGGTGGAGCTAAGAAGTAGGAAGTGGATGATGATGTCACCATGGTTGTACTATAGGCCTTCAAATAGTCAACGTGAATTTGAGTAACAAATATACAGGGAGAAGGGAGACATGCAGGAGCAATATGGTTGTCATAAGAGTGGATTTTAATTTTTGTAACAGACTGAGACTGCCAGAGCGTGAAGGGATTTGATGGAGTGGAATCCGATAAGTGAATTCAGGAAAGATTCCTCCAGCAATACGTAGAGGGTCCTACTTGGGAAGGGGCAAAACTCGAACAACTCTTGGGAAACAGAGCAGGACAGGTGACTGAGGTGACAATGGGGGAGCACTTTTGGACCAGTGACCATCGTCCTATTAATTTTCAAATAGCTATGGAGAGGGACAAATCTGGTCCACAGGCTCAAGTTCTAAATTGGGACAAGGGGAATGTTGATGGGATTGGACAGGATCTTGCAGGGGTCGACTGGAGTAATTTGTTTTCAGGTAAATGGCCCGCTGGCTAGTGGGAAGCCTTTAAACGTGAGACAGCTAGAGTTCAAGGTCTATATGTTTCTGTGACGGTGAAGGGCAAGGTTGGCAGGAATGGGGAACCCAGGATGACAAGAGATATTTAGGCATTGACTGGAAAAAGAGGGATGCGTGGCTCAGGCACAGGCAACTGGGATCAAGGGAGTACCTGGCGCACAATGAGGGATATAGGAGTTTACCTTTGATGGAAATCAGGAGGGCGACAACGTGGATATGAAAGAACCATGGCTGAGAAGATTAGGATGAATCCAAAGAGGCACTTTAAGAATATGTGAGAAGTCTGGTTGAATTTATAACACAGATGGCAAGCTGGAAGATTAAGTCCAATCCCAAGATCCTGTGCTTAAACAAAGTAGACTACAACAGGATGAGGCAGTAATTTTTCAAAGTGCACGGCAAAATTATATATATCAGTGAAAAGGAAGGACTGTAGGAAAAGGAGGAATCTGCCATTTGTGTCTAAGGAAATAAGGGAGTCTATCAAATTGAAATAGAAGGCATACAAATTGGCAAAGACCAAGGAGAAACTAGGAGAATAGAAAAACTTTAAAGATCAACAAAAAGCTTGATGTGATTTTGACTGGGTATACAAATGAGTAGCTATCCCCAGGGCAAGAATAGCAGTTTACACTGCTCGAGGAAACCTATTGCGTGGGGAACATATGGCCTATTTAATTGTTGAAGTACTTATCTGAAGAAGTCTGTCAGCATAGAGATGAACCTGATAAAGTTAAAAATTACATTGTGCTTGGAAAGCTAGTGCTTCCAAATAAACCTGTTGGAGTATAACCTAATGTTGTGTGATTTTTAACTTTGTCCACCCCATTCCAACACCGGTTCCTCCACATGAGAATCCTGACAGACAAACCCACCGAAACTGAAGCACCTGTCAAGTACTTGACTGAGCCACGGAGGTGTTGGGGAGGGGTGTGTTGTTTAAACACAAAGTGCTGAATTGAACTAGACTTTTTAAACTGCCGTTTCCACGGAGATAATCCTGATAACCAGCCTCCATTCAAAGCCACAAAGCACTCTAACATGGACTTCACTTTCTCAGTACTTTTCCCAGTCACACTGACATTTGAAATATTCGCCCACGGACAGAATGCACACCTTTCCCTCCAGATGAAAAGGCCAATGATATTCAGATCGGCACGGATCAAGTAACTATCAGATCTGAACATGAAGTTCAATTTAAATTTCTCATCTGCAAATCCACACTTTCTGTACCCTACAACAGAAAAAAAAAACAAGTCACCATTGTTAATACAGGATGGAACTTTATAAGACAATGATAGTATTAAATTGTAGTTTCCTTGTTCCCCCAAAGCTTTAAATCTCAGTCTCACAATTTCTCTCTCTTGTTAACTGAAATCCAAACCAATCTCATTCCTCCTTTCCTCCACACCCAGTTCTCACAATCTCTCTCCTCGCCTTGAATTCAGTTTCCGAGCTGCTGTCTGCAGACTAAGAACCAAATCAATGAGTTTGACTTGGAGCCTCCAGGGTGTTGGTGAATCCTCCCCCCATCTCCCAGAACCCCCATTCTCTGATGAGAACCATTCTGCACACACTGGCCAAATCATATCTGGTTGAACTAAAATTAACCAAATTAGAACTCTAATTAAAGATCCATTCTTGTCATTTTCCATAACAATCCTGACTATTCATAAGAATTCTGACAACTTGCTGCAAAATGCTCCGCCATCGATACTTTGACCACTCGTCAGGACACCAGGCAAAGAGCTATTCCCCTGGGTCGTGTCCTCAGAGGAAAGGAGGAAGGGAGCTGCTAATGACAGATTAATCCCACACAACCACAGCCTCCCTCCCTGGCACTGAACCACCCTGCACATACGCCAACAACTGGCCAGCACTGCGCCCGTGCACTGATCTCCCTTCCTACGGAACATGCTCTAGATCACACAGGATCCTGGAGGATTGATATCAGCTGCTGCCCAATAGAGTGGAGGGGGCTGGGCGGGAGGACTGGAAATAATGGGATTATAAACAATGAATGAATGTGGAGGACACTGGGGGATGGACAGGTCAGTGAGGGACAGGATCAGTGCAGTAGCAGGAGGGAATACTGGACAAACTGAGTAATGGGAGAGTCTGACAGGAGAGAAACTACAGGAAGGTTCTCAGGAGACTCAGGCAGGGACAGCTGGGAGACAGTATGGCCTGGTGGCTTGGGCATGTTTTCTAATCATCCTCTTCAAAGCCGCTGTTACCAAACTCTGAACCCGAACCTCTTGGTCCAGAGGAAAGGACACTACCACCATTTCATAGTGGGGTGGTCGAAAGAAAGTAAGATTTGCTCAACCTCACTCACATGGAAACTCCATGAGCTCCTCGTACTTACTGTCTACGGTGGGGATGGAGGAGACAGAGCAGGTGGGAGGGGGTAGGGATATAGGGACTGCCTTTCAAAAGGAACTCACCTGTGTTGGTGTTATTAACAAGACTCAATACGCAGTCACTAACACAAAGCTGTTGTACGTGAACGTTATCCAGAATATTAACTCCTATAACTGGGCAACGCAGACCCCAATGTACAGAGTTAAGTCCTGAATATCAATAACAGCCTTGTGCGTGGGAAATCATGTCTCATGAACTGGACTGAGTTTACTGAAGAAGTAACAAAGCGGATTGATGAGGGCAGAGCAGTGAACATGATCTTCATGGACTTCAGTAAGGCGTTCGACAAGGTTCCTCATGGGAGATTGGTTCGCAAGGTTAGATCTCATGGAATACTGGGAGAACAAGCCATTTGAATATAGAACTGGTTCAAAGGTCGAAGACAGAGAGTGGTGGTGGAGTGATGCTTTTCAGGCTGGAGGCCTGTGACCAATGGAATGTCACAAAGATCGGTGCTGAATCCACTACTGTTTGCCATTTAGATCAATGTGAACATAAGAGGTTTTGTTAGCATGTTTGCAGATGACACCAAAATTGGCAGTATAGTGGACAGTGAAAAAGATTACCTCAGAGTACAATGGGATCTCGATCAATGGGCGAATGGGCTGAGGCATTCAATTTACAAAAATGTGAGATGCTGCATTTTAGGAAAGCAAACCTTAGCAGGACTTTTGCAGTTAATAGTAAGTTCCTGGGGAGTGTTGCGAAACAGAGACCTTGGAGTGCAGGTTCATAGTTCCTTGAAAGTCGAGTCACAGGTGGATAGGATAGTGAAGAAGGCAGTTGGTTTGCTTTCTTTTATTGGTCAGAGAATGTAGTATAGGTATTGGGATGTCATATTGTGGCTGTACAGGACATTGATTAGGCAACTTTTGAAATATTCCAGAAATTCTGGTCTCCTTCTTATCGGAAGGATGTTCTCAAACTTGAAAGGGATCAGAAAAGAATTACAAGGATGTTGCCACCGTTGGATAGGGTGTTTTCCCTGCAGCGTCGGAGGCTGAGGGGTGAACTCATAGAGATTTATAAAATCAGCCGGTCATGGGTAGGGCAAATAGACAAGATCCTTTCCCTGTAGTTGGGGTATACAGAACTAGGTGAGAGGGAGGGGAGAGTAAGCAGAGAGTGTGGGGGGAAAGCGGGAATGTGGGGATTGAGAGTGGTCGCACAGGTGAGGACAGAGATGGGGGCAGGGGAGGACAGGCAGAGGCAGGGGAGAATCAGAGAACGGGGAGTGGAACAGAGAGGGAGGAAAACAGAGAGGGGGGAACAGAGAGTAATTTTATGGATCTACAACTCAACCCTGTTCCTGTTTTCTCCTCCTCACTTTCAATTCCTCTGAAGAGCTCAGAACTGCATAGTTCCTGGAAAGTCGAGTTTCAGGGAGACTGGGTGCTGAAGACTGCATTTGGCATGCTGACCTTTATTGGTCTGTGCACTCATCAATAAAGGGACCTGGGTTCGATTCCACTCTTGTGTCATGTTTGCACATTCTCCCTCTGTGTGTTTGCACGGGCATCCTCTGGGCGCTCTGGTTTCCCCAAAAAATCCAAAGACGTGCAGGTTAGGTGGATTAACTGTGGGTAATGCTGGGTCACATGGTTCAGGTGGGATGGTATTCCGATGGTTGGTAAGGTCTCATGGGCTGAATGGGCTGCTTCCACACTGTATGGATTCTGTCACTGAGTATAAGAGTTAGGAGGTCACGTTGTGGCTGTACAGGGCATTGGTGAGGCCGGTTTTCGAATACTACATTCAATTCTAGTCTCTCTGATTTCAGGAAGATAGGAAACAGCGCCATAATAACAAGTTCCTGGGAAGTGTTGACGAACAAATACACTGTGCAGAGTGGTTTGATAGTGCCTTGAAAATGGGGCTGAAGGTAGACAGGTCGGTGAAAGTGGTGTTTGCTATGCTAGCTGTTATTGGGCAGTGCATTGAGTTTAGGAGTTGGGAGATCATGGTTTGGTTGTACAGTTTATTGGCTCAGCCACTTTTGGAATGCCCAGACTGCTTTACATTCTAGTCTCCCTGCTATAGGAAAGATGTTGGGAAACCTGAAAAAGTCCAGAAAAGATTTATAAGGGTGCTGCCATTATTGAAACATGTGACCCATAAGGATGGGCTGAGGACATTTTGCCTGGAGTAGTGGACGTTGTGGGATGGCATTATACAACGTCTTCAAAACTGCAATGTTTCCTGCAACTGTCACCGTTTCAGATGCTGCCAGACCTGCTGAGGATCTCCAGCAATTTTTTTTGTTTGTTTTTATTTCAGATTTCCACGATTTTGCTGAGGCACTTCGAGTCAGAGACATTTAAAAGGCTTCATATTTTGTTGACTCTCACCCCTGGGATGGCAGGACTGATGGATGAAGAGGACTCAATCCTCGTTTAATTCTCCTTTCCTTTGTCTTTCTGAGCTGTTGCCTGCATCACGAATACTCTATCTCCTATCCCCTGACCTGAATCTGGCCCATCTAAGCCACTCTTTAGCTCCCAACCCCCTGCCAGACTATTTACAATCTCACCAATGGAACTAGCAATCACCCCACCAAGAGATTTCTCCCAGCCCTGCCCAGGGGTAACCAGTCAAGCTGGTCCAAGTCTCACCTAGCCCAGAAACGGTCGCAGTGCCTGGAAAATGTAAACCCTTCTCTTGTACACCATTTCTCCAGCCACACATCCAGCTGATCTATCCTCTTGTTCCTCGTCTCACGAGCACATGTCACTGGGTGTAAGCCTGACATTATTACTTTTCATTTTAATACATCTCTGATTTTCCTTTATACATATTTCAGACCCTCATCCCTTTGTTTCACGATGTCGTTGGTATCTGTGTGTTCCACAACCATTGGTTATTTACCCTCCAGCTACAGAACTCACTGTAGCCACTCCATGCTATTAGAGATCATAGCACCAGGGAGGTAACATAACATCCTTGATTCATGTCTGTGGCCACAGAAGTACCTGCCCTTACTCTGACCATTGATCCCATGTCACTATAGCCCTGTAACTGTCTTTCCTCCTGTTCTGTGCAGCAGAGCGATCTGTGGTGTCATGACCTTGGCTGTTGCTGATTTCCCCGAGAGGCCACCCCACCCATTCACCCTCAACAGAATTCCAACTGGTATACAGTATCTGTTTGAGAAGAGGATGATCACTGGGGACTCCTGCACTCCCTTGCTGAGCCTTTAACTTGATGTGATGGTCACCCATTCCCTTAGTGCCTGTGTAACCCTCACCTGCAGTGTGACGAACTCACTAAACGTGCTATCCATAATATTCTCAGTGTCAAAGATGGTCCACAGTGAGTCCACTCACATCTCCAGGTCTGAAAAGCAGTTTCCCAGTAGCGCAGATGGACACACTTCCTACACACATAGCCGTCAGGGACACTAGAAGTGTCCATTATTTCCCACATTGTACAAGAGGAGCCCACCACGGGTCTGAGGGTTCTTGTCTCAATGTCTCTCTAGATTCAGCTAGTTACTCCCATGAAGAGAATTTACAAGTGCTTTCAACCTTCCTTCACTTCAAACATGGCCATTATAATCAATATCCCCAATCTTTACTTCAGCTGATATATTATACTTTAAAAACTGTTTACAAATACTCCGCAGTATCGCTTACAAATTGACTGTTCCCATTGGGACCATGCGAAATTCTGAATGGCCTGAACTAAAACTGAGGTTCAGCTTCACCTTCTCCCTGTCTCATCTCCCTCTGTTTTCACCCAACTCCAAAACATTCTCATTGAGCCAAGCAGCACTCAGCGTCAACATCGCCTTCAGCAATTTCTGGATGAGCAGATAATTGTCAGAATCTGTAAAATTCCACCTGAAAAGTTACTGGAATTTGAGTCCATAAGAAATTTCAATGGGAAATTTACAGGGAAATGAAAATAAGGAGTTCACAGGTTAAAGTCATGAAGTGGTTTACAGGGTCTAAACATGACAGTTCCTGCAGAGAGTCGAGGTATAGTTTGGATAAATCTATGTTCCCTCTCAGACCAATATCTCCTTCCCGGGCTGCACGGCCCAGAACAGAGCACATACCCCAAGGGTGATCCAACCATGAATTTGTACATCTTTCTGCTATTTGCTTGACAAAAATATGAGAGTCTGGAATAGGGTGCTTCTGGAAAAGCACAGCAGTTCAGGCAGCATCTGAGGAGCAGTAAAATCGACGTTTCGGGCAAAAGCCCTTCATCAGGAATAGAGACAGGGTGCCTGCAGGGTGGAGAGATAAATGAGAGGAGGGTGGGGGTGGGGAGAACGTAGGAAAGAGTACAACAGGTGAGTGGAGTGATGATGAAGGTGATGGGTCAGAGACGAGGGTGGAGTGGATAGGTGGAAAGGAAGATAGGCAGGTAGGACAAGTCATGGGGACAGTGATGAGCTGGAAGTTTGGAACTGGGGTGAGGTGGGGGAAGCGGAAATGAGGAAACTGGTGAAGTCTACATTGATGCCCTGGGGTTGAAGTGTTCAAAGACAGAAGATGAGGCGTTCTTCCTCCAGGCGTCGGGTGGTGAGGGAGCGGCGGTGAAGGAGGCCAAGGACCTCCATGTCCTTGCTGAGTGGGAGGGGAGTTGAAATGTTGGGCCACAGGACATTGTTTTTACCTAAAAATATGAGCTACTTTTCGACAGACAGAACAGACAAACCTTTCTCGTTCCACAGTTAACTGCCATTGATATTCAGATCCTGATGACTCCGCTGACTGTAGAAACATGCTTTTGAGATCCCGGTCTCAATTATTCTCAATTAATATCTGATAAAAAAAATTCACAAGACAAAGCTCACAGTCAGTGCAAGATGAATATTAAAGACAATTATTTCCCTGGTGTGTGTCTGATGTGTAAATGTTCCTCTTCAAATCGCCCCGCCCCTACCCAGGAAGAGGACATGTCCATGCGCCTCATTGTACCTTGCCCCCAATAAAGATGGTGGCTAGAACGCAGGACCCATCATTGCCTGAGGGCCACAGACATTTTCCCATATGCTGCAAACGTGGGAGCAGGAGTTTCTAATGCAGAATTAGCGACCTGTACAGAGTGTAATTAAACCCCTTCCAGTCTAAACTGATACATTTCATTCGGTTTCCGAAAACTTCCCCTTTCCTGTTTCGACCTCCTTCACACACCAAGGGTCATTCTGGTACCTATGACCCTTCCTTAGATCCGATTGTAGGAATTCTAAATTTTCCCAGCGACCGTGTGGAAACAGGGCCCTCGGCCCAACAAGCTCACACCCACCCTCCGATGATTATCCCACCCAAACCCATTCCCCGACCCTATTACTCTACATTTCCCCTGACTAATGCACCTAATCTATGCATCCCAGAACACTACGGGAAATGTAGCTTGGCCAATTTACTGAACCTGCATATCTTTGGACTGCAGGAGATAGGGGATAAAGAGTAAATAATAGGTTGAGATGGAGCGCAAAGAGAGACAGGAACATTTGGAAAGACAAAGGAGTGTATTACGATCTGGCTGGGAGGGTGCATAGCTGTTAATGGAGGGGACAGGAACCTGTGTCTGGCAGCATCTCAGTGGCGGTAGTGGAAATGGTGGCTGATGATCTACGTTCTGCTGAAAAAAGGACCCTGAGCTTCCAGTTGCCTGCCACTTTAACACACGAGCCTGTTCCCTGGCCAACATCTCTGTCTCAAGCTTACTGCAGTGTTCCAGTGAAACTTGATGAAAACTGGCATAACACTCCAGAACATGCCAAATTGCCTCCTCTTTCAAGGATTCACAATTTCCCCTCCCATGTGGTCAACCATGCCCTCCAGTGTATCTCCTCCACTTCCTGCACCTATACTCTTGAACCCCACACCTCCAACGCAACAAGGATAGAACCTCCCAGTCCTCACCTTCCACCCAGATACAACACATCATCCTCTGCCAGTTCCACCCCTTCGATCAGACCGCACCATCAGAGATATATTTCCCTTCCCACCCCTTTCAGCATTCCACAAAGACCATTTCCTCTGCGACTCCCTCATTAGATCCATGCTCCCAACCAACCCACCCTCCACTCCCAGCACCTTTGCTTGCCAGTTCAAGAGGTGTAAAACCTGTGCCCACACCTTCACTTCACGTCAATCCACGGCACCAAAGGATCCTCCCACATCCAGCAGAGATTTCCCTGCACGTCCAGATACCTCACCTATTTTATCCTTTGCTCACGATGTGGTCTCCTCTACATTGGGGAGTCAGGACGCCAACTTGATTCAGAAGAACATTTCTGGAACACATGCACCAACTCCACCACCGTGTGGCCGACCACTTCAACGCCCTCTCCCACTCCACCAAGGACATGCAGGTTCTGGGCTGCCTCCATCGCCAAATCCCAGCCACCCGACGTCTGGAGGAATAACACCTTATCTTCCACCTTGGGACCCTTCAACCACACGGCATCAAGGTTTGCTCATCTCCCCTCCCCCCCTCCCCCCCCCACCCACCTTATCTCAGATTCAACCCTCCAACTCGACACTGGCCGCTTGAACTGTCCCACCTGTCATCTTCCTTCCCAATTATCCACTCCAACCTCTCCCCATTACCTCCCATCTACATCTACCTATTGCCTTCCGAGTTCCCATCCCACAAACCCCACACACCCCTCTTATTTACCTCTCAGCCCTCTTACCTTTGGAGAGCTGATGAGTTAACCAGCCTCCTTTCAGCATTAACAATTCTGTGAACATTTTATTCTGAGCCCTCTAAGGGAATATCAGGGCAGGGTTTGTAAAGAGGTCAGATTGAATGAGGGTCTCAGTGAACAAAAGTGAACAGAGAGGTTTTGGGATGGATTGAATCAAATGTTATCAATTTGCACGGCTGCCAACATTACAGCAGTTACAAATGGGAGTGATCAAGAGAGTGGAATTAGAGCAGCAAATAGATCTTAAACATTTATGCAGCTAAAGGGCATGCTGGGTAAAGATACCACAGTTAGTGCTTATTTCATTCCAGACACACCAGCCAGGGCACACACCCTTGCTGTGTCTACCATATTGATCTCTAAGATTTTTGTTCATTTGAAGTGTTCCATGTTTAGATAGTCCAAAGACAGCTTCATTCTCCTCAATCTCTTCTGCCAAGGCAATGCTGCTGTTAGAATTCATGTCACTATGGCGTGTTACTGGCTGCTTCAAGGACTGGAACCGGCAATTGAGACTGAAAGGTTACTGTATAAAATATCTTCACTTGTATTGCCAGATTGCCAGACACATGAGGGGCTTTAAGAAAAAGTACTTAAATGATGGGCACTGAGTGTCAGAGTGCCTACTGTTGTGGGGACATTCTGTTTAGATACAATCTATTGGTAATTGTTAAAATTGACTTATCCTGGCTCCAGAGAAGTGTGCAGAGCATTATAACGGTCATCGAAGATGGTAACAAACTTCCCAGAGGTTACAAATCGTAAATGACAGAGTCGGCATGAGTTCTGCTGGTAAAGTGTATAAATTTATTCAAAATGGCTCCAATTTACTTTCAGAAACAAGTGAGAGAAAAGCACATTCCTGAGGTCTTTGCCTTAGTCCAAATTTAGACATTCAGGAGAGCTGAATGGAGAGTTGGTGTTGGCAGTTGTCGTAATGATAGGCAAAACTTGTTTCACAGAGAGAGAGAGTTCACAGATGGAAAACTCAGCTTTGACATCACATCAACTGCAGGTCCTGATCCTTATCAGTAATATAAAAGGGGAAAGCAGCATTCCTAGCTCAGAGAAATCATTCCCATGTTAGGCATCTGGTCGAATATTTAACCGGTCATGTGATCTGGGAAGACACCAATGTAACGGGACCAGGGCGAAGCTGTGTAAATGTGAAGAAATTTACTTACCCCTCTCAGTGGGACACTCACTGACACATTCACACTGGGGAGAGGCTGTTCACCTGCCTCACGTATGGGAAGGGATTTACTCGATCTTACAATCTGCTGAGGCACCAGAGGGGTCACAATGGATTTAGATCCTTCACCTGCTCCATGTGTGGGAAAGGATTCACTCAGTCCTCTGATCTGATGAAACACCAGCGAGCTCACTCTGGAGAATGACCATTCACTTGCACCCAATGTGGGGAGAGATTCACTCAAATGCACCACCTGCTGAGACCCCAGTGAGCCCACACAGGGGAGAGGCCAATCAGATGGTCAGGGTGGGAGAGGGGATTCAGTGATTCATCCTGACCCCCCGAGACCCCAGTGAGCCCACACAGGGGAGAGGCCATTCAGATGGTCAGTGTGGGAGAGGGGATTCAGTGATTCATCCTGACCCCCCGAGACCCCAGTGAGCCCACACAGGGGAGAGGACATTCAGATGGTCAGTGTGGGAGAGGGGATTCAGTGATTCATCCTGACTCCCTGAGACCCCAGTGAGCCCACACAGGGGAGAGGCCAATCAGATGGTCAGTGTGGGAGAGGGGATTCAGTGAGTCATCCTGCCCCCCCCTGAGACACCAGCGGGTTCACACTGGGTAGGAGCTGTTTCCCTCTCTGTGTGGCAAGGGATTTGCTGAGACTCAACACGACTGAGAGCCCAGTGAGTGCACACAGGGAAGTGGTCATCCCCCTGCTCTGTGTGGTGTAGAGTTCTCACATCACTGCAGGACTCTGATTCTGCAGTTACTGTCCATCAGAGTCAGGAGTGGACCTTGTACATGATGACACTGTTGGAGTATTGATGTTGCTGTTGTTAACCACATTAACTGGGCTGGAGTTGACTGAATTTATATTGCCACTTTCTGAACCTCAGGATGCCTCTCTGGGCAGTAGGTCACCACAAACAGCAATGTGACAAGGAACAGGGTTCATCTGTATTGATTTAAATTGTGATCATAGCACTGCTGTCTCACAGCACCAGGTAAAAGGTTAGAGTCCAGCCTTGGTCAACGGCCTATTTGGGGTATCCACATTCTGCCCATAATAGTGGGGGTCCCCTCCATGTGAGCTGGCTTTCTCCCACAATTCAAAGATATGCAGGTTAGGTGGATCGGTCGTCATAAATTGTCCACAGTGTTCAGAATTTACAGACTAAGTGAATCAGCCATGGGAAATGCAGTGTTACAGGAATGGAGTGCTCTGGGCGGGATGTTCTTCAGATGGTTGGTGGGATTTGATGGACCAATGCTCTCCTTCCACACTGTAGGGATTATATTCTATGATTGAGGATAAAGAATATTCTCAGGGTCGTCTTGGAGGAGGAGTATGTGGTGTGTATCAATGCTCTCTATGCCATTAGATAGAGGTGGGCACCGCAGGGGATACAGTACTTTATCTCCACCGCCACCACCACCCCCTCAACCCCAACTCTACTTTGATTTAGCCCCTTCCCACCCTGTCACTTGTAATGGTTTGCATTGCCCATAATGGGCTTTGTTTGTAAATATTCAACTGACGACACTGGTGTGCTACTGCTGGCGATTATACGTTAACAAAAAGCAAAATAATGGAATAATGATGTTGATGGTGGGAAGGTTGCTCAGCTGTGTGAGATAACACTTCTGGGTAGGAGAAATGGGAGAAAAATGCTTCACAGCTCACAGAACAAGAACTGAAAGTAGTTAAATCAAACCAAAAGGTTCAAAGAGGGAAGGAATATTTCCCTGGAGTTTGAGTAACTGAAAAGTGATGGGGTCCGGGAGTAGACAGGATTTTTTTTAAAGGGCATTTGAAATTTTAAAAACTGTCATATGCAGATAGTTTCGATTCTTTAAGTTTTATTTATTGTGGAATAAACTTGTACTTTTCAAAAAAAATAACAAATTCACAAATCTTGCGTTAAAGACAAATGTTAAATAAAATCCATCAAACCATCCCTCACTGAAAACTGAGGTAGAAGTGCAATCTCCTGCAGAATCCCTGCCCTGACTACTTCTTCCTACCCAGGCTCCATGGCTATATACATACCTGGGAGATAGCAGCAGGAGAAGGCCATTCGACCTTTGAATCTGGCTCCACCATTCAATGGGAAACAGCTGACCATCCAGCTCAATCTCCTGTTCCTGCTCTGTTCCAATCCGCTCTCATGACTTCACCTTGAAGAAATATATTCCGGTCCTCCTTGGGCTTCACTGCCTTTTATACCAGTGATGTTGCTGTGTTATTGCTGGGTGTAGGCAGGGGTAATATGATGGTTCTCTTCCTGGAGGACACACTCAGCGTCCCTCATCATCCTGCAGTAACATCAACTGGGTTTCAGCAACGAGAGATAGAACCCATTTCCAGGGTATGGTCATCACGGTCTCAGCCAGCATTTATTCCCCATCACTAGGTACCATTGAGAAGATGGTCGTGAGCTGCTGTCTTGTACCATTCACAGCCCATTTGGCGCAGATAGACCGACAGTGCTGGGAGGGAGAGTGTTGCAGGATTTTGGCCGAGTGATTCTCCATCTTTGGTTCTTCAAATGCTGGTTAACATAATCACAATCTGCACATGATTTTGAGATTTCAGTCTGCAAATCTTCATCATCTAGCACCCTGTGTAAAGGAATATGTACAGATTAGAAATTCAGAACAGACAATTCTAGTTTCTCTGGAATATCGTTTACCCTTTTCTTCCCCCAAAGCTGTAACCCTCCAGCCCACTTACTCTCTCCCACCATTCTGACTCTACTGCCCCCTAATGTACACCCTCCCCATTCTCATGGAGTTACTGATAAACAGCTCCATGCCATCACTTCCCATCCTGGTTAGACTCTGCACCCTTTCTGGGTTTACTTGCTTTCCCTTCAGTTGCTGCAAGTCAATAATGTAAGAGCAGAATGAAACAGACGGAAACAGAAAGGGAGGTGGCAGATCCTAGACAGAAGAGGAACCTTCAGTCTGGGAAAATGGGTCAGATTCTTCCTTGTTTCCCATTAGTTTATTCCCAGCATTACAATGAACTGGGGATGGAGAGTGGTCCCATGAGGGTGTAGTGACACTTTGACCCCCCCAACTGATCAATACTACAAGCAGATACGTTCCTCCTCTAGCCAATCACAGTGTGAAATACTTTCCCCTAATTATCCCAAAACATGTGCTCCAAAACCCGCCCACATTCTGTACATATACAGTGCCGGGTTTCCCAATACACCTATGGTCCCTGCCTCAAGAATTATGGGAGTTGCAGTCCCCATGAAGTCACTGGAGCCCTGTCTCTAAAAAGTGAATGAAACGTGTGGGGTGGAGGGTGTTGTGTATAGGATCCCCATTCAGACAGGCAGGACATATGGTTTGTCACTGGGTTTTACTGAGACATCTAGTTAGACATCCCAATTTCTAACGTACGGAATATAGATTCAGTCAATTGCGGGGTGGAGGGGTCAATAAGGGGAAGCAGTTTTAGGCAGAGGTGGCTCAGTGGTTAGCACCTCTGCCTCACATCTTCAGAGACCCTGGTTTGATTCAAGCCTTAGGTGACTGTGGAGTTTACACGTTCTCCCAGTGGCTGCATGGTTTTGTTCGGTGTTCCAGTTTCTTCCCAAAGTCCAAAGATATGTAGGTTAGGTGGATTCGCCATGCTAAACCACAGTGTCCATGCATGTGCAGGTTTAGCTGTTAACCATGGGAAATACTGGGAATGGGTGAGTCTGAATTATAGGATTGGTGTGGACTCAATGGATGAATACCCTGCTTCTGCACTGTAGGGATTCTATTCTATTCTCATGAAGAAGAATGTACCAATCTCAATGTGTTATGAATCTGTGGAATTCCCTATTCAAAACACAGTGGATGCCAAGACAATGAACAAATTTAATGGACAGATACAGATTTTTAATTTGCAATGAGCTGAAGGGTGAGAGAGAGAGAGAGAGAGAGAGAGAGAGAGAGAGAGAGAGAAGGCGGGAAAATCCAGCTGAGACCGAGGTGAGCTCAATCATCATGGTATTAAATGGTGGAGTTGATTCGAAGGGCTGCATTGCCTCTCCTGTGCCCAGGGCTTATCTTCTTACAGTAATACCTGGAAAGCGGAATCCAAAACTCACCACCTTCACCAAAGGAGATTTTTGGAAAATGCAGGATAGTCAACTGGAATAGCATTCAAAACTGAGATAGTGAGGAAGTGTGTAGAAGATAATGATTTTGCAATTTTAAACTGAGGGGTAACAGTGATTTATGGTTATAGATTGTGTCGTACATTCACACTGTCCAGAATACTCTGTTGTGAATATCTATTCTGTAATTTATTACAAAGCCAAGGTTACCGATAATGAAAACCAAAACACCCAGGAAACATCGTCTCACCTCGTAATCTGACAAAAGCCGCGTGATAAATCTGGTTGAATTTAGAACACAGATGGAAAGCGGGGAGATTAAATCCAGTCCCAAGATCCTGTGCTAAAACAAAGAAGACTACAATAGGATGAGACAGGAGTTGGTAATGTAGACTGGGAGCAAAGACTTTACGGTGGGACAGTTGACAGACAGTGGAGGAATATCAAAGCAATTTTTCAAAGTGCTCAGCAAAAATATATATCAGTGAAAATGAAGGACTGTCAGAAAAGGAGTAATCTGCCGTGGGTGTCTAAGGAAATAAGGGAGTCTATCAAATTGAAATAGAAGGCATACAAATTGGCAATGACCAAGGAGAAAGTAGGAGATTAGAAAAACTTCAAAGGTCAACTGAAAGCTTGATGGGATTGGGTATAAATAGTGATGAGTAGCAATGCCCAGGGCCAGAATAGCAGTTTACACTGTTAGAGGGAAACCTATTGTGTGGGGAACATGTGGCCTCTGTAATTGTTGAAGCATTTAACAGTTACCAGAGAGATAATCCTGATCAAGTTAAAAATCACAGCACACTCCAAAAGCTTGTACTTCCAAATAAACCTGTTGGACTATAACCTGGTGTTGTGTGGTTTTTAAACTTTGTCCACCCCACCCCAACTCCGGCTCCTCCACATCAGAATCCTGATAGAGAGCCCCACGGAAACTGAAGTGCCTGTCAGGTACTTGAGGGAGCCACGGGGGTGTGGGGGAGGGGTGTGTGGTTGAACCACAGAGTTGAACTGAACTAGACATTTTAACTGTTGTTGCCAGGGAGATAATCCTGAGAGACAGTCTCTATGCAAAGTCACAAATTACAAAGGTAGAAGAATGGGAGCCGTACATCGGACCTGATGCTGCCTAAAGGCATTTTGCACATAAAATACCCAGGTAACTACCATGTCTCATCAATAAATACTCAAAGAAGACCTCTCGGAGTTCTGTGCCTTGTAATTCCTATCCAGCAGGGTTCAGGAAGATGAGGACACAGCAGTCAGTCTTCACAGTGGAGAACACGAAGAACATGCCAGTAATTGATAAGGAGACTGAGGAAGGTGAGGATCTAGAAACGACCATTATCATGAAAGAGTTAGAGCTGGGCAAGCTAATGGCACTAAAGGTAGACAAGTCTCCTTCCCCTGATGGAATACATCCCAGGATACCAACAGAGTTCGTGGGAGAAATAGCAAATGCACTTAGTTACCGCATCCTACAGCAGAGACAGGCCCTTTGGCCCAAAATGGCCCATGCCGATCAGAATGTCCATCCACGCTGACCCTATTTCCCTGCACTCGGCTCATCTTTCTCTGACCCTTTCCGATCCATGTATTTGTCCAAATGCCTTTTACATGTTGATCGCGTACCCGCCTCAACCACTTCCACTGGCAGCTCATTCCATATACATACCACCCTCGGTGTAAAACAGTTGCCCCTCAGCTTCCCTTTTATTCTTTCTCCTCTAATTATAAACTGATGTCCTCCAGTCCTTGATTACCTGGGAAAAAGACTGAGTGCATTCACCTTACCCATGCCTCTCATGATCTTATACACTTCTATAAAATATTCCCCCTCAGTTTCCTCTGCTCTAAACAAAAAAGCCCTCACTTGTCCAACCTCTCCCTGTAACTCAGATCCCTGAGCCCTGGCATCATCCTTGTAAATTTCTTCGGCACCTTTTCCAGTTTAATAACTGAAACCTACACTGCATTCATCACATTTCCAGTGTTTCCCCACGGCGTTGGAACAGGCATGACAACGCCAATGGATTACAATCAATGATCGATAATTTACCCCGTAACAACAATCCCATTTTCATAGCTTTTTCCATGATGCAGGAATCCTTTTGTCTTTCTGGTTTCATGGTTAATTGTCCTCATACAAAACCAGTGGCTTAACTGTTCCTGGGAAATGTGTCATGATTTCTTAGACTTTCAAAACCCAATGAAATCTCTCTCCACAGTCCCCACACTAACATGGACTTCACTGTCTCAGTACTTTGTCCCCAGTCACACTAACATTTGAAATATTCGTCCACGGGCAGAATGCACACCTTTCCATCCAGATAAGGTCAATGATATTCAGATCTGCACGGATCAAGTAACTATCAAAACTGAACATGAAGTTCAATTTGAAATTCTCAACTGCAAATCCCCCCTTTCAGTACTGCACAACAGAGAAAACAGAAAGTGCTGGAAATCCTTAGCAGGTCGGGCAGCGTCTGAAACGCTGACAGATGCAGGAAACATTGCAGCCTTGAAGAAGTGGTTAGATTATCATACCAGGCACGTGCGCTTGATGGCCAGTATGTAGAAGATGGGGGCATTGTGTTCAACAGTTTTATACCAGAGACTCTGACCTCATTTGATTCCATGTTTCTCTGTGATTCCCTCTTTTCGGAAGCAGGCAGGAGTGGGAAGCAGTGGAGAATGTAAATGATGGGTGATCTTCCTAGTGCGAGGATTCGTGTACAGGAGCAGGAATCCCTTTCTGGAAGGGCCTTGGTGAGACCACACCTGAAATACTGTGTATATCTTTGTTCCCCTTTCCGAAGGAGAGCTACCCTGGTTATTGAGGGAGTAAAGGAGGGTCACCAGCCTGAGTCCTGGGATGTGGAGACAGTTATGGGCTGCAGCTACTAGAAATCAGAGTTTATACAATGTAAATCTGGGGAAGTGCAGCAGGTCAGGCTGCATCACAGGAGCAGGAAGGTTGATGTTTTGGGTCAGAACCCTTTGTCAGCCCTGATGAATAGTCCTGACCCGAAATGTCACCTTTCCAGCCCCATCGTATTCATGCTGGTCATCAAGCACCTATTAATTCTAGTCCCACTTTCTGGCACTCAGCATGTAACCGATATTGTAGTACCTGGTGTGATCATCTCAACACTTCTTCAAGGCTGCAATGTTTCCTGCATCTGTCAGCATTTCGGATGCTGCCCGAACTGCTGAGGATCTCCAGCACTTTTTGTTTTTATTGTGGATTTCCCCCATTTTGCTCAAGCACTTAGAGTCAGAGAGCTGTACAGCTCCATATTTTGCTGACTATAATTCCTGGGATGGCAGGACTGATGGATGAAGAGGGACTCAATCCTCATTTCATCCTCCTTTCCTTTGGCTTTCTGAGCCGCTAACTACATCACTAATATTCTACCTCCCATTCCCTGTCCTGAATCTGACCCATCTAAGCCTACACTTTAGTTCCCATCCCCCTATTAGACTAGTTAAAACCGCACCAATGGGACTGGCAAAAGCCTTCACCAGGAGATTTCTCCCAGCTCTGCCCAGGGGTAACCAGTCAGGCTGGTACAGGACCCACCCAGAAACGGTCCCAGTGCCTGAAGAATCTAAACCCTTCTCTGGTTCACCATTTCGCCAGTCACACGTCCAGCTGATCTATCCTCTTATTCCTGCTCTCACTAGCACATGGCACTGTGAGTAAGTCTGACATTATTTTATTTCAGGAGCTACATTTTACTGTATCCCAGATCTCCCTATATCCAGCTTTCAGGACCTCATCCCTTTGTTTAGTGATGTCATTGGTATCGGTGTGTTCCACAACCACTGGCTTTCCCCTCCAGCTCCAGAATGTCCTGTAGCTGCTCCATGATAATCGCGGATCCTGGCACGAGGGAGGTAACATACCATCCTGGATTCATGTCTGTGGCCACAGAAGTGCCTGCCTATACCCCTGATTATTGAATCCCCTGTCACTATAGCCCTGCCACTGTCTTTCCTCCGGTTCTGTGCAGCAGAGCTATCTGTGGTATCATGAACCTGGTTGTTGCTGATTTCCCGAGAAGCAACTCCACGCATTCACCCCCAACAGAATCCCAAGCAGGATTCAGTATCTTTTTGAGAAGTGGATGATCACTGGGGATTCCTGCACTGCCTTCCTGAGCCTTTTATTTGGTTTGATGGTCACCCATTCCCTTTTCTGCCTGTGTAACCCTCACCTTGCAGTGTGACGAACTCACTAAATGTTCTGTCCAATACATTCTCAGATGCTCCACAGTGAGTCCACTCATAACTCCAGGTCTGAAAAGCAGTTTCCCAGCAGCTGCAGGTGGGCCCACTTCCTGCACACAGAGCCGTCAGGGACACTGAAAGTATCCCTTATTTCCCACATTGTACAAGAGGAGCACACCACGGGTCTGAGGGCTCCTGTCACAACGTCTCTCTAAATTCAGCTAATTACTCCCATTAAGAGAATTTAAAAGAGCTTTCAACCTTCCTTCACTTCAAACATTTCCATTATATATCAAAAGCCCCAATCTTTACTTAAGCTGATACATTATATTTTAAAAACTTAACAAATACTCTGCAGGTATCACTTACAAATTGGCTGTTCCCATTGGGACCATGTGAATTTCTCAATGGCCTGAACTAAACCAGAGTTTCACCTTCAACTTCTTCCTGTCTCATCTCCCTCTGTTTTCACCCAACTCCAAAACACACTCATTGAGTCAAACAACAATCAGTGCAGCCCTGTCATTTTCATTGTCTGCTCACACCTACACTGCCCTCAGCCTCCTGTCCTGTTCCAATGCATCTCAATGGGAGCTCAGGAACTGCATCTCATCTTTCAGCTCAGCCCTTTGTAACCCCAGAGTCAACATGGACCTCAGCAGTTTCTGGATGAACAGACAGTTGTCAGAACCTGGAACATTCCACCTGAAAATGTGCTGGAATTTGAGTTCACAAAGAATTTTAATGAGAATTTTGCAGGGTGTTCAAAATTAGGAGTTTACAGGTTAACATTATGAAGTGAGTGACTGGGACTAAATCTGACAGTTCCTGCAAAGAGACTAGGTATAATCTGGATAGATCTGTTTCCACTCAGGCCAAATCGCCCATGGGGGATTCAACCACAAATGTGAACATCTTACTGCATTTTGCTTTACAAAAGTATTGAAGATATTTTCCCAGAGACAGAACAGACAACCCTTTCTCCTTCCACAGTAAAATGCTAATGATATTCAGATCCTGATAACTCCGCTGTTTGCAGAAATCTGCTTTTTTGAGATCCCGTCCTCAATTATTCTCATTTAATATCCCATAAAGAGAATTCACAAAACAAATCTCAGCCAGTGCAGGATGAATTGGAAAGACAAATATTTATCTGGTATGTGTCTGATGTGTAAATGCTCCTCTTTCAAATCACCCCTCCCCCACCCAGGAAGAGGACATGTCCATGCACCTTGCTGTACCGTGCACCCAATAAAAATGGCGGCCATAACCCAGGACCTATCACTGACTGAGGCCCACAGCCGTTTTCCCATTTGCTGTAAACATGGGACCAAGAGTTTCTAATTCAGGACTAACACCATGTACAGACGTGTAAATAAAACCTCCCAGTCTAAACTAAATCATTTTCTCCCGGTTTCCGCTGCCGCTCCCCCTTCCCAGTTTCCGGCTCCTGCACACACCAAGGACCATTCCGGCTCCAGTGACCCTTCCTCAGAACCGATGGCAGCTGGGAAAATTAGACTCCCTAGTGTGGAAACAGGCCATTCGGTCCAACAAATCCACACTGACCCTCCGAAGAGTATCCCACCCAGACCCATTCCGCTACTCTATTATTCTAAATTTCTCCTGAACAACGCACCTCACCTACACATCCCTGAACACGACGGGAAATATAGCTTGGCTAATTCACCTAACCTACACATCTTTGGACTGCAGGAGATAGGGTAAAAGAGTAAATAATAGGTGGGATGGAGCGATCCTTCAACAACACGGCAACATTTACTCATCTCCTCTCCCCTGACCTTATCTCAGATCCAACCCTCCAACTCAGCACCGCCCTCAAACTGTCCCATCTGTCCATCTTCCTTCCCAATTATTCACTCCACCCTCTCACCATTACCCCCACCTGCATTTTCCTATCGCCTTCCCAACTACCTTCCCACCAGCCCTACACACCCATCCTATTATCTGTCCTCTTCCCCACCCTCACATTCCTGAAGAAGTGCTTAGGCCCAATATGTCAATTCGCCTGCTCCTTGCATACTGCCTGATCTGCTGTGCACATCCACTGCCACACTTTAACACAAGCTGGAAGAACACCACCTCATCTTGTACCTGGGGTCCCTTCAGCACTCTGGTCTCAACATTGGATTCCATAATTTTAAGTCCTAAGTCTCCTACGTACTAGTATCCTAGCCCCCATCCCATAGACCAGGCCCTGTTATCACATCGCCTGCAATTACACACTACCTATGGTTAGTCACTAACAATCTCCATAAACAGCTATTTCACCCTCCCCCAGCCAGATCGTTATCCACTCCTTTGTCCAACTGCTCCCATCGCATTCTTTGGAATCTATCCCCACCTATCATTTACACCTTAACCCCTACCTTCTGCATATAAACCGACATTGTTTCTCAGGAACATCAGTTCTGACGGAGGGTCATTGGATCAGAAATGTTAACTTTGACTTCTCTTCACAGATGTTGCCAGACCTGCTGCGCATTTTCAGGATGTTCTGGTTGTTGGTTCTGATTTACAGCATCCGCAATTCCTTTGGTTTTCATTTACTGGGAGTTGGTAATTCAGGTCCAGCAGCCTACATCGTGTGTTTATCAACCCACCCAGTCCACAAACTCAATTTCTCTCCCAGTCTCTGCTGTCTCTCCCACTCCCTTCACACTCACTGGGTCCCCCCTCACAGTGACATTGCACCTGCACAGCTCATGGTCACGTGTTGGCCTGCTGGCCACACCCCTCATTCACTCCCATTGGCGGGAGGATTACACCAACTCCCCTATTGGTCTGAAGCTGCCATCAATCAGCCAGGTCCCATTGTGACTTCAGTGGTAGGAGGCTGAGGGGTGACCTCAGAGGTTTATAAAATCGTGAGGGGCGTGGATGGGATACAGTGACAAGGCCTTTTCCCTGGGGTTAGGAAGTCCAGAACAAGGGGGCATAGGTTTAAGGTGAGAGGAGAATGATATAAAAGAGACCCAAGGGGCAACTATTTTCATGTGCGTGTATGGAATCTACTGTCAGGGAAGTTGTGTAACTATACAAGCTGTCACCATTTGAAAGGCAGCTGGATGGGTATATGAATAGGAAGGGCGTAGAGTGATATGGGCCAACTGCTGCCATATAGGACTAGATTAGGTTGGGACATCTGGTCGGTGTGGACGAGTTTGACTAAGGGGTCTGTTTCCTTGCTGTACATGACTGTGGCTCTGCCCTGGGATGAGCTTCATCATTCTTTGAGTGGGGCAGTATCACAGAGCACAGAGGCTGGCGGCTATTCAGCCCATTGGGGCTGTACTCTCTCCATCTGGAGATGCTGCCAATCTGCCCTTACTCCACTCCTATTTACCAGTAGCCCTCCACATTTATCCTCAAATAGTTAAATTGCAAACCTGTTTTGACAATAACAAAAGCTGCATCCAGCTGTGATTCAAACTGTTCCAGATGCTCAGAACCTACTGAGTAAAATAACCTTCACATTTTTAACCTGCATTATTTGCCAATTACCTGAAAGTAGTTACTAAAATTTGTGACAATAATTTCTCTCCGTGTTTCAGTAAATTAAATATCCTGGAAACAAATCTGTTTCTGGTTGAAGTCACTGCTTAACCTTCTCAGCTCCAAGAAGAATTGTCAGGCCTTTTGCTAACTCTCCATAAAAGAGAAATCTATCTTAATTTGAATTTAATTTGAATTTATTAGTGTCATAGAGAAGCACAGCACAGAAACAGACACTTCGGTCCAACTCGTCAATGCCGCCCAGATATCCTAAGTTAATCTTGTCCCATTTGCCAACACTTTGCCCATATCCTTCTAAGTTTCCTAAACACATACCCAATCAGATGCCTTTTAAATGTAAATTGTACCAGCCTCCACACTTCCTCTGGCAGCTCATTCCATACACGTACCATATTCAGCTTGAAAACATTGCTCTTTAGATCGCATTTAAATCTTTTCCCTCACACCTCACGTCTGTGCTCTCTGGTTTTGGACTCCCCTAACCTGGGAATAAGACCCTGGCTGTTCACCCTAACCATGACCTTCACGATTTATCAACCTCGAAGGTCACCTCTCAGCATCTGATGCTCCAGTGAAAACAGCCCGAGCCTATTCAGCCTCTCTCTGTATGGGTCAAACCCTCAACCCTGGAAACATCTTTGCACACCTTTTCTGAATCCTTTCATGTTTTATAATATCATTCCGATAGCAGGGAGTCCAGGACCGAAAGCAGAATTCCAGAAATGGCTGAATCAATGTCCTGTACAGCTGCAAAATAATGTCGCAACTCCTATACTCAATGCATAGGCCAATAAAGGCAAGTATACCAAACGCTTTCTTCATCACCCTGCCTATTCCACTTTCAAAGAACTATGAACCTGCACCTCAACGTCTCTTTGTTCAGCAACACTCCCCAGGCCCTTCCCATTAAATGTATAAGTCCTGCCCTGATTTGTTTTTCCAAAATGCAGCACCTCACATTTATCTGAATTCCACTCCATCTGCCACTCCTCAGCCCAGTTGATTGAAGTCTCATTGTACTCGGAGGTAACTTTCTTCCCTGTCCACTGCATCTCCAATTTTGGTGTCTATGTAAAGTCACTAATCATAGCTCCTATATTCACATAGAAATCATTTATATAAATGATGAAAAGCAGTGGACCCAACACCAATCCTTACACCATATTGCTCATCACAGGCCTCCAGTCCGAAAAGCAATCCTTCACCACTATCCTCTGTCTCCAATCTTCCAGCCAATTTTGTATAATTTGTTAACCAGTCTGTTATGTTGAACCTGTTGAACATCTTTCTGAAGACCAGGTTAGTGATTTCCATGCACAAAGCCATGCTGACTATCCCTAATTATTTCTTGCCTTTCCAATTCCATCCAAATCTTGTCCCTGAGAAGCCCTTCCAACGACTTGCCTGACTTCAGGCTCACCGGTGTATTGTTCCCTGGACTTTCTTCACCACCTTTCTCAAATAATGGCGCCCGTCTTACAGCACCTCACCTGTGGCTATTGGTGATACAAATATCTCAGCGAGGGGCCTGGCAATCACTTCGCTAACTTCCCACAAAGTTCGGGGACACACCTGATCAGGTCCCAGGGATTTATTCAGCTTTATGTATTATCAGATATCCAGTACCTCATTCTCTGTAATATGGACACTTGTCAAGTTATCACTATTTATTTTTCCAAACTGTCTCACATCCACATCCTCTTTAAGTAAAAGCTGACATAAAATCCTCCCACCTCCGATGGTTCCACAGACAGCCTTGCTGATCTTGGAGGGTCCCTAATCTCTGCCTGGTTACTCTTTTGTCCGAGGTGTATTTGTCGAATCTCTTTGGGTTCTCCCTTAAACCTATTTCCCAAAGCTATCTCATGTCCCCTTTTAGCCCTCATGGTTTCCCCCGACTGTACTCCTACTGCCCTTTTACTCCTGGAGGGATTCACGCAAACCCAGCTGTCTGTACCTGCCATATCCCTCCTCCATTTTCTTGACCAGGCCCTCAATTTCTCTCGACAGGCAGCATTCCCTACAACTCCCAGCCTTGGCCTTAACAGGAACATACTGTCTGTGTACTCTCATTGTCGCAGGCCTATGGATGCAATGGCAGATGAGGACAGAGAAGCAATCATTCTCAGTAAAGAGGTGGTGTTGGGAAAGATAACAGCCTAAAGGTAGATGGGTCGTCTGGCTGTGATGGAGTGCATCCCAGGGGACTACAACAGAAGGCAGAGGCTAAATAGCAAACGCACTCGTGATAATTCACTAAAATGTGCTGGACTCTGGGACGGTTCTGTCAGATTAGATAGCTGCAAATGTGATGCCAATATTTTAAAATGGACCTGTTAGCATAACTTCTGTAGTGGGGGAAATGCTCGATCTCTCAAGGAAGAAATAGTGAGCTATCTGGATAGAAATTGTCTCAGAGCAGACACAGCATCGATTCATGAAAGGTAGACAACACTAAGCTGAGTGGTAGAGCAATGTGTGTAGAGGCCAATGTAAGTCTGCAGAGGGATACGGATAGGTCAAGTGAGTGGGTAAGGGTCGAACAGATGGAGGACAATGTTGGGAAATGTGAGGTCATCCATTTTGGTCGGACTAACAGCTAACTGATGAAATGGTGAAAACTTGCAGCACGCTGCTGTACAGAGGGAGCTGGGTTTCCTTGTGCATGAATCACAGGAAGTTGGTTTGCAGGTGCAGCAGGTAAATAAGACAGTGAAGGGAATATTGTCCTTCATTGCTAGAGGAATGGTTATGCTGCAGCTGTACAGGGTGCTGGAGAGGCCACACCTGGAGTACTGTGTACAGGTTTGGTCTCCATACTTCAGGAAGGATGTACTGGCACTGGAGAGGGTGCAGTGGAGGATCACTAGTTTGAGTCAGGATTTCAGAGGGTTGACGTATGCGGAGAGATTGAGAAAACTAGTTCTATACTCATTGGAATTTCGAAGTGTGGGGGGTTGGATAGGAAAAAAGTTGAAATTATGAAGGGATGTGAATTCCACTGGGGACGGAGCAAACTAGGGAGCAGAGAGTCAAAATAATGGGATATCAGATTTAGGACTGAGTTCAGGATGGACTTCTTCAGATAAATCTGTGAATCTGTGGAATTTGCTGCTGAGTGCAGCAGTTGACGTTATCAACTTGACTATCGTTAGGTCAAAAGGTAGATTTGTGAACAGGAAAGGAATTAAGGGTTATGGTGAGAGAACAGGAAAGTGGAGCTGAGGCCATGAAAAGATCAGCCCTGATCTTATTGAAAGGCAGAGCAGGCTTGAGGGGCCAGGAAGCCTACTTCTGCTCCTCTTCCTTATGTTCTTATGTTCCCACTTTCCAGCTGTCCCTTTACCTGGGAATAGCAAAGAAATATTGAAAGTTCTCGCCTTGTACCGTCAAAATTCGCCTTTGTCCAATTTAGAACACCGTTTAGATCTGGTTTAGTATTTTCTGTAACTATTTTAAAACTCGTAGAATTATCAGATAATCCTGAGAGTGCGGAAGCAGGCCATTCGGCCCAACACATCCACACTGACCCTCAAAGCCTCCTACCTTAAACCTGTAACGCTGCATTTCCCATGGCTAATCCACCTCGCCTGCACATCCCTGAACAATATGGGCAATTCAGCCTGGAATATCCACCCAACCTGCATATCTTTAGATAGTGGGAGGAAACCACAGCAAACAGACGAAACCCACGCAGGTAATAACAACAAGGTGATCATCCCTTTCTTATTTCCCAGGTCAACCTAAATAACTTTGCTGGACGTAATCTCAGAATATCCTCCCTCAGCACAACTGTAATGCTACCCCTAATCAAAAAGGACACTCCACCTCCTCTCATGTCCCCCTTTCTATCCTTCCTCTTGCATCGATACCCTGGAACATTACGCTGCCAGTCCTACCCATCTCTGAGCAACGTTTCAGTAATACCCATGATATCCCAGTGCCACATTCAAAACCATACCCTGAGCCCATCTGCCTTCCCTGTCAGGCCTCTTGCATTGAAGTAAATGCAGTGTAACTTGTCAGTTCTACATGGTTCTGTGCCTTGCCCTTGACTGTCTGACTTCTGAACTGTACCAGCCTCAGACTTACCTCTTTTCTCACTATCTCTTTGAGTTTACCCACACTCCCTCACTGGTTTAATGACTCCTGAGTATCACGAGCAAATCTCCCTGCCTGGATATCAGACACCTTCCAATTCAGGTACAATCCATCCTTCTCATGCACATCAACTCTACTCAAGAGGAGATTACAATGATCAAAAGATGTGAATCCTTCTGCCCTACACCAGCTCCTTAGCCAATCATTCATCTCCTCCATCCTGCTATTCCTAGTCTCACGAGCATGGAGCACCTGGAGTAATCCACATATTATGACCGAGGACCTGCTTTATTATATTCCAGGCTAATTTGCTATATTCTCTCATCAGGACTTTATCTTTTCCCCTTCTTATGTCATTGGTACCAATGTACAATGACCTCCCACTGGTCATTCTTTCCTTTGATAATATTCTGCTACCTGTCTGAAACATCCTTGACCCTGGCACCAGGGAGGTTCCACCCCAATCTGATGTCTGACTATCAGCTGCAGAAACAGCAGTCTGTGCCCAACTAGAAAGTCCCTTATCATCCTTGAGCGTTTGGAATCTGATATACCTCTCATTATAGTGGAGTCAATCTCAGTACCAGTAACTTGGCTGTCAGTGCAACATTCCCTGAAAGTCTATGACCACTTACATTATCCAAAACAGTAAACTTGTTTGAGATGGGGATATCCACAGGAGACTCATGGCTGAAAAGTTGTGTTGCTGGAAAAGCGCAGCAGGTCAGGCAGCATGAAAGGAGCAGGACGTTTCGGGCATAAGCCCTTTTCTAGCAAAACATTTTTCAGCTCTGATCTCCAGAATCTGCAGTCCTCACTTTCTCCACAGGAGACTCCTGCTCTACCTTCCTCCCTCTCCTACCTTTCCGATAGGTAACCCATCTACCTGACTGTATCGGCAGTTTTTCGGCCTGAAACTGCTACCTATCACACATCCCGACTCTTGTAAATTCATCATTACCATTAAGCACCGCTCCATCTGATCCATGTAATCCAAGAGGATTTGCATCACTTCCTGCAGGCTATCATCAGGATCATTCAAACTCCCCCTACTCTCCTCCAGGAAGTGCACATCACTGTACGAATGGCCATCTCTGCACCTTAATCTGTAGACCCAGAAAAAGGGCAGAGTCTTACAGCTTTACAGAAGACTACTCTCGAATACATTAGAACCTGTATTTTATATTTAAAACATTCAACCAAAAGATCATAACAGAGGCACTTAAACTAGTAAACACTCACCCTACTGAATGTTGCGGATTTTAAAAAGTAAAGCAGAGTAAGATTTACCTTTTAAGAGACTGAAACCCACTGAGCTGATCCCCGGCTGCGAGTCACAGACATACAGCACGGAAACAGACACTTCAGTCAAACTCGTCCATACCGACCAGATATCCGAACCTAATCTCGTCCCATTTGCCAGCACTTGGTCGATATCCCTCTAAACCCTTCCTATTCATATACCCATCCAGATGCCTATAAAAATGTTGCAATTGTACCAGCCTTCATAACTCCCTCTGGCAGCTCATTCCATAAACGCAACACCGTCGCATGAAAAAGTTGCCCCTTAGGTCCCTTTTATATCTTTCCCCTCTCACGCTAAATCTATACCCTCTAGTTCTAGATTCCCCCACTCCAGTGAAAATACCTTGTCTATCTATCTGATCCATGCTCATGATTTTAGAAACCTCTGAGATCACTCCTTAGCCTCTGACGCTCCAGGGAAAACAGCCCCAGCCTATACAGCCTCTCCCTATATCTCAAACCCTCCAACCCTGGCAAAATCCTGATAAATCTTTCGTGAACCTTTCAAGTTACACAACATCCGTGTGATAGGTGGAGAACAGAATTGTGCACAATATTGTAAGAGTGGCCAAACCAATGTCCTGAACAGCTGCAACATGACCTCCCAACTCTCTTCCTCAATACTCTGACCAATAAAGGAAATCATACCATATACCTTCACTATCCTATCTAACTGCGCCTCTACTTTCAAGGAGCTGTGAACCTGCACAACAAGGTCTCTTTGTTCAGCAACACTCCCCAGGACCTGACCATGATGTGTATCAGTCCTGCTAAGCTTTGCTTTTCCAAAATGCAGCACCTCGCACTTATCTGAATTGAACTCCATCTGCCACTCCTCAGCCCATTTGCCCATCTGATCAAAATCCCATTGAAATCTGAGGTAACCTTCTTCACTGTCCACTACACCTCCAATTTTGGTGCCACCTACAAACTTACTAACTATACCTCCCGTGTTCACATCCAATTCATTTATATAAATGATGAGAAGTAGTGGACCCAGCACCAATCCTTGTGGCATTCCACTCGTCACAGGCCTCCAGTCTGAAAAATAATCATCCATCACCACCACCCTCTGTCTTCTGCCTTTGAGCCAGTTCTATATCCAAATGGCTACTTCCGTGAGATCGAACCTTGCTAACCAGTCTCCCATGGGGAACCTTGTCGAACGCCTTACTGAAGTCCATATAGATCACATCTACTGCTCTGCCCTCCTCAATCCTCTTTGTTACTTCTTAAAAACCAGATCGAGTCTGTGACACATGATTTCCCATGCAGAACGTTATGTTGACTATCCCTAATCAGTCTGTGCTTTTCCAAATTCACGCAAATCCTGTCGCTTCGGGCTCCCTCCAACACCTCGTCTAGCACAGCATCTGTAGTTCCCAGGTTTGTCCAAACCGCCCTATTCACCAAAGCCATGTCCTGTCCCCTTTTTGCCTTACTGATTTTATTCTGAAGTATGCTCCTGTTGCCTTTATACTCGAAGGATGTTTGTGATTTTTGGACTGGAATAAATGCAAAATATTACATCTTGGTGAAACTAACGAGGGCAGGAATTACACTGATTAAAAGTTTGGCCTCGGATAGTGATTTGAAACAAAGAGACCGAGGGGTTCAGATCTTTGAACTATGTGTCACATGCAGACAGGGTGGTTCAGAAGGGCTTTAGCACATTTGCCTTCATTGCTCAGATCTTTGAATATAGGAGTTAGGACGTTATGATGAGGTTGTACAAGATGTTGGGGAGGCCTCTTCTGGAATACTGTGCCCAGTTCTGGTTGTGCTGTTATAGGAAGGATATTATTAAATCGGAGCAGGTTCAGAAGAGATTTACCAGGATGGTAATGGGAACGGAGGGATTGAATTATAAGCAGTCTGGATAGGCTGGGTCCTTTTTCACAAAAGCACAGGAGGCTGAGGGGTGACCTTATTAGAGGTTTATAAAATCCTGAAGAGTTTTGGTAATGTCAACAGCAGGTGCCCTTTCCAGGAGGGGGCGCGATTCAAGATTGGGGACATACTTTTTAAAGTGAGAAAAGGAAGGTTTTAAAAAGAAGTTCTGGATTTTATTTTTTGTTTCTGGACAGAGAGTGGTTTACACGTGGAATAAACTTGCAGAGGACATGGTAGCTGTGAATACAATTACAATTTCAGGGTGGCACAGTGGCTCAACGGTTAGCACTGCTACCTCTCAGCGCCAGGGACACAGGCTCAATTCCTGTATTGGGTGACTGTCCATGTGGAGTTTGCATATTCTTCCCCATGACAGCGTGGGTTCCTCCAGGTGCTGCCGTTTCCTCCCACAATCCACAGATGTACAGGGGAGGTGAACTGGCCGTGCTCAATTGCCCATAGTGTTCAGGAATGATTGGGTTGAGTGAATTAGTCAGGGGTAATTGTAGAGCAAAAGGGTAGGGGAATGGGATTCTAATAGGAAAAAAACATTTGGACCTGTATATTTGGAGCCATAGAGAATGCTCGGATGGACTTAGACCAAGTGGAGGCAGATGAGATTAGTTCAGTTCAAATTTATGGTCGACACGGACTGGTTGGACCACAGGGTCTGTGTCGATGCTGTGTAACTTTATGACTCGTTATCTCTGTAAATTCCTCTATGTTTGGAACTCTCCCTATCAGTGCCACCTCATCCAGCCTTACAAATCTTCCTCATCTCTATAATTCCTCTCCAGCCTCAAAATCCAAAAATCTCTATCACAAATATCTCTATCTCTGTAACATCCTCCATCCTCACAATCCTTTCCAACTTGCATCTCCTCCAGCTTCATTATCCTCCCCATGTCTAATCCCCTCCAGTCTCTCAAAGCTCTGCTATATGTGCCTTTCGTTATTTCCAGCTTTCAGGATGCCCAATGTTTATTTCTCACTTGATAATAGCCCTTTACAATTCCTGCGCTGAGCTTCTGAATTTCCTCTTAAACCTTTGCGTCTCACTTTCCTCCCAAGAAAATCGACCAATCACATGTCATCTATTCTAGAATCACCTTTTCTGACCTGATGTCCAATGGAGCCTGTCATATTCTTATAATAAACATCTCAGCGGTCTACAGAACAGGAAAACGCTCTGGTGGTCCATCGAGTCTGTGAGAAAGAAAACTACCACCGAACTATCCTCATCTATTTTCCAGTACTTGTGGAAAAGTGTCATCTATCATGGCATAGCAAGTGCACACTAAATACATCTCAAGTGTTTTGGGGATTTATGTCTCCCACCCTCACAGACAGTGAGGTTTAGTGCAACTGGTGCTCGATGATGACATCACCCACAGGAACACAGAGCAGCTGGGTCTGTGCAAACCAGAGATCGCCCACAAATTGGGAAGGTTGGCAGGGTCCCTGAGAGGGGGCACAGGAGAGTTACCAGGATGGTTCAAGGAATGGGGGATTTTAGTTGCAGGGACATGGGTGTTGTTAATACATATCAAGAATATCCATCTATAATAGATGGACTCTCATTCTCAACCTCTCCCCTTGCCTGGGCTGTGGTAACCTTCAGGTTAAACCACCACCAGACATCTCTCCCTAATAAGAGAGCAGCCCTATGGTCTGGTAGGACAATACTGACTTTACCTTTTACACAGTGATGCCACTGTGCACCGGGGGTGGAGAGAGGGAATGCTGAAGGTGGTGGATGGGACACCACTCAGGCACAGTGCTTTGTCCTGGAGGATGTTCGCTTTCTTTAATACTGTTGAGGGCTGCACTGATGCAGGCAAGTGGAGAATGTTCCAACACGATCCTGATGTGTGCCTTATAGAGAGCAAACAGACATTGGGGAATCAGGTGTTTGGGAAAACAGATTGTTCTCCTTGTAGCAAAGGAAATTGAGGGAAGCTGAGAGACAAGTGCTTACAAAACATATACATCAGGATGTTAAACCTTACACTCATCAACTCATCATAAAAGGATTACTGGACACATATTGAAGATTTCGGGGAAATTTATTGACAGGACGGTTTGATTCAAAGGAGAATTTTTATGCAGAAAATGGAATTGAGCTGGAAAAAAATACTCACACACAGTGCAAATATCCAGGTCCTGATGAATGGAGTAATTCAATCAGAGTTTGGTGTTACAATTACTGAGATTGCCATCTGAATATCCACCTGTAGTATCCTGTAATACAAGTTTATAAAATCTGTCACTGTCAGGTCAGGTTAGAAACTCGCACCATCCCCTCCTCCTGGCCCAGGATGACTGTACACATTACCCCTTGTGGAGGTCAGCAGTCAGTTCAGGGGGAAATCTATGTGGGTTTCTATGAGTTTCCACCTTGGGACTTCATGTGACTGAACAGGACAGATCTTTGACACATGGGACAGAATGTTGCAAGAGTCAGTGAGATGCGGACAGCAGGATTTTCTTCCTTTTCTATCCTTCCGTGCTGCCGCTGTGCCTCATCAATAAGACATGGGGGGGGCGGGGGGGTGAAAGGCTCATGCAGCTTGATGGGCAAGTTGTCTCCATTCTGACCAATGGGCAGCAAGATCCTCCCAGTCACTCCAAAGAGTCTCTCTGAAGACAGCAACTCAGCATGCTTCCCACTGTCCGGTGCTCCCTGGAAAGATTCAGAAGAATGAGGGGGGTATCTCCTGGAAAATGTAGAACAGTAAACTTCTAAAAAGATTATAAACAATTTAAAGAGAGGGATTCGGAGAAGTGGACAAGTTGGTAAATGGAGCATAACTTGGGATACTGTGAGGTTGTTCATTTTGGAGGAGGTAATAAAAGAACAGAGGACTATTTAAATGATGGAAACTGTAGAAAGCTGCAACACAAAAGGGACCGGGGGGTAACTGTACAGGAAACACAGAAAGCTAGCACACAGTTACAACAGGTCATCAGGAAGGGGAATGGAATATTGTTCCTGATTTCAGGGGATTTGCAGTAGAAGAGTTTCGAATATATTCCTGAGAGCCACTTTATATAGTGCGAGTGAGACCACATCTGGAGTAATGAGAGAAGGTTTGGTCCTTTATTTAAGGAAATACATCACTTCATCGGAAGCATTTAGAGAAGATTGACTGGGATGATACCTGGTTTGCAGGGACTATCTTTTAAGAAAAGGCTGAAGAAATTGGGACTTGACTCATTGGATTTGGGGGAGAATGAGAGGGGATCTTATTGAAACATATAGGCTTATTAAGGGGTATTACAGGGTAAATACTGAGAGGATGTGTCCCATCATGAGGGAACCTAGAACCAGACTCTGGGTCAGTTGCAGAATCAAGGACTGGATTAGTGGTGCTGGAAGAGCACAGCAGTTCAGGCAGCATCCAACGAGCAGCGAAATCGACGTTTCGGGCAAAAGCGTTTTTACCTGCAGAATCAAGGGTTCTGTTTTAGATTTGTCAACTTTAATGCAACACAGACATGGGTAAGGGGTTTCAGTAGCAATGGAGCTGGGGTGAGGTGGAGAAAAATACCATTTTAAGAGATTGGAATTCCTGGTGTTTGCGATTGTGTAGATGTCTGATCAGAAGGTCACCTTGGGGTCAGAATATGAGAGCAATATTGTGAAGTTCTGCCTCAGGCATTTCCCAGTGAGAGGGAGGGGCTCAGCAGTAAGGGAAAGGAATTTGTAATAGCAACTGAAGGCATTGGGTTTAACCATTGCAGTGTTTCATTGGAGGAAATTGCAGCCAATTGAGTGGTAAGCAGTTTGATGAATGAGTAACAGTGGAGCAATGGAGAGGGATGATAGGGAGAGAGAGCTGGGCATTGTCAGTGTACATGGGAAACCAATACGATGTCACCTCCTGGCAGTATGTAGGTGAGATACAGGAGGGGACAAAGATAGATCCTGGATGGACACCACATATGAGGAATTCAGAAAGGAAAGGGAGAGTGGAGATGGAGCAGGATTTTCCAACAACCTTGAGGTCAAATATTCGTTCTTAGCAGAATTGGAGAGAAGGACATAACCAGAAAAGACAGACAGAACAACGAACAATATTTGTGATTTGGTGAGGGGGAGTGATGAGGAGAAACCAGACTCCAAAACTGCTATTTCTACATCAGTGACATCACCAACTCCACCCTAGTCTCAGCCCATTTACTGAAATACTCGTCCATCCCTGTGTTATCTCCAGACTTCGTTATCCAAACACACTCCTGGCCAGCCTCCCACATTCAACTTACATATAAGCTCAAGAATATCTAAAACCCTACTGCCCAAGAGCTCACTTGTACCAAAGCTTGTTGATCCATCAAAAGGCTCCTATTAACAAGCAACAATTTAATATTCTCTCCCGTGATGTAATTCCTGGCTGTGAACATCCCTGTCTCCCTGCACCACACAACCTGAGAGACCCCGATAACTCATTTTCTTTCAGACTCCCAAAGATGCATTTATTCATTGCTTCACCTGTCTGGCTGTTTCGACACGGTCAAGGGAACACAGTCTGGAATTCACTCCCTGACCCTCTCAGACCTGCTTTCCTCCTTTAAGGTATTCCTGAAAACCTGCTTATTTGGCAATACTTTTGATCACCTGACCCAATATCTCCATCAGAATGGGGATATGTCAGAAATTCTCAATTTCTGTGAAATTATAAAAACGATAAAAATACAAACCGTTGTTGATTTGCACACACATTGTCAACTCTTCACTGTCGCAGAGTGAATAATCTGTAACATCTCTTACCCAAGAACATTGTGGGAGCACCTTCACCACACGAACTGCAGCTGGACAAGGAAGTCAAACATCACCCTCTCCACAGGCAATGGGACTCTGGCATTAATCACTGGTGTCTCTGGAGAGAGAAACACATAGTTGATATTTCAGGGAGTGCTAAATGCATTACAGGAAGTGAGAATGTTACAGAATTTGATGGTCAGAAATGGAAGGAAAATGCACTCTTTTGTTGAAAAAAAGAATTATTCACTGGCAAAGATACTGTGGAAAATTTAGTCCGTTTAGAGAGCAGCACATTGTCAGGGGTTGGGCAGCAGAGGAAAATTAACTTACAAAAGGTCTGTGAAGGTAACAGTAAAACACTAAACAAGCCAAACAGCCAGTGACCAAAGACTTGAACTCCCCTTCCCGCTCCACCAAAGATATGCAGGTCCTGGGCCACCTCCACCGCCAAATCCCAGGCATCTGATGCTTGGACGAAGAATGCCTCATCATCGATGTTCAGATCCTCCAACCACATGGGATCAATGTGGATTTCACCAGTTTCCTCATTTCCACTCCCCCCACCTTGTCCCAGATCCAGCCTTCCAACTCGGCACTACCCTTTTGACCTGTCCTACGTTTCCATATTCCTTCCCACCAATCGGCTGCTGCCTGACCTGCTGTGCTTTTCTAGCATCACACTCTTTGACATTGAAAACATCCTGACTCTGACACTGTGTAAATCCTGCCCTATCACTCCCTGCCAAGGAAGGCTGTGCATGTGTCCCCCTACAGCTTGCCCCTCTCAAAGTTGGCAGCCACACACGTGTCCCGTGGATCACTGCCCCCAGTAAAGATGGCGGTGATCACTCACGCCTTTCACCATTTGAAGCATTTTCCCGTTTGCCACAAACACGGGCCTGGGATTTTCAAATTTGTGTTTTCCGATGTGCACTAAGTTCTGTAAAACCTCTCAGACCGCTCCATTAAAATTTCCTTCTCTTCCTGGTCAATATGTCTTTCCTTAACCATGCCCTGCACCTTCACACATTTCCAATGGCTTGGTCACAACATCACAGTGCTGCCAGTGAAGCTTATCACGTGGTATCATTTTATTCCTGATGACGGGCTTTTGCCCGAAATGTCAATTTCGCTGCTCATTGGATGCTGCCTGAACTGCTGTGCTCTTCCAGCACCACTAATCCAGAAGCTTATCACGTGGTTGAGTGTAGCCACGCCCCTCATTCACTCAGACCAACCGGCACTACCTTGTCTTCCAGCCCCGTCCCCATCCTCTTATCGGTCCTGCACTGAGATCAATCACCAGAGGCCCTTTGTGGGCTGGAGCATGCTCAGTGCTTCCTGCTTTTGCTGCTGTTCATCAGGTATAAGAGAGAGTGTTCATTCCTGTTTCTCCTAATGTCAGACATTAACAACAATGACCTGCATTGTATGGAGTCTTTCACACTGACAATTCTCCTAAAGTGCTTCACGAATGCTGGAAACATTGATTAAAGAGAACAACTTTAAGATACATCTTTGAGGAGTACAGAGGAGGTTGGGAAGGATATTGAAGAGGTTTTTAGATCAGACAAACCATCTAAAGAGCAACCCACCCAGACCCATTCCCCTACATCTAACACGACGGGCAATTTAGCATGGCCAATTCACCTAACCTGTACATTTTTGGACTGTGGGAGGAAACCAGAGCACCCGGAGGAAACCCACGCAGACACTGGGAGAATGTGCAAACTCCACACAGACAGTTGCCTGAGGTGGGAATAAAACCCGGGTCTCTGGCGCTGAGAGGCAGCAGTGCTAACCACTATGCCACCATGCCGCCCATCTGCAACTGTTCTCTGCAGCTCCAATCATGGAGTGATGTCTGTGGAGAACAGCTTACAATGGAGACAGTTAGTGGCTAACCATAGTTTAGCAACCCCATGCCCTAGCCTCCTACCCCACACCCCAGTCCTTGTTCTCACAGCCTGTCATTACACACTACCTATGGTTAGCCACTAACAGTTTCCATTAACAGCTAGTCACCCTCCCCAGCCAGATCGTTGTCCACTCCTTTATCTAACCCTTCTTCTCGCTCTATCCCCACCTATCCTTTACTCCTTACATCCTCCCCTAAACCCTACCTTCTGCATATAAACCAACATTTTTTCTCTCAGTATCAGTTCTGAGGAAGGGACACTGGGTCTGAAACTTTAACTCTGATTTCTCTTCACAGAAACTGCCAGACCTGCTGAGCGTTTCCAGAACCTCCTGGTTGTTGTTTCTGATTTACATCTTCCGCAGTTCTTTTGGTTCTAATTTCCCGGGAGTTTGTAATTCAGGTCCCACAGCCTCTGTCCCAGTCTCTGCTGTCTCTCCCAACCCCAAACAATGACACTGCACCTGCACAGTTCATGGACAGGTGTCATCTTGCTGGCCACACCCCTCATTCACTCCTATTGGCTGCAGGACCACACAGACTTTCCTCCCATTGGTCTGGAGCTGCCGTCAATCAGCCGGGCCCCATTGTGATGAGAGTGGAGGGCTAATCCCTCTCTCTGCCCTGGGATGAGCTTCATCATTCACAGTGAATGGGGCAGTATCACAGAGCACAGGGCCTGGGGGCTATTCAGCCCATTGGGGCTGTACTCTCTCCCTCTGGAGATGCTGCAAATCTGTCCCATTTCCCCTCCTATTTGCCCACAGCCCCCCAAATATTTCCTTAAAAATTAAAATTCCAAGTCTCTTTCAGAATACCTGCTGAATCTGTGTCGTTCAGAATGTTCCAGATGCTCAGAGCTTACTGAGTACAATAATGTTCACATTTTCACTTTGTATTATTTGCCAATTACTTGAAAGTAGTTACTAAAAGTTGTGACAGTGTTATCAATTCCTCTCTCTCCACAAATTCAAGACCTTGGAACCAAATCTGCACCAGGTCGAAATCACTGCTTCAGCTTCTCAGCTCCAAGGACAATTATCTGTGCTGCAGCTTGCTCTCCACAAAAGAGGAACGCATCTTAGTTTATTAACACCATAAACATGTGCAGCACAGAAACAGAACTTCGGTCCAATTCATCCATGCCAACTAGGAATCCTAAACTACTGGAATCCCATTTTCCAACTGTTGGCCTGTATCCATCAAAATCCTTACAGTTCACGTACCCATTCAGATGCCTTTTAAATGTTGTGATTTTATCAGCCTCCACTACTTCATCTGGCAGCTCATTCCATACATACACCACACTCAGCTTGGAAACGTTGCCCTTAGATTCCTTTTAAATCGTTGCCCTCTCAACCATGTGCTCTAGTTTTGGACCCACCTAACCTCAGGAAAAAGAACCCCGGCTGCTCACCTTATCCATGCCTCTCGTGATTTTATAAATCTCCATGAATCACCTCTCAGTCTTGGACTCTGCAGGGAAATTAACCCCAGCCTATTCAGCCTCTCCCTGTAGCCCAAATCCTCCAAATCTGGCAACGTTTTTGTAAATCCTGTCCGAACCTTTTCACGTTTCACAACATCCTTCCCAGAACAGGGAAATTCAAACTGAAAACAGAATTCGAGAAGTGGCTTAATCAATGTCTTTTAAATGTTGTAATTGTACTCGCCTCCACCCCTTCCCTTGGCAGCTCACTCCAAACATGCACTGCCCTCAAACTGTCCAACTCTGGCAAAGTCCTTGCAAACATTTTCTGAAAAGTTTCAAGCTTCACAACATCATTCCTGGAACAGGGAGATTGGAACTGAAAACAGAATTCCAGAAGAGCCTTAATCAATGTCCTGTACAGCCATAACATGAGGAAGAGCATAACAAACGCTGCATTCACTCCCTTACCTACCTGTGACTCTACTTTCAAGGAACTATGAACCTGCACTCCATGGTCTCTTTGTTCAGCAACACTTCCCAGGACCTTACCAGCAAGTGTATAAGTCCTACCCTGATTTGCCTTTCCAAATTCCAACAACTAACATTTATCTAAATTGAACTCTATCTGCCATTCCTTGCTCCACTGGCCCATCTGATCAAGATCCTGTTGTATTCTGAACTAACCTTCTTCGCTGTCCACTACACCTCCAATTTTGGTGTCTTGTGTAAAGCTACTAACCATGCCTCATATATTCACATCCAAGTCATTTATCTAAGGACCCAATAATCGATCCTTGTAACACACTGCTGCTTACAGTCCTCCAGTCCACAAAGCAAACCTCCATCATCACCCTCTGTCTCCTACCATCAAGCCAGTTTTGTACCCAAATGGCTTGTTCTCCTTCATTCCATGTTATGTAACCCTGCTAACCAGTCTGCTTTGTGGAACCTTGTTGAATGTCCATATAAACAACGTTCACAGCCTGGTTTAATCAACTTTCTTTGTCACTTCAAAACATTCAGTCAAGTTAGTGAGACACGATTGTGCACGTACAAAGATACATTGACAACAGTCAGTGATTATTCCTTACTTTTCCAAATAGATGGATATCCTGTCCCTAAGAATCCCTTCCAACAACTTGCCTGCCACTGACTTCAGGCTCACTATTCTCTTGTTCCATGGCCTCTCCTTATCACCTTTTTAAAATAATGGCACCTCACCTGTCACGATCAATGATACAAATACCTCAGGAGAGGCCCAACAATCACTTCCCTAGATTTCCAGAAAGTTCCAGGATACATCTGATCAGGTCCCAGGGCTTTATCCACCTTGATGCGATTCAAGACATCCAGTAACACCTCCACTGTAACATGGATACTTTTCAAGTTCTCTCTGTTTATTTCCCCAAACTCTCGAGCTTCCAGATCTTTCTCCAGTAAAAATGACGTGAAATATTTGCATATCTTTCCCACCCCCGGTGGTTCCATAGACAGCCTTGTTAATCTTTAAGGGGTCCTATTCTATGGTCCAGTTCATCTTTTGTCTGTGATATATTTGCTTAATCTCTGATTTCTACTTAAACCATTTCCTGAAGCTATTTCATGTCAAACACCATCAGCAGCAAGCAACTGAGCGAAACGATCCCACAACCAAAAGATCAGATCGGAGCTCTGCAGCTCTGCCACACCCAGTTGTGAACAGTGATGGATAATTAAACAACTCACTGTAGGAAGTATCACAGATATCCCCACCCTTACTGATGGAGGGGCCTCACACAACCCTAACCCTATCGCACCAGATAAGACAACAGCATTTGCAGCAATCTGCAGCCAGAAGTGCAAAGTGGGATGATCCATCTCAGCCTTCTCCAGTGGTTTCCAACATCACAGATGTGAGTTTTAAGCCAGTTTGATTCAGTTTGAATAACATCAAGAAATGGTTAAGTAGTGCAAAGGCTACAGGCCCTACCAATATTCTGGCAATAATACTGATGGTTTGTGCTCCAGAACTTGCCACCCACCAATCCACGTCCCGCTCCAGCACTGGCATCTACCGACAATGTGGAACATTGCCCAGGGATGTTCAACACAAAAACACAGGGCAATCCAACCCAGGCAAGTTCCATCTATCAGTCCACACTCGATCAGCAGTAAAGTGATGGAAGGTGTTATGAACAGGGCTACCAAGCAGCAGCTGCTCAGCAACAGTCAGCTGAGCGACACTCATTTTAGGCTCCACCAGGGCCACTTAGCTCCCGATTGTGTTACCGCCCTGATTCACAATCTAACAACTAACTGAATCCCAGAGGTGAGGTGAGGGTGACAGCCCAGTCCCACTACAAGACCACTATTTCTAGCTGTGTCCACCCTTGTCTCAGCTCATATACTCTCATCCACCTTGTGTTATCTCCAGACTTCAGTATCCAAACATACTCCTGGCCAGCTTCCCACATTCAATACCCCAGTAATCTTAAGAAAAACGAAATCTCTGCTGCCCAAGTACTCCCTCGTACAAAATATTGTCAATCCATCAAAAGGCTCCTATTCGTAATCTACAACATACAGCCACAGAGATGTACAGCATGGAAACAGACCCTTCAATCCAACCCATCCATGCCGACCAGATATTCCAACCCAATCTAGTCTCACCTGCCAGCATCCGGCCCACATCCCTCAATTTAAAATTCTCACCCTTGATTTAATTCCTG